>NC_090444.1:1052414567-1053115817 GCF_031143425.1 Pleurodeles waltl | reverse complement strand
CAGTGTCCAGGGGTCTTTCGCCAAGGTCTTGTGAATTGCCTCTGTCTCCCTGGAGTGCTGTGGCACTCCTTGCCCCCTCCATTAGGGTTGCATGGGTGGTGGTGCCTGTTGGGGGACATAGACATGTATGTTACAAATGCCTGAGGGTTTGAGGTGTACAGAACTGTGCAATTTTGTGCTGGTGTGACTTTCAGTGGCCTTCCAGGGTGCCTTTGTGAGGTGGACATTGCATTTAGTGGCAGTGGTGGGGTTACATTGTGGTGGGGGGTATCATTCCATTGTGGGTACGTGCAGAGGTGGGTAGCTGTGCACAGCGGGAGTGATGTGGGCCTGGTGGTGAGTTGTTGGTAATGCAGGGTGGTGGATGTGGTGGGTAATGGCTGGGTGGGGTGGGGGTCGAGGTGGGTGTGGGGGGTGGGGTGGTGCATACATTGCAGATGTGTTGTATATGGGGTAGTTGTAGATGACTTACCCGAGTCCATTCCTCCAGTGAGTCCAGTGAGTCCCTCTGGGCGGAGGATGGCGAGTACCTTCTCATCCCAGTCGGTGTAGTCGGATGGTGTTGGTGGCGGTCCTCCCCCAGTCTTCTGCACTGTGATGTGGTGCCTGGATGCCATGCCACAGACCTTTCCCCGCAGGTCATTCCATCTCTTGCGGATGTTGTCCCTGGTGCGTGGATGGTGTCCCACTGCATTCACCCTGTTGACAATGGTCTGCCACAGCTCCAGTTTCCGGGCGATGGATGTGTGCTGCACCTCGGCCCGAAGATTTGTGGCTCCACCTTCAGGATCTCGTCCACCATGGTCCTTAGCTCCCTTACAGTGAAGCGTGGATTTTTGGGGGGGGACATGGTGAGGGTGGTGGATGGCGTCGGGACTGGGGATGGGGTATGGGTGCTCCTGTGTGGGTCGATATGCGTGTCCTGTATGCTGGCGTTAGCTGTCTGGCTCTGGTGCTCTCCGTCTTCTGGTCCTGGTTTCGTTGCAAGGGATTGTGGGGTGTGTCTGGGGGTGTTTTATGGGGTTCTGGATGTGTGTCAGGTGTGTGGGTGATAGACCTATCCAATGTGTGCACTTGTTGCTGTTGAGTCCACTTGCCGCCCGTGGCGGTCACAGCCGCCAATGGTCGTCCGGCCTCCACTGTCCGCCGAGGTGATTTGTGCATCATTACTTGGAGGGCGGGATGTGGGTGTGCTTGGCTGTGGCGGGGTGAGGTGGGCCGGGATTCCCGCCGACAGTCTCCTGGCAAGGAGTAGTGATCTGGTATCATTTGGCGGGGTTGGGTTTTTCGATCATTATATGGCAGGTTTCCATTCACCGCCACCGGCGGGATTCTGTTCACCGCCGACACGGAGGTTGGCGGTCTTTCCCGCCATGTTCATAATGACCGCCTTTGTCAGTACTTGCCTATGTATCTCAGTGAACATAGCTGTCTACAGTTAGTTGTACAAAGAGATATTTTAGTACACCTGCCAGTATGTAACTGCCTCTTTTACTTTTGTGTATGACTGTCTAAATCTGTATGTAACTGGCTGAAGATATACCTCAGTTAGGGAATACAGGGGTATGTGATTTTGTCTACGATTGCCTTTCTTATATCTACTAATATAAGTATATTCTGAGTATGTGACTGACTGTACAAGTGTCTCTGTTTCTCTGTCAGTGCCCAAAACACAACATCCATGTTCTGGAAACATGAATATCAGTTTCTTGGTTAGAGGTATACTCTATGTAGGGCTTGGGTTATGGCTGTGAATGCGCAAGAGTAACTCTGTACAACTAAAAACTACATTTATTAATAACTTAAGCACATTGCAGCATGCTTGCTGAAATACCTATGGCATGTCAGAGACCTGAGACATTTGCACTAAAACATATGTTTCTGACTTGGCAAAGCAGTTTTACAGGTCAACTTCACTGGCCAGTGGGATAGCACACACAGGCTCTACAGTACTAGGCCTCACTCTTCAAAAAAGCACCATTTGTCTAAATTCATGACGAGATTCTGTCAGTACCTGCCTATATGTATTAGTGAACACAGCTCTCTATATCTACTACTGCAACAAGATATTTTAGTACACCTGCCAGTACGTGACTGCCTATTTTAGTCTCTCTATGGCTCTATAAATGTGTACTTAACTGGCTGAACATATAGCTCAGTGTCTCTGTTAGGGAATACCAGAGTATGTGAGTTTGTCTGCAATAGCCTTTCTTATTGCTGCTTATATAGGTGGTTTTTGAGTATGTAAGGGACTGCAAAAGTGCTTCTGTATCGCTGTTAGTGGCTGGAACACAGCATCCATACTTTGTAAACATGAATCTCAGGTCCTTAGTGAGTGATATACTATATGTAGTGCTTGTCTAAGGCCTGTGCAAGTGCACAAGTAACTGTCTAAAACTGAAAATCACTTAAGCCCATTGCAGCATGCTTGAAGGAATACCTACAGCATGTCACAGACCTGAGACATTTGCACTAAAACATGAGTTTGAAACTTGGCATATCAGTTTTACAGGCCATCGTCACTGGGCTGTGAGATAGCACAGACAGGGTCTACACTACTAGGCTTCACCCTTCAGAAAAGCAGTATTGGTCTGAATACATGAATAGTTTCTGTTAGTACTTGCCTACATATCTCAGTGAAGGTAGCCATCTTCATCTACTAGAGCAATGATATATTTTAGTATACCTGCTGGTATATGACTGCCTGTTTAACTTCTTGTATGACTCTCTAAATCTGTACCTAACTGGCTAAAGATATATCTCAATACCTCTGTTAGGGAATACAGGCTATGTAATTGTGTCTGCAATTGCCTTTGTTATTGCTTATTATATAATTGCTTTCTGAGTTTCTTAATGGCTGTACAAGTGTCTGTTTCTCTGATAGGTCCCTGAAACACAGCATCAATGCTCTGGAAACATAAATATCAGTTCCTTGGTGAGTGGTATACTCAACTTAGTGCTTGGCTCAGGGCTGTGAAAGCACAAGAGTAAATCTCTAAAACTGAAAGCTACATTTCCTAATCACTTAAGCATATTACAGCATGCTTGATGGAATACCTACAATATGTCGCAGACCTGAGACATTTTCACTAAAACATGAGTTTGCAGCTTGGCAAAGCAGTTTTACAGGCCAACTTCACTGTGGTGTGAGGATAGCACAGACAGGGTCTGCACTACTAGGCCTCACCCGTTATAAAAGCAATATTAGTCTGAATACATGAACATTTTCTGTTAGTACATGCCTACATATCTCAGGGAATGTACCTATCGTCATCTACTTGAGCAATGAGATATTTAAGTACACCTGTTGGTGTATGACTGCCTGTTTAACTTTTTGTATGACTCGCGAAATCTGTACATAACTGGCTAAAGATATATCTCAGTGCCTCTGTTAGGGAATACAGGGCTATGTAATTGTGTCTGCAATTGCCTTTGTTTTTGCTCCTTATATAAATGTTTTCTAAGTATGTGAGTGACTGTACAAATGTCTCTGTTTCTCTGTCAGTCAATGAAACACAGCATCAATGCTCTGGAAACATGATGAGTGGTATACTCTTCGTAGTGCTTGGCTAAGGGCTGTGAATGTGCAAGAGTAAATCTCTAAAACTGAAAACTACATTTCCTAATCACTTAAACACATTGCAGCATGCTTGATGGAATGCTGACAGCATGTCAGAGACCGGAGACGTTTGCACTAAAACATGCTTTTGAGGCTTGGCAAAGCAGTTTTATAGGACGACTTCACTGGACAGCGAGATAGCACACACAAGGTCTGCATTACTAGGCCTCACCCTTCAGAAAAGCAGAATTGGTCTGGATACATGAAAAGATTCTGTCAGTACTTGCCTATATATCTCACTGAATATAGCTGTCTACATCTACTTCTACAATGAGATATATTAGTACACTTGCTGGTAAGTGACTACCTGTTTTACTTGTTGTATGATTCTCTAAATCTGTACGTAACTGGTTAAAGATATACCTCAGTGCCTCCCTTAGGAAATACAGGGGTATGTGAGTGTGTCTGCAATTACTTTCTTATTGATGCATATATGAGTGGTTTCTGAGTATGTGAGTGACTGTAGAAGTGTCTTGGTTTCTCTGTCAGTGCCTAAAAAACAGCATCCATGCTCTGGAAATATGAATCTCAGCTTTATGGTGAGTGGTATACTCTAAGTAGTGCTTGGGTTAGGGTGTGAAAACACAAGATTAAGGCCCTCATTATCACTTTGGCGGTCAGTTGACCATCACGCCGGTGATGGTGGTAGTACCACCGCCAGGCTGGCGGTGAAGACTGCCATATTATGACCACTGTGGTGATCCCTCCCATATACAGCCAATGCACCACTTGAACTGCCAGTGCGGAACGGCCACCGACCACGGCGGTTGCCATCTTCAGCCTAGAGGAGCACCATTCACCGCCCGCCATACTACGACATGGCAGACCGCCAGGATTTCAGGGGCGGGACCGCCACCACGAAAAGCCTGGCAGAAACAGCCCATGTAAAAGGAGACACTCACATCCAGGGACACAGAAGAGTCCGCGGACGCCATGGAACCCGGACTGGAAGTCCTGCCAATGCTGTACCACGCGATGGGAGTCCAGGAGCAGCGACGCTGACGAAGACGATGACTGTGAGTACAGCCGCATTGCACACAAGGGAGGAAGGGGAGAGTGACACACCCACACGCACAACACACACCATACACACATACCACACATGGAGAACAATCTGCTGAAAAATACAACAACTGCAGAAGCCAGGAGAAAAGAAAGCCAAGACAAATACCTGTGATTCAACTACTGTATTCCGGTGGGAATAACACCCACAACAAAATGGGAACTATGTACAAAGGGCCATTGGCCAGTCCAATTGTCCATGGAAACCTACAGGGCAACGAAATAGGCCCAACTTGACTCCTGTCAGCCTAAGTAACTCAACTGGGCAAGGACATCAATGTGGAAGGCAGGCACCACAGCGGGGTGATGGGGGCATTTCTTGGAAGGGAGGTCCTTGGACGTAGGTTTGGGAGGGGATGGGGTCTTGGTATGCTCTTTAGGGGGCAGGGGAGTGGGCCTGAAGCAGGGGGTGGGAGTGGCTGCCCTGTGCTTCATAGTGGGAGGTTTTGTAGCGGGGTATGACATTTGCAATACTTGGGGGCCAGGGAAGGACTGGAAGCTGGAGGGCCTGGTCTGGGGGAGCACAACCTTACCTTTCTGGACAACACAGGGTGGGTCAGGAGGAGGGAAGAGGTCAAGGCGGGCAAGGAAATGTTTTTTAGGTAAAGTGGGGTGGAGTGTGGGGGAGGGAGTGGTTGTAGGAGATGTAGGTGTGCTGGACTGGGTTGCAGGAGCATGTAAAGTGTGTGTGTGTGAGGTGGATGGCTGTTGAGTGTCTGAGTGGGAGCATTTTTGTGTTTTGGGAGGAGGGGGGTAGGGAGGGAGAGGACAAACAGGTCGTGTGAATGTATGTTGAGGTGGTATCTGCAAGTAAGGGGTGTGTGCTGCATGTGGTTGTGATGGTGGTGGTTGTGACTACGCATGTGGTGAATGGGGTGCTAGTCTGCTTGTCTGCTGTTGTGGTGACTGTGCGCAAGGCTGAACAGGTGGCAGGATCTGAGACTGAGGATGCAGCGCTTGCAGGTGTGAGTGCTGATGTGACTGTGAGGGAGGAGGGGGAGACAGTGGAAGCAGTGGCTGTTGTTGTCTGTGCTTCTGTGTGTTGGCTGTGTGTATGCTTGTGGTGTGATCTGTGATGCTTGTGCTTGTCCTTGCGAGTCCATTCTGTTTTCTTAGGTGCATGCTCATCTGATTGTGCGCTTGGGATGGGTGGGGGGAGAGGGCTCTGGGACTGGGTACAGGTAGTTGGAGGTGGGAATGAAGAACTAGAGACACTGGCTGCCGTCAAAGAGGAGGCCACAGCCCAAAACTATCTCTGTAGGCCAGCCAAGCCAACGTGAATGCTCTCCTAGTAGGCACTGCATTGCTGCATCCAGGATGCCAGTCCCTGGATGGCATTCACTATGGTTGACTGCCCTACAGAGATGGATCTCAGGAGGTCAATAGCCTCCTCAATGAGGGCAGCAGGGCTGACTGGGGCAGGAGCTGAGGTGCCTATGGCAAAGGAGACACCAACCCTCCTGGGTGAGCGGTCACGGGCAACTGGGTGGGGGCTACTGGGATGGCGGTGCTGGAACGGGGGGTGATGGAAGATGACAATGCTGGGGTGATCCCAGAGTGGTCCACCACCACCAGGGAGCTCCCGTCAGAGGAGAAATCAGAGTCAGTTGTAGCAGCTCCTGTCTCCCCCGTGGTGCTCCCCTTGCCCTCCAACCCATTGGTCTCCTTGGCGTCGGTGGACACTGCCTCCTGGGTCATGTGGGCTGCAGCTCCCCCACTCGCTGGTGCCCTTGCTCCTTCGCCGGATGATGCTAATGCACACAAGGGCAAGAGAAGAAAAGAAAGGAGGGTGTGGGAGATAGAAAGGGAGCACAGGGTAAATAACAGCAATAACAGCACATATGGCATACATATCCCAATGACTCACTGGTAATTTACACTAAGCAGTAACAACCACAATACCATACCATTGCCTGGGAACAACAGCTGAAATGAACTCTGAAGACACTACCATCTGCACACCTACTGAGACTCACTAATCCATGCCTACCTGTTGACACAGGCACAGCAACACTTACTCTGTCACAGTGACTGTACAATGTGCAATTGCCAGGTCACACCACCTAGGCAGTGGACATTAGTGCATCACTCCAACACTGGTGAGTCAGGATGTAGGCCCTTACTGCAGCAGAAATACAAGCAAATGACTAATCCCAATTGTACATACCACTCACCATAGATATGAAGAACTATACAACATAACCTACAAGGGCATACTGAGGCATACACTGACCTTGGCATCCAAAGACCATGCCAGGCATTAGGAAACAAATGTACACAGTGTGTACTCACCCCCTTGCGGCTGCTGTGCTGCCCACAAGCGCCCATCCAACTCTGGGTTGGCCACCTCCAGTATGCAAGCCATTAGAGGGGTCAGGGTCCAACGGGCACCCCTCCCTCGTTGGGAGGACGTCCCTAGCCGGGCCTCCGCGGTCTTCCGTGCCCAGCGTCTCAGGTCCTCCCACCTCTTTCTGCAGTGGGTGCTCCACCTGCTATGGACCCCCAGGGTCCACATGTCCTTGGCGATGGCACGCCATAACCCTTTCTTCTGATTGATGATGACCTGCATAGGAAACACAGACACAAGGACACCAGTAACTACACACTACATTCAGTTACACCAATGGACAACATATTACATTGATCCCACATTCATCTTGCACATCACTCATACCTCTGTGTACATATTGCATGCAGCAAACAACACTCTCTAAAGGTCACACTGCATGCACACACATACATCAACATAGAGTCATGTTGCATCCAAAATACCTAAAAGGTGCTCACCTGTTGATACGGAGGCTCATACAACTGCCCATTCAAGGGTAGGACCCCATCCACAAGCTTCTATAGTTCTTCGGATGTGAAGGCTGCAGCCCTACCCCCTGTAGCACGGGCCATTGTGGGTTCCAGACATATAACACTGCAGCTCATGCAGTGGAGGTCTTGATAGGGTGAAGTCAGGAGTCAAGTTGTTGTGTAGCCATTTTTAGCTATAGTTTTATACATGTTATTTTAGCAAACTAGGCCTGCAGCTGTGCACTTTAACCTAGATATGTTTTGTTTTAGCTTTGTTATATTATTTTAACAATAGCCATGTTTGTGGTCTTGTTTTATTTCCTCTGTCTAGCTGTTCTTCGCCTAGGTCAGCACTGCACTTTCACTCTGTGCTTTTCTCAAGGCTGCAGTAAGATAGGTTGCCGGCAAAAGTGGTACGCTTTGTCTCCAATGTTCACAGAAATATATACCCTCTTACGTGGGGATCCTTTCTTGGAACATCAGCTATTTTATTTAAAAAACACTACTTTGACCCATATACGTTAGAGGGAAATTCCAGCCAGATGACCATGACTGTATGCTGATTGCTTTGCTGCAGCTGCTTATGTAGACTACAGGCCTCTTGCTCAGGTATGAGGGATGATGTCTTCCCAGGGGAACCTGAAGGGCAGAATTAGAGCTTAACATGCTGTGCTCTAACATGGCTTAGGTAGGAACTATCTCTATAAACTTTAGTGACAAATTGGTAGCGTTAGTTTTATGTTTTTCTTTACATGTCACAATCTTAATCTTATTGTGCTTCATCGTCCTAGTTATTGCAATACGTGCAGTTACATCAAAAAAACCTTATTGAACTTTACTTACCTCTGATTGTCCTTGCATGCGTGTGACTAATGTAACTGAGAGAAACGGATGAGATCAGAGTGCCACAGTTCCCCTGAGGAGTCATTTATGTCGTGCGCCCAGTTGCCCAATCATCCGTGCTCTTGGGTGGAGATGTGGCACTGCTAGTTAGCCGGAAAAAAACCTGGATTAGGCCAACAGGTGGCACATTGTGCAGGATCAGGCACAGTCACCCGCAGTACAGGTGATTCTGTCACCTGAATCCAGTAGTCTCATTAGGATAATGAGAACCTACGCGACATGGTGCCGCCATCGTTTGGTCAGGCACTAATTTTCGGGTCCTCCTGAGTATCTCTGTCTCACTACATGCAAAGACACCTCAGTACTATTTACAGAGACGTCCGTGGTATTGAGGATTTTCTTCCTCAGCTAAGTAGGGAGTACCTAACTAACGCTGTAGGTTGTTCAAGCTTGAACCCTAAAAGGATAATCCCCATTTGATGTGCTTATCTCTGAACAAGGTTTACCATTCATCATGGAGAACCCGCAATGGATAGCAATTGTGGTCAAAATGTGACCACCCCTTACCGCACATTTATTGGCACATGGCCTAACAGCCCAGGGGGGGTCCAGTTACATTTGTTGTTGAGGCTCATCCAGCCTATAGAACAGAAACTTTCTATTCTTGGGTCACATTTCCAGCAGTTGATGGGAACACAAATACATTTCCCAATTACACACTTGCAAATATACCTACACAATATAGAGCATATGCATATTTGGAAATACCTCTATCTTATCAAGACCATAATAATTGGCTTGATGGCGCCCTACCACATACATTCCGACACGTTAGGTTAGGTCCTCTAAGTAATGATGGTCCTACCTGGCCTTTATTGGCCACTTATACACCACATCCTGCGGTTGGGAATTTAGCAGTAGCTGAGGTTCATTGCTTATACATTGAATTAATAGCAATATATAGAAGGTTAGTGCAATTTGTGATGCAAACTTTAAATACAAACCCAGCACATGCTGCTCTAGCACATCCACGTGCAGTAACACTGGGTATAAATCCAGCAACTGTACATTCCATTATGGGTAAAGTACCAGCCAAACGAGAGGAGACTCCATTTTGGCTAGCACAAAAAATAAATACGCTGGAGGCAGTATTTCCCCATATGGGACCTCAGGATAAACATAGAATATTAACGATGTGCTTGCCCTGTGGGATGGTCCCTGCAGTAGAAAACTGTAATACATGGGGCACGGTATTTGCCGCGCTCTATACAACTGCACATGGTACACCAACACTTGGCAACTTACCGGCGGTGCTAAAACAAATTCAAGATGAACATGGGGCTGCCCCGGCCCTAGATTTGGGAATGCATCTGATGGGCATCTTTGCCACAGTATCTTCAATCATTTTAAGTAACCTTAAAGGGGAAGCGGTTGCACTCGCAGTGCGCATGCGGCTACGTGATGTTCCGCAACAAGATCAAGAACGAGAGCTGCCTAAAATAATAGCGGAAACATATTCAAGTATCGGTCGAGATAGCCTAGGGGCTAGACCACAAAAACGTCAATTTCAGGGTAAAACAAAGAAAGATAACTCCAAACAGCAACCTGAGGGTAGCAAGAAATGCTGGGATAAAAAGCAACAAACGCCTAAAAAAGAAAGGGGAGAAACTCCACGTACGGAGACCCCACAGAATAGGTATAATCTCAGGAATAGAGATAATATCAAAATGCCTGATAGATACCAATATAATGATACACGCCAATCTCGTTCCTTTCAGGACTCATCGGAAAAGAGAAATGAGAGAGGTGGGTGATCAGAGCGAAGAACAGAGTACGTGAAACCGAGACAGGAATCACAACGCTCTTTGGAGGTTTCTGTTAAAAAGGAAGAGAAACCTGTCCACAAAAACAACAATTTAAAAAGAAAAATGTGGCAGCAGTCTCAGTGCGACATGCCACACAGGAAGAGGGTCCTCTTGAAGAACAAGAACTAGGCTCTAGCATTGCTAGACAGCGCGGCAGAGGTCACAATAGTTCTGCCGGAATCTTCAAGAGCATCTGGAAGTGAAAGCAACTGATGACTTTATACAAGTAGAAACAGCGGACATGCGTGTCTCCGAGCCTGATAGGGTGTACAGAGTAACACTGCAATTAGAAGGAGACATTGAACGCACAATACACGCAATCTTTTGGGATCGCATAGTTAAAGTGTATGACATCTTGTTGGCTGAACAAGATTGGCCGCCTGACTTTGTCCGTACATGCCCATATGGAGAAGATGTTATTAAGCCTTCTTTGTCGCCCTTTGTTCCAGAGGAACTCGCTGAATCCTATTCCATTGAATGGGCTCTAGCACAGGCACCATCATTATACAAAAATCACGTAGGATGGGATAAGGAATCCCCCTACCATGTAATCCCCATTAAAAGTGAACCTCAGCCACAACCGCAATGTCCTATTAAACATGAAGCAAAAGCACCAGTTAGAGAAATACTCACACAGTTAGAGTACCAGGGTGTGATTGAACCCTGTGTCTCGCCGATGAATAACCCTTTATTTCCTGTAGCCAAACCGGACCATTCATACAGAATAGTCTTAGACTACAGACATTTAAACAGTCATACACGCAGATATGCTATACAAAATTCACATAGCACTGCACTAATGAGCAACATAGTGCGGAAAAAATACAAAACAACTTTAGACATTTCAAATGGGTTCTTCTGCCAGAATATAGCGCCTGAAAGCAGGGATTTAACAAGCTTTAGCGCCCTACGTTCTCAGAAAAAAATCTGTCATTTGCCTCAGGGGTATAAGAACAGCCCAGGACTGTTTGCAGCTCGTGTGACTGCCATTTTACACGAGATTGACTCTGAAGCATTGTCATATGTAGATGATATATATCTCACGGATGATGAGTTACTACAATATTTAAGACGGGTAGCCCGCATTGTTGTAGGGTTTGCCGTACTTGGCTACAAATTTAACTTTAAAAAAACAAAAACTGCCTTTCTCAGCGTCCTGTTCCTGGGAAATGAGCTGTCGAATGAAGGGAAGAGCCTAGTTCCACAATTTTTAGAAAAGTGTGCACAATTACAACAACCGAATACGATTAAAAAACTCCAATCATCGTTGGGTTTCTTAAATTTTGGCAGAACCTACATTTCCGATTATGCTACGCGCTAAAACCTTTATATGACTTAATACGTCCTGATTTTTCAAGTAAATTCTGGACAGTTGAACATACACTCACTCTTCGAGAATTGCAGACAGATGTGCTAGCAGCAAAACATTTACATACAAGGGATAACAAAACACATTTGGTCATCAGGGTAATAGCTGGGGCCATCGGTTTCACCTATGTGACATTTAATGAAGGTGAGACAGTCCCGATTGCATACAAATCACATTTGTATTCAGTAGATGAACAACGCTTTGCACCCACAGAGAAAATTCTCACTGCTGTACAGAAGGCTGTTATTAAAGAAAGACCTCTCGCCCAAGTGAAACGCATTATTGTCGTTTCTCCAAATCCAGCCCTAGAGGTGGTTACAAAAGCTAGATTTCCGAACGCAAAAGCACTACATCCACGTTGGATATAATGGGCTACGTCTTTAACAGCCACTGATGTCGACTACATTTTTGATCCAAAGTTCAAACTCAGGAATTTCTACAATATGAAGTAGAATATCCAGTTCCAGTGAATACCTTGCCTATCGATCAATATCATAGAGTCATGTACACCGATGGCCCTGCGCAACCGGCGATTGGAACTAAACATCAATACTCTGCTGCTTGCGCAGTCGTAAGTGACTATATGGAGGGGAAAAAATTATGTCCCCTACATACCTTTACACAGACTTTAGGGGATTGTACAGCACAATTGGCTGAGCTAAAAGCTCTGCTGATGGCACTAGATGGATCCGGCGCTGCCTACGCTGATTGTTTGTGATTCATATTACTGTGTCCAGTCCTTTAATGAATATCTGCATTATAGGTGCCAGAATGGGTTCAGAGATTCAAAAGGCAACACCATTAAACACAGACTCCTGTGGGGGAAGGTAACAGACCTGAAAGAGACACTACCGAAAGTCCATGTTGTGCATACACTTGGACACTAGCGCTTTGGAATACACGTTGCTGGAAATACTTTGGCTGATGAAGCCGCAAAGTCAGCAGTGGCAGCAGCCACTGTAGCTGCAGTGACTCCTTCGAGTTCCAAACCAGACGCAGACATTTTGGCTGCCATAAGGGCTATGGCTGATGGTATGCCCCATCCTAACGGATTCCCTAATAAATATCAATACTATATGGGAAGTATGCTGAACGCTGATGCTAGAATACCAGGCGTAGGCGTATGTGACATCCCCAACAAAGATATAAGACCACAATTGATCAGAGCAGCGCATGAGGGGGCCGCATCTGCACATGCTGGTGTGGCGGCTACGATTTCAATCTTACAGGCCCGTTATTGTTGGCCCGGTCTCTACAAAGAGACTAAGCAGTATGTCCTTTGTTGTAACATCTGTCAGCAAATTAAAGTTTCTACGGCCAAGTGCCTGCCGCATACACCAATCTTGATTTCAAGCAAACCATTACAGTGTGTGTACTTGGACCACTGCGGTCCACTAACACCTGGTAGTGCATACAAATACATATTAGTCGCTGTTGATTCATGCTCCAGATTTGTATGGGTGTGGCCACAACGCTCGGCTGACGCTCGGACTGTTATTAAAGATTTGCAAGTCTTTATCAATACATATGCAGTTGCAGCGTTCCACCCGGACCAGGGCCCTGCTTTCACCTCAAGGGCATTCAGGGACACCATGGCTTCATTGGGGGTCCAAGTACAGTACTCGTCTCCATTTCATCCCAAGGGAAATAGTGTCATGGAGCGATTAAACCACGATTTAAAGCAATCCTTAACAGCCAGAGTCTTAGGTACGGGTCGTAGTTGGCTTACCCACCTGTATGGAGTTCAGAGAGCACTAAATAACCTGCCTAGAAGGTCCCTGGGGGGTCGTACTTCATATGAGTGCCTGTTCGGAACTCAAATGTTTGTTCCGGATCTTGATGGTCCTGGCGTGGAGGCAGCAGAAACACCTTTTGACATAAATGAACGTGTCACTGTCTTACAGGAATTGCAACAGTTCTGTGATGATAATTCTTCCAAAAGTGCCGCCTCCACAGGAATTAAGGATTTGCCAGTAACATCTACCGGCTGGATTCCCAGAGTTGGGGATCTTGTACATGAAAAAGTTGCAGTGAAAAAGGAATTTGGCCCTTCTTATCAAGCACCAGTCCCTGTACTGGGGATACACGGTACCAGAACTGTTATTCTACCACCGTTGCCAGGTGCCAAAGAAAATTGTTTTGTTTCAATTGACAATGTCAAATTACACCATGTCGCCGATTCTGCACAGCCGACCAAGAGGAACATCCAGTAGTTCCCGAATCCCTCTCACTATTGGAGAAGAAGCTCTGCTACAAGTTGTTTATACCAACACTGATACATCTCTTCGAGCTTGGGGAGGGTGGATGATGATCTTGCATTGGTTCCACTAACAACAAACAATTTAGAAACATTTGATCAAGTCACCTCGACTACAAGCCAGACGGATGGTGCTGTCTACAGTGTGCCACTACAGGAAACACCAACTCCACCACTGACAACGGCTACGTCATTTGCACGAACTGCCTCTGGTTATTTTGTCGACTTCAACGACGGTCTATCGGACTCATTCGCCTCTTCGACAGCTGACCTGTCGGATGCACATAAACGAATACATTGGCTTAAAGAAACATACTTCATTTTTCCATGGAACTATGTATGGCTTTCTTTGACTGTTTTAGCCTTTCTACTTTGGATTGGTTTTCTTATAACATTTTTCTTGTTAATACATGGTCATTTCCTCCCGGCATTATCGGCGGTTGAACAAGTGGAGGAGGTTTTGAAACCACATTTTTCATCACATAAAATTCGAAGAGACTTGCCTTTTGTGAACATTTACGCAGTGCCAATTCCTGATGGGATTGTTTGGGACAAAGTAATGTTCGATATATATGGTCCCATGGAAATTATTCAAATACTGTATATGTTAAAATTATCAATGAATGATATAGTCATACCAGGCATTGTATCTGATGATTGGGACGTGAAAACAGTTGATTCTATGATGACAGAATTGCAATATTATACTGTCTTTGAAAACGAAGATGTTACCAATTAAAAGAAAATTATGGTGATATGTTTTGACATAATTATTATGGGCACCACTTCATACATAGATCGAGTAGTCCCAAAACGACATTTAATTACACGCAATGGGAACATTGTCCAACTCCACCGCAAGGGAGTTCTAAAACTTATACTGAAAAGTTTGCGTATTTTTCTGGGCATCATCAAAAAAATGCTGAGTCATATTATTTTAAAGTAACTCCTACTAAGGATATACATATGTTATTAACCAATACGAAATTTATATATTTGGAATCCTTTGTTTCCCGGTAATCAATAGAAGGTTATGAATATTGGTCCAAATCTATTGATTTGAAAAGTGTTTGGGGAACAAAAAATTGGCAGACCAAGGGAAAGGAAACATTGTTTAGAGCATGTCTCATCCCTGTTCAAATGATCATTTTAAATGAAACAGTGCAACAAACAAGTTGTTTAGGCTTAGCAACAATCAGAGAATTAAACATGCCCAGTATACCTGCCCCTGCAAAATTTGACAACTGTCAAAAGTACACAAATGCAACCAAAGATGAGCTCACTGAGTGGATCCAGAATGGTACATTTAATGTTTCACAGACACGTCCAGGCGGGTGGTTATTGTGGCCCATAGATACCAACGGGTGTCATCAACGTTTTGTCACCTCCTCGGGGGGTTTTAGGACGAATAGGCCGAACCCTCACTATTTATCGCCAGAACATGCTGATATAATTACAACATATAGTGTAGGAAAATTGTGCCAACAGTGGCTTAAATCATCCTCACTAGATGCGGTTAAAGCACACCTCAATCTCTTGTCTAACACCACTGACTTACAAGATTTCTGGTCAGGCCCCAAAATACCACGTACGAAGCGTTTCTTGTATGCAGTATACAATGAAATATGGAAACTTTCCCAACAAGATGCTGCAGCCCGGTTAAGGCAAATAGACCAGGAAAATTTGAAAAAGGCATTAGCTGTTGTGGATAATGGGATTAACACCTTGTCCGACCGGATACATACGATAAACAACATTGTATCTTCTGCTATAGACATTATACAATCTGATATGTCATCTTTATACCATGGGCAGAGTCAGACCGGGTCCATTATGCAGTTGGGTTGGACACTTCAAACATTGAAGGCGGGTCGCGTTCCGTGACAGCACATCAGTGCCAGGGAAATATTTATTTCCTTTAATCTAATGCGGTAACCACAACTAATGGCAGAGAAAGAAGCAACTTATGTCATGCTTAACATAGAGAAAATAGAGAGGTTGCCTTTCACCGTGGCAGAAATACCATCAGCAGAGTGGTTAATACACGAGTGGTTAACAAACTGTTTTGCTTAGTTCAGCACTGTGTTCTCAAACAATGCATTCTTGATCACCCTGTGCTTCAGTCAAGGCTACAGTCTGGTACATTGCCGGTAAGCGTGGTAGAAGTTTAGTCTCCAAGATTCGTAGAAAATACACATCCTTACGTAGGGACATTTTCTTAGAACATCTGCTGTGTTAGTTATAAAAACACTTTATAGTCCTAGTACACGTCAAGAGAGAGATTCCAGCCAAGGAACCACAACTGTATGCTGAATGCTCCGCTTCAGATGCTGACGCAGGTCACAGGCCTTTGCTCAGGTATGAGGGTTGATGTCCTCCCGGGGGAACCTGAAAGGCAGGATTAGAGCTTAACATGCTGTGCTCGAAATATGATTTAGATAGGGAATAGTCCATCGATTCCAGTGGCACTATGATAGCATTATTCTTATGCTTCACTCTCATTGACACTATTTTACTATTGTTGTGTAGTTCTGGTTATTGCAGCTCACGCTTTGGTATCCAAAATGCAGTTGTTTTATTAAACCAATCTTTAAAACTTATACTGCCTTTATTGTCATTTATATATGAGACCGCACTGTGTATGAGAGAGCCGGTTGTGACTCGAGTGACCACGACTTCCCTGAGAAGAACCACTATGTCATGCGCTCGGCTGCCCAATCGTCTCTGCCTCTTGGGAGAGATGAAGCACTGCTATTTAGCCAGAGAAAAGCCCGAATTTGGAGCGAAAAGTGTCATCCACCGTGGGTCAGACTCAGTCCCCCACACTGTGGACGATCTTGCTGCTCAAAATCCAGTAGTCTCATTAGAATAATGAGATCCTACGCGACACAACTACATGCAGCAACGCCAGGCATTAATCCTGCGATTGTACATTCGATTATGGGTAAGGTACCCGACAAACGGGAAGAAATTCCGTTTTAGTTAGCTCAAAAAATAAATGCACTGGAAGTTGTATTTCCCCATAAAGGATCTCAGGATAAGCATAGAATATTGACTATGTGCTTGCCTTTTGAGATGGTTCCCACAACAGATAATTGCAATACTTGGGGCATGGTATTTGCCATGCTCTATACTACCGCACACGGTACACCAGCACTTGCCAATGTACCAGAAGTGTTAAAACAAATTCAAAATGAATACGGGGCAGCCTCGGCCCTGGACTTGGGGATGCAACTTATGGGCAATTTTGCCACTGTATGTTCCATTTTACTGAGTAACCTTAAAGGGGAAGCAGTTGCACTAGCAGTGCGCATGCGGCTCTGGGTCGTTCCTCCACAGGATCAAGAACGTGAGCTGCCAAAGATTATCACGGAGACCTACTCTAGTATTGGTCGAGATAGTCTGGGGCCAGACCCACAAAACCACAGTTTCAGGGTAAATCTAATAAAGATTCTTCCAAGCAAACTCCTGAGGGTTCTAAAAAACGGTGGGATAAAAAACAACAAACACCTAAAAAAGAAAGGGGAGAATCTCCGCACTCGGAGACCCCTCAGAATAGATATAGGCCCTCATTCTGACCCTGGCGGTCCTAAACCGCCAGGGCCACGGGCAACGGAAGCACCGCCAACAGGCTGGCGGTGCTTCAGTGCCCATTCTGACTGCGGCGGTAAAGCCGTGGTCAGAAAAGGGGATCCCGCGGTTTCCCGCCGGATTTCCCCTGGGCCAGAGAATCCTCCATGGCGGCGCTGCTTGCAGCGCCGCCATGGGGATTCCGACCCCCTTCCCGCCATCCTGTTCCTGGCGGTAAAACCCGCCAGGAACAGGATGGCGGGAACGGGTGTCGTGGGGCCCCTGGGGGCCCCTGCACTGCCCATGCCTCTGGCATGGGCAGTGCAGGGGCCCCCTAACAGGGCCCCACAAAGATTTTCACTGTATGCTATGCAGACAGTGAAAATCGCGACGGGTGCTACTGCACCCGTCGCACTCCTGCAACTCCGCCGGCTCCATTCGGAGCCGGCTTCCTCGTTGCAGGGGCTTTCCCGCTGGGCCGGCGGGCGATCTTCTGGCGATCGCCCGCCGGCCCAGCGGGAAAGTCAAAATGACCCCCGCGGTCTATTGACCGCGGTGCGGTCTTTCGGCGGTTTCCGCCCGGCGGGCGGTGCCCGCCGCCCACCGGGCTCAGAATGAGCCCCATAGTCTCAGAAATATAGATAATATAAAAGCACCTGACAGATATCAATATACTGATACACGCCAATCTCGTTCCTTTCAGGACTCACTGGAAAAACGCAGTGAGAGAGTTGGGCGGTCAGAGCCAAGAACTGAGTACGTGAAACCAAGACAGGAATCACAACGGTCAACAGAAGTTTCTGTTAAAAAAGTAGAGAAACTTCCCCAACACAAAACCCAATTTAAAAAGAAAAAAGTGGCAGCAGGTGCGATTCGTCATGCAGCTCAAGAAGAGGGCTCTATTGAAAAATAAGACATGGGCTAGACAGCACCACAGAGGTCACAATAGTTTGCCGGAATCTTCAAGCGCATCTGGAGGTGAAAGCAACTGATGACTTCTGACAAGTTGAAACTGCAGACATGCGTGTCTCAATGCCTGACAGGGTGTAAAAAGTAACAATACAGTTAGAAGGAGACATTAAACACACAATCGACGCAATCTTTTGGGACTGCATCATAAACCTTTATGATAGTCTACAGGCCAAAAGGGATTGGCCACCTGAATTTGTCCATACTTGCCCATATGGGGAAGAGGTTATCAAACCTTCTTTCTCGCCTCTTGTTCCTGATGAGCTCGCAGAATCCTACACCATTGATTGGGTATTGGGGCAGGCACCCGCGTTATATTGCAACCATGTAGGGTGGGATTCCCCTACCATGTAATTCCAATTAAAAATCAATCCCAACCTCAACCCCAATACCCAATAAAACATGATGCTAAAGCACCTTGTCTGTGATTCATATTATTGTGTCCAGTCCTTCAATGAATCTGCATTATTGGCACCAGAATGGGTTCAGAGATTCCAAATTTAACACCATCAAATACAGACTTCTGTGGGGAAAGTAGCGGATCTCAAGGAAACGCTACCAAATGTCCATGTTTTACACACACTTGGACACCAGTACATTGGAATACACGTTGCTGGGAATACACTGGCTGATGAAGCAGCCAAATCAGCAGAAGCTACGGCTTCTGTTGCTGCAGTAACTCGTTCTAGAACGAAACCGGACGATGCAATACTGGCTGCTGTGAAAGCCTCGACTGACAGCACACCTTTTCCTAAAGGATATCCCATTAAATATTCTTACTGGATGGGAGGCTTCCATGACACAGAAGTAAAAATACAAGGCGTGGGAGTTCGAGTAATTCCCAATAGAGAACTAAGACCAGAGTTGATTAAAGCAGCGCATGAGGGAGTTGCCTCGGCCCATGCTGGTGTGGCGGCTACAATATCATTATTGCTGGCTCATTATTGGTGGCTAGGTGTTTATAAACAGACCAAGCAGTATGTACTTTGTTATGATATCTGCCGACAAATTAAGGGGTCCATCATCAAGCACCCACCACAGACACCCCTCTTGATTTCTAACAAACCATTACAATGTGTGTACCTGGACCACTGCGGTCCTTCCACATCTGACAGTGCGTACAAATACATCTTAGTCGCTGTTGACTCCTGCTCCATATATCTATGGATGTGGCCACAACACTCGGCTGACGCTCAGACTGTTATTAAAGATTTGCAAGTCTTTATTGGCAGAAGCAGTCTCAGCTTTCCACTCGGACCAGGGCCCTGCTTTCGCCTCAAGGGCATTCAGGGATGCCATGGCTTCGTTAGGGGTCCAACTCCATTACTCGTTTCCATTTCATCCCAAGGGAAATGATGTTGTGGAGCTACGAAACCGACATATAAAGCAATTCTTAACAGCCAGGGTACCAGATACGGTCATAGTGGCTTAATCACCTTTATAGAGTCCAGAGAGAACTTAATAATTTACCTAGAGGGTCCCTGGGGGGTAGTACTTCATAGAAGTGCCTGTTTAGAACTTGAATGTATTTTTCAGATCTTGATGGTCCTAGCATGGAGGTGGCAAAAACACCCTTTGACATAAATGAACGTGTCACTGTCTTGCAGGAATTACAAAAGTTCTGTGACGACAACGCTTCTGCCAGTGCTGCCTCCTTAGGAATTAAGGATGTACCAATAACATTTACCGCAGGATTCCAAAGGTTGGGGATCTAGTACGTGAAAAGGTTGCTGTGAAAAAGGAGTTCGGTCCTTCCTATCATGCACTGGTTCCAGTCCTGGGAATACACCGTACCATAATTGTTATTTTACCACCTCTGCCTGGTTCTAAAGAAAACTGCTTTGTCTCCATCGACAATGTCAAGTTCCACCATGTGGCCGATCCTGCACAGCAGACCAAGAGGAACAACCAGTAGTACCCGAATCCCTCTCACTACTGGTCAAGATGTCCCTCTACAAGTTTTGAGCAGCAACGCTGACACCACTACAAGCTTGGGGAGGGTGCACAATTATCTGCATTAGTTCCAAACATCTATTACAACAAGCAATGCGGAAATTGCTGATCAATTTGATTTGACCTCTACACAAATGGATGGCGTCATTTACAGTGAACCACCACGGGAGACTCCTACCAGTTCTCCTCCTTCAAATACGGCTCCAGTTTTTGCACAAACTGCTTCTGGATATTTTGCCGACATTACTGACACCTTTTTGGACTGCATCTGAACTACCAAAAACACGTAAGCTGATAAATTGGCTTAAAATAAAATTACTTTATTTTCCCATGGAACTAACTGTGTCTTTCCTTGACTGAATTAGCTATCCTCCTTTGGATTGGCATTGTTATTACTTTCTTTCTATTAATACATGGTCATTACCTTCCTGAACGATCAACAGTTGAACTGGTGGATGAGGCCCTAAAAGCCCATTTTTCTTCGCACAAAGTCCAGAGAGACTTGTCTTTTGTGAACATTTCCACTATACCAATTCCGGATGGGATTGTTTGGGATAAAGTCACATTTTATATATACAGCCTGACAGAGGTCATTCAAATACCATGGGGGTCATTCCAACCCTGGCGGTAAAAGCCGCTTACCGCTGTCAGAAGACCGCCAACATACCGCCGCAGACGCGGGAAACCGCCACGGTCATTCTGACCCACAACAGGCAAACCGCCAAAATGCAGACATCCACAAAAGTCCGCCACACCAAAGGCCAGCGAGAAACTGCCGATGACCAAACCTCCACCGTCACGCCAACAGAAATACGCCCACACTATCACGAACCACGAATCCACGTGGCGGTCTTTCAACCGCGGTAATTCATTGGCGGTACACACCGCTGCGCTCAAAATACACACACATTTACAAAACACATCCACATTGGACAAATCGAAAAACACACACCTGATACACATACACACACCACTCCCACACACCCAACACAGTATAAAACACACACCCACATCACCCACAAACCCCCACTTCTACAGAATCGGGACCACGCACTGAGAAAAAGAGAACTCAGCACCCAGACGCGCATTTTACTTTCACCCAGCAATATTTCCACGCACTTCACACAACACACCAATACACATCACCACACAATCCACCCCACACATCACCCACACCACCCCATGGCACCGCAAAGACACCCAGGTTCTCCGAGGATGAACTCAGGGTCATGGTGGAGGAAACTGTACGGGTAGAGCCACAGCTCTTCGGGACACAGGTGCAGCACACCACCATTACCAGGAAGATGGAGCTATGGAGCAGAATAATCGATAGGGTCAACGCTGTGGGACAGCACCCAAGAAATAGGGACGACATCAGGAAGCGGTGGAACGACCTACTGGGGAAGGTGCGTTCAATGGTATCCAGGCAGAACATCGCGGTGCAGCGGACTGGCGGCGGACCACCACCTCCTCCCCCAGAATTTACAACATGGGAGGAGCAAGTCTTGGCGATCCTGCATCCTGAGGGCCTCGCAGGAGTAGGCGGAGGAATGGACTCTGGTAAGTCTCATCTTCACTACTTCATCCCTCCCACCCCACCAGCATGCCAACTCATACCCCCACCCTCACCCTCACCCCCATCACATCCTGCTCCTTGCAAATTTCTCCACATCACAGCCCACCCATCCCAACACCAAGCCCTGCATGCGACCACAAAGCATGGACACCCATCACCAAAGCATGCCCACTGCACATACCCATCCCCCACCAAATCGCTGTCACAAAAGCCCCCACACAGGAATGCCAGCACTGGGGTACAAGGGCACCCACCCATTACACGCTATGGCACACACAAATGCAATAACCATACTTTTATACCCCTGCAGGATCCGAACGCCACGTCACCGCGCAGGAGGGTCCACAAATGTCCACTCCACCCCCAGAAGTGGCCCACAGTGAGGACAGCACCTCTGTCGACCTGGATCTAGATGACCAGCCCGGCCCATCAGGGACCTCGGGACAGTCGGTTCCCCTCAGACAGCCACAGCCCATAGCAGACCTTCCCCCCTCTGGCAACACCAGCACAGCACCCACTCAGCGGGCCCATCCCTCAGTCCCCAGGACACGTCAATCAGCGGTGTGTCCACCACTACAGGGCACCCAGGTTAACCCCCCACCCCAACAACAACAGGGACCTGGGGGCAGTGGTAGTGGGCACACAGTCCAGGGGACAGAGGCACTGGGAAACAGGGGAACTGGGAGGGCTGCTGTGCGACAGGGGGGGGACAGGCCCAGGGAACCCACTCTCCACGAGGCCCTCTCCTCCATCATGGGAGCCTACCACCACTCCCAGGAGACGATGGCGACGGTCCTGGCCAGGTTTCAGGAGATCCAGCTTCTGCAGGAGGAACAGTATTTGGGGTTCAGGGAGGAACTACGAAACATCAGTTCCGCCATGGCCACCATTGTAGGGGCTCTGAATCAGGTAGTCACCACATTGCGGGACACTGTGGCAGGACAAAGGGCCCCTGACACTAGCATGGACCAAGAACTGCCTACCACCTCCGCCGGCGCTAGTGGACAGGAGGCCCCGCCACAGGACCAACAGGCCACCAGCACCCCACCCCCTGCAGAAGGAGAACCACCCCGCAAGCGGGCCCTGCGATCCAGGAAGAAGACAGAGTAAGATGCCAAGACCCCCGCCAGGAAAGGATACCTCCCTGATTGTCATCCCACTGTCCCACATTGACACCCTGTCCATTCTTATACTGCCCATGCTCCACTTTCCACAGGCATTTGGACATTGCACCTGTGAGACTAATAGTCTGGGCTCTGCCATGGACAATCCTCCACCATCCCCCCTCACCGACTTGCAACCACCCACCAATATAGGACACTGAAATAAACAGTTATTCGACAAAACAATCAGGAGTCTGGCTGTGATTTTGTACTAATGTATTAGACATTACCGCCCCAAAATGCATATTTACATTGTGATGCCAACATACCACTGTCACACAGCTGTAGTCCATGGGGAAATAAAGCAGATGTCACGCAGTATGGCCCACATCTCTGAAATTGGAAGGGAAAGTCACAACTCAGTTACCATACACAGGGGGAAAAGGTCAGACAGTAGAGAGGTAGTAGGGGTTAAGTATATGTAATATGACGGGTTGGACTCTTACCTGTGTGTCATTGAAAATACTGCTGTATTACTGTGTTCCGGTTGTCTATGTCGTCCTCTTCGGCTTCCTCTTCTTCACTCTCCACAAGCTCCACAGCTGCTACAACACCACCATCTGGACCATCCTCCTGCAGAAAAGGCACCTGGCGTCGCAAAGCCAGGTTGTGAAGCATACAGCAGGCCACGATGATCTGGCACACCTTCTTTGGTGAGTACAATAGGGATCCACCTGTCATATGGAGGCAGCGGAACCTGGCCTTAAGAAGGCCGAAGGTCCGCTCGATCACCCTCCTAGTTCTCCCATGGGCCTCATTGTACCGTTCCTCTGCCCTTGTCCGGGGATTCCTCACTGGGGTCAGTAGCCAGGACAGGTTGGGGTAATCAGAGTCACCAATTAGCCACACACGGTGCCTCTGGAGTTGACCCATCACGTAAGGGATGCTGCTATTCCGCATGATGTAGGCGTCATGCACAGAGCCAGGGAACTTGGCATTAACATGGGAGATGTACTGGTCTGCCAAACACACCATCTGTACATTCATCGAATGATAACTCTTTCTGTTTCTGTACATTTGTTCACTCCTGCTGGGGGGTACTAAAGCCACATGTGTCCCATCAATGGCACCTATGATGTTGGGGATATGTCCAAGGGCATAGAAATCACCTTACACTGTAGGCAAATCCTCCACCTCAGGGAAAACAATGTAGCTCTGCATGTATTTCAGAAGGGCAGACAACACTCTGGACAACACCTTGGAAAACATAGGCTGGGACATCCCTGATGACATGGCCACTGTTGTTTGAAGTGACCCACTTGCAAAGAAATGGAGTACTGACAGCACCTGCACTAGAGGTGGGATCCCTGTGGGTTGGCGGATGGGTGACATCAGGTCTGGCTCCAGCTGGGCACACAGTTCCTGAATAGTGGCTCGGTCAAGCCTGTATGTCAGTATGACATGTCTTTCCTCCATTGTCGACAGGTCTACCAGCGGTCTGTACACAGGAAGATTCCTCCATCTCCTCGCATGTCCCAGCGGACGGTGCCTATGTAGGACAACAGCGAGCACAGAGTCAATCAGCCCACAGGTACGTAACCACAGTTTGCACAAAACACAATTCCCAATGCATTGAATGGTTTGTAGGAGTGTTGATGCAAGGCCTAGGTATGTGTGACGCAGTTAAAAGTAAGCCATGTGGGCCCTTGAAATGGCGGCTGCCTGACCTGTGAAGTGTGACAATGGGATGTGAGGTCAATGCGCTGGCGTGGCACACCGTGGCGGTAGGCGGTCGAAGACCGCGGCGCAAAGCAGCATTGGTTAACATTGAACCCTATGGGTCTCAGGAGCCAATGACAATGTGCGCCGGCGGTCGCGGCAAGCACCGCCGCGGTATGCTCCGCCGTGGGCGTGACCGCCATTTTCTATCTGCTTAATCACTCGATACCTGATCTTCGACAGGAGAGGACCTACACTGCAAGTGCTGCTGTGTCCTCGGTCTGGAAGAGACAATGGCTCATGCGACTGGGGAAAGGGTCCCTGCCTTCACTGCTCAGGAATTGGAGAAACTCGTGGATGGGGTCCTCCCCCAGTATGCGCTACTCTACGGTCCTCCAGACCAACAGGTAAGTACACTGGGACCATGCTTTGTGGGCAATGCCTGTGTTGAGTCGGGTGGATGAAAGATGGTGGGGAGGGGAGCGAATGAGGCATGCATCAGACGACGGATGACAGGATGTGCCACATGGCAAGGGTAGGGATGGGGGGCCACTCACATTGAGGGTGCAGAAGGTGATGACTCTTTTTCTCCCCCTGTACATTTCACATAGGTCAGCGCCCACCAGAAGATAGACATTTGGCGTGCCATCGCCAAGGACGTCCGGGCCCTGGGGGTCCACCACAGACGGGGCACCCACTTCCGGAAGAGATGGGAGGACATCCGACGCTGGAGCAGGAAGACGGCGGAGGCTCAGCTGGGGATGGCATCCCAACGTGGGAGGGTTGCCAGTCGTACTTTGACCCCCCTGATGTCCCGGATCCTGGCGGTGGCCTACCCCGATTTGGATGGGCGCGTGAGGACATCACAGCAGACACAAGGGGGTGAGTACAACCTCATTCTGCTGACTTTGTGCGCAGTGGAGGTGTCTGGGTGGGGGAGGAGGGCTGTGGGTATCCCTAAGCCACAGCGATTTCTGTAGGCTAGGCCCCTCCGTAGGGCATGGCCCTGTGCCCCCTCTCCCCCACCTCTGTAGGGTGCCAAGTACAGTTATCCATGGCCCTGTGTCATCTATGTGTGCAGTTGTTGTCCATAGGCTTGTAGGCCATGTCCCACGGATTGAGTAGTGGACCCCAAGTGCGCGGCGTAGTGCAGGGGGCTTCTGTGTCTGTCCTCTCCGCCAACGGTGTCGCCAATGCATGTACTCAACATGTCTTTATTTCCCCCCCCCTTTTTGTGGTCTTCCTGTTCATGTGTGCATTAGCATCATCAGGCGGAGGAGAAGTGGCATCGGAGCACGAGGGAGCTGCATCCCACATGGCCCTGGAGGGCCATGCAACAGATTCCGAATACACCAGTGGGACGGAGGGCGAGGGGAGCTCCACAGCAGGGACTCGTGCAGACATTAGTGACACGGACTCGTCCTCTGAAGGGAGCTCCCTTGTGGTGGCGGCAACATCCGTGCCCCCCGCATACCAACAGGTATAGCCGCCACCCAGCGCACCAGCACCGCCCTCCCAGCAGCCCCTCATCGTTTGCCCCGTGCCCGCTCACCCAGGAAGGTGGGCATCTCCTTCGCCCCAGGCATCTCAGGCACACGCGCAGTCACCACCCCCACTACCATTTACACGTCCCTTGTGTCCTCTCCCACTGTGTCTGTGACCCCCTCTTCCAAGCTACACAAACGCAGGCAGCCACCCACCCAACAGCCATCCACCTCACGACAGCATCCAGCCCAAGCACCTGCACCCAAAGACACCAGACTGAAGACTCCTACAACCACAACCTCTTCCTCCACTCCCATACCCACTACACCTACCCGTCCCTCGGTTCCTAAATTGCTTTTCCTTTCCAAACTTGACCTCTTTCCAACAACTCCCCCACCTCGTCCATCTCATAGGACTCCAGTCAGCACCTCAGCCACCACAAAAGCGGGACCTGTAATGACAGTGTGCCATGGGCTGTGAAGTCCCCCACCCTCAAGGGCAGCCAGTTCAGTAAGGAGCCAAGGCACGGCCAGCCCACCCCCGGTAAAACATCCGAAGATTGTCAGTGGCCGGCGCGAGAGGCCGAAGACACCAGGGACCAAAATCCCTACCATGGCTCCGGCAGGAAGTGTGGTGCCACCTGGCACACCGCCAAAGGTGGGGAAGGGCACAGGTGAACAGGGAAGGCTGGGAAGGGCAGCACGCCCGACAAGTCCGCCAGCAGCCCAGCTGGCCAGGAGGGCCCCGCCAGCCCCATCCCAGGTGGGCAGGAGGACACCCACAGGCCCGGTACTGCAGCCCAGGAGGGCCCCGCAAGCCCCATCCCAGGTGGGCAGGAGGACATCCACAGGCCTGGTACTGCAGCCCAGGAGGGCCCCGCCAGCCACACAACAGATGGGCAGGAAGGCACCGCCAGCCACAGGTCAGGTGGCGAATGACCTCCATGCCATGGCCGGATCCGCTGAGCTGGACACTCATCCGATGCACCGCTGCACTGGGCACCGCCGTCTCAAGCACCGCTGAACTGGGCCCTTCATCTCAAGCACCGCTGAACAGGGCACCGCCGTCTCAAGCACCGCTGAACAGGGCCCTTCATCTCAAGCACCGCTGAACAGGGCACCGCCGTCTCAAGCACCGCTGAACTGGGCCCTTCATCTCAAGCACCGCTGAACAGGGCACCGCCGTCTCAAGCACCGCTGAACAGGGCACCGCCATCTCAAGCACCGCTGAACGGGGCACCGCCGTCTCAAGCACCGCTGAACTGGGCCCTTCATCTCAAGCACCGCTGAACAGGGCACCGCCGTCTCAAGCACCGCTGAACAGGGCACCGCCGTCTCAAGCACCACTGAACTGGGCCCTTCATCTGAAGCACCGCTGAACAGGGCCCTTCATCTCAAGCACCGCTGAACTGGGCCCTTCATCTCAAGCACCGCTGAACAGGGCACCGCCGTCTCAAGCACCGCTGAACAGGGCACCGCCGTCTCAAGCACCGCTGAACTGGGCCCTTCATCTCAAGCACTGCTGAACAGGGCACCGCCGTCTTAAGCACCGCTGAACAGGGCACCGCCGTCTCAAGCACCGCTGAACAGGGCACCGCCGTCTCAAGCACCGCTGAACAGGGCACCGCCGTCTCAAGCACCGCTGAACTGGGCACCGCCGTCTCAAGCACCGCTGAACAGGGCACCGCCGTCTCAAGCACCGTGGAACTGGGCCCTTCATCTCAAGCACCGCTGAACAGGGCACCGCCGTCTCAAGCACCGCTGGACTGGGCCCTTCATCTCAAGCACCGCTGAACTGGGCACCGCCGTCTCAAGCACTGCTGAACAGGGCACCGACGTCTCAAGCACCGCTGGCCCATTGGCGGAAGGGGCAGGCCCGCCTCTGTGTCGGGCAGGGCTGCACGAAGCACTCTGGGCACCAGTCCCCCTCCAGAACCAGTGGAGACTGTTATCCACTTGTGAGACTGTGGCTTTGCACTCCCCAGGATGTAACAGTGGGCAACCCACCCACTGTAGAGACTTGAGAGACTGTGGCTTTGCACTCCCCAGGATGTAACAGTGGGCAAGCCACCCACTGTCGAGACTTGAGAGACTGTGGATTTGCACTCCCCAGGATGTAACAGTGGGCAAGCCACCCACTGTAGAGACTTGAGAGACTGTGGCTTTGCACTCCCCAGGATGTAACAGCGGGCAAACCACCCAATGTAGAGACTTGAGAGACTGTGGCTTTGCACTCCCCAGGATGGAACAGTGGGCAAACCACCCAATGTAGAGACTTGAGAGACTGTGGCTTTGCACTCCCCAGGATGGAACAGTGGCCATGGAGGCCCCTCGTGGATCTGGCGTCGTGGACTCATCTGGCTGAGGTGCCCCCCCTTCCCTTCCCCCTGAGGTGCCTGTAGTTTTGCTATCTGATGCCCCTGCAGTGTTCTCTCCGTTGGAGTCAGTTATCCTGTGTGGGCTTTGCCCATGTGATTTGGGCCCAGTGGTCCACGGACAATGCCTGCTACAATGATCGGACTTTAAAATTTATGTATATAAAGGTTTTAGATGTGTGATATATTTTTAAGCCAGTGATACAATATATTCCAATGTTTAGAATCATTTCCTTTTGTCTTTGCATTCTTCTGGGGGGCTTGGGGGGTGTAACTCTGAGTTGTTGCTATGCATTGATGTGTGTGTTGTAGTGGGTGAGGGTGGGGGTGGGTGTGTCGCGTATGTGTGTCCCCGTAATTTTTTCCATCCCCCCTCCCCTGTGTCGTAGGTGCAGTACTCACCGTTGTCTTCTGCGCCGGCGTTCGTGCTCCTGGTAGAGGAGCAGGAAGACAATCGCTGGGAGGATGTGGAGTTCGGGTTCAATGATTCCTCGTGGGGTGTATGGAGGTGAGCGTTTTCTGTTAGAAATGGCTGTTTCCGCTGTGTTTTTATCGGCTGGGCTACCGCCCCGGAAAAGGTGGCGGATTGGTAGGTTGTGATGGGGTGGGTGGTACATTGACTCTCGCCTGTCTGTTGGCGGTGACCGCCGCGCTGTTTGTTTGTCCCGCCGTGGCGGGCGGTGTGTTGAAGTGGCGGTCTCTGTTGGCGGTTTCCGCCAGGGTCAGAATTCCATTTTTTTAACCGCCAGACTGTTGGTGGTTTAGCCGCCGCCTTAACACCGACTGCCAAGGTTGGAATGACCCCCATATGTGTTTAAACTTTCTATGAACGATGTAATAATACCCGGAGCTGTTTTTGATGGCTGGGATGTGAAAACAGTTGATTCTATGATGAATGAGCTGCAGTATTCTACTGTATTTGAAAGTGAGGATGTTTAATTATCCAAAGAAAATTATGGAGATATGTTCTGTTATAATTATTATGGACACCATTTAATTCACAGAGCAAATACCCAAAGACTATTTTTAATTACACACAATGCTAACTTTGTCCAACTCCACCACAAGGGAGTTCTAAAACATATTCCGAAAAATTTGCATATTTTTCTGGGCACAATGTTAAAAATGCTAAGTCATATTATTTCAAATTGCCATTTATAGAAAATGTACATATATTATTGACAGATGCAAAATTCATTTATTCAGATTCCTTTGTTTCTGGGTTGGCTATAGAAGGCTATGAATATTGGTTAAAGTCGATTGACTTAAAAAGTGTGTGGGGAACAAAAGATTGGCAAATAAGGGGAAAGGAAGCCTTATTTAGAGCATGCCTGATACCTGTTCAAATGATATTTTTAAAGGAAACTGTACTACTGACAAGTTGTTTAGGCTTAGCAAAAATTAAGGATGTGAATGTGCCCAGTATTCCTGCCCCTGCAAAGTTCTACAGATGGCAAAAGTATGTAAATGTACGTGAAGATCAACTCGATGAGTGGGTCCAAAATGGCACATTTAATGCTTCACTTTCACGTCCTGGTGGGTGGTTATTGTGGCCAACTACACAGGGGGTTTTAGAACAAGTAGGCCTGACCCTCGCTATGTGTTATCTGAACACATGGGTATAGTTACAACATACAGTGTAGGGACACTACGCCAGCAATGGATGAAGAGTTCCTCACTAGATGCTGTTAGAGAACACCTCATTCTCCTATCGAACAATACTGACTTACAGGATTTCCTGTTAGGTCCCAGAAAACAACGCAGAAAGTGCTTCTTATGTGCAGTCTATACTGAAATTTGGAAGCTTTCTCAACAAGAAACTGCTGCCTGGTTAAGGCAAATAGATCAGGAAAATTTACAGAAGGCATTAGCTGTTGTAGATAATGGAATTATTACCCTGCCCGACCGGATATACACCATAAACAACATTGTTTCCTCAGCAATAGACGTAGTACAGAGTGACATGTCCTCTTTACACCATGGACATAGTCAACTACGATCCATTATGTAGCTAGGTTAGACCCTACAAACGCTGAAAGCAGGGCACGTTCCCTGGCAACAGGTCAGCGTGAGGGACATGCTTTACACATTTAATTAATACGACAACAACAACTAATGGTTAAAAAAGAAGCGACTTATGTGATGTTAAATATTGAGAAATTAGAAAAGTTGCCTTTTACTGTGGCTGGAATACCAATGGCTGAGTGGTTAATACACGGGGACATTAATCTACCTATTTCAACACTTCAATTCACGTCCTGCTTAAAACACATTCCAGTGGGCAGATATAAAAAGCTAGGAGATAGTTACATACATGAGATGTGAGAGCTACCCTTCTCGTACAATGTCTCAGTGGCGTGAAAGAGGTCTTTCTTAGCGGTAGTGAATGTGAGACTTCTGTCAGCCATTCAATGGTTTGTAAACAGCTGTCCTTGCACGGGGCATGTAACGTTTCGGCAGTGAACTTGGCTTGTTATCTAAGGGGAGTCCCAGTCCCCTTGATTAGACCTGCATTCCAGGAGCCCTCGAATGGCAGCTATGTGCCCCTAAATAGTGAGAGCTGTTGTGGGATGCAAGTCGGAATAGTTTATGTAGTTTTAGTCTCCAAAATTGTTACATGCTGCGGGAATGTACTTTTTCCTCCTACACGACAGAGGGAACTAGCTGAGATTTGGCCCCATATTGCTACTTCAAATGTGAATTTTGACAAGTTGAGCAGATTCAAGGCTTTATTGTTTTAAAAACATGTGGTGCTTACATCTGAACGCAAGACCTAAGCGCTTCAGGTTGCGATGTCATCCGCAGAGATACAGTCCATTTTAAGTACTAACTTTCTGAGACACTTTGGTGAACTCATGGCACGGATATTTAGCGCGTCCACTACTACTGAAATCACAGATTTCTTTAAGACTGTTGGTTCTGGTTTCGTTCACACCTTCTCCTCTATATTTGGTTAATACCTTCAGCCATCCACTTAATATTCTCCAGTATTTTGGGGGGATTTCCAATAACTTTGACTGTAATAGGTGGCATCTTGCTATTGCTACTTTTTATGTGCAATGGCTGTCCAAGTACAACAAGGAGGACTTAAAGCGCTCCCACCCCGCAGCTGTGTCGTGAACGCATGATGCAGTACTTTAGAGCATCACTCCTGGAGCAATTGGAGTGTGACTAGTCTCTGTCATTCAGACCAGTTTTGCATTGTGTGCAGCCCATGTTTCGGTGCCTCTGGTGCCCTTTTGAATGTGCACTGAAAGTTTGTCTTTCTATGCAGCTCTTGCTTTCATTGGATGCTGATCTGTTGATGTTCTCGCTGAGGGTTCATTACCAGACATGCGCGTTGAGGGTGCGTTTGCTACAGGAAGCTGTTTATGAATTTCCCTTTGTGGATCATGCAGCTCTTAAACTCACTGTTGGGCACACCACGGAATGCTGCTGCCTTGGCTGGAGTTCAGGCTTTGGAACACAAATGCTCCTTGGTTTTTCTTGCCGATGAACTTCCTACCTTACCACCTGCTGAAGTGAAAGATTTCCTGTCTTCAATTATCCCAGATTCAATTGGCGATTTAAAAAATGACTCTGACTTTTTTGTAATTCGGCTTTTTCTTGACACAATTACAATTTTACATTGCCCTTTTTGATACATGCTCAAGTGCCTTTTTAACTTGTCATCATTGACATTCCCATATATATATGCTTTAAGATGAATTTTAGTAGCTTTTATATATTAAGTTAGGCTTTGAACCACCTTTGAACCGGCAGGGAAAGGGTGTAGTGTAGTCATTTTTAGCTTTAGATTTATACATGTTATTTTAGCAAACTAGGCCTGCCGCTGTGCACTTTAATCTACATATGTTCTATTTTAGCTTCGTTATATTATTTTAACAATAGCCACATTTGCGGTCTTGTTTTATTTTCTCTATCTAGCTGTTCTTCTCCTAGGTCAACACTGCACTCTTAAACAAGACATTTCTTTCACTCTGTGCTTTTCTCAAGGCTGCAGTAAGATAGGTTGCCGGCAAAAGTGGTACGCTTTGTCTTCAATGTTCACAGAAACATACACACTCTTATGTGGGGATCCTTTCTTGGAACATCAGCTGTTTTATTATAAAAACACTGCTTTGACCCATGTACATTAGAGGGAGATTCCAGCCAAATGACCACAACTGTATGCTGATTGCTTTGCTTCAGCTGCTTAAGTAGACTACAGGCCTCTTGCTCAGGTATGAGGGATGATGTCTTCCCAGGGAAACCTGAAGGGCAGAATTAGAGCTTAACATGCTGTGCTCTAACATAGCATAGGTAGGAACTATCTCTATAAACTTTAGTGACAATATGGTAGCGTTATTTTTATGTTTTACTCTCCTTGTCACAATCTTAATCTTATTTTGCTTCATCGTCCTAGGTATTGCAATACATGCCTTATTATTTAAGATGTAGTTACTTCAACAAAACCTTAATGAACCTTACTCTGCCTCTGATTGTCCTTGCATACGTGAGACTAATGTAACTGAGAGAAACGGATGAGATCTGAGTGACCACGATTCCCATGAGGAGTCATTTATGTTATGTGCCCGGTCGCCCAATCATCCTTGCTCTTTGGTGGAGATGTGGCACTGCTAGTTAGCCGGAACAAAACCCGGATTAGGCCGACAGGTGTCACATGGTGCAGGATTAGTCCCCCACAGTACAGGTGCTTCTGCCGCCCGAATCCAGTAGTCTCATTAGGATAATTAGAACCTGCACAACAAAGTGACATGGGTTTCTGAAAATGACAGTCACATCTGCACCGGTAATCACCGTCACCGCCGGCGGTGATCATCATTGGCCCCTGTGCTCCACAGACTGCAATGTTAACCAATGAGGAGTTGCACGGCGGTTCAGTCCGCCCTCTGCCATGACGTCAAATGCCAGCGGAGTGAGGTCACTTACACCTGTACTCTGCATGCAGGGCAGGCGGGTGCCATTTCCTGATGATTGTAATCATGGTAGTCAATAAAATGTGCATCATAGGTACATATGGTACACACTAAGGCAATTCCAACACATCTAGATTATACATTTGGTGGGAGAAACTGGCTCTTCAATGAGAGCTCATACCAGTGTACTGCTTTCAGAAGAGAAGTTGACAAAACATGTTGAATGTAATGGTAAAAATCACGTCTCACAACTTAAACTACAACTGTGAGGCAGTATGGCAAATTAATGTGAATGTATAGTCTCAGAAGTCTGTTTGCATGTAGAGTTCACCAGAGCAGATTCCAATCATTGGTTGCCTAAAATGTATGAGACAGCTCTGTTTACTGTGATGTTTTGTGTTTCTATCCTTCCTGCTATCACACACTTGTAATGTTTTGTCTGTTCAGATACCAACCACTGCGGAGGAGGAATGCACCCAGGTACAGACCCCTAGTTGACTTGGCTATACTGGAGGAACGCCATATAATTCTCACCTATTGTCTGGCGATTCCGTCGACCATGACCCGCAACTCCTCATCAGTGAAACTGGGGTTCTTTTGCGGGGACATGCCGATTGTGTAGTGAAAGTAGTGTGTGTGTTGTGCAGAGGGTGGAATGTTTGGTGGGGGTGCAGGATGTGTGAGTCTGTGGGATGCTGTGAAGTAGTGTTGTGTGTGTTTGGTGTAGAGGTATGATGTGCAGTGCTGGGTGTGTTTGGTGTAGAGGTATGATGTGTGGTGTGTGAGGCATGAAGCGTGTATAGATTGCTGTGGTTTGTGTGTGCAGTTCTGGAGATTTGTGGGCTGGCAACGTGTAGCAGAAGTTTGGATTTTGCAAAGAATTGAGGGTTGTGTCTGTGTGTGTTTTATAGTGTTGTTGGTGAGTGAGTATGGTGTGTGTATGTGTATCAGGTGTGGGTTTTTCAATCTGGCCAATGTTGGCTTCTGTTGTTGTGGATTGCCAAAATCGGTCCGCTCCACCAATGGGTTACAGCTGTGATGATTCGTGGGTCATAATTTGGTGGTTTGTTGTAGGAGTGGCGGTGAGGGTGGTGGGACCGACTCTCTTCTGCCTTCGTTGGCTCTGGCGGGGTTGTACTTATGGCTGCTTTCTGGTGGTTTGTTTTTGTGACTCATGATATACAGGCAGATTGCCACCTCCGCGACGGTCTTTTGGCGGCCGTCACCATGGCGGTCTTCAGTAAAGACCACCAAAGTCGTAATGAGAGCAGCAGTCTCTAAAACTGAAAAGTATATTTCCTAATCACTTAAGTACATTGCAGAATGCTTGAAGAAAACCCTCTAGTATGTGAGAAAACTTACACACTTGCAATAAAAGATTAGTTTGTGACTTGGCAAACTAGTTTTACAGGGAACTTCACTGGCCAGTGAGATAGCAAACAGGGTCTGAAGTACTAGGCGCCACACTTCAAAAAAGCAGTATTGGTCTGGATCAAAAGTTTAAGGTTCATACTGAAAGGTGATCTCACACTTTTTAATAGACAAATACATTTTTCTTTTCAATTTGTCCAGAAATATCTCAATCTAAGTATATCATTCATCAAAGCTTTAAAAACTGTCTGTCTCTCACTCTTTTTGTCTCTCCTTCTCACTCTTTCTCCCACTCACACACCCACTCAAACCCTTATGTACCCACTCACAGACCTACTCAGACACTCACACACCCACTCACAAACCCATTCAGACCCTCATGCACCCACTCATGGCCTCACTCAGACCCTCACGCACCCACTCACAGACCCATTCAGACTCTCACAGACCCACTGAAACCCTCATGCACTGACTCACAGACCCACACAGACACAGATGCACCCACTCAGAGACCAAATAAGACACTGACACACCCACTCTCATACTCAGGCAGACACTCTCACAGTCACTCTCACACCCATATACATCCTGTCACACCTATTCTCACACCCAGAGAGATGAGTCGGGGCCAACTCCTGCTGTGCACTGCCAAAGGCTGTGTGCAGAGTGTGGTTGGGTGGTTATGGGGGATGGCCTCAGCATCTAGCCGCAGGCCAGGCCCTGCGGCCATCCCCCGCTGCGCACAGCCAAAGGCCATGCACGACATGGGTTTGGGTGGTTAAAGGGGTTGGCTGCACATGGTTAAAGGCCGGGCGGAGCGCGGGGTTGGGTTATTATAGGGGTTGGACGCAGGGCCAGGCTGCAGGCGTGTGAGTGGGGTGTGAGAGTCTTTTGGTGGGTGATATCAGCGATGTCATTTGAGATCTCATCAGTGATGTCACTGACCATGCCATGAGTGATGTAATATGTGAGGTCATAAGCAGTGCATTGCAGGGGCGTAAGTTATAGTTAAGGCTGGTAAGTATAAATGATGAATTTCGATGTTTTTTTGCGAGTAAATTCAATACCTAACTATAGCATCCCTGTAACTTTTGTTTTTTCAGTGAAAATATATATATAAATATATGTGTGTGTGTGTGTGGTTGTGTACACACACACACAAAACACATATATATATCATTCTTCAAGTGGCCGCACTCAAAACAGGACTGACCCTCACCAGGAGCCTTGAGCTGCGAGTTGCAAGTGAAACCAGACTCAATAGCCCTCCCACTGCATTCTGGTCAATTTGAACATCATTGCAGAGTTGCAGTTCTTCCAATAGGGGAAAGCTTGATAACCTTTAATTTGTTTAAAATATTTGATTAATCTTAGTCCTAGACAATTGTGCTTTGCTCTTCATGAGCTCTTTGGTGAAGCACAACAGGTATTGAATGCCAAACATGTTTGCAGCATAACATTCAAAGGCCAGTTTCTTCTTAACTGTCCAACAAATAGCATGTTATTGGGAGAATCAGCCCTCTCTCATGCTACTCATGAGTGTCAGTCCTGTTATGAGGCATGGAAGGTGTTCTGCAAACAATGGTTCCGAGGCCCATGGCTTGCACTACAGGGGGATAGAAAATTCTCTGTGTGCATACTGTCTAAATCCAGACAGCAGAGGTATTCTGTGATGACTACCAGCCTTTCCTTCACTGCAAGGAGCTTAGTTAAGCTGGTTTGGAGAATTGCAACTCCACATTTGAGCCACACTAAGTGGTAAGCAGTACCCCCAGCCCTGCTTTTTGCCATAAGCCTCTCAGCAGCCTACATTGTCATTGACACTGACTGTCTAGACTACGCACACTGCTGAATGAAATTGTCTTTTCCCTTGATGGAGCAAAAAGAGAGATACTGGGCAGATCAAAAATATATCTCTTTCATCTAGCCGACCCAATCGGATAATAGAAAGCAAGAAATGTGAATGTCATGTTTATTGCAAATGTTTTAGGTACTGGAATAATGAAATAGTTCGGTAGGTATACTTATAAAAGCCCATGGTCAGAAACATCCAAATACACCTCCAAACTTATCATCATGGAGAGTTCACTAGAGCCCATGTGACGAAATGAGTAGGCTAACATAGCATACCCTACATAGGACACAAAAAACTCACTGACAAACTGCTTGGTCAATAATCTAGGCTGCCAGTGTCAACATGTCTTTGGCTGTGAGATTCTGTAAATCTGTCTGTGAAATTACATTGGGGATCCTGGTGGAGACAAGAGTAAATAAATCATTTTTTGCACCATCCACAAGAGCAGCTCCTCACTAACGTTACAGCAAATAATCTCTGTGACACCCTCTAATTTCTTACATGCTAGGACCTGTATTGTTGAGGTGCTGTGCTGAGCACGTACCACGAAGGCCTAACTCCGTCGTGAAACTGCTGCAAGGGGACCGCTAGTGCAAGTGAGTTTTCTAGTCTGCTCAGTGGGTACCCGCAGCCCTAACGGCGATGAAGCATGAACTGACAGCATTGTAGTCTGCTTTGCAGGTGGGTTACACTCCATCAACGCTGTCGGCAGTTCAGGCTACATACATTATAATAGGGCAGGCGAAAGACCACAGATTCCACAGAGCAGTGCTTAACTTTTGCTTGTTGTTTCCGGTGCAGAGCACTGGCACTTATTTTGCTGCCTGAAGCATTTTCTGCAAGCATAAGACACATATGGGAAAGACGGAGGAAGATAAAAATGAAAAAGCGTCACAATGAGAGAAAGCAGAAAACTGCAAGAGAAAGCTGAAGGGGCAGGGACTGGCTTTAAATGGATTGAAGAGGACCGAGATGGTTTCACGATTACGCTGCCTCAGTATTCCATGTTTGCATATTTAATTGCAGCAGCCGCATGTTTAAGGGATGGGCTTTTGGCACCGGCACGTTTTTATTTACAAATTAAGCACTGCCACAGAGTACTTGGGACTACCACCGCAGAAGAATGGAGGTAAAACCATCAAAGTCGTAATCTGGCCCCATTACATTTTTTCAAATTTGTATTTGAAATGTTTACACCTCACCTTTATCTCCTTCGAACAATACAGAATAAATAAACACGTTCTTGTTAAAACAGTAAATAAATGTTTTGGGTCCATAAAATGGTTTTATGATACTCTGCAATTATCAAAGATTGAGTTGTAAGTTTCTTTCCCTACTGGGATTGTTCGCTATATAGCTAATTTAATTTGTCACTGTGAGCAAATTAATCTCCCCTCCGCAGGATATGCCACTCTAACAGTATTGAGTTTGTTCTTTGTTATCCAGTGCTCTTTTAGGTAGTTGTTCATTCAAGCTGTAGCAAAGTAAATACAACAGAACTTCATGCTCTGCATCGAAAGCATCCTGCAGAAAAATCTGCACGTTTTTATTTACTCTTATTGAGAGATATGGCAGGCAGGACAAAACAGTGTGACAGATATTTCTGTCTGCATACCCACATTTCAGATCTTGCTATTTGTTTCTTTTTGAGCCGGGTTCCAACTGGAATTTGGCCACTATGATCAAAGAAAAAAATCTCCTTTCAGCAGAAGAAGAGCTTCCTCAAGCAAGGCTGAGGATATTGGGAGACATCATGCATATCCATCTGGCCCTGCCCAAGCTGATATTCCAGAGCATGCCATCTCATCTCCTGGTACCAGTATTTTACATGTTCTTATCTACAGCATATACACGTCTCAAGGATACTGGGTTTGAATTAGTCTCCAAAGTGCTTGGTTCCAGACCTCACCAATGGCTTCCACTTGCCATTTTCCATTTTCATACCAGGCAACGATAGACTGAGTGGTGGAACATTACCCATAATGAAAGAAATAGGCCTTTTGACCTTTACATGCATAGAGGGACAGTCCAATGACCGCCTCTTTGTAAAGTCTGTTCGGTCTACCGTAACTGTGGATCATTGATCCATCATGTGTGAGACATGCATGGAGATCTCCTCTTCATGTATGTATGTGGAGGTGGGTGTTTTTGTTGGGTTTACATGTATGCTTGGTCAGGTGAATGGAGGAGTGCATTGGACCTCATCTGTGTGTATGGACTCAAGACAGGCATCTGCTTTGTGCGGGGATGCCCAGGGTCCATCTTGGTTCTAGAAGTCTTCACCCACACAATATTTTGTTCACCTCCCAAAAATACAGTTGTCTTTACTGGTGGGGAGACTTAGGACGAGATTCTGGTAGGTGACATGCATCGCAGCGCAGCACCCACAGTTGCTGTGCTTCATTGTGTGACAAGGAGAGAACAGGCGAACACCGTGTTCTCATAGAAATGGCACTCTTCTCCCCTTTCCCTAGCGCCGGTGTTGTTTTCAGCTGCCGTGCACAACGCACACACCTTAGCACCATAGTGCTAGGGTGTGTGTGTGTGTGTGTGTGTGTGTGTGAGTCCAGCATAGGTTTTGTACAGGGAGGGTACCCTTCCTGTACAAAATACTATGCCTAGACAAGTGCAAGTGCTTTTCCCACTTTGTATGTGTGCTGTACAGTGCAGCACTCAAGCAAAGTCAAAAAAGCAGGCAGAAATAAAAAACATTTTTCCGTTTTGCACCTGCTTTTCAAAGGTGTTAATTTGTGGCACTAAACCCTTTCTTCTGATGCTTCAGAATCAGGTTTAGCATCAGATTGCATGGGTGGTAGCACGGGTATGACCATACACCACCCATGTAACACCCTCGGAAAGTAAAGTAACGCAAAGCAGCATTTTGTGCTGCTTTGCGTTGCTTTGCAACACAACACAACGCAAATACCTATTTGTGTTTCTTTGTGAATGCCAAAACAAAGTTTTGTGTCAGTTTTAGCATTAACAAACAGTAACGCTAAACCTTTGAGAATCGGGCCTCAGCCCACTAGTCATTTGAAGTAAGCAGCAGCTCTCTGTCAGTGGCTCAATGCCCCTCCTAGTTCCTGTCTGAACCTGAATTCTTAGAGTGTGGCCTCCTTTCTGAGGCCTTTTCGACCAAAGCCAATTCCAATCCCAATCAGTTATAGAAGAGGCTGCAGTGATACATCGCCTTGCTGTGAGCTGATCATATTGAGGTGATGCACCACCAAGATTGGAGAAGCCATCAAGATTTGATCAGTTAGGTAAACTGAATGAACAGGTCCTGTCATCAGGGGAAGATAATATCCCTGTGACCACTATAATGTTCAGTGTTTTCTCTGCATCCAGGGTGGAGGTACGCACAAGACTAGCTGAGAAGAACATAAGACGAAGAAGTTAAAACCTCTGCTCATTGTCACTCTGCCTCAACTGGACTGGGACCAAATCTGAGCAGACTCTGCAACTGATGCCTCTGGCGACTCGCATGCAGAGGAAAGCCTGCCAGTTTGTGTTTAAAAAAAATGGATTGAGACTGCAAGAAGAAGTTACCAACCACTTGTGAAGAGATCCTTAAAGGACCTATTTGGACAGCTCGATGAACTATGCCCCAACTGGGAAACATGAGCGTGCACCAGTCAGCTGACCTGTACGCAAGAAGTACAGCATCCCAACATACGGGATTGGGTGGAAGCCCATTTCCTTCAACCAACACAACATGTGACACTGTTTCATCACTGACCCTCCGCTTGCAGTCGAGAGCAAGTTGAGCTATTATCAGAATTCCTGCCTGCCTTGGACCCAATGGGGTGATTGGAGGGGGTCACATTGTTTGCAAAAAAGTTGGAATTATCATTATAGCACAAGTAGTATTAAACCTGTCGTTACTTGAACCACTGATCAGCACCCCAGTACCAACCTAGTTTCCAGCATTGTCTTGCAAGCAATCGTGGTTGCATAAGGCTCCACTGAATCTCTAGGCCACGCTGCTGGAAAATCTTGAATGTGACCGTTGGGTTCAGAGATACAGGCCCCTGAACTCTGACAATCAGCTTTAAGATAAAATGGAGAGCTGACACCCTTGCCAGCTATTATCCGCGACTAATGAGCCCAATGAGTACTGGACTCATGGACACAGCAGGTGCATCAAAATGAAATCACTACACAGTGAAACATCATTACATGTCATCAAAACCAAATCGCTGCAAATAAAACCATTACTCTAGTCTTGATGTATGTCTTAGAAAATATGTGGAAGAGATAGGAGCATGTGAAGCTAGAGTCATCAATAGGCCCAGGTGATGTTTTTGGTATGGCAGTGTGATCTTGCATAATTTTCTGGCATTTCATGTTAAATTCCCAAAAATCCCACAATTGCGCTATTACACCATGGCATGTAATTTCATATCCGTTTGAGTAAAAATCCTACTATTGGATCACAGGAAAATCTTGAAAATACAGAATGTGAGATGCTGTTTTTCGTGGCATTTGTGTTTTCTGAATGAAATTGGTCCCTGTATCCAAAATACAGGCAAGGACACATTCTGAACTAATATATAGCACTAAATGACAGATTTGCATTTTGTGTACTTTTGTGGAACTTTGCAGATTATTTATGAATTTTCACTAAAATAGGCTAAAGGAAATTACACAACATTTGCACTCCCCTGGTCAGCATAGGCAAGCAGCACTGCTACCCGTGTCTGCGGTACCTACTCTATCTAATGAAGGTTTTTTATATGTGCTGAAAGCTTTAACAAGGAGTAGTCAATGATCCAGTATGCGAGCCTAAGCAGGGAAGATGGCAACACAGCCATTTATGTCCCATTGGGTGTAGCTTTTCAATTATTTCCCATGGAGTATACATTTGGAAATGAAAATTAGGGCCCAAAATATATGCCAGACTATATCCTTATAGAATATTCTAACACCGCAACAAGATAACTGCACAAGGGTTATTGAAGTTTATTTCAATAGATTGCCTTTCGTAATATACAGCTGAGTTATAAATTAAAGTTTAATGTTGTTTTATTATTTTTTAGAATTAAATCGCCATATGTTTATGCACATTTTCATGGCCATTTCTATATGATTTAAGGATTTCCAGACAGAGTTCTGCAAAAATCTGAAAAACATTTTTACTAATTCTCAATTAGTCATTTTTCAACTGATTTGAACCACTTTTTCAAATTTAGATTCTTTTTCGTAGAACTAGGCAATGTTTTCAAAGTGTTGTAGTCAGTGATGCTGGAGCGTGTCGTGTTTTTTAGACCTCACTGATATCTGTCAGAAAAATCTCAAAATGAAAAATATCTCGAAGTGGCTGAACATGCACTTATAGGACAGTTTGTCTGACTGGGTGGCAATCTGGCTGCACTTGATATGAGTGAGGGATGGGAAAATAGAGATAAAAAGCATGTTACCAAAGGGAAAGGTGATAACGGGACGGCGTATGAAAAGGAGGCAAAGTAAACGTTGTGAAGAAACAGAAAGCAATGAATAAAAGTAGACTGAACACCCCCAGAAGTTGGGGCCGGGAGCCGCCTGTGAACTGAGCCCTTAAGTGTTTGCGCGCCTCTCAGGCATGCACTTGGGGCGCTCTGAATTCCCTGATGTTGTGGCTTTGCCAGTGGCAAGTTGCTGGCCGGGGCGAGGGAAACAACACTGAGACCAAAATATTGGTTTTACACCTTAGATATCTGTTACGTTTCAATCTGTTCTGGCGCCAGATGGATTTTAGGCAGGAATCTGGAGGCTCCCAAGAGGGACACAGGCTTTGAGGTGGCAGTGTCGAGAACAACGTAGGTAGTGGGTTGAGCGCTAATACACATCGCAAACTGTCCAGGTCTGTAGTGCAGGGCAGTACTGTGCTGCACTGATCAGAGGTGGATCCGGTGCTCTGTGGTGATCACTTTATAGCTGCGCTCTTTAAGACTGGCTGACTGTGTGATCTTCAAAACTTAGGTGCAAAATTGCACCAACGCAGTTTTGCAACAAAAAGTTTAGCACCGGCTTACACCATTTCTGAGCACCAGCCGGGCACCATATTTATGGAATGGTGCCAGCCGGTGCAAAGGGTAGGCTAGCGTAAAAAAAATCACGTTAGTCGGGTAAGGCTAGTGGTATGGAAGAAGGGGGGTTTGCACCAAAAAATGAGCTTAGGCATGTTAGAGTAAACAATAAATGACTCTAACCTGCCTAGAGTCATTTTCTGACGCAAAACCTTCCATACCACATGACTCCTGTCTTAGAAAAGACAAGAGTCATGTCCACCACCCCAGTGGCCAGCACAGGGGACCGAGGTCCCCTGGGCATGGCCATTGCACCCAGTGCAATGTAAGAGGGCCCAATTCAGGGCACCCAATGGCACTTTTAAAAAAATAAAAATACTTACCAGTACTTACCTATACTTATCTGGGATGGGGTTCCCCATCCTCTGCTGTCCCTCTGGTGTGGGTGGGGCTGTCCCTTGGGCCTGGGGAGGGCACCTATGGACTTATTCCATGGTGTTCCACCATGGAAACAGGCCCACAGGTCCCCTAACACCTGCCCTGACCCAAGCGTTAAATAATGGTGCAAAGCAAAGTTTGTGCCTTTATTTGACCCCTCCTCCTCCCTGTGCATGATTTTAGCACGGGGATAAATATGGTGCTAAGGCCATAGAGTCATTTTTTGCATGAGAATGCCTACTTTGCATCTCATTGGCGCAAAGTAGGTTTCCACGTCCAAAACATGACTTTAACTTCATAAATTTGGCGCTAGATGGGTCTAGTGCCAAAGTATAAATATGGAGTTAGTTTTGCACTGAATTTGCATTAAAAAAATTACGCAAATTTGGCACAAAAAAAGTATAAATATGCCCTTTAGGGGCATATTTATAATGCCCTAGCGCTATCTTGTGCCACATTGTCATTATTTTTTACGTTAATGTGGCCCAATGATGCCTAAATCCCCTGTATTTATTGCACCACTCCATAACCCTTTGCGCTACATTATGCCTGCGCCAGGCATAATGTATGCAAAGAGGCGTTCCCCAGTACTGGTAAAATGGCGTAATTGCACCATTTTTTACGTCACTTTTAATGCCTGCTCAAGAGCAGGCGTTAAAAGCGAGCTTCCATTCTTTAGAATGGGGCCCTATGTACTCTGCAGGAGTAGCGCCAATATTTTGGCACTACTCCTGCAGAGTACATCGATAGCGTCATGAGAAATGACGCTATTGTCCCACTCAGTGCAGCGCCACTTTCCATAAATCTGCCCCTTAATTCCAGCCGTCTGTGCTCTCTAAATACAAAGCAGAAGGATGTAAGCTTTTGAAACCTGAGTTGTGTCTCATCATGCACTGGATAGAAGCTCTGTAATTTAGCAGAACACTATTACCAGTCCCATAGTTGTGATCACTAGGCCCCGGGCAAAATGTTTCGTTAATCTAGCGTACTCTTGTATAATTTTCCATTACGCCTGTTAAACGAAATTCCTGACAGTTGCCATGTTGCATAATTTCACGTCCATTTCAGTAAAAATCTTTGCTGCGGTAGCAGCAGCACAATATGAATGAAGAGAATGTGAGTGGCTATTGTTTGTGGCACTTGTGTTTTTTGCTCTTTTTTAGTGAAGAATGCAACTTTGGTGCATATTTCTGAGAGGCTTGCACCGCCCTTGTGTCACTTTTAGTGATGTAATGGCAGTGCAATCCTATCAACCATATCAATGAGGCCATGCAAAGCCACGTTGCGTGGCTTTGAATGGCCGCATAGATATGAAGTAAGTCAAGGCAGCACAAACTACTTGTTGCCTTACTCTGCATTAGTGAGGCATTCCATTGGCATTGCGGTAGGTGTCCCCATGCAACGCCCATGGATTTTGACGCATCCCCAGATTCACAAGGCCATGTAAACCTGGGGATGCGTCAAAACCTTATTTCTCCCCAGGGAGGCCCAATGAAGAGAAATATCTTTATTTCTCCTATTTGTTTCCTCTTTCTATGTGTGCTGCATTTTTGCAAAAAGCCTCCCAGAATTGTTTTTGTGCAGGAAGGTGCAACTTCCTGCACAAAAACAATCCTACATGTAATGCAGGTTCCCTTGCACCAAGTTGCAAACGGGCCTGTGTTGGCGCTAGGCTGCCGAAATGGTGGTAGCACAGGGGAAAAGGACCAGAATGTGCCGCATGCAAAAGATACAGCGCATTCCAGCCCTTTCATTTTGATTCGCAGGATGGGAAAAGTTTTGGAACATCCCCTATATTTTATGGGAGTACAGCGAAACAGGTTTGCACACCTGGAATTTTTTTTGCATATTCAGAAAAAAGTAAAATGCGTCAATACAGATGAGCAGCATACTTACTCTTGCACATTTTACAGACTAGAAGATGTACAGGGCAATAGAGATCTGCATGAAAAACTATACTTGTTGCCGATTTCCAAGCTTTCTTTTGAGATTTTTTGTGGCTGGTTTCCCTAAAAGTCAGAAATGTTTCCAAATCGTAGAAGGAAACCTAACTATATGTACTTATTTCTGACTTTTTCCAAATATCTTTGTTACTTGGACTGAAAGACATTGCAATTTTCATAGACAGGGTCGGCCTGGCCTATAGGGCAATGAAGCAGTGCTCTAAGGGCTGGTCTGATAGTTAAGCCTGTGGACGGATTTTTGGGAGTTTTGGGGCATGGTTTATGGTCTGCTGGGCCGGTTATTACTGTTGATTTTGTTGAAATGAAAATAATGCTTGTGGCAAGCTTAAATCCATGCAGTCACCCGTAGCTGGCAAAATACTTATACAACGTCTTTATATGTTCAAAACTTCCCTATTCTACAAGCAAGAGCCACCTTTTTAGCGGCCTATCCACTTTTATATTTTATTTTGCTGCCCAGGCCTACTTTCTGCCCCAGTCCGACCCTGCCGTTTGCACGTCATTGCACCTTGTGATACTAATAATCTGCCTACACTTGGAGCTAATTTTTCCTCATTTTCCTCATTTTCCATTCCCCCTAGTCATAGTGCTCTAAATTGTGTTCTATAAATTGAGTATAACTTGTTAATTTAATATGACCTCCTGAGTCGTGCCAGCAGAGACAGGATGGGTGATGTGTGTGTCAGCTTCCCCTAGAGTCCTGTGAGAGTCTTCGTCGCTGGAGGTCTGCCTGGTGCTCGAGCCGTGCATTAAAGGAGGTTTGTTGGGCCTTGAAGCGCTTAGCCAAAGTGAGGGCTGATTTATTTTGACATTTAGCTACAAGGGTCCCGGCGGACATCTATCCCTCCTGTAACAGAGCCGACCTATTGTCTTGAGGCATGTGGGCCGATAATACAGAAGGGATGCTCCACTGCCAATTTTGCCTTTTGAAGGTAGTGTTGCACAGATTTAAGCCGGGGAATATGCCGCAGCTCACCTATAACCTAAGAACAAAACCACAAATTTCTTAATTAACAACCATGAAATTCACATGCATTGTATATGAGCTATGTGTGTGAAAGGTGAATACAAATTGGAAAGTTATACATACCTTAACTATGAAATTGAATATCAGTTTGGGATTTGAGTCTGCAGATATCATAAAAGATTTTTTAATGGTTTTATATTTTTGTGAATTATTAACAATGAACTAAATGCAGGTTTAAGCTTGATTTCACATGCGCAGACACAACTTCTAAAACGAGTTTTCTATAATTTGTAGAAATGTGTTTTTCTAATGTATCTTAACTAGGTCACATTTCTGTGTAAAATGCCATTTTGACCAAGATCATCACCCACCCTGTATTCCCCACCCCGTACATATCCTCTACCCATAAGCCTCGCAGCACACATTCAGTATGAAATATATTGCGATACTTCCACTGCTGTTGTTATTGTTCTGCCATGAACTTTCTCCAGTTCCGCTGAAACTTGCAACATGCTTCCATGTCTTTCTCTTAAACTTGTAACATTTTGCTGTCTTTCATCTTTCGCTTGTTCTCGAAGATCTATTAATTTGCATAACATGTTATTGTAATGAATCTTGTTATGTTTGAAACATCTCCGGGTGATATTACAATAGTGGGTGTTAAATAATTATCCATGTAGTGGGTTTGTGGAATAATTCTACATAAAGCTCTCAGTTTTGAGGATGAGCCAGAAGTCTTTCCTATTCTGTCCAATTATTTCCTGATTTTGCTGCCCATTGAAACTTAAACTATTTTCTGATTCTTCCATACCTTGTACAACTGCATTTGAGAGCCTTCATAGCATTGCCTCTGTACCACTTATTTTAAACTAATCTAGAATTCAGTTATTGATTGTGTCCATTCAATTTCATCAATTAGTTAATGTATTGTATTTTCCTGATTTTGTTGCGGTAATAAACATGAAATTATGATCACAGTGGAAACCGCTCAGACAGACAGCCACTTTAACACACCGACCGCCAGGGCGAAACCAACAGGCACCACGGCGGTAGCCGCCAACAGCTAGGCGGAAGACAATGTACCGCCCAGAGTAATATGGCACACCTATCCTCCACCTTTTCCATGGCGGTACCAATGACATCAAAAGCCTGGCGGAAACACTGCACAGAAGGGAAACAACTCACCTGTGGAGACTCAGGGAAGAACCACGCCGCCCTGGAGCCCGAGCTGCATGTCTTCCCCATGCTCTTCTACCTTCTGCTCCATAAGGAACACCAACACCGGCGAAGACGACCACAGTGAGTACTGCCACCTAGCACACAGGGGAGGAAAAAGAGAGTGACACACACACAACACCCCCAACACCACAAACACAACCAGATGCAGTAACATTTCATATACACCCCGCACCCCTCAGGAATAATGGAAGGGCAACTACTATAGAGTAAAAAGGCTGTAATAAGATAAATATAGGTGAAATACGTGCATCCAAATAAAAAAGTATATACATATTTACAATGCAAGGGACACTGCCCAGTCCTCAATGTCAGTGGGCTACAGGGCCACATCACGAAGACCAAGGCCCAACCTCACTCCTGCAACAACACGGAGAACACTGCAGGGGCTTCAGGTTGAAAATAGACAGGCACCTCAGGGGGACGGGGAATGGGGGGGCACCTCAGCCGGAAGATGGTACAACGCCACTGGTCCTGGAGGGGGCAACATGCCCTGTGCTTGGTCCTGAGGAGTGCAAGGCCACAGTCTCTCAAGTGGGTGATTTGCCCACTGCTTGGTCCTGGGGAGTGCAAGCCTGCAGTCTCTCAAGTGGGTGATTTGCCCACTGCTTGGTCCTGGGGAGTGCAAGGCCGAAGTCTCTCAAGTGGGTGATTGCCCACTGCTTGGTCCTAGGGAGTGTGTCTCAAGGGGGTGATTTGCCCACTGCTTGGTCCTGGGGAGTGCAAGGCCGCAATCTCTCAAGTGGGTGATTTGTCCACTGCTTGGTCCTGGGAAGTGCAAGGCACAGACTCTCAAGTGGGTGACTTGCCCACTGGTTCTGGAGGGGGCATTGTGCCCAGTGAGCTTCATCCTGGGAGGGATGGGGTGGGTGGATGGCTTCTTCTACTGGTTCTGGAGGGGGCAACATGCCCTGTGATGCAGCTCTTGGGGAATGCAAGGTCAGAGTCTCTCACCTGGGTGTCAGACCCACAGTATTTGCTGGGGCCAGGCTGCACTACAGCCCATGGACACAGGACTACACACTGTCCGCCGGCGGTGACGGATTCTCAGTGGTGGCAGTGGTGGTGCAGGTGGAGGTGCTGGCAGTGGTGGGGATAGGTTCTAGCCCTTTCCCTGCAGCCTCGGACGGCTGCCCCCTGGGGCTGCTGCTGATGTCAGTGGTGCTGGTGGCAGTGCTGGCAGTGGTGGGGGGAGGCTCCAGACCATCCCCTGCAGCCTCGGACAGCCGAATCACCATGGTTGGTGGTGGGAGCTCCGACTGGGTCCCAGCACCAGGCCTCTTGTCCTTTTTGCCTGCTAGTGCAGGCCTCTTGCGCTTCCTGCCAGCAGCTAGGGATGGCTCTGTGCTCCTTTTGGCAGCAACTGGGGACTGCTCCTTGCCCTTCCTCTCAGCAGCCTGGGATTTCTCCCTGCCCTTCCTATCACCAGCTGGGGGTGCCTCCTGGCCCTTCCTTTTTGCAGCTGGGGGTGCCTTCATGCCCTTCCCCGCAGCAGCTGGGGGTGTCTCCTTGCCCTTCCCTGCAGTACTTGGTGCAGGCACCCTATCAGTGTGGCTGCCTGGTGTCCGGGATCCTCTCCCATGTGGTGTAGCTGTGGACACTACTGTGCCCCTGGACTGGGTGGCTGAGGTGCTTGCCTGGGTTTTGACCACCCTGGCCTGACATGAGGGACGGAGGGGGATAGGAAAGAGGTCAATGTGGGCAAAGAAAAGCTTCTTAGGGACATTGGGGTGGGAAGAGGGAAATGGTTTGGGAGTGGAGGAAGAGGGAGTGGTTGTAGGAGGTCTGCTGTGTTTGGGTGCAGATGCATGGCCTGGATGCTGTTGTGAGGTGGATGGCTATTAGGTGTCTGAGTACTTGCGTTTGTGTACTTTGGGAGGAGGGGGCACAGATACAGTGGGAGAGGACACAGGGGACGTGTGTATGGAAGTGGGAGTGGTGACTGCCAGTGAGGGGCGTGTGCAGTTAGGTGTGCTGGTGATGGGGGTAGTGGATGTAGTGCATGCAGGTGTGAGTGTAGACGAAACTGGGAGGGAGGCAGAGGACAAGGAGGAGGGGGCCACAGTGGAGGCAGTGGATGTTGGTATGTCTGCATTGGGATGCTGTTTGTGTGGGTGCCTGTGAGATGAAGTGTGGTGCTTGTGTTTGCCATGTCTACTCTTGTGTGTTGTCCTGGGTGCATGCTCATCTGACTGTGTGCTTGGGATAGGTAGGGGTTGAGGGGAATGGGACAAGGTAGAGGACGTTGGAGGGGGGAGGCTAGAAACAGTGACAATGGCTGCCATCAGAGAGGAGGCCAGAGCCTTGATTGGTCTATGTCGGCCGCCATGCCAGTGTGAATGCCCTCCAGGAATGCATTTGTCTGTTGCATTTGGGCTGTCAGCCCCTGGATGGCATTCACAATGGTTGACTGCCCAACAGAGATGGATCGCAGGAGGTCAATAGCCTCCTCACTCAGGGCAGCGGGGCTAACTGGGGCAGGGCCTGAGGTGCCTGGCGCGAAGGAGATGCCCACCCTCCTGGGTAAGTGGGCATAGGAAACTCACTGAGGGGTTACTGGGAGGGCGGTGCTGGTACGGGGGGTGACAGCTGTACCTGTAGCTGGGGTGGGCACAGATGTGTCCACCACCACCAGGGAGCTTCCGTCAGAGGAGGAATTCGTGTCTGAACTGTCCCCTCCTGTCTCCACCGTGGTGCTCCCCTCGCCCTCCCTCCCACTGGTGCCCTCACCATCGGTGGATTCGGTGTCCTGGGTCCTGTGGGATGCAGCTCCCTCCGTCGCCGGTGCCTCTGCTCCTCTGTCAGATGATGCTAAGGCACATAAGGACAGGGTGACAAAACAAAATGGGGGGGTAAGAAACAAAGGATATACTTGGTCAATGGCGCCAACAACACACACACACACAGGGAACAGCCCTATGCACTAGGCAATGCACTGCCAGTCACAATGCTAGTCACCAGGCCATGGATAGGGACACCTAACACCAATTGCAGCATACCTGAGACCCCTGCCCAGTAGTGGATGCCTACTATCTTGGTTGGAGGTATTTTACATCAGAACCCTGCCCAACATGGGACCAACTCTGCAATGTCAGGCCTGGCCTAGGGGCACCCACAGGCCCACATCCACTGCCTGGATACTACCCCACCAGACCAAGTTGTATATTGGGGCACTGTACTCACCCCCTTGAGGCTACTGTGATGCCCCCAAGCGTCCATCCAGCCCTGGATAGGCCACTGGCAGTATGCGGGCCATCAGGGGGGTCAGGGTTCGACGAGCACCCCTTCCTCTTTGGGAGGCCATCCCCAGCTGGGCCTCTGCCGTATTTAACTGGTGGATCCCTGTACTACTCACCCAAGAAGGTCTGTCAGATAATCGTGGCATGCTGTATGTTGCACAACCTTGTCTTATGTCACCAGGTGCCTTTTCTGCAGGAGGATGAGGCTGGAGATGGCCGTGTGGCAGCAGTGGACCCTGTGGACAGTGAAGATGAGGAGGCAGAGGATGAGGATGAGGACAACAGAAGTGCAATAATTTGACAATACTTCCAATGACACACAGGTAAGACAGTTTAACTTCACATTTAAATATCTGTTTGCGTTTGACATTGTCACTGGCAGGCTGATTGTCCCACTTCTATGGCCACTCACTGTACCCTTTGCCATCTCTATTTGCAGATATTTGTGCCCCACTATTGCTCCTGGTGTGTTGACTGCAGCCAACTACAGGTCATTCCTATGTATACATTACTGTACAGTTGATTTTCAATGTTTAAACCTTGTTAAACAAATACATACGTAAATCATTTGACATACTCCATACTTGGATTTTTTTCAAAGGGTGCTTATTTAAGTGCTAAGAAGTAGAGGGGGATGTGCAATGGGCTGGGGTGATGATGGAGGAAAGTCCTGGTTAGAGTCCAGTCTATTTGTATCACAGGTGCATTGTCCAAGGGGGCAAAGTAAGGGGAGCAATGGCAGTTCAAGGTGGACAGGGTGAAAGAGTGGGACACAAGGGTGACAATCAGGAGAGTCTTATTTCCTGGCAGGGGTCTTGGCAATAGTCTCTGGCTTCTGCCTGGATCGCAGGGAATGTTTGCAGGGTGGTTCCCCTTCTGCAGGGGGAGGGGTGCCTGTGGCCTATTGGTCCTGTGTTGGGCCCTTCTGTCCACTAGCGGCAGCAGAGGTGGAGGGCTGTTCATCGGTTTGGCTAGTGGCAGAGGCCCGGTAGGATGCCACTGCCTCCCTCATAGTGTTGGCCATGTCTGCCAGCACCCCTGCAATGGAGACCAGGGTGGTGATGATGTCCTTCAAGTCCTCCCTGATCCCCAGGTATTGTCCCTCCTGCAGCTGCATGTTCTCCTGCAACTTGTCCAGTATCTGGCCCAGCGTATCCTGGGACTGTTGGTATGCTCCCAGGATCGTGGTGAGTGCGTCCTGGAGAGTCGGTTCCTTGGGCCTGTCCTCCCCCTGTCGCACAGCAGTCCTCCCAGCTTCCCTGTTGTCCTGTGCCTCTGTCTCCTGAACCATGTGCCCACTGCCACTGACTACCCAGGTCCCTCATCATGCTGTGTTTGTGGGGTGGACTGGGGTCCCTGTAGTGGTGGACAGACTGCTGATTGACGTGTCCTGGGGACAGAGGTATGGGCCCGCTTGGTGGGTGCTGTGCTGGTGTTTCCTGAGGGGGGAGGCTCTGTGGTGGTGTGAGAGTGTGCCTGGGTATCCGACTTTCCGAGGATCCCTAATGGGCCAGGGTGGTCATCCATATCCAGGCGAGCAGAGCTGCTGTCATCACCGTGGGCCTCTTCTGTGGGGGGACTGGATGTTGCTGGCACCTCTTCCCCGGTGACATTGGCTGGGGGACCTGTGGGGATGTAAATGAAGTGTTATTGTTTCTACGTGTGACATCATGTGCATGGGTGTGTTGGCCTCTATGGTTGTTGTTGCTCTGACAGATTTGCCTTTGTGTGAGTTATACTGTGGTAGGCTAGGTGATTCTCTCCAGTGTGCATGCACTGGTGATAGGTGTCCATGCAGGGCTGTGAGGGGTGTCCATGCATTGGTGTTATATGCAGGGCTTGGTATTGGGATGAGTCGGTTGTGATGGTGGGGTATGTGGGAGGTGGTGAAGTGATGGGAGTGAGGGTAAGGGTGGGGGTTTGTGATGACATGCAGGTAGGGGGGTTGATAGTAATATGGATTTGACTTACCAGAGTCCAGTCCTCCTCCTACTCCTGCCAGGCCCTCAGGATGCATGACTGCCAAGACTTGCTCCTCCCCTGTTATTAGTTGTGGGGGAGGAGATGGGGCTCCACAGCCAGTCCTCTGTACAGCTAGTTGGTGTCTTGCTGCTGTGGAACGCACCTTCCCCCGTAGGTCGTTCCACCGTTTCCTGATGTCCTCCCTTGTTCTTGGGTGCTGCCCCATGGTGTTGACCCTGTCCATGATTCTCCACCATAGCTCCATCTTCCTAGCAATGGATGTCTGCTGCACCTGTGATCCAAATAGCTGTGGCTCTACTGGATGATTTCTTCCACCATGGCACTTAGCTCCTCCTCAGAGAACCTGGGGTGTTGTTGTGGTGCCATGGGTGTGGTGTGAGTGGTGCAGGGGAGGGTGTGTGGGGTAATGTGTTGGGGTGTGTGATGTAAGGTGCGTGGATGGTGCACAGGTGATGATGTTATGTGGCTCTGGTTGTGTGGGTGCTTTTGCTCTTGCTCTCTCTGTTGGCAATGGTTTGTATTTGTAAAGGGTTGTGGGTAATGTGGGTGTGTGTTTTATAGAGGTGTGTGTGTGTGGTGTGTGTATGTGTGTCAGGTATGTGTAGCTTGAATTGTCCAATGAGGTGTTGTTTTGTTTGAGTGTGTGTATTTTGAGCGCAGCGGTATGTACCACCAATGGTTTACTGCCATTGAATGTCCACAGTGGTGATTCGTGGGTCACATTGCTGTGTGCATAGTTCTGTTGGCGAATTGGTGTGGGTTTTGATACCGCCAGATTATCACTGACCTTTGGGCTGGCGGACTTGTGTGTGTGTGGCTGTATAGTGACGGATTGGTATGTGTGTGTCATAATATGCTTGGCGGTTATCCGCGGCCGTGGCATTGTTGGCGGCAGTCGGCATGGTGGTAAGCGGGATTTACCGCCAATGTCATAAGGAGGGCCAATGTCATCCAAAAATCTTAGGTATCTGCATATTGCAAGAAACATTTTGACTCAGGTCCGTCGGTCTTAAATTATGGACAATGGGATTAGTAGTCTGTCCCTTGGTTTATTTTGCAGGCATCTGCAACAGACTGCAAACCTTTTATTACCTGTAAGTCCACAAAGTTACAATTATCATGGTGGCCATCGTATTCCATGAAAAAAATGGTTTGCAGTATTATCTGACCTCAATGAGCAGGACTGATTCCCTTTACCCTGTCGTAGCCTGAGCTTGACATCTGATATTGGGCAATCTCCTCAGGTCATGGAGGAGGGGCGATCTAACTGAAAGAGGTTTGATGCTCCCCCTGTTTCCCCATCTTAATGATGCACCCATCGTTTTAATGGAGTCGCCGGAAAGCATTCAAACTTTCCCCCCAATAAGTAACACTGCCTCCCCTAAATATCATGGTGGTAACTAGGATGGACATTCACAAATCCTAGTCTGTTGTAATGTGTCTGGGCTATTGGCCAAATTGAAAGACACTGACTCGGTTGATTATGTCAAAAAATTTGATTTGATCCTATTGCAAGATAGTTTGGGACATATTTACAAGCCCCCAAACCTCCTTGTGCCACCCTAGCATAATTTTGTTTACGCTAAGGAGGTGTTAAGGAGGCCCCCATTGTGCGCCATATGCACAAAATGCATGCATTGCGCCACTTTGTAACCCCATGTGCCACATTATACCTGTGCCAGGGATAATGTATGCATGGGGGGCATTCCCACACAGAGAGGCCCAAAAAAATGGCGCAGTGAAATTTAAAAGATTTCACTGCGCCATTTTTTCCGTAATTTTTAATATCTGCTCAGGGCAGGCATTAAAGTGACGCTCCCATAATAACCTACGGGCCTCGCTGTGCTTCTCTGGACTAGCACCATAATTTATGGCGCTAATCCAGCAAAGCGCCACAATAGCATCATAAATTATGATGCTATTGTGCTAACATGCGCCATGGTGCTCTGTATAGTAAATACAGTGCTACCATGGTGAAGTCCGGTGTGCATGATGATGCAAGAAAAGTGGTGCCTCACAGCTGATGCACCACTTTCTTGTAAATATGCCCCCTTGATGAACAGAACATTTAATATGGGAAGGTTTTTTGTGCTTTTATGTCCCGCCCATTGAAGGGAACAGGAGCAGAGCTAGTGGGGGTTTAATGATGTTTATTTGTTCTACATTTGGGTTCAGGGTCTTTCCTGTGTCAAACATACTGGGATGCAGATCCTCTGGCTGATACACCCCAACAATATTTTTTTTCTGAGGATTTGTTATTTGTTGGGCAATGCCTGTGCAGAAGGTTTTCTTCTCTAGCTAACAGCTTTAACAGCAGTATTATGGTGATTTCAAACTGGGGGCCAACAACACCGTGATCCAGCTGTTTAAAATATTCAAGTCTGACTGTTACCCTGGGGCTGCAGACGCTAGGGGTGCTAGGCTCGATAACTATGTCTTTGACATTGGAATGGTGAATGTGATGGATCTATTGGGCTCTGCAGATACATACACTCCTAACTTTATAAGTAGTTGCTGGGGCACCCCCATAGGTTACATATTTACAACCCCCGATGAGTTGCTTCATACACTCTATTACTGTGGCCCCTAGCATCCACAGGGAACACAACCCCATTGACCTTCTTCTTCTTAATCTTCCCTTGGCTCTGGATACCACCTTAAGCTATGGGGCTGCAGATACTATGGCACATGCCCAGGGGTTGAGAATTAAGTGGTGTGGTATTGATTACACTAATGTTTGTAATTTGGTTATAGAATCAAATCTATCATTCTTTACGGAGATTCTCCTCTCATTAGATTGCCCCTGCAGCTCCATCATACTAGCTGTTGGATCTTTGAACTGCAGTATTAAAAACATTTTGACCTGCCATGCACCCAATCCAGTAAATCCAGGCCCTTCCTGGTTTAATGATGAGTGCAGGAAAGCTAATAGGCGTCTGTGTGCAGCTATCAAAGCCATCCCCAGGGGCTTGCTGCACTGATTATAAGAAGGCTATCCTTACGAGGAAGAGGGCGGTTAAAGTAGAATTGTAGGACAGCCTATTCTCAGCCCTTGATCCCAGGGACATCTGGGGATTATTGAAAATGTCCCAAAACTATCCAAGACCTTAACGGATGGGATGGGGGATAAAATTAGTGCTGAACACTGGGTCAAGCCTTTTAAAGCCATCTATTCCCTGACCACTGATATGGACACCATCCAAACTGAGCCATCTATTGTTTCCATTTGAATATTAAATTCAATCAGCTGGAGGTACATGAGGAGATCTGTGCAAACCCCTCTAGGAATGCCCCTGGCCTGGATGGCATCCATTGGATCTTTATAAGAAAATGTGTACTTCTGGTTCCAGTCATCATAAATGTTGTAAACAAAGCTGTAAGAAACAAGCCTCCCGGACTTGTGGCACTCAGCTATCATAATCCTGGTCTACAAAAAGGGCTGTTTGCAGGAAACCCCTTGTTATTGCCCCATATCTCTCTTAGATTGAATGGTCAAAATAATTGGGAAGATTGTCCTTAACAGGACTGAGAATTGGGCACTTAATAACCAAGTGTTTTCCCCAGTACAGTATGGCTTTAGAGAGGGTTTGGGCACCATACAGCAATGTCTCAACCTCTACCTCATTACTAGTAAGTATACAAAAGCTAAAAGGAGGGCACTTTTTTGTCATTCATGGACCTCAGCAATGCCTCTTGAAAGGATTAACCACTGCAATCTGTGGCCGATTCTTTTGGAGTAGGGCCTCCATGAGGATTTGGTTAACTTACTTCGGGCCCTACTTTGTGGGGTCAACGCTTTCGTAAGGTACAGGGTAGGGGGGAATGTACAAGTACCTTGACTTACAGCAAGGTGTCTGACAAGGTTGTGTCCCTATTTTGTTCCTGCTGTATATAAATGGTTTGAACACTACCTTACAAACTGCTGAGAAAGAGCTTCCTGAGATTAATTCTACCCTAGTCCCAGCTCTACTTCATGAGGACTTTGCTATCTTGATGTCACACACTCCTAATAGTTTGCGGGTATTAATATATATATAGCTTTGTCATTTTTATGGACAATATAACATTTACTAGCTCTCGTGAAGAAAAGTTTAAATTCTATTAAGAACAGAGAGGAGAGGATTTTTCTCTCTCTTTCCTTTTATTTACTCCCCAGCAGCCTTGAACATCAACAGAAAATTACAACTCCGAAGAGTCTTTAGAATGAACACTCCAAGAGCCATAGAGAGGATCCCATATATAAGCAGTGTCAAGGAAAAGCACTTCCTTTTTCTTTGTGCGAGCAGTCCTCCAGCAACATTTCTTCAAAAGTCCTGTTTCTGGTCAGATCCTAGGAAGATAAATGGCAAGATCAGCACCCACAGTGTGCAAGAGATTGATCAGTATAGTGGTATATGCAAAACAATATGGAAGAAGAATACATCATCAAATCCAAATACTTATACCAGACATTATTATCAATATAAGCATTCAAGTAATATACAGTAGTTAATAATGATCAGATGAACATACTCATCCTTACTCATTTATATGTACCCATATTGGGCAGAAGAACAGACATATGATAAGACAGTTCAGGCAGGGTAATCTGTGTTCTTAATAGAATTGAAACTTTCCTTGACAATAGCTAGGAAATTGTATATTCTGTGTCAGGAAGCGAGGCTTGGGTTATGCTAGTTTAAAGCTGGTTGACAACCAGAGAAGCAATGCCCATGATCAGTTTAAAATAGAAGGTCTTAAATGAAGAGTCTGAAGACCAGTCTGCTGCTCTGAGAATATCCTCTAAATGGCCACCTAGAGAAAAATCCTTTGAAGCCTGTGGCGGCTCCTCTGTTTGGGGGGAGAAGATACCCCCTCCTGCCAGCAGCGGCAGCTGCAATACCTTTTAAAGAAAACGATAATGAAGTTATGTTTATTATCATTTTCTTTGAAAGAGGTGGGGCCCCGGGGGCGACGTACACTGAGTCGGAGTGCTCAGCACTCCCCTTCACAATGCATTTGTGTTTGGCCGGCCGTCTCAGGCCGGCCAAACACACATGCGCTGTAGGCTCTCTCCAGCCCAGCAACACAGTTGCTGGGCTGGAGAGAGCCTACACAGGCTCCTAGTCTGCCTGTGAGAGCCCTGGCTGGGCGCTCCCAGCCAATCCTAACATTGCTCTGAGCAGTGTCTGGTTTGGCGCAGGGCAGGCTGGAAGCCTGTGTCTGCAGCGAGGAGCGTCAAGGGACAGAGGAGCAGCAGAGGAGGTAAGTGATTTAAAACAAAAAACAATTAAATGTTTATTCCATGCCTCCCTCCCACCGTGCGTCCCACCCCACCCCTTCCGCGGCCCAGGAGCCGCTACTCTTTGAAGCCATCGCACCCCTGGCCGAATGGGCTCCAAAAATAGCTGTGTCAATACCAGCCTCTTGAAGCACCCCTTGAGCCCATTGGGCAATGGTGGTTGCCGACAATGGCTTGAATGTTTTTTTAAGACAAAAAAGTGTTGTTGTGTACCTGGAGGCAGATATTCTTCGTCATGGATTCTTAGGCTTGTAGGCAACATATCACACATAGGTTAGGATGATTTGGAAAAGAAGGATAATGCACTGCTCTGGTATTAGATTTGGCCTTTCTGGAAATGGTGAATGACACCCCGTCTGGGCTAAACATACGTGCAGTAACGTCGAGGGCCCGGACATCTAGGACCCTCTTACAGGATATGAGACATAAAAGAATGGCTACCTTACCTATCAATTCCTTGTGGGACAAGTATTGGTTATCTTGCCAAGATTCCAACATCTTCAGTACCACATTACATCCCACAACGAGGAATAAGGTGGCTCAGGAGGAATGGAGAGGTGAACGCCCTACAGTAGCCTACAAACCAAGGGGTGTTCCCCTACCGGTATGCCCTTCCACGGCATGCCAGTAGTACAATATGCCAGACCCTTGTCCACAATTTATGACAACAAGTTGACAACCTGCACTATATCTGCCCTCACAGGATCAAGGCTCTGTCGCAGGGACCAGTGTGACCATCAAAGCCAGGTTGATCCATACTCTTTGACTGTAGAGTCAGCTCATGCCTTCCAAAGAAGGTTTGTAGCCATCATCAAAAGTCCAGGGATTTCCCAGTGTCCCCTGTAATCTTCCAGGCCATCAATTGGAGAGTGCCGTCCTGACCCAATTGGTGCAGAGAGCCCCGATGATCCATCAGACGTTGAGGTGTCCCGGGAAGTGGGACTGGAAAAGCCATAGAAAGTTCCAGAAGAACAGGAAACCAGACTTCTGAACTCCAGAGAGGCATCACCAAGATCACTTTCGACTTCTGCCTGTGTACTAACAGTGTGAGTCCGGTGATCATGTAAAAGGGAGGAAACGCATAACCCTTGAATTGACTCCAGGCCAGGAGGAAGGCATCTGTCTCAGGGAATCTGGGTGCCACCTGAAGAACCGAGGCAGTTGATGATTGAGCCTAAACGTGAAGAGATCCTACTAGTATGGACCCCGGTGCTCCCTTAGCTTCTAGAAGATAAAAAGTTCCCACTTCCATGCACTGTACTCCTTCGAATGTCTGGATTGCCAGTACTCCGTCTGATTGAATTTCCCTGGCAGAAAGTCTGCTGTGACCGACATCGTTCTGCAGGCAATGCTTCCAGAACTCTTTGACCTTGTGCCGCTGAGATGATTTATGTAGTGCACTGCAGAGTTGTTGCCCATCTTTAGCAGGATGGAGCAGGACACTTTGGGGGTCATTCTGACCCTGGCGGTCATGGACCGCCAGGGCCAACGACCGCCGAAGCACCGCCAACAGGCTGACGGTGCTTCTGGGGCCATTCTGACCGCGGCGGTACAGCCGCGGTCAGAACAGGGAAACCAGTGGTTTCCCGCCGGTTTCCCGCGGCCCCAGGGAATCCTCCATGGCGGCGCTGCAAGCAGCGCCGCCATGGGGATTCCGACCCCCTTCCCGCCATCCTGTTTCTGGTGGTTTTCACCGCCAGAAACAGGATGGCGGGAACGGGTGTCGTGGGGCCACTGGGGGCCCCTGCAGTGCCCATGCCACTGGCATGGGCACTGCAGGGGCCCCCTAACAGGGCCCCATTAAGATTTTCAGTGTCTGCTTGGCAGACACTGAGAAAATCGCAACGGGTGCAACTGCACCCGTCGCACACCAGCAACTCCGCCGGCTCCATTCGGAGCCGGCTTCCTCGTTGCTGGTGCTTTCCCGCTGGGTGGGCGGGCGGCCTTTTGGCGGTCACCCGCCAGCCCAGCGGGAAAGTCAGAATGACCGCCGCGGTCTTTTGACCGCGGTACGGTCTTCTGGCGGTTCCCGCCAGGCGGGCGGCTTCCGCCGCCCGGGGGGGTCAGAATGACCCCCTTTGTCCCCTGCCAAACTCCAAATCGCAAATGAGCCAGCCAGAAGTTCCAGGAAGTTGATGTGCAGCGATTTGTATTCTAACCACTGTCCTCCTGTGGTAATAGCCCCACAGCTTGTACCCCATCCATGACAACTGGCATCATATTCGATCACCAAATCTGGGCTCACCCGAAGATGGCCCTGCTGCTCCATGCATGCATGTGGTCAAGACACCATTGAATTTCTGTCCTGGCCTCTGGTGAAAGGCAGATCTCTTGCGAATATGACAATCCCCTCCTGAGATGTTGAGCCTTCAATTGCTGAAGAGCTCGGTAATGAAGCAGTCCTGGAAAGATCACTTGAATGGATGATGACATTAGACCTACGATCTTTGCTAGATATTGAAGGAAGAATTCCTTCTTCTCCAACGTCTTGCATAATTCCTGACAGATCAAGAGCATATTCTTTTGTGGGAGTCACAGGGATTGATTTACTTAACTGATCTCGAAACCCAAGAAAGGCCTCTGTTGTGATGGAACCCATTTAAATTTCTGAGGGTTTACAATAAACCCCAAGTCCTGTAAAAGGTTGACCGTCATGTGTAAGGGGTTTACTAGAATAGATGTGTCCTTGTGCATTAAGAGGATGTCATCTAAATAAATAATCAGTCTGACACCTCTCAACCGAAGCCATTCCATGACCGGACGTAGCACCTTGATGAAGCACCAAGGAGCGGAGGACAGCCCGAATGGAGGGCAGGTAAATTCAAAAATCTGTTTGCCCCGTTCAAACTGAAGAAAACGTCTGTGGGGCAGAAAGATCGAAATGGTGAGATAAGTGTCTTTGAGATTTAATCTCACCATCCAATCATTGGGCAGAAGGATGTCCCGCAGGATATGACTGCCCTCTATCTTGAAATGGTGATATACCACCCACCGGTTGAAATCTCTGAGACTGATTACCACTCAAAAGATCTTGTCTTTCTTCTCCACAAGAAAGATGTTGCTTAGGGAACCTTTGGATGAAGGCTAGAAGGAACAGTTGCTCCCTTTTGTAGGGGCACGGCCACCTCCTGGGCTACCACCGGGGATTGTTCTTGAGAGGAAAGAAGGGGTCATGGGCAGCTATTGTGTGTGGGAGTACCATACAGTTCCATGTGAAAGCCTGTCACGGTCATGCATCTCTTGTAATGGTCTGACACGTCTGTTTGAACTATTGTAACCTGCCCCCACCAAGTAGGGATGAAGAGATAGTCCTTACCGGAAATTCCACATGGTGCATTGCTGGATCCATGAAAGGCTCCTTTGCCTCCTCAAACTTTGCCTCTGCCACAGGAGAGGTAGAACCCTTCGAACCTCTTGTGGTCCTGCCACTGGATGGACTGTTTAGTCTGCAGTTTGTGGGGGTTGGAAGAATTTGAGGGGCCGGAGGAGCACCCCCTACCTCTTCCGGCCCCACCAAAAACCTGTAGGTTGAACACCTTGCGGATAGATTGTTGTGCCTTGTGTAATGACGAAAAAATGTTAACAGAATGTGAAAGCTCTTCAATGAAAGGGTCTCTGAAAAAAACATAATTCGCCACAGCCCCTGCTGCTGTGGTGGCAAACTTTTGTTTGGGCTCAATTTTTATTAGGAGTGAGCGTCGCTGTTCAGTAGATAATGCACAATTGACATTCCCAAGAAAACATAGGGCCTCTTGGCCCACCCTGACAATATAGTGGAGTCTACCATATGGGCGGAATCTTTAGTGTCTTCAGCAATATCAAAGACTTTTATTGGAGGGCCCAGGACATCAAGGACCTTGTCCTGGCACGCCTGCCAGGTTCATTACATACCCTTCTTAGGGTCTTTCATTAATTTTGCAATAAAGGTAGCCACTTTTGTGTCTATGTCCGGGGTACAGGCCACTTTGCCCTCCTGATCCAGGGGTTTGCGGATGCAGCTGGCCACACTCTAGCTGCTGGGACCCAGTCTGCCAATTGAGGGTGAGAGATGCCCTATGGGTTAAGCATACCCGAAACCCCAGTTGCATCTTGGTCACCCCCATCTTCCTTTCGGGTCACTACAGTCTACTCAGGCCTGGGTCCTCACCCACATCCCCATCAGGATTATCTGAGTCTTCCCCAGCATTATCATCTCAACCCAGTTGGGAACAGGAAGCATCTTTGGGGGTATGACCGGGTTGGGAATCGTCCTGGTCTGCAAGGGCCTATAGACGTCATTTCAGAAACGCTTTGCACAACCGTTCAAAAGCGTCAGAAGTTGGGGAGCTACTACTGGTTTTAGCAGCCGGCTGGGCTTTACCTTTGCCCTTTGAGGCTTTCTATGAGTCCCTATTCGCAGGCCTCATCTCCTCCCATGCCGGAGGGCAATACAGAGCACCGTGCCATGAGCTGCACAATGTATTGGCTCAAAGGTGCGAGAGTGACTGTGACTGCCCTTTCCTGAGCGGCATCAATGACCTCTACCAACTCATCATGCATGGGGAATAGTGCATGGTCCTCTTCCGTGGCTTACCATTGCTCCTCGGAGGCCCCAGCCATGTCTACGCAGCAAGTGAGTGCCCAAAATCTATGTAAGAGAATAATCGAGACCAGGCACTGAACAAGGTACAACCCTGAGGTTGATCAGTATGTAGGACTTGGCAGTGGGGTTAATAAATGCCCCAAATCTGTGATGTCAAAAGTCTGAATTTGCCAATGCTTGTTGGCTACGGAGAATAGAAATGGGCCCTCTATGATATAACTGGATCATGAACAAAATCAGACTCCGCAGTACACACTGCCTCACTGGAGAGTATTAAAACTGTGGAAACTAAGTCCTCAGCGCAATGGATCTGAATACAGGTAATGCCTTCACTGCACAAGCAGAAGGGATACCCTTGACCCAGAGCCGCGCACTGAGGAATTCAAAGAATACAAAGAATAAGGGGAGCGCCCTCTCTACTGACATGAGATGCGCGACTCTCACACCCTCTAGAGGGCCCGGACTGCCACCACACGTCAGGTAGACGCAAGATTGGTGTGAGAAGGAGTTTGTCGCAGTGGGAGAGTGCCCTGTAGTGGCCTAATGTGAATCACAACATGTGGCCATGAACCAGACTAGGAAACGGCCCACCTGGGCATGAAAACGCTGGATAATAGAGTCAAGGTAGAGCAAGGAGGAAACCAACACTGGCACTCCCTCAGCAATTCCCTACATAAAAAAAGACGGAATAAAACCGCATCTCATAGAAACAAATCAGATCATGAAATATCAAGGAAAAACACTTATCTGGCTGGTGAGTAGCAAAGAAAGAGGAAGTGCTTTGCCTTGAAACTGCTTATTTATGTGATCCTCTCTTTGGCTGTTGAAATTTTCATTCTAAAGACTCAAGGGAGTTGTAGTTTTCTGTTGATGGTTAAGTCTGCTGAGCGGTAAATAAAAGGAAAGAGAAAGCATAATCCAAGGTTCTGTCCTGACGTAGAATTTAGACTTAAACCTGAACATTTCTAAAACTAATTACATGGTATGTACCCAGAGAGCTGTCGAAACGGGATCCTTTTCCATTAAGGGTAAACGCCTAGACAAGGTCACCAATTTCCCTTGCCTTGGCATTTTGTTTGATCCCAAAAATGCTGGGTCCAATGCATAGCTAACTGCTGCCTGCGATTCAATCACTCACTGAGGGCTTATTTGATTTTGCTGAACAAGTTGGCAATAAGCTGATCAAGCCGGCCCTTGAAGTATACTCAAGAAAATGTCTACCAGAATCAGCATACAGCGCAGGTATCTTGGGCTACTAGGCGGTCTCTAAAGTTCAGGTGGAGAAGAAAATATTTTGCTGATGCTTATTAGGTCTCCCTTTCTCGAGTCCACATTTTTTCCTGCATGAGGAATTAGGGCTAACCTATATATTTGATTACATCAAGGTTGCACCACTAACCCTTTGGATTTCAGTTTGGTCCAATAGCCACACTGGCCTCAATTGGGAAATCATTTGAGACTGTTTGAGGTGAGAGAAGAACATTTTCATTCCCTGGATAAAGTATATGAAATCCATTGCAAGCATCGTTGGCTGGAAAAAACTATTTTTCTCCCCCTACACCGTGAACAAAGGGGACATTCTCAGAGCCAAGAACATATGACCACAACAATAGAGCAAGAGGGACTAAAGAAAGCTTCACTGCAGGGTTATGCCCTGGTCCAAACTACACTTCTCATTGAATCATACTTATTGTGAGTTTCCAGCACCTGGGAGAGGTCCCCCTTGCCCAAATTCTGTTTAGGGTCTATCAGGTCAACGCTTTGTTTCCCTTTAGACCATTTTGACAAAGCCTCCATCCTCGTGTGTCCATGTGATGAGAATTCAGTTCAAACACTGGAGCATTTTCTTTTTTTTTGTAAATATATTGAACCCCTATCAAAAAAGGTTTAAAAACCTATTCTTAACTAATATGGTTTTACACAGCACAGGCCTGCTGTGTATTTTCTTCACCAGCTTATGTATCCTAAATATTATGTTGGCTGCTTTTTCAAATCAGTTGTCCGCAAAGGTAAAACAATGTCTGTTGGCCACCTGCTGTGATGAGATTTGATGGTATATTCGTATTTATTTATTTAGTTTTTTGCACACCTGATGCTGATTTGTACCTTACCTGTATAATCATTTAATAACTTTTATATTATTAGGATGAATTCTGATGCTATTGATTTTTATTACATTTGCTTTTATTGGGTCTTTTTAACTGTGTTTGTTTTGTAACTTTTATGATCATTTGCCTTCAGTGATCAAATAAAGAATCGAATCGAACTAGCTCGCTCCATGTCTTGTTCACATATAACAGTTCATATTTAGGATTTTGATTTTCACACAATTAATTTCGCTTTGAAAGCAGTGCTTTTTTGAGTCGGTCGTTGCTGGTGAGGTCCACCAGTACTCATTTGAGATAAAAGGGGGGGAGTGCATAGCAGCGAATTAAAGAGGACTGAGGTGAATTCAGGACTACATATTCAGCTTGCCAAAATTTAATAGTGCTGGCCACAGGCTTCTGAGCAGAGCTTTGGGCATCATGACTCATTCTTTTTTTTACAAATTATGCCTTGTTTGCGCCTCATCAGGAGTTCAATTTTTCATACCTAAAATTGCACCAAAAGTACATATTAAGTACTCTGCTCGAGGACCCATGCAACCTTGAGATTGTCAGGATGGTGCTTCATAATTTTTGTGTTAGTTAGAAGTCTGTTGTCTCCCACTCTCTGCATGAACCCCTGTGCTGCTGTCTGCCTCTCCAGTCCACTCCTGCATTGACATTTGCACATACTAGGGGGCTCATTTACGAGGACGTGGCGGAGGGCAGCGCCGTAGGGAAAGGACAGAAATCTGCTGCATCTGTAAGATATGGGGCATTTCTGTCCTCTTCTCCTGTGCTGGCGCACAAATTGCGGCCTAGCGCCAATGCAGACACCATTGCACCATGGTGCAATGATGTCTGCGTTGCAGGAATGATTGTTTTTGTGCATGAAGGACCTTCCTGCACAAAAACAATCACAAGAGGTGTTTTCCTCTTTCTGTGTGTGTTCTGCATTTTGCAGCACACATAGAATGAGGGAAAAAACAGGGAGAAATAAATATATTTCTCCCTGTTGTGTCATTCTTCTGCCACCCCTGAGGGAGCTAGGAATCTGATGCATTCCCAGACTTGTAAATCTGGGAAAGTTTCAGATTCCTTCCGGTTCCATGGGTGTTCCGTGCACAGTGTTTTGCGTGAAAGGGGTCCATAGTTACAAGGCCATGAAAAGCCACTCAAGGTGGTTTTGTGTGGCCTTGTAAGCATTGGCTGGCACACTGCACCACCGAAGCTTAAAAAACAAGGATGCTCGAGTGGCACAGTGTGCCGCAAGGGCCTTCCAAATAAGGCCCTGGGTTTCTCATTTAGATTGACATCTGCTTCATTGAGGATGAAAGTTTCTTTGTGTCCACTTTCCTTAAACCAAGAGAGTTGTAGCGGGGAAGCCTGTGATCTGAGAGATATTACACAACACCAAAATCCCCACATCTTGATTTCAGGTCTGCCAAGAAAGCAGATTTTTTTTTTTTCTTTGTTCCTTTCCCCTTCCAGACCTTCATAGCAGGCATGTATTCTGAAATTTTAAAGTATGCACACTGGGTGACCAGCCTACTTTGCACCCAGACATGCTGGCTGTGTACATGTACATCCATTTATGGTATGGCATGTCCCAAATTGTTCAACTACTGCTATCACAAAATAATTATTATGTATTTTAGAGAGATAGGATTCAAAATCCTGCAAGAACTTTGCTGAAAAGGAGAAATGAGTTACAGTCATTAGAATGTGCTCAGTGCCAGAGCGTTTACCTGATGGCAAAGTGGTGCAGTTCCAATTTGTAACGCAATGGTACACAGTTCAAAACTTCCAATGTAAAATACTTACACAGCATTCTTTGAGGTAGCGTTTATTTTAAGCAGCATTGTTTCTCAGTAAATGGTTTCCTTCTCAAGTATACTCTGGACATGCTACTATGATATATGGTTTCTGTAATCCACTCCCAGCAGCAGTTGTTGTCTAATAGAGCACCCTGCATAATGATTGACCTTTGACTATCACCATCTCTTTGGTTGGTGTTGTTTCACTCCAATAGGTGATTAAAGTGTCTTACTACTCTATTTACCAATTTGGACAATGGAGATGTTGCAGATAGTTAGCCTCCCTAGGTGATAACCCTGCAGGAGTAAGTATTCTTTGCTGCCTGGGAACTATTTAGTGAATGTCAAGGATAGACTACTTTCTGAAAAGTATGGTATTGCCTCAAGATGTGCTTTCATGCAGCTGCAGGCATAGTGAGTAATATGCTGGTAGATATAAGCTTTACTTTCAATCATACATGTAAATATCACCACCTTTGACACTGAGGCCCTAATTACGACCCTCGCGTGACAGTCGGACCTCTGCCAATGTGGTGGTCCAGCCTCCACATTAGGACCATGGCGAAAGCGCTGTGGTCGGACTGCCGGCTCCGCCACGTTTCTCCAGGCCGTCGGCCTGGCGGTGCCAGTGGTCTCAATCCACCAGGTCAGCGCTGTCCTGGGGATTACGACCCCTCTTTCCACCAGCATTTACATGGCGGTTACACCATCATGTAAATGCCGGCAGAGACAGGGTGCTTGGGGCGCATGGGGGCCCCTGCACTGCCCATGCATTCGGCATGGGCAGTGCAGGGGTCCCCATGGCCAGCCCCATCGCACTTTTCACTGTCAGCGCGACGGGTGCTGGTGAACCCGACGCACAGCAACATTGCAGCTGGCTCAATTATTAGCCAGCGTCAATACTGTGGGCTGTTTCCCGCTCGGCCAACACGAAACTCGCAATAGGGGCCACGGGAAGGTCACCACACTGGCCACAGGACTTCGGCGGATGGGCTTTTCCTCGAAATGAGGGCCTGAGCCCTTCGATATGACCCAATTTGTACCTAATGCGTTGACACTGAAAACTAACTTGTGAAAAGTACCTAGATCTAATAAGGCTTGAGGATAGCCAAGAAGCACATGCAAAGACCTAGCATCTGAAACATCACAAGCCAGGTGTTTCCTGTTTTTTCCACTTGTTCCAGAATGCACAGGAACGAGTGGTTTGCAGAGCTCATTGTATAACCACATAACATTCTACATTGTGCTCTAAATAATCATTCTTAAATGTGTTACTGTTTATCAAAACAAGGATAAGATTGCTAGAATACCTAAAACACAATAACAATTGTGGAAAAATATGAAAGGTGTTTCAGGAGTAAATATCACTGATTCATTTTCTTGTGATTAACTTGTGCACAGTTCGCACATCTCAAAATATGCCTGTGTTACATGTGTGATGTAAGCAAGTATTGTGTAACTAACACAAAAGTAGGATAGGAGTAAGGAGGATTGTGTGTATCTTCTAAGTGGCATCTATATTAAAAAGAAAATATGTGAGAACTGGTCAAGGACATGAAATGTGTATTAGCCCGATATCAAATGGTCTTTTAAGGCATTGAAAAAAGGATAGGTGGACCCAAGAGAAATGACTGATGTCCACCATGAACGTGTCACTGCTCCACTACCCATACAAGCCTTAAACATCAACTACTCTATACAGCAGCAATAACCAACATCTACCTACACCTTGAGTTTTGTCTACTTAAGTAATTACAGACTTCAATACCCAAGCTCTCTCTGATCACATCATAGCTGCATGTCTGCATCTTCAGACACCAAAAAAGTCAGTGGAACAGAGGTGAATGGCATGCCTCCGCTGATGCTACCTCTTAGGATTATACCGATCACAAAACGTGGAGAACTTTGGGAGGATCATTGATGTCTGCACTCTTTGAAGACAGAATCCACAGCATGGCCCCAACGCCAAAGAAAGTCTACAAAAGTGTGTTTGTACAAGAGCACATGCCCCACAAAGCCTACATGCTTACTCATCTGTAAACCTTCATGGGAACCTTAAAAGCTGCATGAAAGTAAGTAAATATCTACAGCTTCACGGAAAAGGACATACTTAGACACTCCTTGGTGCACAAAGTAATGACCACAGGCATCATAGGCTATCTAGAGAGGCATGAAACAATGTTAACACTGAAAAAGAGCAGCCTATGATAACTGACAACAGGTCCCAAGAAATGTAAGTATCTATCATACTGAGAATGTTGCTGAAAGGCTTGGAGATTGCAGGCACAAAATCGTCTAGGTGTACATAGGGAGAAGGGGGGATAATTATGAATTCAGGAGCACTCTTAAACAACGCCACATGCTCAACAAGCAATCATGGAAGCTGACATTTTGGAACCACTGGTCAGTGAAAACTCACACCAGCCATTTTCAAGCTGATTGCCTGAGCAGTGATGATCCCACATGCTGATGCGCAGCAAAGCCCCAAACAAATTAGCCACACCACCATAAAACAACTCTTGCCCTCACAAGAAAACTAGAGGTCAGTGGAATATCACAGTGACACAACTAACTCCCACATCGACGCTCTTGAACAAGACTTACTGTCTCAAGTACCACCCAACCAGCTGCCAGTCTAAACATGCTCTTTGATTATTTCAACATCACCTTAAAATATTATGTGGACATGCTTTCCCCAGCGAGAAACAAAAATGCAACCATTACATTCCGGCCCACCTAAGAACTCTCTTACTGCAAATGTTTTATCTGCAAACGAGAGTAATTGGCACGATTATTAGTGTCAGGGCGACTTAACAAAATAAAAAAATAAAAACATATGGCCATTTCAAGCTCCCCGTTATTTCAGCTTGGAGATACAGGGGTGGAATGTATGATACTGGCCCGTATTTTACGGGGAGAAGACAGCAATTACAAGTTTTCATCCCAGAATGGGGAATAACACTCAGACGGTGGGAATATCAGTCCGATTGCTTATATTTCCCCCGTTCCATGAGGAAACAACTGGCTTGAAGCATTTGGTAAATGTTGCGGGGCTTTTTTATATTTGGCCTGTGAGGTAGAAGTGGCAGCGGTGATAAGAGGACAGGGTTTATTTTACTTCAACTGGGGCAATCCTTGTTTGCTGAAGTATGAGGGCGGGCGGGTACCTGGCACAGCAGCTGCCCACATCCCCTGCAAGTACTCAAGTCCCTAGGTCTGGAGTCTCCATGCCTGGAATGATCAGTTACTGAGTTTGAGTACCCGATAATTTCAGACCCTGCGACAATAAAAACTTGTAGTTGCCCGGAACAACATCCCCTCAAGGGATGCTGCCTTGGGCAACACATAATCAGGGCGTTTGTCCATATAACCATACAAAGGGAGTGGGTGGCTAGCTGGAAACTACAGTGATGAGCTCCGAAGGAACCCTTGTTCTTTTTCAAAAGGGGTGTGCACGCGCACATCATGAAAAATAAAATGTCAGATCACAGCAATCAGGAGGACTCCCATTAAATATGTTTAACTTGTGCCCACAGATAGCGAAGTCAGCATATTTTTTAATCCCAAAAAGGTTGCAGCTTTAAGAAATCAAAAGGATCTGATGAAAAAAGAAAAAGGGACTCAGGGTGCGTGCTGATGATAGATCAGATAGGCTGTGAAAAAAGTCAGGATAACTTAATAAATTTATGGTAGCACGGATGCCATAAACTCGTTTTCTCATCATTTGAAAAAAAGATATAAATATTTATTAATTCTGCTTTTCTGTTTATTTCAACGGCACTATGAGGCTGTACAATCACATAAATTGTTTTAATCTCTGAACAAAATGTTACTGGCCTTCAGTGGCGGTTTTGTTATTTAGCTGTGCCTTTAAGAGAGGGGGAGTTGTGTGACCCTCTGCCAGCCTAGGTAAGCGTCAAGGCGAGATAAAGTAATCTGTCCAAGAGAAAGAAAGAAAACAATTGTGATGAACAAGCCATTTGTCTCTGTTACAGCACAGCGGCCCCACATGACCCCAGAAGTCTGTCTCCTAAAAATTCAGCGTGCTACGTGATACCAATGACGTCTTTAATTCATTATTGACTGCGGCTATCGAGCAGAATCCCCCAAAAGCAAGGGGTTCCCCTCATTGGTTCAGCTGAGTGCCAGAGGCAAGCTTCATGCCCAGAGTTGCCTACAAACTGTGTGTAACCTGATCGTTTTACAGATTCTTTGCAGAGAGTGTCTACCTATGTAATTTACAATGAAAATATAATTGTATAGCATTCATGTGCTATTGTCCTGAAATATGTAATACGTCTGAAAATTCGATTTCCAAATAAAACCAAAGCATTGCAAAAATAATCTTTAGTTTTAGACTTTATTTTTAGTGCGAAAGTATTATAGAGGAAGCAATTATACTTTAAAGTATTGTTGTTGATTTAGAAACATTCTTAGCCCTTAGAAAAGGGGCAAAGAAGTTACAAAAAAAGGAATATGACACATATTATAAGACCCACTAATCTATTTTACTAGAATATGTGGCCTTCACAGAAGTGGATACTGATCATCGAAAGCACAGGCACAAAGGCCCTGATATACAAAACATTTTCCGGATGCAAACCCTGTGATGCAAGATCATTCATTAGGTTTGCGACAGCAACATCTCTATACAATGCGCTAACCCCCTTTTGCAATTCAGGAAAGGCATTTCAAATAGCTAAAAAGGGTTTGTGATTAATTCCCAAAGCACAATCAGGAAGGGGAATCCCTACATGTGAAATATATCCATAGTTCGTGACTGCAACTGTGGTTGCACACTATTGAACAGTTACAGAGTCATCTGAGGAGGTGGTAACATATTCACAAAGGGAAAGCTGCCCCAGTAGAACGGCCTCCCCTTTGGGAACTGTGTTGGTCAGCCTTAGGTTGTAGGTCTTTGTCCAATGGACCACTGCATGCTCCCCTGGATGGCCTTCCAAATAGGAAGCAGTTTTTTTCTATTTTTAAAACAGCACCTGTTTCTTTAAGGTGCACCGGCTGCTTTAAAAAATATAGGTTGTCAGTGTGGGAGAGTCAAAGTATGGATTGTGGTCTGTTGTTTCTTGCAGGGAACCATCTCTGTATTCATAGCCAGTCGCAGGGGATTGCCAATTGCAACCTGCCTAATTCATACTCATTATGCGGATCATTTTGTGACCACCTGCGACTGGATATTTTGTGATGTGACCTATTAGTACATAGGTTACATTGTAAATAAAAGGCAGGTCGAAAAATGTTGATGTGCAATTTGCACCCACTATTTGTGTCATGCCTTTTTGTACACAAGGGTCATTGAACGGCAAAGGGTGGTATGGAGAAAGATGTGTTGAGGTAAAGAAAGGCCAAGGCCTTGAGATGTTTCATGCAGTGATAAGGTGGGTGTTAGAGGTGCTTGAGGTGAGAAAAATAGAGAATAAAGAAATAGTAGAGTGAAGAGAAAGAATATGAAAGAGAAATATTAAATGGGGACTGACAAAAAGATTGTAAGAGAGAGAAGAAAAGCAGGTGGGGTGAAATATATTTAGTAAAAGTGGAAAACGAGGACAAAAAGAGAAGAAAAGTAGCTAGAAGAGACAGAAAGGTTAAGAATCAATGGAATGGTTGAGAGGAGAAACAAAAGGTTATCCATAAGAGAGGTGTGTATGTGTGTGTCTGTGTGTGTGTGTGAGAGAGAGAGAGAGAGAGAGAGAGAGAGAGAGACAACAGTGACATAGAAAAGGGATTAGCAAAAGGGTTGTACGTTTATTAACATGTGTGATGACATTCATACGTAAGGCTTTGTTTAAGCAATAAGACTAACATTTTTTTTCCAACGGAAATTCCTACTAATGTTCCTTTGGCTATAGGATGCCAACAGAAATCCAACACAGTATTGTTAGACGATATTACTTAGATTAGTGGGACATACACCAACTACATAAATAAAATAGTTAGCCCCCAATCATAGGCTCAGATTTACTAAAGATTGTGCAGTGCTATGTGAAAATCTTCAGTACTGAAATGTAGAAGGAAAAATGGTGCAGTGCCAAAATTACAGTCACATGCTAATGATGTAATCTGTTATGTCTGTGTGTGTGTGTGTGTGTGTGTGTGTGCAAAAAATGTAGGTTTATCACAAATATGTAAAGGTGACAACATGAAATCTTGCATCAGAATACTACTACTTGCAGTACACCCTCCAGTAGACATGTTATGCCACACATATCATATCAAAGTATAATGTATATGTTAGTTCCCCCGAGCTATCCCTTACACAGTAAAAGATATGTTGAATCACAACCCAAATAATTGTAAAAAGATTAACTCAAAAGTCCAATTATTCCATAAGCTTCCTTATTTTTGGTCATCTTCAAGCCAGATCAAAACACTTATCCGTGCAATCCTCCTGAACTTCATAGAAATCACGTGGCCATTTTTCCTGAACTTCATACAAATCACGAAGCCACTCCATAAGCTTCCTTATTTATTTTGAGTCTTCAAGGCAGATCCAAACACATATCCATGTAATTTTCCTGAACTTCACACAAATCACGTGGCCAGTTTTCCTGAACTTCATACAAATCACGTAGCCAAAACATGTTTCGTCGCAATGGCTGTAAACCGACAACTTTGTCAGGGCTACAACAAATACATAAAGCAGAAATCATTGGAACAAGGTCTGTTACATGTCCTGACACAACAAAATCAATGTGTCCATTCCCCTCTTCTAATGTGAAAAATTTTAAAAAGATAGAAAAATCTAAAATCCAAGAGATCAAGAGAGTAGAACAACACCATGTTGTGTAAAAATAAAAAATGAGGTTATATGTACATAGGAAAATTCATGATCACCAGTGTGAAAAGTACTCACACCCCATACATGTCAAATTGATTCACCACAGGAGCCTATATCCAATACCATCAAAACTACTAAGAGTCTTACCAAAGCATTCAGAAGTATACACTGCACATGTATGTATGTATGTATGTATATAGTATTTGTAAAGCACGTTCCGGCCGAGGCATCGAAGCGCTCAAATAGAAGCGGAGTAAGCGAGTGACCGCAGATATAAAATGTAGCAGACTGAATTAACGTGGGAAGAGCCAAGTTTTGACCAACTTCCTAAAATCCAAGAAGTCTTGTTGCTCCCTTATAAACACAGTGAGTGAGTTCCAGCATTTAGCAGCAGCTATTGTGAAAGCCTAATCCCCCCATCTGACCCAATAGATGCGTGGGACTTGAATTTGGAAGGCTCCCTGGATCTAAGTTGTCGACTGGGTCTGTACCAGTGCAATCTTGAGGATAAAAATTCAGATCCCCTTCCATGTACGTCTTTGTAAGTCAGACATAACGTTTTAAACCTGATACGATTTTCTACTGGTAACTAGTGCAGTTGTATCAAGCTGCCACTGGCAGAAGCTGAATGAGGGAGGTTTAGTATGAAGTGGACAGCTGTGTTCTGAATAAGCTGGAGCTTCATAAGTGAAACCTTGTCTAAGTTGAGGATCAAGGCATTGCAATAATCCAATTTGGATACCACTAATGCCAAAGTAACCGTGACTCTCCACTCCCTTGTAAGATATGGGAAGATCTTTTTCAGCATTCTCAGAGTCCAGAGGCAGGTTTTAACAACATGATTCACCTGCGACTTAAAAGAGAGATAGTTGTCAAAGATGACTCCCAGATTTCTAGTGGCAACAATAGGCAGGGGAAGATTACCACACTCTGACGGCCACCAGTGTGAATTCCATAGTTCTTTGCTGGTATCAAAGCACAGAATTTGGGTTTTGGCACCATTTAATTTGAGCCAGTTTAGATCCCTCCACCTATTAACTTCTCGCATGCAATTATGGAAGCTGACAGCCACTTCCTCCCAGTTCTTACAGACAGGGATGATCAATTGAGTGTCATCAGCATAAGATGTAGGTGTGAAACCAAATGTTCGAATTAATCTTGCTAAAGGTGCTACATACAAATTGAATAATGTGGGACTCAGCGAGGAGCACTGAGGAACACCACATGGTAGGGAGTATGCTGGTGACTTAAAGTCTCCACAGCTTACCGGAATCGATCTATCTTTCAGGACAGATTCAAGGATCTTCAAAGCCGTGTCCCTACTCCCTGCTTGATGGAGGCGGGCTATCATAATCTGAGGCGATATGGTATCGAATGCTGAAGAAAGGTCCAATAGAACCCATATGGCTCCTTGTCCCTCATCTACCGCCTACGAATCGTGTCAGAGATGGTGATAAGCGTGGATTCAGTGCTGTGTTCCTGCCTGAAACCATGTTGGGAGGAATCTAGTCTTCCTGTGGTGGTTAGAAAATTAGCTAAATCCTTATTGATATGTTTTTCAAAAATCTTTGCCTGAAAGGGGAGTAAAGAAATGGGCCGTAGATTGCTAAGATCTTGTCTTGCTCTGTCAGGTTTCTTTTTCAGAGGGACCACCATTGTGTCCTTCCAAGATGGAGGATAGGCTCCCATGGTTAAAACTTCCCAAAAAACTGTGACTTAAGCATTAGAGACGGTATCAGGGACTTGTTGGAGAATATGAGGAGGACAAGGATCCATAGGGAAACCTGATTTGATTCCTAACATTAACTTCTCTGGCGAAAGTGGTTGAAAATTAGTTAACAGTGGAAGGTCAATATCTGAGGAGCTGGTGACCGTATTAAGTACACCATCTGTCTCCTCATCAGAGATTTAGGGATCCCAGGCCCTGACAAATGCCCCCAGAGCTCCTTTGCCTCTCCGTAGTGGGCAGAAACATGTTGGCCATGCATCAACAATTAGGTGACCCTTCGAGTCATTATTCTCAGTAGGTGTCCCATCACTTCTTTTATCCATACCAGGAGTCACCACGAATAAAGGTGTACCATTACACAGGTGACTGATTAGGTATTTTTATATTTTCCCTCTCACCACTGGATTCCTTGTTTATCCAGATAATTCTAATTTCAGCACTCCCCCCCTAGTTCTTTTAACTTGGAGGTTCAGTCCGCCCAGGGGGCACTGTCCTACCTGGGTGGGGCTAGGTGGTCATATGATGAAGCAAGACACTATAGTGTGTGTGAAACCACATAGTCCATAAAGGAAACATTCCCTTCGTCTTCACAGTTACCCTTGTAACACCACCAAGTCTCAAATTCTGGGACTCTAGCACTAAGGGCAACCTCTTTGCCACTGGTCCCCTTACTACACCCCATACTCCTTGTGTATATGGTTCTATAATAAAGGGGAGACAGTATGGGGCACTGGCTCTGTTTTTGAGCCAAACTCTCCCCCACTCTCTCGTTTGTGTTATGGCATCTTCAAAAGGATACAACACTTAGTTTTGCATGGGAACAAGGTCTTTACTGCAAAGGAACCTGCCAGAAGCTCCAAACAATTGAGGTTCAGTTGAAGTTCGTCCAGGGACCACCATCCCCCTATCTCCATCTGTCCACATCTGGCTCCCAAGCCCCATCTGCTGGCATCTGACTCTATGACTACTTCCGGAACCGAGACCAAGATTGCCTTGCCATTCCAAGCATCCATCTGAGTCAGCCACCACTGAAGCTCTGTCCGAGCCTTCTGTGATAGAACAATCAATTCTGAATAAGTTAGACCTCTGCGAAGGTGAAGAATTTTCAACCTTTGTAGACCTCGATAGTGTAAAAGACTCCGGAAAATGGCCTGAAAAGACGATGCTATGAGGCCTACCAATCGGGCATGTACCCTCAAGGAATCGAAGGAACAGATAAAGCTCTCTTCAATTCCTTCTTGATAGCTAGTCTCTTGGTTCAAGGGAGCTTTAATTGAGTCAATAAGGAATCTATCCTTAAGCCCAGGAAGTCTAATTTCTGGGTCAGTTCCAACTGGGATTTTTCCAAGTTGATAATGAGCCCCAGATCCTGGATGAGTTGAACTGTCCAGGAAAGATGTAGACGAACCAGGCACTCCTCTTGCGCCGTGATGAGAATGTTGTTGAGATAAACTATCAGACGTACACCCTTTCTCTGAGCCATTGCATAACTGGGCTCATGACCTTGGTAAAAGACCACTGGGCGGAGGATAGACCAAATGGGAGGGCTGAGAACTCCTAACATTGGTTTCTTCAAAAGAACTGAAGGAATCAGTGATGAGGGGCAAAAATAGGAATGGTCAAACACGCATCTTTGAGGTCCAAGCGGACCATCCAGTCCTCTTCTTGCAAGAGGTCTCGGAGAAGGTGAATGCCTTCCATTTTGAAATGCCTGTAGATAATCCAAGAGTTGAAATGCCGCAGATTAAGTACCAAGAGGGAGCCTCCTCCCTTCTGTGAACCAGAAAGATCATACTGATAAAACCTCTGGAATGGGGTTGAGAAAGAAAAAAGGCGGCTTTTTGAAGAAGGGCTTCAATTTCTTGATCTATAAAAACACTCTCTTGATGGGAAAAACTGAGAGGATAACCTTCTATTGTGTCTAGGACCCATGCATCTTGCGTAATCAGAGACCAATTTTGAGCAAACAGACTCACCCTTCCCCCCAAAATAACTTCCCCGGAAGAAATAATTGTTACCTGTTTGAGAGGAGCTTTGGTTGCAGTATCCCCCTTTGTGAGGTCCTCTGGGGTTGCATCCTCTGTAGCTGCAACCTCTAGCTGGATAGAAGTTGGCTCTGGTTTGATAACTGGAGTCTCCTCTACCTCTCTGGTATGGGCAAGAGGTCTGGGATATGAATCGGCCAGACGCTCGACCCCTGAAGCACGCAGCCTGGTGAAAAAGGGCACTGTTGAAAACTTTTTTAATTGAGTTCTGGGCCTTATCCAAAGCCAAGAATGTGGCTACGTACTTGGCTAGGTCTTTGACAAACTTGTTGCAAAACAAAATACTCTTAGCCGCTGTGCCAGCAGATAGAATAATTAGCGTTCCCTAAAAGACATATGGCTCGTTGAGCCCATTCGAATAGTACGTCATGATCTACTGGCTCCTGTGAGTCTTTGGCTTGCACAGCCAGGTCAAGGATTTTGGTAAGGGGGCCTGAAATGTTCAATAATTTGTCCTGGCATCCTCACCAGGCTCTGTCAATGCCTTTTTTCCAGGTCCTTTGTGTATTTTTTAAGGAAGGTAACCATGTGTGGGTCTAGTTCTGAGGTCTCTGCTACTTTTCCTGCAAGCGCAGGGTGAGAGCATTCTGATCGCAATATACTACAAATATCTTTCTCAAAGCTCTTTCTAAGCTTGACTCAACGTATGTCGCCACCTCCTGACAAGGAGCCCACTCTGAGGACCTGGGGTGCACAATATTATCCTGATCAAAAAGAAGGTTCCTACTGGGAGGAGGAGGAGATGATAACTTTTCTGTGTGTCGAATTTTGCACTTATGCTTGCCTTTTTGCTTTTCAGAAGCTGAATTACCCTCAGGCTCTGAATCCGAAGACTCATTGGTTGTATTATGAGTTGTCTGCAAGAAAGGAGCGGTGCTCTGACTCTGAAAGGCACCATACTCATGATCGTTCAGTACCAAGTTAATGGTTTGCTCAAAGGGGTTAAAGGTGACCGGCCAGGCTCATTTGTATTGACCTCTACTGGGGTAGGGTTCCCCGAGCCTACGCCAAAGCTCTTGATCTCAAAATTAAATATAGGCTGCACAAAAGGACTCTAGGCCTTCACTAATGCCTTATTTACTGAGTCCTGCACGTGAAAGTCAAGAGCTTCCACAAGGCGCTCTTCCATATGCTGATCGAAATGTTCAGCATATTAACCATATTGGTCATCTTATGCATATTGGGCCATATTTCTGAAGTGCAAATAATTAAAGTTGTAGAGGTCCCGTTATTGTCCTGCAATTGTTCGTGTGGGGGGGGGATCCCTTATGTGCTAAATGGGTCCCAACAGGCCCTTGCCGGAACACAAAGTTATTTTCCTTGTTGAACGTGGAGGAGTTCAGCACCAGTCCCCAAGTGTTGGGCTCTGATGATTTATCACAGTCCCCTCTGGCGTAGGACAGGGGGCATAGGGAGCTGGAGGCACTTCTTCTCTCTGCCGGAGCAACTTGCGCTCACAGGACTCGAAATCGAGCTGAGTGCATGTGCGATCACCGAGGCAGAGAGAGGACTGCTCCCAAAAGTAGCGCGGCCTCCCCTGAAGCTCTTCACCGGCACTGTAAAACTCGGCTGAAATTAATGCCGATCACAATAAAGGGAAAAGCGTGGGTTGTGCTGCTAAGCGGAAATGAAAAAGGCGCCTGAAGGCAAATAGCTGAGCCATAATTAACCACAATACCAGAAATAAAATAATAGTACTTATCTCTGTGTGATGCAGCAAAGAAAGAGGACGGACTATAGAGACTGGGATCTATATAGTAGATGGCAGGCCCTGATTCGGAGTCATAACGAGGCTGTGAGACTCTTGGGAAATGTAGTGTTGTTTTACTGTTTTTACTGTTTCCTATTGGCTGCTGTGTGTTGACAGTAAAGGAAGAGAAACATAATCCGTAGACTCTGGTCCTGACACAGAATTTCAGACGTAACCACAGTAGTCATTTGGGTATACACAAATTTCTCATTCCACAAAGTCAATAGCGTTTATTCGGTCTTATTTAAATCGAAAATGGTCCTATATTATTTATAAAGATCATATCATCATACTGATATATTCGTTTCCAAAAATGCCTGGGCTTTATAACACGCCGTTGCTACATTCATCTGTCAATCCAAACCCCGGGAAAAAAAATCGTATAATCCATAGTACTAATATGTCCTCACAGTAGACCCCATTATTAGACAACTTAATACTTGCTAGCCCGTGGGTGTCTATCTGTACACCACCAGGGACTTATACCACAATATAAATTCTATTGAAAAATAAACCATATAGGATTGTTTAACTCATAGACATACATGTGATATTCAAAGAGCCCTGTGAGAGCTCAAGCATCTATACATATGTGACCCCCCTTGTGAGAGTAAGACGATAGGTGAGGTCACCCTTATAGAGGGATAAGAGGTGAGTATTGTAGAGAACATATTGAAACGTATATCCAAAATATTCGATACAATTATCCACATATAAGTTGAATAGTGTAGTCAACTCTATATAGATGTTATACAGTTCATTCACATGTAAAGAAAAAGTAGTTTATGAGACCAAGAGAAGTGTAGGTTTAGCACACATATGAGCATTGCACCACGTGTAAAGGTGACAACATGGAATCTTGCGGCAGATTTCTACTTACAGTACACCCTCCCGTAGAAATGCTATACCACACAATATCAAAGTATAATGTGCTTTCCCACTGTTTGTATTTGGTTTCATTTAGAGCTACAATTACACACAAAGCAAAGTTATGCTTCTTTAGAAGATCTGGCTTGCAGCCACGGCCCGTCCATTGGGACTGAGGGGCCACGCCCCCCCTTTTGCCTCTTAAGAAGAGTGTCTCTAAGCCTGAGCACAGGTCAGCCTGACAGACACTCTTCATTTTCAGATCAGGCAGCCAGGACCTAGACATGCGCGATTTGCGCAGGCTCCTGGCTGCCTGAGCTGAACTTTGCTGGGCTGAAGAGGTCACAATTCCTATGGGCGTGACCTCCTCAGCTCAGCAAAGGTGCCTCAAGGCCCCCCCCTCGGTGACAAGGGGAAACGTCACCCATTGACTCCGACCTGGGCATCAAGGTTTAAGCCCTGAAGCGCCGAGGGTGAGCGTCAATCAGTGACACCTCGTCACAGAGTGGGGTGGGGTCAGAAGTCTCACTGACCCCATCCCACTCTGTGACGAAGGTGGGACTGCTGCCTTCCCTCATTGGCTGACCTATGGTCAGCCAATGAGGGAAGGCAGCTATCCCAACCCTCCTGGGACCTCTGAGGCAGAGGTGAAGGTAAGTGTGTTTTTTAAATGAATGTTTGGTGCATGATTGTATATTTGCAATATTTGATAATGAGTGCTGTGAATGGATGTGTGTGCACACGCCTGTGTATGTGTGAGTGAATAAATGAATGAGTGAGTGAGTGTGAGTGAGCATGTGTGTCCCAACCCCCTCTCTCCTAAATTTACCGGCCGCCACTGCTGGCTGGTGTGTGCTAGGGTAGTTTGGGCTATTCCCTTCCACCCAGCTTGTAAGCCATGAAAGTCATTTAGTGGTCGCAGGTGCAACCCCTGGTTTGCCCCTTGCGACTCCTGGATTTAAAGGTGGCAAAATCAGTGCCAAGGACACATAAGAGTACCTCGTCTTTGAAGGCGTCGATTGGGACTCTACTTTCCTTGTTTTCTGTCATTTTTCATTACACCAATAGTGAATATAGTATTCACGATTAGTTTAATAACAAATGGAGCATTATTAACTGGAATTTATCTCTAACAGTCAACTAAGGCAAGCAAAAAATGCTTATAATGTATGATGTGTGCGTGCTTGCGGGTGAGTGTGTGTAGGTGAGGAAGTGTATGTATATGTAAGCCTGTGTGTGTGAAAGTAAAGGTCTAATGTCATTCAGTGCCACTTCCTCTATCCCAGGCAATTTGGTGAATTCATGGCTATATTGTAAACACAATTGATATAGTTATCTATGATTTGCCATTAGGTAGTGCAAAGCCAGTTTGCTTTTCACTTGCATAAGCTTTGCTGCGCAAAATATATATGGTGAATGGAAGATTATTGGCGCTGCTATATGAGCAGCCCTCCGTCGTGTAGGCATTGCATAGGTCGGTGCTAAATTTGGGCCCTAATGTTCTAATTTCTTTTGGAATTCTCAATTAAAACACGTTTCTTCTTTTTTTCTTTTTTACATTTTCGTGCGGATGCGTATTATACAGATTGTCCTCCATTTGTGAATTGCCTTCAGCTACTGACGCAGGACGTGACGCCAAAGAATGACAGATAATGAAGTATTTAAATACATTGCAACAGTAAAATGCAAGGTAAATGCTTTAATCGTCTAGTTGATTTCTCCGATTTTTTTCTAAATCTCCCGCTGTGTGGTGTTCCCAAATATTGGCATGTATAATGCATACATAAATTCCCTCCACGAAACAGCTTTTGGGGGTAACTGTGTGTTTTTTTAATTATAATAAAACTACTAGTCTTGAGCGTTAGAAACACGATTTTGAGCGTGCCAATGCAGACTTCCTATTAGCGCCAGGAATACGACCCGTCATTTACGTCTTCACAGTGTGATTCGAAAAACAAAGACAGGAGGCGGGAGATGTTTTAACGAACAAATGACAGACGCACTTGGGAACTGATTAAACATTTCTGCGTGTGTCCATGTGCCAGAGGAAGAAACCAGTATTCCCCAGCAGAGTATTCACGACTGGAAACAAGTGCAGGGCGGCACTTTACAAACAACGACACGTTCCTTGGGGAGCCCAGTGTCAGCGGCGAGGAAGGATTACAGGAAACCTAGGGCGATACTTTATTTTTCTTTCCTTGAGAGCGGGCGAGGGTTTCAGTGATAGCGGAAGAGCTCGACAGCCACTTGTACGATAGAGTTACCAAACAGGAAGGTCAGCCAGGCCCCAGTCTGTCCATCCCAGGAATCCCGCCATTTAGTACCTTATTCTCTCTGGAGCTCCAAGTAAAGTAAGCGTAACCAGTAAATGTTAAATGTGTCTATCCTTGCCTGAATTTTTTGTGGGGCATTTACAAACTCCACTATTTATTAGCCACATTCAGTTGCGCCTTTATGCTTGATTTTTCGGTCAGGCACAAAGCAGTCGATCGTGAAGATTTCACAGGCGATTTAAGTCATGGGAAAAGTGGACAGTTGCCCAGAGGCCCCCTGGAAAAATTAACTTTATGTCTATCAAGTCTCTGTCTAATCTGTTTCTCCCTCTTAACCCCTCTCTTTTTACCATACACACATAAAGACCAGATTCAGGCGAAAGTCTCCTGATTTTTGAAGCCAGAAAGGGCTATATTTTAACTGTCTCCCGCATGAACCAGCCTCTACTTTAATATAAGTCATTGAGGGAAATATACCCCCCCCTCCCCAAGTTTTTTTCAAAAGATCACACTTTGCTGTTCTTAAATGTTGGGATGTATCGCCTATATCAAGGGTCGCCAACCTTTCCCATAACGAGAGCTACTTCTGATTGCTGAAGATAGCCTCGAGCTACTAATCACACTGACAACTGTGACAGTAGTGACCACATCAGAGACAATCACAAGTGGCCACACCCCGCAGAATTACTAGTGGTGACCACCCAGATGTATGTCACAATACTGAGTGATGCAAAATATCATATCCAGAAAATTGACTTATAAAATATCAATAATGTACATGTATAGGTAACCATAGATATACAAATCTTAAACTCCACATTAACATTTCTTGAAGATCTATCTTCAAGATAAATAAATGGAGTTAAGAATATAAATAAAGCTATAATTACCTTTCTATACTTGCCTTCATGATATTGTGGTAGTCTGTGTGCTTCATACAATATTTTGGCCATATGAAAATAATAATTAGTTATTGCTGTTGAGCACCACATCCATAAGAGTTACTAACAACAGTGTCATGAAAAGCTGTGGCATAATAAAATGCCTACTTGTGATCAATGACATTTCACACACGCACAAGGTAAATACTGAAAGCTATAAATATTCATAGCTTTGTATCAACTAACATTCAAAGAGCAGTTTAAATATTATTTGTATTTTCAGTCTTTTTGTTTATAAACTTCAGTATCTCAGTTTTTCATTTTGTGTTACCTTACTCAAAGAAAATCTTGTCTTTATCTTTTAGCTGTACCTTGTTTAATATGACTAATGAAGTATTGTCCTTAAGAGAGCTACTTCTAGTGCACTGGAGAGCTGCCAGTATTTCCCAAACTACCTATTGAGACCCCTGGTTTACGTGTACTACTGACTCTGTGTCTCTATCCTTTGCCATCTTAAAGCTTTTTGGGATCCCAGACAAGACATATTTCTACTGTTTTTGTGATCGTGTTGAAGTTTAAGATATCATTTAGCACTGTTTGGCATTGTGCCAGCTTCAATTAGCAGGATATGGGTAATAACATTTACATTTGTTCCCTATAGGGCCTCCCAGGATATGTCATGCCCATGGTCCCCAAAATCCTTAAGCTGTCATCTGAAGAGTGTATTGTGTACATGTCCGTTTTATATCTATATATATATATATATATATATATATATATATATATATATATATACACATATATATATAGTGCAATAAAAGCCATACATTTACAAAATAAAACTTCCAGCATGACTTTTCTATACTCATTTCAAGATAAAAGTAAAAAAACCCTCTTTTTCCGTATAAATCCCACTGCATACAGATACCTACTAACACCATGGACTAAAGGCAAGAGTGTCTCGTTTGTAAGACTCTTAGCGCATCCAAATGCCTGCTGTAGCCTAGGTTACAGCAAAGTGGGCGGATCCACCTTTTTCCTAAGCTAGACAAAAGAACAGGATGTGTGCAACATTCAAGCACATAAAGAGCAGTTAGTGCAGTGTCCCCCATCATCAACATAACTTTCTTGTTTCCGTTTCACTGTGTTGTCGCGTGGGCTCTCATTATTCTAAATGAGACTACTGGATTTCTAGGCAGCAGGATCGATAACAGTGTGGGGGACTGAGTCTGACCCACGTGTAAGGAACTCTGTCACCATAAATCCGGTTGTTGCTCCGGCTAACTAGCAGTGCCTCATTTCTCCCACGGGGAAGAAATGATTGGGGAGCCGAGCGCATGACATCTTAGGAACTTCTCAGGGAAGTCGTGGTCACTCAGATCCAAACCAACTCTCTCATTCACAATATGGTCTCATATACAAATGACAAAGACAGTATAAGTTTTATATAATGTTTTAATAAAACGACTGTATTTTAGATATTAAGGCGTGAGCCGCAATAACCAGAACAATACAACATAGTAGGATTGATATAGTAACCAGGAGAGTAAAACATAGAAATAAAGCTATCATAATTCCTAACCGTTTCTACTCTCCCTCTGCTTGTTCTATTTAGAGCACAGCATGTTAAGCTTTCAGCTTGCCTTTCTGTATCACTAGGGAGACGGACACACTCATACCTGAGCAAAGGCCTGTGATCTGGTTCAGCATCTGCAACGAGGCAGTCAGCGTCTAGTTGTGGTTCCCTGGTCGGAATCTCCCTCTTGATGTATTGGGAGAAGGAAGTGATTTTATAACTAACATGTCATCGTAATCACAAAATGTTCCTGCGCAGGAATGGCAAGTCTAGACTCCTACCACGTCTATCGGCAATGTACCAGACTGTATCCTTGACTAAAGCACAGAGTGAATATGTTATGAAGAACTCCAGTGCTGAAGTAGGCAAAACAGTTTGATATGAATAAAAAACAACACCGTGGAACTGGCTATTCTGTAAAATAACAGTACGAAGCCTAATAGAAAGTATTTAGAGTAAAGTGCACAGAGGCTCTAAGCTGTTAGCAAATGAATAAAATATATTTAGGGCAAAGTGCACAGAGGCCTAAGGCCTGAAGCTAATGCGCAAAATATACGTAAAACTGACCACACTACACCCTCCCCTTGTCGGTAGCAAGTGGTTCTAACAACATAAAAAAAAAACATGACCTAAATTTAAACCCAACATTTCGACAAGATGAGAAGACAGCAAAGTCATAAATTTAGGAAACATGTGACGAGAGAGCGAATTGCAATATAGTGTCAATTTAGTCGGGAGAGAGAGAAAAAAAATCCAATTGTCAGACAGAAGCAATAGAACGTAGAAGCTCCTCCACTTCGAGATATGTCAATATCGGAAGATCCACGCCACAAAGTACCATGGAGCAGGTGTGTTCCAAAGCCCCAAAACCATTCAGGGCGGCACCCCGTGTAGTGCCAAGGAAAGAGACAAAACCATCTTCCTCCAGGAAGGGAATCTCATAATCCGCTTCACGAAGCAAACGCAACCGTAGTGCACAAGTCTGGGAATGAGCCCTAATCGGGAACATCAACAGATCAAGATCAACCACTGGAGAGCGCTGCAGTGAGAGACAGAAAGCCAGTGCATGTTCAAACGAGCACCAAAGGCATCGAAACACGGGTTGCACACAATCCAAAACCGGTCGGAACGACAAAGACCAGTCACACTCCAAATGAGCCAGGAGTGTTGCTCCAAAACACTGCATCATGCGTTTACGACACAGCTGCGCTGACGGGAGCAGCAATACAGGATCTCGTCGTGGCGGGACAGCCATTGCGAAAAAACAGCAACAATAGCAAAACTCCAGCCAATAAAGCCAAAGTAATTGGGAAACCCCCAAAAATGCTTCCGAAAATAGAGTGTATAGCCGAAGGTATCAAACCGAATATGGAAGAGAAGGTGTGAACGAAACCAACACCAACGGCTTTGAAAAAATGAGCAATACCAGCAGTGCTGGATGCATTAAATATACGTCCCACAAGTTCACCGAAGTGACTCGGAAAGTTAGTATTCAAAAGGGACTGTATCTCCGCCGATGACCTTGCCACTTGAAGTGCGTAGGTCTCGCTAGCAGATGTAAGGGCCACATGCTTTTGAAACAATAAAGCTTTCAGCCGACTCAACTTGTCGAAATCAACCTTGGAAGTAGCAATATGAGGCCAGATGTCCGCTACCTCCCTAAATTCAGTAGGGGGAAACAACACATTCCCGCAGCACGTAACGGCCTTGTTGACAACGACGATGTAAACTATTCCGGCACGCATGCCACAGCAGCGTTCGCTGTTAAGAACAATGTAACTGCCGTTAGAAAGCACCTGGAAAGTGTTTTTAATTACCGGGACCGGAACTCCTTTCAGATAACAAGCTAAGTTAGCAATCGAAGCATTACAGGCTCCGTGCAAGGACAGCTGTTTACAAACCATGGAATGGCTAACAGAAGTTTCGCAGTCGCTACCGCTAAGAAAAACTTCCCGCAAACCATTAACACATCTGTACTGAAAAGGAAGCTCCCACACCTCGTGTATGTAACTGTCACCCAATAGTTCATATCTTCCCACCGGAATGTGCTTCAAACAAGAAGTAAATTGCAGAGTGGAGATAGGCAAATTAATAACCCCATGAATCAACCACTCAGCTGACGGAATCTCAGCCACCGTAAAAGGCAGTTTCTCCAATTTTTCAATATTTAACATAACATACGTCGCTTCCTTCTTAGCCATCAATTGTTGTTGACGAGTTAAATTAAAGGAGATAAAGATCTCTCTGGCACGAATGTGCTGCCATGGAACGCGACCCGCCTTCAAGGTCTGAAGAGTCCAACCCAGCTGCATGATAGATCGTGTCTGACTCTGCCCATGATATAAAGAAGACATGTCTGATTTTATAATGTCAATAGCAGAAGAGACAATGCTGTCAATCGTGTAAACACGGTCAGAAAGGGTATGCATGCCATTATCAACAACAGACAAAGGGGGTGATTCTGACCTCGGCGGTAAAATGCCCTTACCGCCGGTCAGAAGACCGCCATAACACCGCCGCGGCCGCGGTCAACCGCCACGGTCATTCTGACCCACAACGGCCAAACCTCCAAAAATCCGTCCTCCACTGCAGCCCGCCACATCGGCGGGCAGCGATAAACTGGAGATGACCAAACCTCCACCGTCACGCCAACAGAAATACGCCCATGCCATTACGACCCGCGAATCCACACGGCGGTCATTCAAACGCGGTATTCCATTGGCGCTACACACCGCCGCGGTCAGAATACACACACATCACCAAAACACAGCCACATTGGACAATTTGAAAAACACACACCTGATACACATACACACATCACTCCCACACAATCAACCAACTATAAAACACACACCCACATCACCCACAAACCCCTGCGACCCCAATTACTGAGAGAAGGAGAGAGAGACACAGCAGACAATCCAAAGCAAGACACACTGAGGCACACTACACCATCACACACACCACATAGTAGCACAAAGCACCACTCACCAACACACTCCTCATCACATACACCACCCCACACCTCACCCACACCACCCCATGGCACCCCAAAGGCATCCACGATTTTCGGACCAAGAACTCCGGGTCATGGTGAGGAAATCCTAAGAGTGGAACCCCAGCTCTTCGGCTCGCAGGTGCAGCACACCAGTATAGCCAGGAAGGCGGAGCTATGGCAGCGGATCGTGGACAGGGTCAACGCGGTGGGACAGCATCCCAGGAATAGGGAGGACATCCGCAAAAGATGGAACGACCTACGGGGGAAGGTCCGATCGATGGTCTCCAGGCACAACATCGCGGTCCAGAAGACTGGCGGCGGACCCCCACCCACCCCTCCCGAATTTACATCGTGGGAGCAAGAGGTCTTGACCATCCTGCATCCTCAGGGCCTCGCAGGAGTAGCCGGAGGAATGGACTCTGGTAAGTCCCATCTCAACTACTATATCCCCCCCACCCCACCAGCATGCCAACCCACACCCCCACCCTCACCCCCAACCCCCCAGCACACATCCTTCCTGACAATGTCTCACCAGCACAACCCACCCATCCCAACACCAACTCCTGCATGCCAACACAAACCATGGGCACCCATCACCTAAGCATGACCACTGCACTAACCCCTCCCCCCCACTAAATACCCTCACAACACCTCCCTCCAGGGAATGCCTGCACTGGGGGACAAGGGCACCCACAACACGCATGCTATTGCACACACAGAAACAATAACCAAACTCTCTTACCCCATGCAGGACCCGAACGACAACACACCAGCCAGGAGGGTCCAGAAGTGTCCATCCCACCACCGGAACAGGCCCACACTGAGGATAGCAGCTCTGTCGACAGTGAACCTGATGACCAGCCCGGACCATCGGGGACCTCTGGGCAGTCGGTTCCCCTCACCCAGACACAGGCCACACCAGACCCGACCCCCTCTGCCGACACCAGCACAGCTCCCACCCAGCGGGCCCATGCCTCTGTCTCTAGGACAGCTCAATCAGCGGTGTGTCTGCCACTACAGGGCACCCAGGCTAACCCGACACCCCAACAACAACAGGGACCTGGGGGCAGTGGGAGCGGGCACACCGGCCAGGGGACAGAGGCCGGGGGAAACCGGGCAGCTCGGAGGGCTGCTGTGCGACAGGGGGGGGAGGAGAGGCCCAGGGAACCCACTCTCCAAGAGGCCCTCACCACCATCATGGGGGCATACCACCACTCCCAAGAAACGATGGCGACGGTACTGGCCAGGTTCACTGAGATCCAGGCACAGCAGGAAGAACGCTACATGGGGTTCAGGGAGGAGCTGAGAATCATCGGGACCGCAATGGGGACCATCGTCCTGGCCCTCCACAGGATAGAGGACGCGTTGCGGGACCATGGTGCACCACACAGGGTCCCTGTCACTAGGCCGGACCAGGAACAGCCTACCACCTCCGCCGGCGCTAGTGGACAGGAGGTCCCAACACCTCGACAGCCCCCCAGAACCCCACCTCCTGCTGAAGAACAACCACCCCGTAAGAGGAGCCTGAGACCAAAGAAAAAGACAGAGTAGGATGTCAAGACCCCCGCCAGCAGGACATACCCCCTCAAGTCTTCCCACTGTCCCACATTGTCACCCTGTCCAACCATGAACTGCCTATGCTCCATCCTTCCACAGGCAAAAGAACAATGCACCTGTGAGACTGAGAACTGGACTCTGCCATGGATATTCCTCCACCCCCACCCATCACCCTTAGAATCACATGTACCGATATCTAGCACTGTAAATAAATCACATTTTGCACACAAACCTGTTTTGAGTCATGCTGTATTATTAACAAATGGATAACATATTACTGTTCAATTTCTGTTCTGTCAATTAGTCATGACAACATACCAATGTCAATACGCTGTATTTCATGGGCGAACCAAGCAGAAGTCAGGTACTGAGTCAGACAGCACTGAGAAGGGAAGGGAAAGGCATAAATTAATAAAAAACATCTGTGGGGAACTACAGAAAGTACAGATGCAGGAGGCTAGAAGCAATTGTGAAATGGCGTGGGTGATTCTTACCTGGGTGTTACTGGAAATACTGTTGTATCACTCTGTCCCTATTGTCTGTGTCGTCCTCAGAGTCTTCCTCCTCTTCACTCTCCACAGGCTCCACGGCTTCTACAACACCACCATCTGGACCATCCTCCTGCAGGAAAGGCACCTGGCGTCGCAAAGCCAGGTTGTGAAGCATACAGCACGCCACGATGATATGGCACACCTTCTTTGGTGAGTACATTAGGGATCCACCAGTCATATGCAGGCACCTAAACCTGGCCTTCAGGAGGCCAAAGGTTCGCTCAATCACCCTCCTTGTACGCCCATGGGCCTCATTGTAGCGTTCCTCTGCCCTTGTCCGGGGATTCCTTACTGGGGTCAGTAGCCACGGCAGGTTGGGGTAACCAGAGTCACCTATTAGCCACACACGTTGTCTCTGTAGCTGCTCCATCACATATGGGATGCTGCTATTTCGCATCACATACGCGTCATGCACTGACCCGGGGAACTTGGCATTTACATGGGAGATGTACTGGTCATCCAAACAGACCACCTGGACATTCATCGAATGATAATTTTTTCTGTTTCGGTACACCTGCTCATCGTCTTTTGGGGGTACCAAAGCCACATGGGTCCCATCAATGGCACCAATGATGTTGGGGATATGTCCAAGGGCATAGAAATCACCCTTCACTGTGGGCAAGTCACCCTCCTCTGGGAAAATGATGTAGCTCCGCATGAGTTTCATCAGGGCAGACAACACTCTGCTCAAAATCTTAGAAAACATAGGCTGAGACATTCCAGATGACATGGCCACTGTGGTCTGGAATGACCCACTGGCCAAAAAATGGAGGACTGACAAAACCTGCACCAGAGGGGGAATCCCTGTGGGTTGGCGGATGGGGGACATCAGGGCTGGCTCCAGCTGGGCACACAGTTCATGGATAGTGGCACGGTCAAGTCGGTATCGAAGTATTATATGGCGTTCTTCCATTGTCGACAGGTCCACCAGCGGTCGGTACACGCGAGGATTCCTCCTTCTCATCCCAAGTCCCAGCGGACGGTGCCTAGGAAGGACAACATGGAGCACAGAGTCAGCCAAACCACAGGTACGTACAGACATATTGCACAGTTAAAGAATGGCAATGGGTTGAAAGTCGTGTATGTGTGGCAATGCAAGGCCTAGGCCTGTGTGTCGCAGTCAAAATTAAGCCATGTGGGCCCTTGAAATGGCGGCTGCCTGACCTGTGAAGTGGGACAATGGGATGTGAGGTCACTGCGCTGGCGGGGCACACCGTGGCGGTAGGCGGTCGAAGACCGCGGCGCAAAGCCGCATTGGTTAACATTGAAGCCTATGGGTTTCAGGAGCCAATAACGAAGTGCGCCGGCGGTCGCGGTACGCACCGCCGCGGTACGCACCGCCGCGGACGTGACCGCCATTTTCTATCTGCTTAATCACTCGAGACCTGATCATCCACAGGAGAGGACCTATACTGCAAGTGCTGCTGTGACCTCGGTCTGGAAGATACAATGGCTGCTGCGACTGGGGAAAGGGCTTCTGCCTTCACGTCTGAAGAATTGGACAAGCTCGTGGATGGGGTCCTCCCCCAGTATGCGCTACTCTACGGTCCTCCAGACCAACAAGTGAGTACACCGGGTGCTAATGGAATGGGCTATGCCTGTGTGGATTGGGGTGGATGTAAGTTGGTGGGGTGGGGGGCGAATGAGGAGTGCAACGCCCGACAGATGAGAGCATGTGCCATATGGCAAAGTGGGTGGGGGGGGGCCAATTACATCTAACATGCAGGCCATTGATGATTTCCTCCTTTCCACCCTGTACATGTCTAATAGGTCAGCGCCCATCAGAAGATCGAGATTTGGCGTGCCATCGCCAAGGAAGTCCGGACCTTGGGGGTCCACAACAGACGGGGCACCCACTGCCGCAAGAGGTGGGAGGACATCCGCTGCGGAACAAGGAAGACCGCAGAAACACTGCTGGGGATGGCCTCCCAACCTAGGAGGGGTGCCAGTCGCACCATGACCCCCCTGATGTCCCAGATCCTGGCGGTGGCCTACCCTGAATTGGATGGGCGCTTTAAGACATCACAGCAGACACAAGGGGGTGAGTATCAGCACATTCTCCTATCTTTCTGCGCAGTGGAGGCGTCTGGGTGGGGGAGGAGGGCTGTGGGTGACATTAGGCCAGGGCGCTTTCTGTAGTGTAGTCCTCTCCCTTAGGCATGGCCCTGTGCCCCCGGCCCCCACCTCGGTAGGGTGACAAGTACAGCCATTGAAGGTCCAGTATCTCCCATGTGCGCGTTTGACGTCTCTTGGCCTGTTGTCTTAGTCAGTAGTACTGAGTAGTGTACCCCGAATGCGCGGCTTAGTGCATTAGGCACCTGTGTCTGTCCTCTCCGCCAACGGTGTTGACATTGCATGCACTCAACCTGGTCTTCTTTTTTCTCCCCCCACCCTTTCTCTCCATCTTCTTGTGCATGTGTGCATTAGCATCATCAGGCGGAGGAGATTTGGCATCGGAGCACGAGGGAGCTGCAGGACACAAGGCCCCGGTGGGCCCAGGAACAGACACCGAGGGCACCAGTGATCCGGAGGGCGAGGGGAGCACCACGACGGCGACCGCTGGTGAGAGCAGCGAAAGCGACACGTCCTCGGATGGGAGCTCCCTAGGGGTGGCGGCAACATCCGTGCCCCCCGCCTCTACAGGTACAGCCGCCACCCAGCGCACCAGCCCCGCCCTCCCAGCAGCCCCTCAGTCTTCGCTCCGTGCCGGATCGCCCAGGAAGGCGCGCGTCTCCTTCGCCCCAGGCACCTCAGCCCCTGCCCCTGTTGCCCCTGCTGCCCTCAGTGCGGAGCTCATTGACCTGGTAAGGACGCTCATTGTTGGGCAGACGACCCTTCTGAATGCCATCCAGGGTGTGCAAAGGGAGGTGCAACAGAGCAATGCGTACCTGGAGGGCATTCATTCGGGTCAGGCTGCCCATCAACGAGCGTTCACTGCTCTGGCCTCAGCACTGACGGCAGCCATTGTCCCTGTTTCCAGCCTCCCTCTTCTGACTGCCTCCAGCCTGTCTCTGTCTCCTGTTCCTCAGCCTATCCCATCCACACCATCAGACCAGCCTGCACACACCTCAACACCCAAGAGCAGCTCATCCAAACACAAGCACCACAGATCCCGCAAACACTCACCCGAGCAACACCCAGATGCAGACATGCCAACAGCCACTGCCACCCCTGTGTCCCCCTCCTCCTCGTCTCCCTCCTCCCTCCCTGTGACGTCTACACTCACACCTGCATGCACCCCAACATCAGCCAGTGCTTCCATCACCACCTCACCCTCCAGTACAGTCCACACTCGTGCAGTCACCACCCCCACTGCCATGTACACATCCCCTGTGTCCTCTCCCACTGTGTCTGTCACCCCCTCTTCCAAGACACACAAACGCAGGCAGCCACCCACCCAACAGCCATCCACCTCACGACAGCCTACAGCACCAGCACCTTCACCCAATGACAGCACACCTGACTCTCCTACAACCACCTCCTCTACCTCCACTTCCATCTCCACTTCTCCTACCCTTTACCTTGGCCCTAAAAAACTTTTCCTGGCTAACCTTAACCTCTTTCCCCCCGATGACCTCCCCCATCCATCTTCAAAGAGTCCCAAGAGCACCGCAGCCACCACCAGCCCAGCTTCGGGTGTCACTGTTGTGCCTGGGTTCTGGAGCCCACCCTTTGCCAGCAGTGACACATCGATCAGCAGCAAGGACACGTCCAGCCCCCCCCCCCCCCAGCAAGAGGACCCGCCAAAACAAGGACCGCCGTGCGAGGACCGACAGGGCTGCCCCCAAGGAGCAATGTGCGGCCACTTCACCAGCCACACCATCTAGGGGAGGCAAGGGCCCGAGAGCCCCATCAAAGGAGCGGAAGGGCAGCAGGAGCGCGGAGAAGGTGGACCCCACATGCCACATCCCAGCTGGGAAGGAGGACACTAAGGAGGCCAGGAGTCCGTCCCCGAAGGGTCCAGAAACGTCACGGTCCCAGGGCGACTGAACAGGGAGTCCAGGCCAGGTCTGGCTCCCTTGACCTGCTGGATGAGCACCGCTGAACAGGGCCCGCGGTGCAGAAGAGCACCGCTGAACAGAGCCCCGCCGTGGAGATAGGCACCGCTGAACAGGGCCCGCGGTGCAGAAGAGCACCGCTGAACAGGGCCCCGCCGTGGAGATAGGCACCGCTGAACAGGGCCCGCGGTGCAGAAGAGTACCGCTGAACAGGACCCCGCCGTGGAGATAGGCACCGCTGAACAGGGCCCCGCCGTCTCAAGCACCGCTCCGCTGGGCCCTTCCTGTCAAGCACCGCTCCGCTGGGCCCTTCCTGTCAAGCATCGCTCCGCTGGGCCCTTCTTCTCAAGCACCGCTCCGCTGGGCCCTTCCTGTCAAGCACCGCTCCGCTGGGCCCTTCTTCTCAAGCACCGCTCCGCTCGGCCCTTCTTCTCAAGCACCGCTCCGCTGGGCCCTTCCTGTCAAGCATCGCTCCGCTGGGCCCCGCCGTCTCAAGCACCACTCCGCTGGGCCCTTCCTGTCAAGCACCGCTCCGCTGGGCCCTTCTTCTCAAGCACCGCTCCGCTGGGCCCTTCTTCTCAAGCACCGCTCCGCTGGGCCCTTCCTCTCAAGCACCGCTCCGCTGGGCCCCGCCGTCTCAAGCACCGCTCCGCTGGGCCCTTCCTGTCAAGCACCGCTCCGCTGGGCCCTTCCTCTCAAGCACCGCTCCGCTGGGCCCCGCCGTCTCAAGCACCGCTCCGCTGGGCCCTTCCTCTCAAGCACCGCTCCGCTGGGCCCCGCCGTCTCAAGCACCGCTCCGCTGGGCCCTTCCTGTCAAGCACCGCTCCGCTGGGCTCTTCCTCTCAAGCACCGCTCCGCTGTGCCCCGCCGTCTCAAGCACCGCTCCGCTGTGCCCTTCCTGTCAAGCACCGCTCCGCTGGGCCCTTCTTCTCAAGCACCGCTCCGCTGGGCCCTTCTTCTCAAGCACCGCTCCGCTGGGCCCTTCCTCTCAAGCACCGGTCCGCTGGGCCCCGCCGTCTCAAGCACCGCTCCGCTGGGCCCTTCCTGTCAAGCACCGCTCCGCTGGGCCCTTCCTCTCAAGCACCGCTCCGCTGGGCCCCGCCGTCTCAAGCACCGCTCCGCTGGGCCCTTCCTCTCAAGCACCGCTCCGCTGGGCCCCGCCGTCTCAAGCACCGCTCCGCTGGGCCCTTCCTGTCAAGCACCGCTCCGCTGGGCCCTTCCTCTCAAGCACCGCTCCGCTGGGCCCCGCCGTCTCAAGCACCGCTCCGCTGGGCCCTTCCTGTCAAGCACCGCTCCGCTGGGCCCTTCTTCTCAAGCACCGCTCCGCTGGGCCCTTCTTCTCAAGCACCGCTCCGCTGGGCCCTTCCTCTCAAGCACCGCTCCGCTGGGCCCCGCCGTCTCAAGCACCGCTCCGCTGGGCCCTTCCTGTCAAGCACCGCTCCGCTGGGCCCTTCCTCTCAAGCACCGCTACGCTGGGCCCCGCCGTCTCAAGCACCGCTCCGCTGGGCCCTTCCTCTCAAGCACCGCTCCGCTGGGCCCCGCCGTCTCAAGCACCGCTCCGCTGGGCCCTTCCTGTCAAGCACCGCTCCGCTGGGCCCTTCCTGTCAAGCATCGCTCCGCTGGGCCCTTCTTCTCAAGCACCGCTCCGCTGGGCCCTTCCTCTCAAGCACCGCTCCGCTGGGCACCGCCGTCTCAAGCACCGCTCCGCTGGGCCCTTCCTCTCAAGCACCGCTCCGCTGGGCCCCGCCGTCTCAAGCACCGCTGAACAGGGCACCGCCGTCTCAAGCACCGTTGATGGTTCACTGTGCCCACCATGCCTCCTCCTTGACCAGTGGAGACTGTCATCCACCTGATGGACTGTGGCTTTGCACTCCCCAGGATGGTCCAGTGGGCAGCCCACCCACTGTAGAGACATTGAGAGACTGTGGCTTTGCACTCCCCAGGATGGTCCAGTGGGCAGCCCACCCACTGTAGAGACATTGAGAGACTGTGGCTTTGCACTCCCCAGGATAGTCCAGTGGGCATGGTGGCTCCTCGTGGATCTGGTGTCGTGGACTCATGTGGCTGTGGTGCCCCCCCCTTCCCTTCCCCCTGAGGTGCCTGTAGTTTTTACATCTGATGCCCCTGCAGTGTTCTCTCCAAAGGACTCAGGTCTCCTGTGTGGGCTTTGCCCTTGTTTCTCAAGACTTTGGCCCACGGACATGCTGAATTCGTAGGATGTGCAGGACTTGGTACTTCAGTTATACACTGATGTGTATGTCATTTGTTTTGTTGTGGATATCTTTCATGGTTGTACGCTAATTTTCTGGAGCTTTTTGGTACATAAATATTTATTCCAAATATGATTATGTCCTAGCATTTTTCAGGGGTGTTTGGGTGGTGTCACTGTGACTTGGTGCTCTGCATTGGTGAGTACATAGTTGGGGGAGGGGAATTGCATATGTGTGTGCCCGTAACCTTTCGTCCTCCCCCTCCCGTGTGTCGTAGGTGCAGTACTCACCGTTGTCGTCTGCGCCGGACTTCGTACTCGTGGTAGATGAGAAGGTAGACGAGAGCAGGTAGGATGTATAATTCGGGTTCCATGCTGTCCTCCGTACTCATGGAGTGTGTTTTGGTGAGCGTTTTCCCGTTCGTAGTCTGTTTCCGCCGTGTTTTTATCGGCGGTGCTCCCGCCCCGGAAAAGGTGGCGGATTGGTGAGTTATGATAGTGTGGGCGGTACATTGTCTGCCGCCTGCCTGTTGGCGGTGACCGCCGCGCTGTTTGTCTGTACCGCCGCGGCGGTCGGAGTGTTAAGTTGGCGGGCTGTGTTGGCGGTTCCCGCCAGGGTCAGAATTCCATTTTTTGGACCGCCAGCCTGTTGGCGGGTTGGCCGCCGCTTTAACACCGACCGCCAGGGTTAGAATCACCCCCAAAGTCTGCAGCAGATTTTCTCGATCAATCTGTCTTAACCTGGCTGCAGCCTCCTGCTGGGAAAGTTTCCAAAACTCATTATACACTTCGTATAAGAACCTTTTTCTCCGGGGCACCTTGGGACCTGACAAGAAATCTTGTAAATCAGTACCATTAGACAGTAACTTGAGGTGTGACTTAACTGCACCCAGCGTGGAGTACTTCAACCATTGTTGACAAAGTTTCCCCACACTGTATGTAGTTATTATATCTGCATGTTCTGGTGAAATGTAACGAGGGTCTGCCCTACTAGTCCTGAACCCCCCAGAAGAGGTAACAAAACGTTGATGACACTGATTAGTGTCTATAGGCCACAATAACCACCCGCCCGGATGTAACGATGAAGCGTTAAGCGTACCATTCTGGACCCAATGCGTAAATTCACTAAAAGTAGCATTCACATAGTGCTGCCAGTTATTTAATTTAGAAGGGACAGGTATGCTAGGCAAAGTCAATTGTCTAATCGACGCCAAGCCCAAACAACTAGTCTGTTGTACTGTGTCATTGAGGAAAATCATTTGCACAGGGATAATGCATGCTCGAAATAATGTATCTGTGCCTTGCATCTGCCAATTTTTCGTACCCCAAACACTTTTCAAGTCAACAGTCTTCAACCAGTATTCATATCCTTCGACCGAAAGTTTAGATACAAACGAATTCGAATACAGTAATTTAGTATCGGTCAACAAAATCTGCTTATTAGAATACGGTGTCACTTTAAAATAGTAAGACTTAGCGCTTCGCTGATCATGCCCAGAAAAATATGCAAATTTATCATTATACGTTTTCGAACTCCCTTGTGGAGGAGTCGAGCAATGTTCCCATTGTACATAATTAAAGATGGACTTAGGGCTACTCGCTTTGTGAATAAAGTGGTGTCCATAATAGGTGTAGCAAAACATATCACCATGATTATCTTTAAATTGGTAAGCATCTTCATCGTCATAGACAGTATAATATTGCAAATCTTTCAGCATAGCATCTACTGTCTTCACATCCCAATCATCAGAAACAATGCCTGGAATAACAATATCATTCATTGATAACTTAAGAACATACGGTATTTGAATCAATTCAGTGGGACCATATATTTCAAACATTACTTTATCCCACACAATTCCATCCGGAATTGGTATTGCAGATATGTTCACATGGGATAAGTCTCTTCGAACCATATGAGACGAAAAATGTGGTCTCAACACAGTCTCCACGTGCTCAATGTCTGATCGATCCGGAAGAAAATGACCATGTATTACCAGAAAAAAGGTAACCACAAATCCCAACCATAAAAAAATAGTCAGTACAGCCATAAAAAGCCACAAATAGTTCCAAGGAACAACAAAATATGTACGTTTAAGCCAACTTAGTAGCTTACGTGGACCTCGGATTGAAGACAGCGAAGACGAAGAGCTGGATACAGCCGCATCCGCATCGTTGAAGCAGCCAGAGGCAGTTCTTGCAAAAGGTGCAACAGTGAACAAGGAAGCTGATGGAGGTTCTCTCCTAGGCACGCTATAAATCACATGTTCAGAAACATCAGTAGAACGTACAGCAACTTGAGAAAAAGAATCGATATCAATCGTTGACTGTGGAACAATCGCAAGATCATCTTCCACCCTCCCCAAGCTCGGAGAGGAAACATGGTCGGTGCTAATCACCTGCAGCGGGACTTCTTCCCCAGTAGTGAGAGGGATGCCGGAACTACTGGGTGTCCCTCTTGGTCTGCTGTGCAGAATCGGCCACATGTTGTAACTTGACATTATCAATGGAAACAAAACGATTTCCTTTGGCCCCTTGCAGCGGCGGCAAAATCACAGTTCTCGTGCCGCTCACCCCCAACACCGGGACAGGTGCTCGATAAGAAGGACCAAATTCTTTCTTTACTGCGACCTTTTCACGCACTAGATCCCCAATCAAGGGTATCCAACCAGTAGGTGTTACTGGCTCATCCTTAATTCCAGAGGAGGCAGCACTCGCAGAAGAGTTATCTTCACGAAATTGTTGTAAATCCTGCAAAACAGTGACACGATCATTTATGTCAAAGGGCGTATCTGCCGCCTCCACACCAGGACCATCTAGATCAGGAACATACATTCGTGTTCCGAACAGGCACTCATATGAAGTACGACCCCCCAGTAACCTTCTAGGCAAGTTATTAAGTGCTCTCTGTACTCCATACAGGTGGGCTAGCCAACTACGACCCGTACCTATAACCCTGGCTGTTAAGGATTGCTTTAAATCACGATTTAAACGCTCCACGACAGAATTTCCCTCGGGATTAAATGGAGACGAGAATTGGAGTTGGACCCCCAACGAAGCCATGGTGTCCCTGAATGCCTTAGAGGCAAAAGCAGGGCCCTGGTCCGCATGAAAAGCCGCAACTGCAAATGTATCGACAAAGATACGCAAATCTTTAATAACAGTCCGAGCGTCAGCCGAGCGCTGTGGCCAGACCCACACAAATCTGGAGCACGAATCTACAGCAACCAATATGTATTTGTATGCACTATCTGGTGTCAGTGGACCACAATGGTCCAAGTACACACACTGTAATGGTCTATTTGATATCAGAAGAGGAGTCTGCTGCGGGCGTCTAGCCGACGATGCTTTAATTTGCTGACAGACGTCACAACAAAGGACATACTGCTTTGTCTCCTTATAGAGACCAGGCCACCAATAACGGGCCTGTAAAAGCGAAATCGTGGCAGCCACACCAGCATGCGCAGATGTTATGTTATGTTATTTTTATTTGTACCGCGCACAGCTGCCCCAGCAAAGGGGCGTCCCGGCGCTTTGAGAAGGTAAACACAACACAGCACTAAAAGCGGGCAAAAGAAGACAAAACACAACAGATAAGCTTAGACAAATAAAAAGGTCTTAATAGCCCGCCTAAACTGAAGGAGCTCATCAATGGCCCGGATTTGTGGAGGAAGAGAATTCCACCAACTCGCTGCCAGGACTCGAAAAGAGCGGCCCCCAATTCTGCTCAGCTTAAAGCGCGGAACCACTGCTAAGTTCTGGCCTAACGATCTAAGAGTGCGAGAGGGAACATAAGGAATCAGCAATTTCTCCATGATTTGCGGGGAAGTACCCTTTAAGATTTTAAATGCAAAACAGAGAACCTTAAATCTAATCCTCTGCTGCACAGGGAGCCAGTGGAGAGAGCGCAGAGTATTGGACACCGAACATCGCCTGGGGAGACCAGTCACCAGTCGGGCCGCAGCGTTTTGAACCCGCTGGAGCCGCCGAAATTCTGACTGGTTTATCCCCGCCAGTAGGGAGTTGGCATAGTCCAACCTAGACAGCACTGATGCTTGAACCACCAGCTGTCTTGTAGGTGCATCAAAGAATTTGAGGATAGGTCGAAGTCCTCTGATGATGCCATAGCAAGAAGCCGCCACCTTCTTGGTATGACAGATGAAACTCAGAGAAGAATCAAACCATACCCCCAAGTTTTTTATCTCTGCCGCTGGGAGGGGAGTCACACCCAACTCCGAAGGCCACCATTTATCATCCCACAAAACCACCTGTTTACCAACCACCATAATCTGCGTCTTTTTGGTGTTTAACTGGAGACAGTTGGATTTCATCCAGTTAGCCACTTCCCGCAGACCATCACAAAACCTGGGAGCCTCCAGGTCTGAGTCCCCACTCAGTGTGACCGCCAGCTGTGTATCATCTGCGTAGGATACCATGGTTAGGCCCCACCGCTTGACGACCGCAGCCAACGGTCTCACATACAGATTGAAAAGGGTGGGACTCAGTGAAGACCCCTGTGGGACTCCCTGGTCTAACGGGTAGAGTGACGACTTACCGGGCGGGATCGCCACCTGGAATGACCTATCCAACCTTGCCACCAGATCCAGATGCCACCCCTTCATGCGCTGCAGAAATTAATCGAGGTCTCTCAATCTTATTCGGTAACTCACGTACACCAACGCCTGGAATATTAACAACAGCATTTAGTGCACCACTCAAGCAGTAACTATATTTAGAAGGGAATCCTTTAGGAAATGGCGTGCCATCAGCCGTAGCTTTTATGGCAGCCGAAATCTCTATGTCTGGTTCTGAACTCGAACGAGTTACCGCGGCTACAGTGGCGATAGCCACTGCCGACTTTGCAGCCTCATCAGCCAAAGTATTCCCAGCAACGTGTATTCCAACGCGCTGGTGTCCAAGTGTATGTACAACATGGACTTTAGGAAGCGTTTCTTTCAGACCCGCAACCTTACCCCACAACAATTTATGTTTAATGGTGTTGCCTTTAGAATCTCTGAACCCATTCATTTTCCAATAATGCAGATATTCATTGAAGGATTGCACACAGTAGTAGGAGTCACAGACCAGCAAGGTCAATATCGCCGGCTCTGCATGCTCCAACGCTAACAAAAGAGCTTTGAGCTCAGCCAGCTGCGCCGTGCAATCTCCTAATGTTTTAGTATAAGTATGTCGGGGGCAGAAGACTCCCCCCTCCATAGTCCCGCTCACCACCGCACATGCAGCTGAATACTGTTGTTTAGTCCCAACCGCCGGTTGCGCAGAGCCATCGGTATACATGACCACTTCATATTGGTCAATAGGTAATGTGCCAGCAGGAACCGGGTACTCTATTTCATATTGAAGAAATTCTTGAGTCTGCAGCTTAGGGTCAAATATGTAATCCACATCAGTGGCCGTCAAAGACGTAGCCCATTGTATCCACCGCGGGTGTAAAGCTTTCGAATTAGGAACACTCGCTTTTGTAACAGCCTCCAAGGCCGGAATTGGGGAAACGACAATAATGCGTTGGCCCTGGGCTAGCGGTCTTTCTTTGATCACAGCCATCTGTACTGCAGTGAGAATTTTCTCAGTCTGTGCAAAACGTTGTTCTGCAGCAGAATACAAGTGGGACTTGTATGCTATCGGGACTGTCTCCCCTTCATTAAAGGTGACATACGTAAATCCAAGAGCCCCAGGAATCACCCTGATGACCAAATGAGTTTTATTGTCCCGCGTGTGTAAATGTTTAACCGCTAAGAGATCATTCTGCAGCTCTCGCAGTATGTGTGTATGCTCAATCGTCCAAAATCTACTTGAAAAATTCGGGCGAATCAGTTCATATAATGGTTTTATACGTGTAGCATAATCAGGAATGTAAGTTCTGCCAAAATTCAGAAACCCCAACAAAGACTGGAGCTTCCGAACCGTATTAGGAGGCTGCAGTAAAGCACATTTCTCCAAAAAATGTGGCGCCAGGCTCTTGCCCTCACTCGATAACTCATATCCCAGGAAAATAACACTGAGGAAGGCAATCTTCGATTTCTTAAAATTAAACTTATAACCAATATCAGCAAAACCCACAACAATGCGCGATACGCGACTGAGATGTTGTAGAATCTCATCGTCCGTCAAATAAATGTCATCAACATATGATAACGCCTCAGGGTCCAACTCGTGCAGAAGTTCAGTCACACGAGCCGAGAACAGTCCTGGGCTATTCTTATACCCCTGAGGTAAACGACAAAATTTTTTCTGAGAGCCAAACGCACTGAAACCGGTATAGTCCCGACTTTCGGGTGCTATATTCTGGCAGAAAAATCCATTCGAGATATCCAATGTTGTTTTGTATTTTTTACGCACTATATTATTCATAAGCGCAGCGCTATGTGAATTCTGTATAGCATATGTGCGTGTATGACTATTCAAATGTCTGTAATCCACCACTATCCTATAGGAATGGTCCGGTTTAGCAACCGGAAATAAGGGATTATTCATCGGCGAGACACAAGGCTCAATCACACCTTGGTACTCCAATTGTGTAAGAATTTTCCGAACCGATGCCCTTGCTTCAAATTTAATAGGATATTGCGGCTGTGGCTGAGGTTCTCCTTTAATGGGAATGACATGATAAGGTGATTGTTTATCCCACCCTACATTATTTCTATATAGGGCGGGGGCTTGTGCTAGAGCCCATGATTTACCATATGACTCCGCTAGTTCTCTCGGAACAAGTGGTGAAAAGGAAGGCGCAATAACCTCCTCCCCAACTGGACAGTCGCGAACAAAGTCAGGTGGCCAATCTTGTTCGGCCAACAGGACATCATATGATTTCACCATATGGTCCCAAAAGATGGCGTGTACAACGCGGTCAATGTCCCCTTCTAATCGTAGAGTCACAAGATATACTTGATCAGGATCAGAGACTCGCATATCCGCCGTCTCGACTTGTATGAAGTCATCAGTTGCTTTCGCCTCCAGATGCTCTAGAAGACTCCGGCGAACTATTGTGACCTCTGCCGCGCTGTCTAACAGCGCTAGCGCCCATGTCTTGTTCGTCGAGAGAACTCTCTTCTTGAGCGGCATGTCTAACTGAGACTGCTGCCACTTTCTTCTTTTTAAACTGCTGTTTTTGTTGCAGCGGTTTCTCTTCTTGTTTAATAGAAACCTCCGCTGAGCGTTGTGAATCCTGTCTCGGTTTCACGTACTCCGTCCTCCGCTCTGACCGCCCACCTCTCTCACTTCTTTTCTCCGAGGAGTCCTGAAAGGAACGAGATTGGCGAGTATCAGTATATTGATATCTATCAGGCGTCTTCAAAGTATCCCTATTCCTGAGATTATACTTATAGTGTGGGGTCTCCGGTTGCGGAGACTGCCCACCATCTTTCTTAGGTGTCTGCTGTTTCTTATCCCAGCGCTTTTTCGCACCCTCAGGTTGCTGTTGCTTAGAATTATCCTTATTATTTTTACCCTGCAATTGTGGTTTCTGCGGTCGAGCCCCTAGGCTATCACGACCAATACTAGAATATGTTTCAGCTATTATTCTCGGAAGTTCCCGCTCCTGATTAATCTGCGGAACGTCCCGAAGACGCATTCGCACTGCTAGTGCTACAGCCTCCCCCTTGAGATTACTCAAAATAATAGAAGAAACCGCGTCAAAATTACCCATCAATTGCATGCCTAAATCCAAGGCAGGGCAGCCCCATATTCATCCTGAATTTGTTTAAGCACCTCCGGCAAATTAGCCAAAGTCGGTGCACCGTGTGCTGTAGTATAGAGAGCGGCAAACACCGTGCCCCAAGTATTACAAAGATCCACCGTAGGAACCATCCCATACGGCAAACACATCGTTAAAATTCTATGCTTATCCTGAGGTCCCGTATGGGGAAATACTGCTTCCAGCGTATTAATTTTTTGCGCCAGCCAAAATGGAGTCTCCTCACGTTTAGCCGGTACCTTGCCCATTATAGAGTGTACAGTGGCCGGATTTATTCCCGGCACCACCGCATGTGGATGAGCTGGAGCAGCACGCGCTGCATTAGTATTTAATGTCTGCATCACACACTGAACTAATCGTCTGTACGTTGCAGTTAATTCCACATATAAACGACACACTTCAGCCACTGCCACATTTGCCACTCCAGGATATGGTGTATATGTAGCCAATAAAGGCCAGGTCGGACCATCATTACTCAACGGACCTAACCGTACTGGTGTTACTGAATGTGGGAGGGCGCCATCAAGCCAATTATGGTGTTCTTGATAAGATAAAGGTATTTCTAAGTATGCATAAGCCCTGTATTGTCCAGGGACATTCGCAACAGTATATTCGTGAAAAGTATTTGTACCCCCATCAGCTGCTGGAAATACGACCCAAGAATAAAAAAGTTCTGATCTATAGGCTGCATGGGCGTCCACCACAAAAGTGACCGGACCCCCCTGGACCGTCAGTCCATGTGCTATCAGATGACCCGTGAGCGGAAATCGCATATTAAGCGGTATATCTACTACAACTGGATTCGCCATTAGTATAACAATAATAGCTCTAGGACAGAGAAGGCACACCAATACCGGGGTATTTCCTTTCAAAGTTCAAGCTTGAACAACCAACCACAAAGTATGAGGATGTATCCAACCCGTGGTGGCGGAAACCCTCAGCCCCACGGACGTCTCCGCATATGGAACCGAGGAGTCAAAATATATACGAGACCGAGAGAGTCAGTCGGACCCAAACATTAGAGCCAGACCAAACGTTGGCGGCGCCATGTCGCGTGGGCTCTCATTATTCTAAATGAGACTACTGGATTTCTAGGCAGCAGGATCGATAACGGTGTGGGGGACTGAGTCTGACCCACGTGTAAGGAACTCTGTCACCCTAAATCCGGTTGTTGCTCCGGCTAACTAGCAGTGCCTCATTTCTCCCACGGGGAAGAAATGATTGGGCAGCCGAGCGCATGACATCTTAGGAACTTCTCAGGGAAGTCGTGGTCACTCAGATCCAAACCAACTCTCTCATTCACAATATGGTCTCATATACAAATGACAAAGACAGTATAAGTTTTATATAATGTTTTAATAAAACGACTGTATTTTAGATATTAAGGCGTGAGCCGCAATAACCAGAACAATACAACATAGTAGGATTGATATAGTAACCAGGAGAGTAAAACATAGAAATAAAGCTATCATAATTCCTAACCGTTTCTACTCTCCCTCTGCTTGTTCTATTTAGAGCACAGCATGTTAAGCTTTCAGCTTGCCTTTCTGTATCACTAGGGAGACGGACACACTCATACCTGAGCAAAGGCCTGTGATCTGGTTCAGCATCTGCAACGAGGCAGTCAGCGTCTAGTTGTGGTTCCCTGGTCGGAATCTCCCTCTTGATGTATTGGGACAAGGAAGTGATTTTATAACTAACATGTCATCGTGATCACAAAATGTTCCTGCGCAGGAATGGCAAGTCTAGACTCCTACCACGTCTATCGGCAATGTACCAGACTGTATCCTTGACTAAAGCACAGAGTGAATATGTTATGAAGAACTCCAGTGCTGAAGTAGGCAAAACAGTGTGATATGAATAAAAAACAACACCGTGGAACTGGCTATTCTGTAAAATAACAGTACGAAGCCTAATAGAAAGTATTTAGAGTAAAGTGCACAGAGGCTCTAAGCTGTTAGCAAATTAATAAAATATATTTAGGGCAAAGTGCACAGAGGCCTAAGGCCTGAAGCTAATGCGCAAAATATACGTAAAACTGACCACACTACAGTGTAACGGTTAATAAAAAGACCGCCATAACTGAACTTTATGTACAAACCTTTAGCAAGTTGGGGCTGCACATCATCCATAAACAATTGAAAGCTCTCACTAGGCTTAACAGAAAGAAATTGCTCAGAAAGCCTGCCCAGGCCTGAACTTTGGTGGAGACTAGACAGTATATAATTTCAATAGGTTTGCTTTAAAACGGTCTTTGATTGAGCAGTCAACAAATTTGGATCGCTCCAGAAGGTACCTAGTCCCATCTGATCAATCCAAGATTTGGCATGCTGGAACCAAGGGAGTGAAGAGAATATGGGGGTCATTCTGACCCTGGCGGTAAAAACCGCCAGGGCCAACGACCGCGGGAGCACCGCCAACAGGCTGGCGGTGCTCCCATGGGCATTCTGACCGCGGCGGTACAGCCGCGGTCAGAAACGGAAAACCGGCGGTGTACCGCCGGTTTCCCGCTGCCCTGGGGAATCCTCTCCATGGGGATTCCGAGCCCCATACCGCCATCCTGTTCCTGGCGGTTTTGGCCGCCAGGAAGAGAATGGCGGTATGGGGTGTCGTGGGGCCCCTGGGGGCCCCTGCAGTGCCCATGCCAATGGCATGGGCACTGCAGGGGCCCCCGTAACAGGGCCCCACCAAGATTTTCAGTGTCTGCCATGCAGACACAGAAAATCGCGACGGGTGCAACTGCACCCGTCGCACCCCTTCCACTCCGCCGGCTCCATTCGGAGCCGGCATCCTCATGGAAGGGTGTTTCCCGCTGGGCTGGCGGGCGGCCTTCTGGCGGTCGCCCGCCAGCCCAGCGGGAATCCCAGAATACCCGCGGCGGTCTTTTGACCGCGCAGCGGTATTCTGGCGGGCCCCGCCAGGCCGGCGGCTACCGCCGCCGCCCAGGGTCGGAATGAGGCCCTATATCTGTTTCCATCAACTCGTTTAGACTCTCCCTGTAGTGGGAAAGTTCTTGCGTGACCCACAGCCATAGCCAAAAAAGTAAGGGCCTAATAGTGGCTAAATGCTCAATTCTCTTTATTCCTAGATATTTGTATACTGGAATCAGGGGGCCACTCCTAGGAAGGTGAGTGATTGTGAGAAAGTAGCCTCTTTCTAGCCTTGTTACCCCCACTTTTGGCCTGTTTGTGAGTGTATGTCAGGGTGTTTTCACTGTCTCACTGGGATCCTGCTAGCCAGGGCCCAGTGCTCATAGTGAAGACACTATGGGGGTTATTCTAACTTTGGAGGAGTGTTAATCCGTCCCAAAAGTGACGGTAAAGTGACGGATATACCACCAGCCGTATTACGAGTTCCATAGGATATAATGGACTCGTAATACGGCTGGTGGTAAATCCGTCACTTTTCCGTCACTTTTGGGACGGATTAACACCTCCTCCAAAGTTAGAATAACCCCCTATGTTTTCAGTGTGTTTGTTATGTGTCACTGGGACCCTGCTAGCCAGGAACCCAGTGCTCATAAGTTTGTGACCTATATGTATGTGTTCCCTGTGTGATGCCTAACTGTCTCACTAAGGCTCTGCTAACCAGAACCTCAGTGGTTATGCTCTCTCTTTGCTTTCCAAATTGTCACTAACAGGCTAGTGACTAATTTCACCAATTCACATTGGCATACTGGAACACCCTTATAATTCCCTAGTATATGGTACTGAGGTACCCAGGGTATTGGGGTTCCAGGAGATCCCTATGGGCTGCAGCATTTCTTTTGCCACCCATAGGGAGCTCTGACAATTCTTACACAGACCTGCCACTGCAGCCTGAGTGAAATAACGTCCACGTTATTTCACAGCCATTTACCACTGCACTTAAGTAACTTATAAGTCACCTATATGTCTAACCTTTACCTGGTAAAGGTTGGGTGCTAAGTTACTTAGTGTGTGGGCACCCTGGCACTAGCCAAGGTGCCCCCACATTGTTCAGGGCAAATTCCCCGGACTTTGTGAGTGCGGGGACACCATTACACGCGTGCACTATACATAGTTCACTACCTATGTATAGCGTCACAATGGTAACTCCGGACATGGCCATGTAACAAGTCTAAGATCATGGAATTGTCACCCCAATGCCATTCTGGCATTGGGGAGACAATTTCATGATCCCCCGAGTCTAGCACAGACCCGGGTACTGCCAAACTACCTTTCCCGGGGTTTCACTGCAGCTGCTGCTGCTGCCAACCCCTCAAACAGGTTTCTGCCCTCCTGGGGTCCAGCCAGGCTTGGCCCAGGAAGGCAGAACAAAGGACTTCCTCAGAGAGAGGGTGTTACATCCTCTCCCTTTGGAAAAAGGTGTCAGGGCTGGGGAGGAGTAGCCTCCCCCAGCCTATGGAAATGCTTTGATGGGCACAGATGGTGCCCATCTCTGCATAAGCCAGTCTACACCGGTTCAGGGATCCCCCAGCCCTGCTCTGGCGCGAAACTGGACAAAGGAAAGGGGAGTGACCACTCCCCTGACCTGCACCTCCCCGGGGAGGTGCCCAGAGGTCCTCCAGTGTGCTCCATACCTCTGCCATCTTGGAAACAGAGGTGCTGCTGGCACACTGGACTGCTCTGAGTGGCCAGGGCCAGCAGGTGACATCAGAGACTCCTTCTGATAGGCTCTTACCTGTGTTGCTAGCCTATCCTCCTTCCTAAGTAGCCAAACCTCCTTTTCTGGCTATTTAGGGTCTCTGCTTTGGGGAATTCTTTAGATAACGAATGCAAGAGCTCATCAGAGTTCCTCTGCATCTCTCTCTTCACCTTCTGCCAAGGAATCGACCGCTGACTGCTCTGGACGCCTGCAAAACCGCAACAAAGTAGCAAAGACGACTACTGCAACCTTGTATCGCTGATCCTGCGGCCTTCTCGACTGTTTTCCTGGTGGTGCATGCTGTGGGGGTAGTCTGCCTCCTCTCTGCACTAGAAGCTCCGAAGAAATCTCCCGTGGGTCGACGGAATCTTCCCCCTGCAACCGCAGGCAACAAAAGACTGCATCACCGGTCCTCTGGGTACCCTCTCAGCACGACGAGCGTGGTCCCTGGAACTCAGCAACTCTGTCCAAGTGACCCCCACAGTCCAGTGACTCTTCAGTCCAAGTTTGGTGGAGGTAAGTCCTTGCCTCCCCACGCTAGACTGCATTGCTGGGTACCGCGTGATTTGCAGCTGCTCTGGCTCCTGTGCACTCTTCCAGGATTTCCTTTGTGCACAGCCAAGCCTGGGTCACCGGCACTCTAACCTGCAGTGCACGACCTCCTGAGTTGTCCTTCGGCATCGTGGGACCTTCTTTTGTGACTTCGGGTGAGCTCCGGTTCACTCTTCTTTGTAGTGCCTGTTCCGGCCCTTCTGCGGGTGCTGCCTGCTTCTGAAAGGGCTCCTTGTCTTGCTGAGCGCCCCCTCTGTCTCCTCAAGCAATTGGCGACATCCTGGTCCCTCCTGGGCCACAGCAGCATCCAAAAACCGTAACTGTGACCCTTGCAGCTAGCAAGGCTTGTTTGTGGTGTTTCTGCGTGGGAACACCTCTGCAAGCTTCTTCACGACGTGGGACATCCATCCTCCAAAGGGGAAGCTCCTAGTCCTCTTCGTTCTTGCAGAATCCACAGCTTCTACCATCCCGTGGCAGCTTCTTTGCACCCTCAACTGGCATTTCTGGGGCATCTGCCCACTCACGACTTGAGTGTGACTCTTGGACTTGGTCCCCTTGTTCCACAGGTACTCTTGTCTGGAAATCCATCGTTGTTTCATTGCTGGTGTTGGTCTTCCTTGCAGAATTCCCCTATCACGACTTCTGTGCTCTCTGGGGAACTTAGGTGCACTCTACACCTACTTTTCAGGGTCTTGGGGTGGGCTATTTTTCAAACCCTCACAGTTTTCTTACAGTCCCAGCGACCCTCTACAAGCTCACATAGGTTTGGGGTCCATACGTTATTCGCATTCCACTTTTGGAGTATATGGTTTGTGTTGCCCCATACCTATGTGCTCTCATTGCAATCTATTGTGACTGTACATTGCGTACATTGCTTTCTATTGCTATTACTGCATATTTTTGGTATTGTGTACATATATCTTGTGTATATTTGCTATCCTCATACTGAGGGTACTCACTGAGATACTTTTGGCATATTGTCATAAAAATAAAGTACCTTTATTTTTAGTATATCTGTGTATTGTGTTTTCTTATGATATTGTGCATATGACACCAGTGGTATAGTAGGAGCTTTACACGTCTCCTAGTTCAGCCTAAGCTGCTCTGCTAAGCTACCTTTTCTATCAGCCAAAGCTGCTAGACACCTCTTCTACACTAATAAGGGATACCTGGACCTGGTGCAGAGTGTAAGTACCCCTTGGTACTCACTACAAACCAGGCCAGCCTCCTACATTGGTTGTGCAGCGGTGGGATAAGTACTTGCAACTACTTACCACTTTGTCATTTTGTACTTTTCATAAGAGAAAAATATACAAAACAAGTTCAGTGTATGTACACCTAACCAAAAAGTTTTGCTTTTCTTCTCTTACTCTATTGCTAAGTGCTGAAAAGTACCTCTAAAACTTTCAAAAAGTTACCTAAAAGTTGAAAAAGCTTTTTTTCTGTTCCTTAAAAAGTTCTGAAACTTTTTCTTTCTTTTTCTGTCCCTTAAACCCTTTTTTATCATGTCTGGTACAGGTCAAACTCTGGATCTGGCCAGCACAGCTTATGACCACCTTAACTGGAAAGGTGTAAGGAGTCTCTGCATTGATAGAGGTTTAGGGGTAGGGAAGAATCGCTCTAGAGAATTGTTAGTTAATATGCTCATAGAAAATGATAAGGCCTTAGCTGGCACATCAGGTGACAGATTAGCTGATGGTTCACACTCTGATTCTGGGGTAGCCACAGCAAAAGTGTTATATGAGAATCTTCCCAACCTGACCCTTAGCAGGCCACCTAGCATGGCTGGTACTAATGTGAGCTCTCATCACAGTAGGAATATCACTCCTTTAGGCCAGGTTGTTATAGTGCCATCTGTTAGGGACAGGTCTCCCTCTGTTCATTCACACCATTCTTCTGTGTCTAAGCATGCCCAACCCACCCACCCTGATGACAGAGTGTTAGAAAGTGGTTATGCTCTCTCTTTGCTTTCCAAATTGTCACTAACAGGCTAGTGACCAATTTCACCAATTCACATTGGCATACTGGAACACCCTTATAATTGCCTAGTATATGGTACCGAGGTACCCAGGGTATTGGGGTTCCAGGAGATCCCTATGGGCTGCACCCATAGTGCATTTGCCACCCATAGGGAGCTCTGACAATTCTTACACAGGCCTGCCACTGCAGCCTGAGTGAAATAACGTCCACGTTATTTCACAGCCATTTACCACTGCACTTAAGTAACTTATAAGTCACCTATATGTCTAACCTTTACCTGGTAAAGGTTGGGTGCTAAGTTACTTAGTGTGTGGGCACCCTGGCACTAGCCAAGGTGCCCCCACATTGTTCAGGGCAAATTCCCCGGACTTTGTGAGTGCGGGAACACCATTACACGCGTGCACTATACATAGGTCACTACCTATGTATAGCGTCACAATGGTAACTCCGGACATGGCCATGTAACATGTCTAAGATCATGGAATTGTCACCCCAATGCCATTCTTGCATTGGGGAGACAATTCCATGATCCCCCGAGTCTCTAGCACAGACCCGGGCACTGCCAAACTACCTTTCCCGGGGTTTCACTGCAGCTGCTGCCAACCCCTCAGACAGGTTTCTGCCCTCCTGGGGTCCAGCCAGGCTTGGCCCAGGAAGGCAGAACAAAGGACTTCCTCAGAGAGAGGGTGTTACACCCTCTCCCTTTGGAAAAAGGTGTCAGGGCTGGGGAGGAGTAGCCTCCCCCAGCCTCTGGAAATGCTTTGATGGGCACAGATGATGCCCATCTCTGCATAAGCCAGTCTACACCGGTTCAGGGATCCCCCAGCCCTGCTCTGGCGTGAAACTGGACAAAGGAAAGGGGAGTGACCACTCCCCTGACCTGCACCTCCCCTGGGAGGTGCCCAGATCTCCTCCAGTGTGCTCCAGACCTCTGCCATCTTGGAAACAGAGGTGCTGCTGGCACACTGGACTGCTCTGAGTGGCCAGGGCCAGCAGGTGACGTCAGAGACTCCTTCTGATAGGCTCTTACCTGTGTCGCTAGCCTATCCTCCTTCCTAAGTAGCCAAACCTCCTTTTCTGGCTATTTAGGGTCTCTGCTTTGGGGAATTCTTTAGATAACGAATGCAAGAGCTCATCAGAGTTCCTCTGCATCTCTCTCTTCACCTTCTGCCAAGGAATCGACCGCTGACTGCTCTGGACGCCTGCAAAACCGCAACAAAGTAGCAAAGACGACTACTGCAACCTTGTATCGCTGATCCTGCGGCCTTCTCGACTGTTTTCCTGGTGGTGCATGCTGTGGGGGTAGTCTGCCTCCTCTCTGCACTAGAAGCTCCGAAGAAATCTCCCGTGGGTCGACGGAATCTTCCCCCTGCAACCGCAGGCAACAAAAGACTGCATCACCGGTCCTCTGGGTCCCCTCTCAGCACGACGAGCGTGGTCCCTGGAACTCAGCAACTCTGTCCAAGTGACTCCCACAGTCCAGTGACTCTTCAGTCCAAGTTTGGTGGAGGTAAGTCCTTGCCTCCCCACGCTAGACTGCATTGCTGGGTACCGCGTGATTTGCAGCTGCTCCGGCTCCTATGCACTCTTCCAGGATTTCCTTTGTGCACAGCCAAGCCTGGGTCCCATTCTGGCATTGGGGAGACAATTCCATGATCCCCGAGTCTCTAGCACAGACCCGGGTACTGCCAAACTACCTTTCCTGGGGTTTCACTGCAGCTGCTGCTGCTGCCAACCCCTCAGACAGGTTTCTGCCCTCCTGGGGTCCAGCCAGGCTTGGCCCAGGAAGGCAGAACAAAGGACTTCCTCAGAGAGAGGGTGTTACACCCTCTCCCTTTGGAAAAAGGTGTCAGGGCTGGGGAGGAGTAGCCTCCCCCAGCCTCTGGAAATGCTTTGATGGGCACAGATGGTGCCCATCTCTGCATAAGCCAGTCTACACCGGTTCAGGGATCCCCCAGCCCTGCTCTGGCGCGAAACTGGACAAAGGAAAGGGGAGTGACCACTCCCCTGACCTGCACCTCCCCGGGGAGGTGCCCAGAGGTCCTCCAGTGTGCTCCATACCTCTGCCATCTTGGAAACAGAGGTGCTGCTGGCACACTGGACTGCTCTGAGTGGCCAGGGCCAGCAGGTGACATCAGAGACTCCTTCTGATAGGCTCTTACCTGTGTTGCTAGCCTATCCTCCTTCCTAAGTAGCCAAACCTCCTTTTCTGGCTATTTAGGGTCTCTGCTTTGGGGAATTCTTTAGATAACGAATGCAAGAGCTCATCAGAGTTCCTCTGCATCTCTCTCTTCACCTTCTGCCAAGGAATCGACCGCTGACTGCTCTGGACGCCTGCAAAACCGCAACAAAGTAGCAAAGACGACTACTGCAACCTTGTATCGCTGATCCTGCGGCCTTCTCGACTGTTTTCCTGGTGGTGCATGCTGTGGGGGTAGTCTGCCTCCTCTCTGCACTAGAAGCTCCGAAGAAATCTCCCGTGGGTCGACGGAATCTTCCCCCTGCAACCGCAGGCAACAAAAGACTGCATCACCGGTCCTCTGGGTCCCCTCTCAGCACGACGAGCGTGGTCCCTGGAATTCAGCAACTCTGTCCAAGTGACTCCCACAGTCCAGTGACTCTTCAGTCCAAGTTTGGTGGAGGTAAGTCCTTGCCTCCCCATGCTAGACTGCATTGCTGGGTACCGCGTGATTTGCAGCTGCTCCGGCTCCTGTCCCCAACACTCTAACCTGCAGTGCACGACCTCCTGAGTTGTCCTCCGGCGTCGTGGGACCTTCTTTTGTGACTTCGGGTGAGCTCCGGTTCACTCTTCTTTGTAGTGCCTGTTCCGGCGCTTCTGCGGGTGCTGCCTGCTTCTGAGAGGGCTCCTCGTCTTGCTGGGCGCCCCCTCTGTCTCCTCAAGCAATTGGTGACATCCTGGTCCCTCCTGGGCCACAGCAGCATCCAAAAACCCTAACCGTGACCCTTGCAGCTAGCAAGGCTTGTTTGTGGTCTTTCTGCGTGGGAACACCTCTGCAAGTTTCCTCACGACGTGGGACATCCATCCTCCAAAGGGGAAGTTCCTAGTCCTTGCAGAATCCACAGCTTCTACCATCCGGTGGCAGCTTCTTTGCACCCTCAGCTGGCATTTCTTTGGCATCTGCCCGCTCACGACTTGAGTGTGACTCTTGGACTTGGTCCCCTTGTTCCACAGGTACTCTTGTCTGGAAATCCATCGTTGTTGCATTGCTGGTGTTGGTCTTCCTTGCAGAATTCCCCTATCACGACTTCTGTGCTCTCTGGGGAACTTAGGTGCACTTTACACCTACTTTTCAGGGTCTTGGGGTGGGCTATTTTTCTAACCCTCACTGTTTTCTTACAGTCCCAGCGACCCTCTACAAGCTCACATAGGTTTGGGGTCCATACGTTATTCGCATTCCACTTTTGGAGTATATGGTTTGTGTTCCCCCATACCTATGTGCTCTCATTGCAATCTATTGTGACTGTACATTGCTTGCATTGCTTTCTATTGCTATTACTGCATATTTTTCGTATTGTGTACATATATCTTGTGTATATTTGCTATCCTCATACTGAGGGTACTCACTGAGATACTTTTGGCATATTGTCATAAAAATAAAGTACCTTTATTTTTAGTATATCTGTGTATTGTGTTTTCTTATGATATTGTGCATATGACACCAGTGGTATAGTAGGAGCTTTACACGTCTCCTAGTTCAGCCTAAGCTGCTCTGCTAAGCTACCTTTTCTATCAGCCAAAGCTGCTATACACCTCTTCTACACTAATAAGGGATACCTGGACCTGGTGCAGAGTGTAAGTACCCCTTGGTACTGACTACAAACCAGGCCAGCCTCCTACAGTGATGTTGTTATACACTTGACCAGTTTACTCATTCCCATAGATCCTCCCTATATAATGCTATATATATCCACACAGACTCCTTCTCACCCGGTGACGCGGCGACACCACCATAGATTGATGGGTGACTCTTTTGCAACTTTCTTCAGTATTTTTCAGGGAAAAGGGAACTTTCATGGGTAAAATTGCTGCAAGTTTATTTGGGTGCTCATAATAACAAAACAGATAGCGGCCAAAGCGTTTCGGGAGTACGCCTTCAACTATATAAAGAGATAGACAGATATATATAGATATATTGCTGTATAGATACATTGATATAACCATTTACAAAAGTAAATGCATTATAGTATTGATCAATCAAAATAGCTTTATTTCAGCAAATGCAATAAAAGCAATACATAAATAACATACAATTCATACAAACAACCCCCATCATCAATTTAAAAAAACACATTTGTAACATTCATATTACAATAGACAATATTCCAGTATTCTAAAAACCATAAATAAGGGTAAGTATCTCAAAGTAAGTTGATTAACCTACATACATAATTGCAATATATAAAACTTAATAAAAATTAAAACCTTGGTTCACTATACATCAATAGCAACCCTCTTATTTGCCCACATCAGGCCCGGTATTTCATAACAACACATGCGCAATTACTATAAATAAAACATAATATGAATTCAAAACGTCGATTCATTTTGCATCAATGACAACCCTCTTTTTTGCCCACATCAGGCCCAGGAATTTAGCGACACCACAGGTATACAGAGGAAGAGGATCCGATCTTTGTATCCTGATGAATAAGGGTACCTAACCCCCTGTGCACGGTTCAATCCAAATAGAGAAAAGTTTCACATAGGCAGGAAATGCAAAGCGCACATGGGGGATAGTCTTTGTTTAACCATCACAAAATGGGCAAACCTTCCCAGCTGAGCCCTTCCACTTTGCAGTAAGCGCCTTGATCGGGAGTGTGCCCACTCTGAACTGATGGTATAACTTCCTGTCAGACGCGACAGTAATCAGATCCCAATACTGCTCAAGCACATACGTGATCTTGAAGTCTAGAAATTCTCCAGTCAATGTAGTATCCCCACCAACACCTCTCTTTACATGGTATATGCCCAATAAATATTTTTAAAGATATTCTTCGAGGAAATTGTATCTACCTTCGGGCAGAGCCCAAGATCACCAAGACCAAACTCCTTCTATAATTGCTTGATGGAGGACATCCAGGGAACTCTGTTAGCTTTATCAATCTTAATTAACTCATCTAAAGCAGCAGCATAATGTGTCAGTTCCGAAGTGACCCAGATCCTATGCCAATAAAGGAGAGGGTGCAAGTGTCCCTTAGATTATACACTCTTTAAACCCAAATCCATAAATAAGGGACACAGTGGGGTAATAGATGGAAGTGAAACCAGTTCTCTTACAAACATATTCTCAGATTTCACTATACCCGTAATGTCACAAAAGCCCCAGAGTTTCACACCATACAGGGCTGCCCCTAAATCCTTGGCTATATACATTTTCAAAGCTGGTGCAACAGTCCTGGTATGAGAGGCCTGATGTTCTTTTAAGATTACCCCAGTTCTCTGCCTATGCTTCACTGTTGCAGTATTTTCAATATGTGAACCCCAGGATAGGTTAGGAGAGAGTTTAATACCCAAATATACAAATGAGTCAACCTGCTCCAGAGTTTCACTCCCCATCACGTATCTTCCCTTAAATTTCTTTCTTAAAAATCATAAATTTGGTTCCATCAACATTTAACTCAAGGCCTCGCCCCCTGCAAAAGCTACAGAAACTAGTTAATAGTTTTTGCAGGCCGCTGCGTGTGTTAGAAATTAACAGAGCATCGTCTGCAAACAACAGTATGGGAGCCTTAGCTTTATCTAGGGAAGGGGTACCAGCCTCAACATTTAAGAGATGGTGTACCATCCCATTTACATATAAAGAAAATAGGGTTGGAGCCAGTACACAACGCTGACGAGCGCCCTTTAACACTGTGAGTTTGTCCATTAGTTGGCCCTGCGAGCCCCACTGTATTGGGGCATGTAACCTGATCAGTAAGGACAATAAATCAGACGGCATCCCCATCGCTTCAAGTACCGACCATAGACTTAAACTTGGCACTAAATCGAAAGCTGATTTAAGATCAACAAAAACGACATGTAAGTCGCCCTTGCCGAACAAAACCGTCTTCTAGTATTTTGTAGCGAATCTGAAAACCTGGTCAGTTTTTGATATTTTAGTTCTAAAACCTGCCTGCAATGGACTCATAACACCATTACGATTGACCCAATATTGGATCTTTGTCAATACCATTCGGTAAAAAACTTTATGTAAGCAGTCAATTAAACTGATGGGCCTTTAGGTGGCTGGCAAGCTCAAATTTCCTTTTTAGATAGAGTACTCAAGCGCTTTGACCTGTTATTATTGTTGTGGGCTTTTAATCACACCATCCTCATGCCAATCACGTTCACTCGTTCATGGACTTGCCTTTAAAAAATCACTCAATGTCATTGGTAAATGCTTAATGTTTGTCCAGACTTGGGGTGGTTTTGTTACCACCTTACAGACTGCCCCTGTTACATGAATTATTACACAATCGCAGATATACTTTAGCATGGGTGAACTACTTTCTCTTTTGTCTCACCCCTTCCTGCTGCATGGCAGTCATGGTGCTCACAGTGCGAATAGGCACAATAGCGTGAACTCAATCAGCAGGACTGAATTGTTGGCCACATTGTTCATCATTACCTAATCAGAGTAATTTCTTGTGGCTCTCCCCTTAAAACAGTTGAACTTCGTAAATGCTTTACATAAAAGAGAAATCCTCAAAGCAAAAGCGGCTCTCCCAGCACAGCGGGAGAGCCAGTACTACAATATTCACTGCACTCGGGGAAACTCTCCCATAATGCTTTGCAGGGCATTATTTGACCAAACCTTTGTCCCCATAACTCAGCCCATAGTGCTCCTAGGACAATGGAACCACCACCAAACATTCAGCACAACATGCTCCTTTCGTTTACTTCATTTCTGGCTTCCCACATTAGGTTAATTGGGACTCCAAAATAATAATCCCTACCACCATTAATTATTTTTTTTAAGTAACTTTTGTTTTACAGCTGAGAGTAGTTATGCTTTAGGGTCCTTGTTTGTAATATCATTGTAATAGATCTGCTGGCTTGAAAATATGCAATACATTATGTTTTCTAGGGGCTAAATATATGGTTACACTGTATTACTTTTGCTTGTTTTTTCATGGGTTATGCACTTTAGGGGCTAACAAATATGGTTACATGACTGTGTTTCCTGCAAATTATATTTTTGTTAAGGTGTTTTGAGCACTACAGTCTAATGCCAAAGGTTTATTTCTGATACATAACTGTATATGTTTTAATAATCTATCCTTCATACAGTTATGACCACGATTCAGGCCAAAGTAACCTCCTTATTACACTATGACTGTTTGAACACTCTTGATATATTTGGGCGTCCCCTCTAGTTTTTTTCTCCCCTGTGGCTGTCTTTTGTCTTTTTGGGGGGAATTCTGTTGGCCTGCCAGCAATTCTGATGGCGGGGTGGTGAAAGTGGTATTCTTTTGGAATTAGCATGGAAGATTTAAATTAGGATGCTAAATAGCAATATTTTTAGTTTTTTTGCTGCAGTTAGAGGAAGAAGATAAATTGAAGTGTTTTAGTTATATGCAGGGCCACTGGAATTATATGTCAGGAAAAGACTAAATTATGAGGCAGGGATGACCAATTTATGTGGCAAGAAAAGTCCTGTTATGAATTTACAATACCAGTAGCTCTAACTCAAGAAAATGTGAGACCTATTGCATTGCAAATACTTGTTTATACACTGGTACTACCTCCGTTCCCTGCCAAGATACCGGGATAGGAGCACCCAAGGCTATCTCATTAACAATGGCCAATATATATTCCGCCCACATATCCAAATCTTGGAGAAAGGCATCCACCGGAATACTATCCGGAATACTATCCGGGCCAGCAGCCCTCCCTATAGAGAAAGTAGCAGGCGAGTTAAGGATATCCTCCATAAGTAAGGGTGGAGAATTAAAGTTAATAGGAGTTGGACTCAGGGGGTTCCCAGCCAGATTAGTGCCACCATCATGGTACAAGGCTGAAAAGTGGTTTAACCAGTTGGAGAGAGGAACATAATTCTGGGGTTCAAATTAACCTGCATGCTTCCTTCTAACCACTATTTTCCAAAGCTGAGTATCATCCCTGAGTACACATGCCACCTCGAGATCTCGCCATCTATTGTCACCCCACTCCTTCTTGGCTAACACCAGTTTGTAAGCCTTTCTTGTGGATGTTATCAAGGAGGAATATTTTGCTTATATAGCCCTAACTTCCTACATTCACAATTAAGCCAGCTACCACCTCTATGAGGGGGGTGCTTCTTTTTGATTCCACGAAGGACAAGAAAGTGGACAACTATTGCCTCATAAAACTTTGTATGCGTATCAATAAATTCATGCCTGCCATTATTTGCCTCTCTACAATGTAGTAGTTTAGGCAGAAATTCATAGATGTGATAGTTGATGTTTGCAAAAATATCAGGTTTCCCCGTGGTTGCCATTTGAGGAGACGTTTGTCTGCAGTGTGTTCAATACATCAACTAATAAGGTTTGGCCAATCAACCAGCAATTTATTAAATAGGCTATCCAGTGTAAGGCATAGGGGATTGTGATCACTCTCCTCTCTTTCGGGAATAGTCATATCCTTAACTAAATGCCACAATTTTAAGTTAACCATGATAAAATCAATGCTGCTCTTGGACTTATAATGATTAAAAGTGTGAGCCCCCTACTGATCAGATTTAGGGGCATATTTATGAATGCTTTGCGACAAATTTGCTTCACTTTTTTTTAACGCCAATTCTGTGCAAAACTAACTCCATATTTACACTTTGGCGCTAGACACGTTTAGTGCGAAAGTTATGGAGTAAAAGTTAGTTTTGCACCAAAAAGTATAAATCAGGCCCTTAGTTCTCCCATTTGTAGCCTTGACACCAAGGAGCATATTTATACTTTTTGGTGCAAAACTGCACTAAAGCAGTTTTGCATCAAAAAGTTTTGCACCGGCTTGCACCATTCTTGAACACCAGCCGGGCACCATATTTATGGAATGGTGCAAGCTGGTGCAAAGGGTAGGCTAGCGTAAAAAAACATGACGTTAGCCGGGTGGGGGTGGTGGCATGGGAGAAGGGGGTTTTGCACCAAAAAATGACGCTAGGCAGGTTAGAGTAAAAAACAATGACTCTAACCAGCTTAGCGTCATTTTCTGATGCAACACCATCCATACCACATGACTCTTGTCTTAGAAAAGATAGGAGTCATGCCCACCACCCCAGGTGCAGCACTAGGGATCAGGGTCCCAGGCATGGCCATTGCACCCAATGCCATGTGGGGGGGGTCCATTTCAGGGCCCCCAATGGCACTTTAAAAATAAATACTTACCTGTACTTACCTGGGATGGTGTCCCCCATTCTCTGCTTTCCCGCTGGTGTGGGTGGGGGTGACCCTGGAGCCTGGGGAGGGCTCCTGTGGGCTTATTCCATGGTGTTCCATCATGGAAATAGGTCCAGAGGTCCCCTAACGCCTGCCCTTAACCAGGTGTTAAATAATGGTGGTTGCTCCCTTTCCTGGCAAAAGTCATCGAGAAGACAGTCAACAGACAACTTACCCGCTTCCTAGAGGAGAACCGCACCCTGGACCTTTCCCAATCCAGATTCTGCAGTAACCACAGCACCGAAATCGCCCTCATCGCCGCCACCGACTACATCAGAACCATACTGGACAGTGACGAAACTGCGGCCCTCATCCTCCTGGACCTCTCGGCTGGTTCGACACCGTCTGCCACCAAACCCTATGCTCACGCCTCAGCAATGCTGGACTGGGTCTCCCCCTTTCTCACCGGCAGAACCCAGAGAGTCCGCACCCCCCCCATTCTGCTCGGAGGCCACCAAAATCATCTGCGGTTCGTCCCTTAGCCAGACCCTTTTCAACGTCTACAAAGCCCCGCTTGCTAACATTGCCTGATCCCACAACCTCAACATCATCTCATACGCCGACCACACCCTGCTGATCCTCTCCCTCATCAAAGACTTCGCCAAGACCTACCCTCCACGAAGGAATGAAGACCATTGCCGAATGGATGAAGAGCAGCTGCCTCAAACTCAATTCGGACAAGACGGAAGTCCTTATCTTCGGCTCCACCCCCTCCGCATGGGATGACTCCTGGTGGCCTGCCACTCTTGGAACCGCTCCAACTCCCTTCAACCACGCACAGAACCTAGGATTCATCTTGGACCCCTCACTATCCATGACCCAGCAAGTCAACGCCATCTCCTCCTCCTGCTTCAACACCCTCCACATGCTCCGAAAGATCTACAAATGGATACCCACCAAAACCAGAAGAACAGTCACCCAAGCCCTCGTAAGCAGCAAACTGGACTACGGCAATGCCCTCTATGCAGGAACCACGGCCAAACTCAAGAAGAGGCTGCAACGCATCCAGAGCGCCTCTGCACACTTCATCTTGGACATCCCCTGCCACTGCCACATCACAGACCACCTGAAAAACCTGCACTGGCTCCCAGCCAACTAGAGAATCACCTTCAAACTCCTCACCCATGCTCACAAAGCACTGCACAACACCAGACCACAATACCTCAACAAACAACTCTCCTTCTACACCCCGACCCAGCATCTCTGCTTCACTGACCTCACCCTCGCAACCGTCCCATGCATCCGCAGAACTACAACCGGCGGTAGATCATTTTCACACCTCGCCGCTAAAAACGTGGAACACTCTTCTCATTGATTGATTGATTGATTGAATGGTGCCAAGCAGGATTTGCACCATTATTTGACCCCTCCTCCCCGTGTGTGATTTTAGCATGGGGGAATATATATGGCGCTAAGGCCATAGTGTCATTTTTTGCACGGAAACCTCTGCCTTGCATCTCATTGACGCAAGGTAGGTTTACAAGTCCCAAAAATGACTCTAACTCCATAACTTTGGCGCTAGACGGGTCTAGCGCCAAAGTATAAATATGGAGTTAGTTTTGCACAGAATTTGCATTAAAAAAATGACGAACAATAAGTATAAATATGTCCCCAAATTTGACCCTGAGTGCTTTCAACTGAAGAGCAGCCTGTATCCATCTTTTTACCTCTAACTGAAGGATGGCCCCTCGTTCAGTGTCATTGCTATCAAGAGGCTCAAGAGTAGTAATGAAATCCCCAATCAGAATCAGGTTACTACCAGGATTCTGCATGTCCAGAAAGGCTTCCAGGGCATAAATTGTGGGTGAGGCAGCACCACCCACTTCCCTTCTTACATAAATATTAAAAAGTAACACAATGGACTCTGTGCCACTACTTACTTTAATGCCCAAAATGTCCTCACTGCCAATTTACAATTGCTGGATTTTGCAATATAAGGAGAATTACACCCAAGTTACCAACCCACCTGCTGTGCTCCCCGCTATACTTGGCCTTGTCGGGATAAAGTATGTCAGAAAACCTGATCTATATACCAGACAAGCTCACCATGGGCCACATGTAGCAAACTCCGAGATTGCGACTCGGAAATTGCGAGTCTGTCCGACATTCATATTCATGAGGTGGGTTGCATTTTGCGACCACATGGCGAGTCCCTGCACTCACAGGGGTGGTGGCCTGCTGAAGTCAGCAGACCTCCAAGTCTGTGACTGCTTTTTAAATAAAGCAGTTTTTTTTTCATTTTGCAGCCCGTTTTCCTTAAAGGAAAACGAGTTGCAAAATGAAAAAACTTCCGAAACCATTTGGTTTCATTTTTTCAGAATAGGCAGTGGTCCATAACACCCCTTCCTATTTGCGGGTCACATTCACAAATTGCGAGTCGGTACCGACGCGCAATTTGTGAATGTGCATCGCGTTAGGCCGTTTGCATAGCGCAAACTGCGATTTTCGCAGTTTGCACCATGCAAACGGCTTGCTACATCTGGCCCCATGTTTTTTGAAAGACACATATATCAATGTGTCAATAAAGTTACCCCAATGGGGAAGTAGCAACTTCTTTTTAAGACCAGCTATGTTCCAGGAAATGGCTAAGGTTATACATGGCAAAAGGTTTACAAAATAACTGTGCAACAAGCAGTTATTGCCCTCAGTTAAAGTATCAGCGACATCTGAGGGATTGGTTTCTGCCTGGTCATTTCCCAGACATACTAAATCAGCCAAACCCTGGATCTTTCCTAGGCTAGGTTATTGTCCAAGGAGCTCGACATATCAGGCAATTAAGACATACCATAGCCATATCATACCATCAATAGTCCCCAAGGTACCTAGCCTCACCATTCTTACTGTTTTTAAGTCTCCTGCTGACAACAACTGCCAGTTATTACACAGGTAAGGACACTCAGTACCCACCTGCCCTTGAGTTTGATGTTGAACGGGCATACCTAGGCCCTCCCCAAGTCAATCATTGATGTCCAGCTCAGACCCAACATTAAGTGATTGAACCGGCTCCCCTGATTCTATGGATCCCTATTTCTTGACCATGTGTATTTAAACTGAATACTTGACTTATTGGGCGGACAAGTTTGAGTATCCAGTGAAACAAGACCATCCACAATGTGCCTATTCCTTAGCACTAATTATGTTGTATCAAGAGGAGTCGCAACACTAGAGCACCTTCTGGCTCCCATAATATCTTCTCTAATAACAGAATAGCATCCCCTGGTATGCTTTATCCAGAGGACTACTTTGTTCTTACGAGAATTTTCATCTTCAAATTTACCAGTGCCAGCAAGTCTTGGAGCATTGACCATAACTAGTGTAAACCCAGATGTAAAATGGATGTTTATGCGATTACTCCCTCTTGTGTTCACCCAGTTTCTTACCCCTATAAATGGGGGATCAAGGTTCCTACCTTTACTTCTTACACTAAGGGCCTCATTATGACCTGGTGGCCTTCGGTAAGCTGGCGATAACACCGCAAACAGGCTGGCGGTGTTCCACCAGCTATTATGACCATGGCGCAATAGCCACGACCATACCGCCGGCCCCTCATACATATAGACAGGCTTCTGCTTGGCGGTCATAATCCCCAACTGCCAGTCTGTCCACGGCGGTAAACACTGCCATGAAAAGGCTGGCGGTAAGGGGGACTTGGGGTGCCCCGGGGGCCCCTTCACTGCCCATGCACTTGGCATGGGCAGTGCAAGGGCCCCAAGGCACAGCCCCTTCGCGCATTTCACTGCCCAAATTTCGGGCAGTGAAATGCGTGACAGGTGCTACTGCACCCGCCGCACATCAACATTGCCAACGGCTCTATTGCGAGCCGGCTGCAATGTTGATGTGACTTTTCCACTGGGCCAGCGTCCGGAAACACTTACCGTCCACTGGCCCAGCGGAAAAGTCATAATAGGGAGCCAGATATACCTCCAGCACTGGCAGTGTACTGGTGCCCGCAGCTTCGGTGGTCTTTGTGAAAGACCGCCAAAGTTGTAATGAGGGCCCAAGTGTTTCGGGTTTAACCATGGGTCTATGATTCTGGGATACACTGAATGTTTCCTGGGTCAAATGCGCAGGCCTAAGCAAACTCTCCCTAGGATTAGTAGTGGCCCTATGTGTGGTAGATGGCTTGTAACATCTTAACAGTGGGCAGAATGTAAAGGATTCTATGCCTCATGCTGAGGTCACATGTGACATCACCTTGGAATGTGGATTGTCAGTCATTTTGCTGTGAACTGAGAAGAGGTATGGATGTCCAGACTGTAGGTGGATAGGATGCTCCAAATAAAGAACCTGCTTTTCACTTATGGACTGTGATCCTTCTTTACATTGGCGACGAGGGTCCTTTGGAGCGTCCTAACAAAGAACTCAGCTTCACAAACTTGGATTTTAAACTCAGGAACATTCTGCCATCAAGCTACCTCTTTATTGAAGAAACTACTGAACACTTTTGAGGAAACTCTTATCACCAACAAGTTTCTGTCGGGAGCTGATGAGCATATTCCCATAAATCTAGGAAGTACTTTTCAACTTTAAAGCGTATCCTTATTTGTATCGGCGTTGTTATTATTGTTTAAATCATTACCTGCCGCTCCAACGGAGAATTCTGCCTTGCGCGTGAGAAGCATTCATTGTTACTGCGCTCTTTGTTGCTCAGCTGCAGCGCGTGGTTCAAGAAGAAGAACAGACGTGTCTCTGTGCCCGCACGTCATCTACTCGCGTGAGAAGCGCATGTTCATTGTCAACGCACTCCTTGTCTCTCAGCTGCAGCGCGCAGTTTCAGGATCTATCAGCTGCAGCATGCGGCCACAGGAAGAACAGACGTGTCTCTGTGCGCGCGCGTCCCCTACGGAGACTCGGAAACACAGAAGTTTCATTCTACTGGGAAAAAGGGGAAATTCCTTGCAAAAATACCCCTTTTGTTGATCAGAGCTTGTTTTGTTTATATAACAAGAGGAATTGGTTATGGAAAACCCTTTTTGAAGCAAGTTCAACGTTTAAAGCAAAATGTACTGAGCATTCATGATAATCTGATTAAGTTTAGTGAAGCTGAGACAAAGCATATCACGCTCTCTTAATTAATTCCTGGTTTGATGGACAAGCATACTTAAAAAAAAAGAGCGGTGTCTGATTTAAACTCAGAATTATTATTTTTTTAGCAAAATGCAAAATATTTCACCTCCTCCGTTTTTCTTAACCATGCCTGGGGAACCCCCAATAAAATGGTCAAAGTGGAAAAAAACTTTTCTTCATTACTCCAGGGTGTGTGGTTCTAATTTGTCTAATGAGAGGAAAGCGGCCTTACTTATGCACTGTTTGGGTTGTGAGTGACAGGAAATTTTCGAAAATCTGACGGACCCTGGCGACAAAGCTAAAGATCTGAATGAATTTGAAATATGTTTGAAAAAACTGGATCTACATTTTTTACCTAATATTAGTACCATCCTAGAACGTTACCATTTTGGGATGAGAGAGCAAAGACCTGGGGAAAGCATTGAAGAGTATATTACTGCTCTTAGGAAACTAGCATCTACTTGTAAGTTTGGGAGCACTACTGATGAGCGGATCAGAGACCAGTTTATGTTGAGGTGTTCAAGTGACTAGATAAGACAAGAGTTGTGGAGCAAAGATGATCCGTCATTACATGAAGTTATAATTTTAGCTAAAAGTGTGGAGCACACCTTAGCTTGTGTTGAGGAACTAGAAAAGGGAAAAAATGCTGCAATAAACAAAATCACAACGAGAAAGGAACAAATCATTGGGAAGGGAACTAGTAGTGACAGGGAGGAAGATAAAATTGACCAAGGAGAGTGGAACAGATTCAGAGATGCAAAGTGTTTTCGTTGTGGGAACAGTGGCCACTATGCGTCATACAGGAAGTGTCCCGCAATCAACATGACCTGCAAAGTATGTAACAAGAAAGGACATTTCGCTAAGTGCTGTAAATCTCTAAAAGGTCTGACGTCGGTGAAAGTCATTGAGGATTGCATATTATCAGTTTCTATGTGCGCTGAAAAGAAAAGACACCCAAAGGATGTCGTTACCATCCTAGGTGTGACAAGTGAAGTGCTGTTCGACTCAGGAGCATGGTTGACGTTAATATCCAACGATGTGTTTGACAAACAACTGAGTCACAAGGTTGAACTGAAAGACCCTGATGTCGTTCTTGGAGGTTACGGGGGACAGGTCAGCGATTTAAGAGGATATTTTGAAGCTGAAATCTCTTTTAAGTCCAAAACAATCTTATCGGAAGATTTATGTTCCTGTGAAAGGGGACAGTGTTCTGAGCTGGCCACACCAGAAAGACTTAAAGGTCTAGTCCCAAACTCTCCCACTCCTGTCATGATCAAGGATTATTTTGTTGATACGTTGCAGAGTGTGTGTGAGCTTTCTGTGCAGAAAGGAGAGCCCTTACTGAATTTTGTAAATGAATACAAAGAAGTATTCAGTGACAAGTTGGGCTGTTTAAAAAAGTATTCTCATCATATAAAGATAAAAGAGGGGTCGGTTCCTGTGGCTGTCAAAGTACGTCCTATACCCATTTCTTTGAAGGATGATGTGGAGAGAGAAATAAGAAGATTGTGCGAAGAGGGAATAATTGAGCCAGTAGAGTCCTCAGAATGGATTTCACCCATAGTTGTTGCGCGGAAGCAGTCTGTAGAGATCAAACTATGCATCGATCTGAGAAATCTCAAGTGTGTGGTCAGTTATCAGTTCCCGTTGCCAAACATTACTGAAATGGGCACGATGCTTTATGGGTCCAAATATTTCAGCAAACTTGATTTGAATTCAGCGTACCATCAGGTTATGTTATATGCAGATTCGCAAGACTACACCACGTTCATTACTCCTTTTGGAACCTTCAGATTCATAAGGATGCCCTTTGGTTTAGTGTCTGCTTCTGCAGTATTTCAACGTTTAATGTACAATTTGTTCGGCTCTGAACCTGGAGTAAAATGCTTTCAGGACGACATTTTGATACATAGAAGAACAGTAGATGTGCATGATATGAGAGTTAGGAGAGTTCTGGATATTCTGAGAGACCATGGTTTGACCCTAAAGTTAAAGAAGTGCTCCTTTTGCAAAACTGAGGTTGACTACCTTGGTCACAAAATTACAGCTAAAGGTTTATGTCCTAAGGAGGAACTAGTCAGAAATATATTGAACCTGCGTAATCCAGAGAAGAAAGAGGAGCTATTATCTTTCCTTGGGATGGTAGAGTTCCATGCAAAGTTTTTTCCCAATTTAGCCTCCAAAACTATATGCATGCGTAAACTACTAAAAAAGGGTGTTGAGTTTACATGGGATGATGAGTGCATGAGAGAGTTTGAAGAGATAAAGAAGGAACTGTTGACGATTGGGACTTTGAATTCGTTTGACCCGGATAGGAAATGTGTAATTATGACAGATGCCAGTGTGAGAAGTTTAGGGGCAGTTTTGTTGCAAGATATGGGTGAGGGTGACCTTAAACCCATGGCATATTGTTCCAGGACTCTGCGTGGATCGGAAGTCAATTATTCAACCATAGAGAAGGAGGCTCTGAGTGTTTTCTGGGCGATTAACAAACTCAAGAATTTTGTGTGGGGTAGGGAATTTCAGATTTTTACAGACCACAAACCCCTGGTGGAGGTATTAATGAAAAAGGGACTAGAAATGATTTCTAGTAGAATTAGCAGATGGGTTGTCAGTCTATAGGATTTCTGTTTCAGTGTGCTTTATGTTCCTGGGCCCAACAATAAAGTCGCTGATTGTTTATCTAGATTAAGTTTGGAGACAGAAGAGTTTCCAGAGAGGGGTGAGGAAAATTATGTTAGTGTGTGCAGTGTAACTGGAAGTGTGGTGGAACAAGATGAGTGGTTGAGAGCAGTAGCTGAAGATTCTGTACTACAGCGGATATGTGATGGTCTCAGGCTTGGATGGAATTGTAATGTTAAACGGGATAAGGAGTTGGGTGGATTTTGGAAAGTGAGGGATGAGTTGTCTGTGGAGAATGGTATCCTTTTACGTGGTTTGAGATTAGTAGTTCCAGTTGTTTTGAGGGAAAAGATTATCGAGTTAGGTCACGAAGGACATCAAGGGATGAGTAGGACGAAAGCCCGAATTCGCCTTAACTATTGGTGGCCAGGAATGGATTTGATGGTTGAAAGGATGGTCAGGGAGTGTCCAGACTGTTGCAACAGTGATAATGTATACAAGACTAGAGTGCCGCCAATGTGTACAAAGGACATGCCAAACAAACCTTGGGATATAGTAGCTGTGGACATTGTTGGACCTATTCATGGGAAAGGCGGGTCCAACTACATTTTGGTTTTGATAGATCAAATTTCTAAGTGGGCTGAAATAGGAATTTGCAGTAGCATTGAAACTAAGGGCCAGATGTACAAACCGTTTTGCATGGCGCAAACTGCGATTTTCGCAGTTTGTGCCATGCACAACTGGCATCGCAATGCACATTCCCATTTTCCCAGTTCGTACCGACTCGCAAAATGGGAATGCGACTCGCAAATAGGAAGGGGTGCTCCCTTCCTATCTGCGACTCGCACCGCGATGCAGAATTGCTTTATGACCGCGAAAGCGGTCGCAAAGCAATTCGCAGTTAGCACCCACGTGAAGTGGGTGCTAACTCATTCATAAAAGGAAAGGGGTCCCCAGGGGACCCCTTCCCCTTTGTGAATGTCACACAAAATGTTTTCTCAGAGCAGGCAGTGGTCCAATGGACCACTGCCTACTCTGAAAAAACGAAACCAAATGGTTTCATTTTTTCTTTTGTATTGCAACTCATTTTCCTTTAAGGAAAACGGGCTGCAATACAAAAACTAAAAAAACAGCTTTATTGAAAAAGCAGTCACAGATATGGAGGTCTGCTGTCTCCAGCAGGCCCACATCCCTGTGAGTGCAGGAAATCGCAAGGGGTCGCAAATTGCGACCCACCTCATTAATATTAATGAGGTGGGTCTTTGCAACCCCCTTGCGATTCGCAGAAGGTGTCTGAGACACCATTCTGCATAAGCTTTTGCGACTCGGAAATTGCGAGTCGCACCGACTCGCAATTTCTGAGTCGCAAAAGCATATCTTGCTACATCTGGCCCTAAGAGAATTATTGAATTTTTCAATTACATTTTCAGCCGTGAAGGTTTGACGAATACGGTAGTGACAGACAATGGGCCACAGTTTGTTTCTGTTGAAATGGAAGAATATTTTCAGAGGAGTGGGATTAAGCATAGAAGGTGTTCCTTGTATCATCCCGAGGGGAATGGTACAGTAGAGAGATTGAACAAATGTGTGAAAGAATGCATACAACTGGAGGTTGTGTCCAATAGGAACTGGAAAGATGGTCTCAAAAAGTTTCTTCATGCCTACAGAGTCACGCCTCATTCTACTACGGGTAAAGTCCAGTTTGAACTGTTGAGAGGTCGTAAGGCTAACACTCTCTTGGCACCAGGATGGGGGTGTTGGGGGAAAAGTGACAATGTTGCATGGAGTAATGTGAGTGAGGAGAATGAGTGTGAAAAGAAGTGCATCCAAAGGAGGAAAGAATATTTTGATAATAAGAAGAGCACACTAAACATTGGTGTAAAGGTTGGAGATCAGAATTTAGTTAAGAAACCAACAATGTGTAAAAGTGGAAGCAAGTTCTTAGGACCTTTTGAGGTAATCAAACTTTTCAGGAATGCTGTCAAAATTAAGAATGGAAGAGTGTGGAATCTCAATTGAGTAGTGAGTTCTAAAAAAATTCCATGATGTTATGTTTAGTTAAGTTCTATGTTTTAGTTACTTTATGTATTTATATTTTAGCTTGTTAAGCTTGCAATTGTATATCCTATCTTAAAGAGGGAAGGTGTGTGGTAGATGGCTTGTAACATCTTAGCAGTGGGCAGAATGTAAAGGATTCTATGCCTCATGCTGAGGTCACATGTGACATCACCTTGGAATGTGGATTGTCGGTCATTTTGCTGGGAACTGAGAAGAGATATGGATATCCAGACTGTAGGTGGATAGGATGCTCCAAATAAAGAAGCTGCTTTTCACTTATGGACTGTGATCCTTCTTTACACTATGTCCTGGTGCCCCCGGAGTGTCTGTTCTTGCAGGACCCATCTTAGGCGTCTGCATCCCCCCACACTGCATTGCTACTCCCTTTAAAGTCAAGACTTGATCCATTTTACCCGTAAGCAGACCTAGTGTTGATCTCAGTTCACCCACCTCTGCTTTTAACTCCATTATAAGAGAAACGTTGGTGGTCTGGTCAGAAGTGGACAAACTAGGGTCTGATGAGCTAAGCGTTTGAACAGTCCCATTGGTACAGGGTGTAGGCCTTTCCTCATATACCATCAATGGAAGAAAACTATTTTGACATAATTATGGTGGGACTAAAAGAGGGGCAACAGACCCCTCCCCTTCTAGCTGAGCAGACCCCTGGCCCAGAGTAGCATATGGATTGTTTATTTGTTTAAATAACTAGAAATATTTTGACATTCTTTCTGCACTTTAGGCCTACTGTTTTCCTTTTGAGCAGTAATGACCCTTATAGTCGACTCCACCTACTCAATCAACTGGTTAATCTCTGTCAGGGATTATCAGTGCACCAATGTGCTTAGTATGTATGGCAATACCTGGCACGGGTTCTCCTGCCTTACGCTTCTCCATATTATCAAACAACTCTGCTACAGGGACAAAATTGCATTACCTAATGACTGGCGCCAGATATTAGCAAGGTAAATATAAAAGCTTACTCCACTGCACCCAGCATTACACACAGTGACACTCTAAGACATAGACAGACCTAATGTCCTCTACTACTCAGTACCAATTTTGTGGTTGTTCTTAGCTCCCCAAGGACACAACAACAGAAAGCCCAAATCCTGCTCCTGGCATCTGTTGACACTATCACATTCGTGCAAACATCAAAGTGATGCCTGAAACACAAAACTGTGAGATTGAGTCTCATAAATCAGTTCAAAACAAACTGCAGATGGGTTAACTTACTTGTCACCTTCCTTTGGTACAACACTGTCGATTCTGATATCACCTAAGAAGTGAAGCAGCAACGAATACCAAATGGAGAAGCTTCCTTGACTCACTGGCACACAAACCAAGATTCAAGCAAACCTAAAAGTCTTCAAACGTCTCTTAATAACAAAAACTCCTTCAGTCTCCCCAATAAGGCATGTTCTACTAAATCACTGTGAAATATCCTGCGTCATGGCTTCCATTCAACCCCAAGACATCACAGAGTGGGTTAATCCCCACACAGCCCACGAAAACGTAGCTCACAACCCCAGGTGTTAAACTTAACGTTTAAAATATAATAGTGCAGCTTACTGGCAGGAATATCCATGCAAAAATCAAGGGGGGTGGCCCTGCCCTGGCTCTTCCAGGCAGTGATGGGAAAGGACGGGCTCACCCTTGACCAGCATGCGGCTCACACAGCGGGACTCTGAGACCCTTCAGTAGTGTAAATATAGCACAGCTGCTAGTCACATGGGTTTATGGGCAATGTAGTCCCATAGGCTGCTTCATATACCTCACAGCAGGTCAACCCCTCGATGCTTCACAATAATGCCAAACAGGCCCCCACTGTGTCAGATACAGCCTTAGTGAATCAGGGAAATTGCAACAAAGGGACGCTCCTCCGTTGTCCCACTAGTATTAAATGACATTCGTCCGTTGTCCAGGTAACATCAAAGGATCAGCACACAAGGCCTCCGCTCAGCAGGATTTTGCTGCTCTTAGGTAGTGTAAATGTAGCACAGCTGATAGTCCAACAGGGGATTATGAGTGATGTAGTTCCAGTGGCTGCTCCACGTATCTCACAGCGGCTGGACCCTTGGGTGCTTCACAGTGATGTAGAACGGGGCCCCACCACATCAGATACAGCCTTAGTGCAGCAGGGAAATTGCAACAAAGGGACCCTCCTTCGTACTCCCAGTAGCTATCCCAGTAGTATCAAAGATGCTCCTCAGCTGTCGCAGTAGTATCAAAGGATCAGCACGCTCAGCCACTGCACAGCAGGACTATGTGGCCTTTAAGTAGTATGTAGCACAGCTAATAGTCCAAAAGGGGTTTATGGGTGATGTTGTCCCACCAGTTGCTCCACGTACCTCACAGTGGCATGACCCCTGGGTGCTTCACAGTAATGCAGAATGGGCCCCCACAGTGTCAGATACATCCTTAGTGAAGCAGGGAAATTGCAACAAAGGGACACTCCTCCGTTGTCCCAGTAGTATCAAAGGATGCTCCTCTATTGTTCCGGTAGTATCAAAGGATCAGCTCGCATGGCCCCCACGCAGCGGGAATCTGTGGCCCCTAAGTCGTGTAAATGTAGCACAGCTGATAATCCAACAGGGGTTTACGGGTGATGTAGTCCCCGTGGTGGATGCTCCACGTACCTCACAGCGGCTCAACTCCTAGGTGCTTCACAATAATGGAGAACGGGCCCCCATGGCTTCATATACAGCCTTAGTACAGCAGGGAAATTGCAACAAAGGGACGATCATCTGTTGTCCCAGTAGTTGCCCCAGTAGTTTAAAAGGACACTCCAGTAGTATCAAAGGATCAGCACACATGGCATTATAGTGTGTACTAATGAAGGTATTTATATATTTATATTCATTTTCATTTTTAAATGTGTGTTTGGTTATTGTTATGAGCGCTGTTTTCAGATTTTTTTTTATAGAATTTCTTTTGTCTTGAGCACATCGGTATGTGGTAGCATAAATAATACAAACAAAATAGCACTCGCTTTGTGAACAAGGCTGGGTGAATGGCCGAAATGTGTTATAGTGGTCCCTCGCTGTGTCAGAGCCTTTTTTTGGAAATTGGGTTGGGTGAGTATTTACACAGAGCTGGTGGCACTGCTGGCACTGGATACTGATGTGCCCCCTCGATTTGGAAAACGGCAGCAGCCGGCAGGAGCATGTATTTTTCCTGCATGTTCAATTTTTCCTGCAGGAATTAACATTGGAAACACTGTAAATTTTATCCCCCCCCCTTTATCTCGGCCCGCTTGACAGACCACCCCAGAACTATCCAGACAGCAGCTCAAGTGACTGTCGAATTTTTGGGAACATTTTTTGAAGATTCGTCATGCGACGCCAAAGATATAGGCAAGCAAAAATAGAAACTAGGTCCTAACTATAACTATCTAGTGAGGACTATATATTAACTAGACCACTAAGATGCTGGCGTTCACCGGGGCTGATAACATTGTGGTTCGAGCCGGAGTCCGGCTGCCCTTACAATAACACACACAGTTTCCCCTCCAGGTCAAAACACTCAAATCCACTCCTGTATGTGTAAACATGGGTTTATTTGGCCTCTCCCGACACGTTTCAGTCCCACTGGACCTTTGACCTGTTACAAATATATATAAATATATATTTGCCCCTGTTTGACAAATGGCCATTAAACTTTCCAGACCTATAGCTTTTCCTACATTGGCAGAGTATGGAAAGGTTTGCGAGGATTGGTCAAGGGGTGCAAAGATAAAAAGGGCAGCCCTAAAACCACATTTTCCACCAAAGCATTTTCCATAGACATTTGTATTGCATGTAGAGCGAAAACAGCTGAACAGATTTACATGAAGTTTGGGAGGATAACCCATTATGGTGTACAAGTGGCCCTTTTTGTGTACTACAGATAAGTAGGGTAAGTATTTTTTAAGTTATAAGGCATTTTAACTTAGTGATATCCATACCGCAGTGTATACCAATGACAAGGCATTATGTGATTGGCTAATGACTGCCTTTACAAAAGTTAAAGGCAGCCATGTTATTTTAAGTACACTCTGATTGTGCTCTGCATTACACCAATAAATATAGGTAAGTATTAGGTTTTATATTTTTCCCCTTCCTATTACCACTTTAATAAAGTGGTAGCAGGTAGGGAAAATATTATATAAGTTTCTATATATTTGAAAAACATACGTACAGACTTCCACAGTACTTCCTAGGCAGTACCTCAGTACTTTCAGAACTATTACATTTTTTTTTTAAATACACTGACCTACACTATTTGTTACAAATATAGTGTAATACATTTATTTTTCATTTTTTACACATTTAATCCTTCCCAAAAAGACTAAGGACTACCATGGTAATACCTCAACTACAGTGCTACTTAAAAATGTTAAAAAAATTAACAGTTCACCTGAAACCGCTGCAAAAATATGTAGTAAGTTATAAATACGCCTGTAACTATTACCACTTTAACAAAGTGGTAATAGGTACAATAATAAATCCCAGCACTGTACAACACTATTCCACTGGACACCACTCTGCTCTGCGCCAATCCACTTTACACCACTCTACTATATGCCTCTCCACTCTATGACACTTCACTGTAGGGTATTACACTGTATACAACTCCATTCTACTCCACTCCACTCTATGCCACCCTACTCTACAGTATACTACTGTACGACACTCCACCCTATGCCACTCCACTGTATTCCATGATATGGCACTCCAGTCTACGTCACCACACTGTACGCCACTACACTCAACGCTATTCACTCTACACAACTCCACTGTATGCCACTACACTGAATGCAACTCCACTTTACAGCACTCCATTCTAGTCCACTACACTCTATGCTATTGCGCTCACTCTACTCCACTCTACACCACTCCATTCTATGACACTCCAGTCTATGCCACTCCACTGTATGCCCCTCCACTGTACACTGTAAAATGTGGTTTTAGGGTTGCCCCTTTTATTCCAGTGTATGCAACTTCACAGTACAACACGGCACTACTATTTCCCTCCAAAACACTCCATTCTATGACACTCGACTCTACACCACTCCAGTGTACACTATTCCACTGTACACAGCTACACTGTACCTCACTCCACTCAATGCCACTTCAGTCTACCCCACTCCACTATACCCCCATTCTAGTATGTGCTATTCCACTCTATGCCATTCACTGTATGCCACTCCACTCTATCCCACAATTCTCTATTGTACTCTACTCCATGCAGTTGATTTTACTACACTCTATTGTATGCTATTCCACACTATGCAACTCCACTCTAGACAACACCACTCTATCCCACTCCACTGTACACTATTCCTCTTTACTTCACGCTACACTCCTCCACTCTACACTATTATACTGTATGGAACTCCACTCTACCCTGCTCAATTCTACAATACACCATTCTCTGCTATTCCATTCTACACCACTATACACAACTCCAGTCATCACCACTCTAGTCTACGCCAGTCCAGTGTGCGACACTCCACTCCACTCTACACTCTTCTACTGCACACCACTCTACTCTATGCCACTCCACTCTAAACTATTCCACTCTGTGCCACTCTAGTCTACAGCACTCCATTATACACCTCTCCACTGTACACTGTTCCTCTGTACACCACTTCACTATGTCTCTCCACTATACGGCACTCCAATCCACACAACTCTACTCTTCACCACTGTACTCTATGCTGTTCTGCTCTACACCACTCAATTCTACACCACTGCAGTCAGCATAACTTCACTGTACGCCACTACACTGTACGCTACTTCACTGTACGCTATTCCATTTATGCAGCTCCAGTGTGTGCAGTTCACTCAACGCTATTCGTCTCTACATCACTCCGCTGTTCACCACTCCACTCTATCCTGTTCCATTTACACCAGTCCCCTGTACACCACTCTGCTGTACACCCCTCCACTGTATCCTGTTCCACTCTACACCTCTCCACTCTCTGCCACTGCACTGTATGCCATTTCACTCTATGCTATTCCACTATACACCACAACACTGTAAATCAACCACTTCTCACTACTCCACTCTAGACACACATACAAAGCACTACAAAGAAAAGAACCAGAATAAATGAACAGCCACAAACACTTTCACCAACCCACCAGACACCCATGCTCTGGCTCACTCACACACATTCCCTGCATCCACAGAATCAAAACTGTAAGTCGTTCATTCTCTTACATCACACCCAAGACATGGAACGATCGCCCTCTACACAAGAGCCTCCTCCTCACTTTTTGATTTCTACAAGAAGCTGAAGACTTGGCTCTTTGTATAAGTATCTTGGGGACCACAAAACTACAAATATACCCAAGCGCCTGGATACCCTCTAGGATGATTAGTGCACTATACAAATCAATATAACGTAACATAAGACTCTACACTATTCCACTCTATAATAGAAAAATATTAAAATTTTATGAAAAAAAGGCTTAAACATTGTTATAGTTAGGAACACTTTATTCTTTCTATACAAACTACACCTAAACTATACAAACATTACAAATTCCAAAGATATAGCTATGCTTTAATATATAATTTAAGCATAACCTTTAAATTACTATTACTTCATTTCATTTGCTCTTTAGATACAAGCCAAATTTAATCTACAAAATAATTATAAAATCTGAAGCTATACTTATACCTTCAGTTTATAATTTACGCAACACCTTCATATTACTTTGACTCACTCACCTCCACACACAGTGTATTGAACTGAAGAGCCACACTACAATAACTATAACTTGCCACTCTGCCATGCACTGTGTTTTCACAAATGATGTGATTTACAATGCTACAAGTGTTATTGTAAATGCTGTCATTTTAGAGAGTATAGGTAATATAGTATAAAAGGGTATCAGCACTGCATGGCGAAGACACGAGTTATAGTTAATGTAGTGTGGCTAGCAAGTATATGTACCAGATGTACTCGGGCCTGTAAACTAAGGCCCATATTTAAACTTTTTTAGCGCCGCATTTGCGTTATTTCTTGACGCAAAAGCGGTGCAAACTTGCAAAATACAATTGTGTTTTGTAAGTTTATGCCGTTTTTGCGTCAAAAAGAGGCGCAAATGCGGCGCTAAAAAAGTATAAATACGGGCCTAAGTGTCCCTTGTGGACTGAAGCACGGATTGTGCTACCACAAGTGTGACAAAGTAAAGCATGACTACCAGCCTGCCATTGCAGACTGGTAGAGTGTTTTTTCAACTGCTAGCTGAACTTTACCAATTCAATCTTTAGCAAAGACCTTCTTTTTTAATATTTATAAATCACCTATAAGGCAGGCATAACAAGCCCTAAAAGCATGGTGCATTATATGAAAAAGAAGAATATATGTGTTTTAATGACCTTTTCTGACAGTAAAAATCCTGCATTGTTGATTTTACTGTAATAAAGCTAGTAGCCCCATTGGCTAGTATGGCGTTCCACACTGACAACTCAACGGTGCTAACTTCTGAATGGGACGGGTAAATCTGATATCGAAAGAATCATTATATTAAAACAATCTTATTGCCCAAGTCAAAAGTATTGTAACTATTCAACCAACAACAACTTTAGAAAGTTGCCACTTTGTTGCCCAAGTTTTTCTGTGGCTGATTTCTGTTGCAAACAGCTGCTGTCCTCAAGACAGCCTGTTACCCTTCTGGGTAGAAATGTGAAAAACTCTCAGGAAGAGGAACAGACCTGCTGAGAGAAGAGGTGAACCTCTTACTCGATTAACCAGACACAGCAGATCAGAGATGACTCCTCTTTTTTGAATTTGGTTGCTTTAGGTCAAGGCATCAATTCACACCTACTCTTTTCATTCTCAGTTTTTTATTGAACTGCTCAGACTCCTGCTTACTCTGTGATCCTTTATATTCCCATATAATCAATAGGTGCATAACACACAGATAGCTCAACATTTCCTCAACCAAAGGTGTCTCACATCTTAGCCAAACTGTAAAATCTGTCTAAAACAGGATGGCTGCCCACCATTTAAAACTCCATCCTCTATAAAAATGTTCCTTGTCTAATCAAATCAATCACCATTACTAGTTTAAACCAGGACTGATTAGCATGATGTCCTTGGCTGCAAACATGCCATTATTGACTGTGCCAAATCCCTGGTGGCATTTTAAATTAAAGAATATAATCATCAGACACAATCAGCTCAATGGACATGAATGAGAGTTTTCAACTGTGATCGCTCAGGGGGATTTCCTAAGTTATCCATGAAGTAGATAGCTATATTCTAGTCCTGTCGCTTGTGTTGTAAAAGACTGACGATGACAATTCTCTTTTGAACAAACTTCCCAGAGTGCATCTTGTCACACACTGGAAGCAGTGTTACATGCTTCAGAATGCTTCTTCGCAGGAGCCCAAACGATATTACATAACTGTTATTAGAACATTGGAATGTTGGCAGCTCCATTGAAAACAAAGGAGTGCTCCGGGCTTTTACTGGCCAGTAAAAGCCCGCAGCGCCAACATTCCAATCTTCTTTGTTCACAGCAGCAGCTGTGAACAAACCTCAGGGAGCCTGAGGGGATTTTAATCCCCTCTGGTTCTGTGAAGCCTTTGTTTTATTTAGGAGAACATTATGCCCTCTAATGGCAGAATGTTCTAATAGCCTTAGAACCCGCAGTAGCGGGATCTACCGGCTATTAAAGGCCCTCTCCCTTGTTAAAGGCCCTCGCCTTCGGCTCGGGCCTTCAACATGGAAGCGGGCCTTTAGTAGCCGGTAGAGCCCGCTATGGCGGATTCTAAGGCTATATTAACTTTTCAGTGTCTTTATTGTAAAGCCAGAGCTTTATATGAGACAGCCTTCATCAGTCATAAGGTTCTGCACACCTCTACGATACCTGAAAGGCTTGGGTGCTCACATAGTACTGAAACACAGCTTCTAGAACACAAGGCCTTTACTACAAAATGCCGAATGGTTCAATCCTTCCTGGGAAGTGCTAATTACAATTTGTGACTGTCTGTCCTGGGCTTACAAACCACTACCTCACTGTCTTCATTCAAGAGTGAACTGAAAATTCTTCTCTTCTCTCTTCCAAAGATACCTTTAATCAGGCTTAAGGACACCTGCTCCTTTTGAAGTCTACCTTCCTCTTGGACTCCTTCCTTAACACAATTTGACTTCTGTTCTAGGGTTCTTTCCTGACCTCTGGCTGCCCTCTTTCTCATTTGTTTTCTAATTGGTTCTTCTCCTGCCTTCTTCCAATCTGTGTCTTTACTCCGCCCTATATTTCCTCTGCTGCTCTTTTATTGCCAACGTCACACTTCCTTCACCATGCCACTATCCTTGATCATAAAATACTGTCCTTTGGTTAAGTCATTACCTGGGATAATGTGTTGCACCATGCAAGGTTAATTCAGCTTTTCTTTGTCATTTTTTTCACCCTTATCTCCACCTCACTTCTGTTATCTTGTCATGGTTGGCACACTTTTCTCTTGTAACTTATCATTTCTTATGTAAAGTGCTCTAATGCACTTGGGAAATATCTGCCCTAGGTAAAACTACTTAAATAATAAAATAAACTAATAAAGATTGTAATAAAGGAGGATATTGGAAATATTTCTGTTGTGCGATGGCTACAAAATAACACTTTGCTAAAATCAGATAAGAAGTTTTTCACAAAATGTTTAGTCATTCATCAAGATAGATCCTACCCACTGCCTACCCACCAAAGGCCATCAAGAATCAAAGCCAGTTCACAATTCTACCTCTTCTGTGACCCCAGCATAACATCAAGAACAAGACCAAGTAGCACAAATCTGTCCATTTCCTAACACCAAAACTCCTTTAATAGTATACATCATTAGCACAATTATGCCACCTACAGTACGCAAACAAAATTAAACCTAAGTCACACAGTCCTACCACCCAACCTGAATGTATCTGAAAAAAACAACCCAGCAGCACCATCACCATAATAATATTAATTCCCTAACCTCAATGCTCTGCCACTCTCGAAAGATAAAGTTATTATTTTGGTAACGTTAAATTACATGTATTTATATTTTTAACTAGTTTAACTAAGTTAATTGAATTTAACATTATTCCTTATGGGTTTTATTTTAAATCCCTAGAAAAGCTTGCCAATTGTGGCTGATGATTGACTGCTGCCCTGCCCTCTCTTTCCCCACGATATACTACTTTAGAGGATTAAAAGAAAGGATGTTTTCTCTCTGAAGAAGATAGGCAGCATGGGAAATAAATTGAAACTGTGAGAATGGCCAAAAAATGAGAAGGAATTCAAAATAATATTTCTACTTGAGGAGAAAGACTTACAGAGATACTGCTTTGCCACTCCAGGACTTCAAGAATTAGACTCCTGTGGTCTTGCTGCTGGGAAGAGGAGGCAGAGCCAATGTGCCTCAAAAACCAACCTGTTGTTCTTCTGGTTACTGCTTTATGAAACCCAAGATTTCAAGAACCAGACTTCTGTGGATTCGCTGTTGGAGAGAGGAGGTGCAGCTAAAGCACCTAAAAAAACATCAAGTTCTCCCAAAGTGTGGGATACTACTTTGTCAAGCCCAGGACTTCAAGGATCATACTCCTGTGGTCTCACTTTTGAGGAGAAGAAGGAGAGCCAAATTACCTCTTAAAAATGGCATGTTCTCGAGCAGCGTGGGTTGCGCGGAGGACACACCCAGCCAAGATGGCCCTGTCTGAGCCTTTCAGAACCCAAAGGAGGCTGTGCTGGGCCACTACTCTTTGTTTTGTTTATTTCAGTACTTCCTATATGGAAAAAAGGAAGCCTCAGCAGTCTCTAGCAAAAAGGCCAATCCTGCTCCCTCATCCATTGCAGATTGGCTTACAAGCGCTATGGGAGTTTTGACCAACAAAATAAATAAGTTCAAGGGAAAGGATGGGAATTGTGAAGCATATAATTTCACATCCATCCTATTCCAACCTATTATCTTTCATGGCAATAAATAAATGCTAATAAATCTGTTGGTCTCTGGTGAATCAATGCATTATTAACTATGTTTCCTATCTGGAATCCTTGGTTAAGTACCTATTTGAATCAGTGTTTGTTAAATTAAAGTCTACTGATTTGTCAGTGGCTAATCTTATGGAAAAAGTAGCGATGCCAAAGGTTGGGCAGGGTGATGGGTATGGTAGCTGACATAGCAAAAATACAGGGTCGCCTGGAGGCCCAGCCATTTCGTCCCTCTCCAATATTTCTTTCCAACGATTCTCTGTAGGGAGCCCCGACTGCAACTACCTTCAAAAGCCACTCCTTATCTCATTGTGTTAAGTAACATCCCAGTTTTGAGGCCTATCCATAGAATATGGCTGGATTTTAAAAAATGGTCTAGCAGTGGGTAAGGAGCAATATAGGCCCAGTAACGTGCAGGTATAAGGACATTATTTTGGTGAGAAGAGTTCCTTGGGTGGGTAGTGATCACAAGGAGACAAAGGGAGACTGTGTTGCAGTAAATTTTAGCAGCCCTTTTGTTGCTGCAACCCTTTATTGTAGGTTATCCACTTCACTGCACTCTGAGGTATTTTAGCAGGTCACTAAATAATATTAAAAAGTATGTAGCCCTGTAAATTTCCTTCTTCACATACTAACTCCGTGGTCCAGCAATCGCCCTATAATGTCCCAGTTAGGAACTCATTTGCACCTTTAGAGGCACTTAAAGAAAATCATTGTCCATTTGAACGGGATCACATAGATACAAACTATAGACGCAGATTGACTTGTACTATTTATCAGACTAGGATTCTGGGTAGTATTTTGTCCTTTCAGCCAGTTATTTACCCCTTTTTATTAGCATACAATCTGAGTGCTATGCACCTGCTCCAAAATATCTTACAGGGTATTTCCTTGAATGTGACTGGAATTATTATTAAACTGTTTAATCATAGATTGAATAACTTTTTCTAAGGAATTTGACTGCTTTTGCCTACAAGGGACTCTGGCTGTTGACTTGTTTTTTATTGATGGATCTATTACCCTTAGTACTGCATGGCCTCCTATGTCAGGAAGGGCTAAGGGTGATCTAGCATTTTAATCTAAGTCAAATTCTTATCTCAGCACTCTCTACTCTTTCCTTACTTTCAGCTGGTTTGCCTGTAAGGTATTGGTTTACAAACAATATTAGTTGTAGATGTTTATAGCAATAATTTTAACCATATGGACTATGAAGTTATAAAGTCACTTGATCGTGATTTATTGAAGTTCAACAATTGGAATAATTGTGAATGTCAATTATTCTGACTGGGTGATTTTAATGCTCAGCTATACAGCTAGTTAAGTATGTGAGATTACCAGTTCGTTTGATAATGACGAAACCCATTTTGAGCATAATACCACCGGAGGATGTCCTAAAAAGCCTTGTAATGACATATAATTTTTGCCTCCAACCTTTGTAAAACTGCTCATGTTTGGAAGGCAATAGTTACAGGTAGAGGGGCTCTGTCCAACATAGATTTCAGTGTCCTCTCTAAGGTTTTACATATTAAAATGTTAGATTTCCAAGTAGTGCTAGCAAGCATAATCCACTAATTTTGTCTCTTAGATCCATATGACCACATTAACCACTCAAACTTTTGTTTAAAAATGTTGGCCCTGGGAGTAGATCCACCAATTATTTATTTTGTAATACAGTTAGACCCTGATATTGCTCCCTGATGTGTTTTGCTTTCCACAGTGAAAGCATTAACTCAGTTGAGATTGTAAGGGGAGTCCAGCAGGGGTGTTTCCTGGCACAATTTAATTTCAACTTGTTTATTAACGAGATAGAAGGCTTTTTAAAATCAAGGGGTCAGGAAATGTCCTAGATGGTTTCACACCTGGTCCCCGTGCTTCTCTATAATGACAATGTCATCTTAATAACATGTACAGCAAATGGGTCACAAATACTCCTATGTTAATTTGAAACAATTTGCAGAGGAGCTGGATTTACAGACAAATCTTGTTAAGATCGATGGTTTGTGGCCCAAGATCTGTTAAAATCAAGGCCTATTTTGTGTGTGGGATGCTTGTACATAAAGTAGAAACATTTTAGTATCTGGGGGTACCTTCGGATTTTACATTCAACTTGGATCATCTTTGGAGAGTTAGAGAACATCTGTTTGAAAGATCGACTGAAGCCATTTTTAGGTTTTCTAGCAAACTGGGTTTGAAACCTCTTAGAGAGATGATAACAAGTTATAAAATCAAGTACATTGCTATTGCAAGTTATGGGGCATATCTTTTAAAATGAAGTACATTGCTATTGCAAGTTATGGGGCATATCTTTATGCCACACTGACTTGAAGGGGTTGCAACTGGTAGAGAATTTATTTTTACATAGGCTATTATCTGTCCCTAAAAGTATCTCTACTTTTATTTGCCAGGCTGAGCTACGAATGAGTTACTTGGAGGACTCTATTAGACATTGCCCTTTGTTCCTCAGGCACTGTATTTGGTTAAAGCAAGAAACTACCCATAATCATATGATTATAACTGACTGCCTAGCCCTCCGGATGAAATATGTAAAAGTTGGATTTTCTTGGATAGGGAAACCAGAATTGACTCAGACAATTTTCGCTCTAAAGACACGCTGAAATCTTTAGAAAAATGTAGTGAGGTTCGGATGTTATTAGAGGGTAGTAAACCCACTGTGTGCACTTACGTCATATGTTCTAGAAGCATTAATATTGACCTATCTTATTTTTCAAAGTAACGTGTAACACAGATTTCTTCTAACACAGGTTAAGCTCAGCATTGTACATAATTTACTGACTTTTCCAAAGAACAGTTTATGGAAGAAGGGGTTGCCCTGTTTTTCCTGTGACAATTGTTCTGTACAATCAGCAGTTTGTTTTACTGTTTTATGAGGGTTTTATAGGACTCTCAGGAAACAGTTTTTATTACTTCTATTCTGTATTTATAATCTTATAAACCATAGATCTGCTTTTTTCTTTTTACAAGGACTTTCTTCAAAACATACATTTATTTCAATTGTCAGTTCTAGTCGAAGATCTATTAGAATAAGGAATGTGATGACTAACTTGAGGCGAATTTAGATAAAATGGTACAGTTGCATGAAATTATGTTATGATGAATTGCACTTTATTAATTGTTTTTGTAATATATAAATGTTTTTATTTTGGATGTTGTAATGATATTACAGGAAATATTGGTGGGAATAAAAGGTGAATCTTGATTTAATAGCACAACTTCCTGAAACCACGCTGATATAATCATATGCCATTTATTATGCTCTGGATATTTATGTGATTAATGTATTCTGTACATTGGTCTATTAGCTTGTTTTTAAGTATCTTTTATGGTATGTATGGTGAATAAAGACTTTCTTGACTTGACTTGATGTCCCTACATCCATTAAGCTCTTTTGGGGGTTATAGTACCCGTGGCTGGCCACGTGTGATGTTAGTATGTTTACTATTGTTTTGGGATTTTTGGCTGTATAACTTTAGGAGTGCAGTATGAGAATAGCAACGGGCTTAGTCTTTTATAGGTGGGTGCATGTCTCTCTTTATATCCCTCCTTAAAACTCTCTAAATCCCTCCTACTTGTCCCTAAACTCCCCTTGTAGCTTTTAGTATCCTCCTTTTTTCAGCCATTCCCCTTCATCTATCCCACATTTATGACTAAGTAGTAAACTTACACTTGTTGGATCTCCCCATAAAAAAAGATAGGAGAGGTAAAGGTGGAGATTTCCACTTGTAGGTTTGTGAATTGCATTTTGCAGCTCGTAACTAGTTGTATTGTGGTGCTGTAGTACTAATTTACATACTACAAAATGCAGCTTGTGAATAGAGCCCCCTAGTCTTAACAAGCATTTGCAATGCAATGGGTCTCGTGTTTGCTTGAGTTAGAGCGGTTAGCGTTGTAAGTTCCTAACTCGACTTTTCTTGCCACTTAAATAGAAAATGAAAAGTAAAACAGTTGACATAAGCGAGACAATTCAAGGTGCCATTGCCGCCATGAGCATGAGCTCGAAGGCGATAACCAAACTGCCCAAGGAGGGACAAATGTAAACCATTTACCAATGATAACAAAGGATTTTTGTAAGGCAAGCACACAAAAGAGTGATAGTGAAGGGCGTACGGTGGGCATGGTTAAAAGCCCACAGATAGATTACAACAGGTCAGAGCGCTTGCGCACTCGACCTAAAAAACATAAAACGTTGCCTTTCCAGCTCTAACCAGATGTTCTGTCAGGGGTATCAGTGTGCATCATTGTTCTCAGCACCACAACACCTTTTTGGTAATCATGTCCTTAAGAAATACAACAAATAGATAGATAGATAGATAGATAGATAGATAGATAGATAGATAGATAGATAGATAGATAGATAGATAGATAGATAGATAAGTGAATACATAAATAAATACATATAAGATGACTGAATAAACATCTGTGCAATGTATATAGAGGAATGGATGCAGAGGGAGAATGTGGAGTTAATATGAAGATAGGTGGAGATGTAAGATCAGCTTTTACCCTGCAAAAGATAAAAGAAACAATTGCAGTACTTAAACTAACCAAAGCTGCGGGCCCAAACAACCTTCCAGCAATGATAATAATAAATAATATCGACTGGTGGGCCAAATTTCTTTAATGCCACGTTTCATAGCACTTTTAATTACGGTTGTTTCCCTGAGAATTGGAAGGGTGACATAATTAGGCTGATCGATAAAAAGGATGACCCAACACAACCAAAAAAGTATCGCCTAATTGGTTTATTGGCGAAAAAATCTTCACAAAGTTATTGCTGGGTCAAATTAAATCCTGGCCAGAGATAAATCACTTGATACCGGTAGAGCAAAGGGGATTCAAAGAAGGTCACTCGACAATTGACCACTGTTTCAGTCTTTGGTCATTAGCAAAAAAGTCAATTGAAATGTGAGGATGTTTATTTTGCTGCTTTGTTGATTTTCGTGCCACATTTGATTTGGTGGATTGAAATCTGTTATGGGATATATTAAAACGGTTGGGGGTTGATTCGGACCTATTATTTCTCCTTCACAGTCTGCATTCACAAAATTGGGCTCAAGTAATTCTAGATACAAGTGGTTCACTTTCAAAGAAGATCCCTCAGGAATGGCTTGCACCAAGAATGTGTTCTGGCCCCATTATTATTTGCTATATTTCTGTCAGACTTACCAGGCTTGCTAAAGGAGGCTAAAAGCCTGTGCCCAAAAATGGATGGGGTTCATATCTTATACTTACTATACGCAAATGACCTGGTGATAGTCGATATGATGGAGCTAGGGCTATAAAGAAAATCAGATGTGTTTAATTCTCACTGTCAAAGGGAAAAAATGGTAGTAAATATGGATAAAAAGAAAATAATGGCAATAGGAAAAAAAAAGAGTGTATTTACCTACTTTTTGGGAGGATAAAAAGTAGAAAAGGATAAAAAATATAAATATTTAGGCATGTGGTTTGACTCTGAATTAGGATGGCAAGAACATATTGACGCTCTAAAGAACAGCTTTAACATCAGTATGAGGGATAAAACAGTTTAGCAGGAAATATGTGGGATGGTCCCTCCGTCCTGTTTTGTCTGCTTTTAATGCTGTGGTCGCCCTCAATTTCAAAATGGGGTATAAGTCCTAACACTTTCTGGGAAGTTAAGTGGGGAGGCAGAAGAAAGTAAATGTGTAAAACGCATGCTAATGCTGCCTCCCTCAAGTATGATACAAGCTATAAGGGCGGAATGTCAAATGACGGCTTGGACCTACCAGGGAATGCAGACCGCGTTTAAATTTTGGTGCAGCCTGAGAGATGAGGGAATTTCTAAGATCGCAAGACTGTGTAAAACAGAAATAAAGACAAGTGAGTTACACTGGGCATCACAAGTGAGAGGATGGTTAGAAAATATTTGTGTCCTCTTAGGCTTAACCAGAAACCAGTGGCGCAGAGAACAAATCCCGAAGCAGGATCTGCGTACAATGGTAAAAAAAGAGCAAGAGAAGCAGATCTAGAGTACCTGGAGAGAACAATTTCCACCCAATTTAGGGTAGGTGGGTGAAGGAATGCCGAAAATGTCTCCTATATAGAGGCCCTACTCAACCCATGACTAAGAGATGCAGGGCCATACTTATACTTTTTGATGCAAAACTACGCCAACTGAGTTTTGCGTCAAAAATATTACCGCCGGCTAACGCCATTTCTTTGCGCCGTGCGGGCGTCAAATTTATACTTTGATGCACAGCGGCACAAACCACAGGTGTAAGTCATTTTTTTTTACTCAAACCAATGCGTCACGTCGTAAAGGAAAACGACGTTAATGCGGCGAAAATGACTGTGAGCCGGTTTACAGCGCCGCAAACCAGATACGTGCCGTTTTTTTACACAATTGCGTCAAAAAGCGGCACAAACACTGCAAAATGTGCATAGGCAAGCCAAAATTGATCCCAGATGCTTGCACAGACCCGAGGAAGATGACAACAGACCAGGAACCAGCCAGGAGGACCCAGGACAGGGAGAAGAAGAATAGAAAGTGTTGCTTCAGTGCAGAGGAGCAGGAAATTCTGGTTAAAGAGGTGACGGAACACCAGCACCAACTGTTTGTCACCTCAAAGTTGCCAATCAGTAGGAGAGAGGAAATATGGCAACAAATTGTTGACAAGATCAACAGTGTGGCAGAAGTCTGGAGAACATTCAACGAGTGCAAGAAACGCTGGCATGACTGCAAGCGCAGAGCCAAGGAAAAGATGGCCAGGAACAGGAAGGCAGCACTGCAGACTGGAGGTGGGAGTCCAGCACCGCAGAAGGCCCTGGACCACATGGAGGAGATGGTCGCCATCATCCTTGAGGAGGTCGTCACAGGGATTCAAGGACAGGACAGCGCAGACTACCAGGAGACAACACACATGCAGGGTAAGTCGCATGGGGAATTAAATTGCACAAATGAAAACTGTAAGAAGGGGGGGTGTACATACCTACTACACAATGCATGTAAGTCATGATATTCAGGGAGTGAAATGGGTAAAGGGGCACGGCACGGGGGCACACTACTACACAACACCAACAACCTTTGCATGGGGGTATGCTGCCATGCCAAGGATGTTGCAAAGGTAAAGCCAGGCCAGGAGGGCAGGGTACAACGTAAAACTGGCAGCCCGTCACATGTCAGCCAGTATTCTCCCTACATGAACTAGGGCCCAATTAACAACCTCTGGCCATACCTGCAAGTGGAATATAACATTGACAACAGTTGCCACTACCACCTCTGCTGTGTGTGCAGGTCAAGTAGCTAATGGCAGTAACGTCCCCATGGATCAAACACACCCAAATTAGAGGGTTCAGGATGACAACATTATCAATCCCCTGAAATCAATACAAATGTTCCAATCCAGTCAAATGTGATTGTCCAAAGTTGCTACAAACATCAGCCATTGCCATTAACATTAGGAGGTACACAGCACTAATGCCATAGCCATGCTGCATATGTCAGGGTCCACCCTGTACCTGGGTCACAATAGCTCCAATGCCACCATGCAACATCCCAAATGTCATACTGCTCAGGTAACAGCATTGAGGGGGAGGACACATGTAACTGGTTACAGAAATGCACCTGCACAGTCAGAGGATGAAATGGAACACTGCTAGGACTATCAGTGCAATCCAATTTACCACACATTCCCCAACATCAGCAGTACACATCACCAATGCTGACATCAATATTGTGCCATAACAAAGCTATACATAGTATATGCTAGATCTCAACTACATATAGGTGGATGTGAAAGATCAGAGACTGTGGCAGGCCCAGATTGTTCAGTGTGGTTCTAGTGCCATCAGAGCACCCACAGCTAGTGAAAGGCCTCACCATGAGAATGGAAGTAGACGGAGGGTTGAGTAGGACAAGAAGGTGGCAATTCACAATTTGGCCTGAACCAACACCTAGAGGATGTGATGCTGACAAGTCCACAAACTGACCACAATATATGTGACATGCAGGTGGGGCATAGGCCTGGGAGAATGCTTATATTATAGACATGAACAAGGAACAGGAAACAAGATCACAATGTGAAAATAATCGGAAGGCAGGCATGTCACATAACAAAGCCCACAACACAGACACACTAATTGTACCATATCTCCTTGCAGAGGACGATGGCTCTCCTGCAGATATGCCTGTCCAGAACTACCCTGATGACATGGATGACGAGCTGACAAACATCAGCCAGCAGACCCTCCAAGATGTCCTTGGAACCCTCCAGGCCCCACCTTCAGTCACAAGGAGGAGCACAGAACTAGCAGCCATCACAGAGGACCCACCCACCACCCCAATTGTACGACCTGCCAGCTCCAACACAGCTGAGGACTCTGACGACCCTGGCATCAGCTTTGAGAGAACTGTAGTTGGAGTACAGCGGGAGCTGGCCAAGGAGGTGCAGGTGGGGATGCAACTATGGCAGCCAGCCTAGAGGGGGTGCGTTCGTGCATGATGTCAACTGAAGAACAGGCAGCAGCTATGCAAGGGCGAACAACAATCTTGCAGGAACTTGAAAAAGGGTTGAAGGAAATCAGCACAGCTGTAAGAGAGTTGACCCAACACCTACAACAACAGTCCTGTCAACGCGTGCATGAATGCAATATTGAACCCCTTAGGGCTGACCTGACTGCCTACCACTGTGATGTGGCTGCTATTCTTAAGAACCAGCAGCTCCTCCTTGCTGCAGTACTGCCCTTAAGAGCCCCACAGTTGGCAGCTACCGGGATGTCTGACTCCACGTCTTCAAACACTGAGGTGTGTGTTGCCACTTCACAACCACCACCACCAAGGGCAGAGGAGACAACACACACATCAGGAGATGAAGACGTGGAACAGATCACCTTCACCCGTAAGAGTACCCGGTAGCACTAGGCCCTGCCACATGGCCACCTATTACCAAGGTCCTGTGCTTTGTAACATGCCAGTCTTGCAACAACTGTACTCAAGCACTGTTCTTCAACCCACTGTTTATCTTATCAACCTGCCCTGTGATTGTCTCTCACTAACTCATTGGCAAATCCTGTCCCTCTGCACTGTCTTACACTTCACCCCAGCATGTCCAATGACATGTCCTTTTGCACTTGTGTAGGATCACAATGGAAGATGTCACACTAATGGACTCATAATCACGGACAATGTACATATAGCACTACAGCACTTTTAAATAAATAGCACTTACACAACAACTTTATCTCTGTGTAATGTGACACATCAACCGTGATGGCCATCAGTGATGTTTACCTCAGGTCAATGATCATTGATTGTCAATACACCTGACCGGAATGAATCTTGGCTGATAACGATGCACAGTGACCTGGATTGTACGTTCATCTGCCCTCCCTGAGGGTTATTTCATAGAAAAATACTGTATAAACTATACACCAAAATGCTGTGTTGTACAGAATAACGCTTCCTCAAGGGATGTCTAAGCCAGAAAATAGTGCCTTCAATTTTCACTGAAAGTCAAAACTTACGTATGTGACATTTGCCCCAATTTTTAGCTAACACACACCAAACAGCATGAATGGATGTGCATGAGTTTCCATACAAATAAGTCACCGGGCTGAACATTGTAACAAATGATAGGTGTGAGTTATGTATACCATACTACATGAGAGCATACTACCACTCACCTTATAAGGATTCGCTTGGACATCAGGCTGCAGGCAGACTTAACACAGTGTCCCCAATACCAAATCTGTTAGCAAAGTATGTGACATTGAAAACATACATCACAAAATAACCACACTTTGGGATCCATAGTAACCGTGAGTGGTGGGTGCAATGGATGGCCGAATCTTAGCTAAGTAGCTTTGGGGTAGCTGCCAGCTTAGTTGGGATATGGTTGCAGCATGGGACACAAAAGCTAATACAAAATAGACACTGTTCACTCATGGCAAAGCCCTGATCTAAACAGTAAAAACAGAAGCTAAAACCCGGGGAAACACCTTACCTAACTGAAACTACTCTAACTACACATTACCCACAACTGTCCCTAACTAACCTAAGCTAAACTTACTTATCACATTTAACGAAACAATCTAAACATCAACCCCCCCCTTATAAGATGGGACACCTGTAGGACAACATATACTAACCTAAACACATACTATCTTATACTAAACAAATATATATATATATATTTTTTTAATATATATATTTTTTAAACCCCAACATTGTCCCCCACCCACCCACACACATAATAAAAAACAGTAGTAAAAAGTATGATACCCCCACCCACTACTACTAACTAAACTAACAGCCTATACTAACCTAACGCTAAGGGCCAGATGTAGCAAAGCTTTAGCGAGTCGCAAACGGCGAAAAACGCTGTTTGCGAGTCGCTAAAGCCACTTTGCTATGTAGAAATGCATTTTGCGAGTCGGAACCGACTCGCAAAATGCATTTCCGACTCGCAAATAGGAAGGGGTGTTCCCTTCCTATTTGCGACTCGCAATGGTATGCATTTTCATTTGCGACCGCGATTGCGGTCGCAAATGAAAGCGCAGTTACCATCCACTTGAAGTGGATGGTAACCCAGGCGCAAACGGGAAGGGGTTTGTGTGGCAAAAAAAATAATTTTTCAGGGCAGGCAGTGGTCCAATGGACCACTACCTGCCCTGAAAAATACCGAAACTAAAGGTTTCGTTTTTTTTGTCAAAGTGCAGCTCGTTTTCCTTTAAGGAAAACGGGTTGCACTGTGAAAAAAAAAAGACTGCTTTATTTAAAAGCAGTCACAGACATGGTGGTCTGCTGTTCCCAGCAGGCCACCATCCCCGTGAGTGCCCTGAATCGCTATGGGGTCGCAAATTGCGACCCACCTCATTAATATTAATGAGGTGGGTCTTTGCGACCCCATAGCGACTCGCAGAAGGTGTCTCAGACACCTTTCTGCATTCCAAATTGCAAGTTGCGTGAAATGGCTCAAGAAGTAAATCAGCCAATACATCTCATGTACCTGAAACAGCCCACATCATCATACAGATCACTGATTGTCCCTGAGGAAGTACATGCCAAGCCAGCCTACACATGTCCTATCATCAAACAGCACATCAAAACCCTAAAAGATGGGTAACAACTGTATTGACTTTGGCATCATTGTTCAGCCACTTGTCAGGTAAAAATCATGCTGCAAATCCTCCACCACTGACAGGCCAACAAATTACTATGTTCTTGATGGCAATCTAGGGCCACAAGATCTGCGAGTTGTAAATGGAATTTCCAGTATAGAATGCAGGTGCTAATCATGAGTGGGTATCCTAGGTTTGGACAAGTGATTTACAGATTTACATGTCTGTGTACCAAACTTGGATCATCAGTCCTAGGTACACTATTCACAACCCTACGCCTGTGCCTGAGGGGAGGTGGACAAGCAACTAATCATTTCTAACAACAAGGACACCCAGGAAGCTTTGGAAAGCTGTACATGGGTTTGGCACAGCACACTACAGGTAAGGAGGAACTCCAAATAGGATACACCCAAACCTTGGACAATCCCATCAACACTTATCTTTGGAAATGCAGACCATTGTCAACATCATTTCCTACCAGTAACCCATTACTTAGAAAAAACAGATAGATGCAAGAACACCTCTTGCCATGAGCTGCATGCACACCTAGGCCATTGTACTCAAGTGCCTCATACTCGTAGCAGAACATGTGGAGCTACATGCTGCTAGGAAGTTAAACATACAGTCAAACATGTTCATTAGTGAATAGGGAAGTTGAAGTCTGTGGGTAAGACGACTTTAGCATCCCTATTCTGGGAGAATCAGGGTCTGACTGTCTGACTAAATCACTAATATGGTCTACTGCTACATTTTCTGATTTCAAGTTTTATCCACATAACTCATCCCTATTCACATTGCCGTGCCTACAGGACTGACCTAGAATCCCAAATTATGACAATACGATAAGGATTGGCCAACTCAAAGATGGGGAAAAAATGATACTCCACTTAAGGAACAAAACAGATCATTGATCAGCACATCACACCTTTCTATGTGTCCAACACGCAGGAGTCAATCACACATCATCAGCAAACACAACAAAGAACAGAAATATAAACACTTACTGGAGATGTCTGGGTCCGCAAATCGAGCCACCTCTCCGATAGTGTAGGGTGCTGGTCCACCTGTAAGGCATGGAAGGGAGAAATGTGCTCAATGTCTGTGCACTGTACAACACTTCAAAATACAAGTACTATGGGGCATATTTATACTCTGTTTGCGCTGAATGTGCGTCAAAAATTTTGACGCACAATCGGCGCAAACACTGCCCCATATTTATACTTTGACGTCCGACCCCGCGGGCGTCAAAATTCCACCATGTGCGTCAGTTTTTGGAAGGGGGAACCAGCCTTGCGTTAATTATATGCAAGGTAGGCATTCCCTTCCAAAAAATGACCTTAAGGCCTGTGCCCCATATTTATACTCTGACGTCATTTTGACGCACAGGAGGGGGTGGGCCTTAAAAAACGACGCACAGCCTGATGTGCGCCGTTTTTTAACGCCTGGGTCAGGGCAGGCGTTAAGGGACCTGTGGGCTCGGAAGGAGCCCAGAGGTGCCCTCCCCTGCCCCCAGGGACACCCCCTGCCACCCTTGCCCACCCCAGGAGGACACCCAAGGATGGAGGGACCCATCCCAGGGAAGTAAAGGTAAGTTCGGGTAAGTATTTTGTTCCGATTTTTTTTGTGGCATAGGGGGGCCTGATTTGGGCACCCCTACATGCCACTATGCCCAATGACCATGCCCAGGGGACACAAGTCCCCTGGGCATGGCCATTGGGCAAGGGGGCATGACTCCTGTCTTTGCTAAGACAGGAGTCATGTCAATGGAGGTTGGGCGTAAAAAAAAATGGCGCAAATCCGGTTTGAGGCCTGAATTTTGCGTCAGACCTGACTTGCCCCATTTTTTGACGCACAACCCCCATTTTCCCATACGCCGGCGCTGCCTGGTGTGATTTTTTTTTTTTTGACGCACACCAGTCTGCAGCGCCGGCTAACGTCATTCCATAAATAAGGCGCCCGCATGGCGCGTTGGAATGGCGTTAGCCGGCGGTAAAAATTTTGACGCACAACTGCGTTGCCGCAGTTGTGCGTCAAAAAGTATAAATATGGGCCTATGTGTAATATTAACTCAGAAAGTAAAGCCTCTCAGACATGATGATACTGCATCCTACATACCACTGCAAACATGTACAGACCCAGGGACTCCAGTGAGTGATACACACATATCTGCACACATGCAGTGGCCCTAACTATCATGTGGTGGCAAACATGCTCCTTCATTAGTGAGCAGACAAATTCATGGAGTGTCTTCCTCTCATGATGTGTATTTATGAGAGACATGCAAAGCCACTTTCCGTGAGGACTGCAATACCAGTCACCCAGACATTGTGACTAAGACCAATTTTAGACACACAGGTACAATGTACAGAGGGCCAGGGACAGTTGTTAGCCCTCAATTTGTATCATTTTCTTCATTTGATGTGCCACAGCTATGGTAAGTTGCACCAACCATTGAGATATGAACCCGTGTGCATACCTTTTTCCAGCCATCACTAATTTAAATGTGGCACTACAGACTCAAAATATCAGTCTAAGATGTTACCTGAGGTAAGCTATAACTTGTTACGTATGTGTCAGAATCCAGTTCAGTCATGTATCCGAAAACAATTGAGAGACACATTATTTCTTGAAAAATTCTGAATTTCCAAGATATGTTTCCTGATACACTCACAGACCACACATGAAACATATGTTTGAGCCACATTGCCATCATCAATTGATGTGAAGGCAGCACTAATTTACAGGCTCCTGTTGTGTTTTGAAAGTTAGTCTAGCTGTTGCCTCAACAAATGACGGTAATGTGTAGGAAATATTGTATACCACACAGGCAACTGTGGCTCATATTTATACAAATTTTGCACCACATTTGTGTTGCTGTTTGACACTAAGGCAGCGCAAACTTACAAAATACAATTGTATTTTGTAAGTTTGCGCCGCTCTTGCTTCAAAACAGGTCGCAATTGCAATGCTAACAAAGTAGAAATATGGCCCTGTATGTTTCACTAGCATTCCACATGTTCAAAAACATTGCCGGAAGCATATGAACAAATCCGCTACTGTCACTACAGAGCATTTAAACGTGCACATTACTCTGATTTGTACTCACCAACAGGGCCACCAATCACAATCCCCAGGTGGTTCAGCAGGTCTTTCTTCCTGGCAACAAGGTTAGCCCAGCGGTGCTTCAGCTGGTGGTCATTGCGCGGTGTGTTGTATATTCTCTGCAGATGGTATAACACCTTTGCCCACCAGAGCCTCCTTGCCTCTGTGTGATAGCCTTGGATCACATGACCACCTGCCTCTATCATTAAGGGTAGGAAGTGGCACACCAGCCAAATAAACCCACCCAGCTCCTCCTCTCCCATCCTGCCAAGACGAGGCCTACCCAACATTATTGCACCAAAAAAAAGAGGGGATAAAGGGTTACAAAGGAGAATAGAGGGAAAGTAGGACAGGAAAATGCAAAATAAATAAGAACACAGCCCAACTATACCCAAACTACCACTACCTGCAACAGACTTCCACATAACAAAGACAAATGTTGACACCACAAATGACCAAAAAAACACTCAGACAGGATACCACAGACAGTTATGAAACACAAAAAGACAATTTAAAGACCACATTGGAGACAAAATCACAAAATGTACAGAGAGACAAGTCTAAACACAGCCACATAGTCAGGAAATATCACAGACTGCAAAGTGAGAGTGAAAGTACACCCACTGTACCAATTCTGTAAACAGGATATCCTATTACATCACTTCCTGCCTCAAATGCAGTGTGTTTTTCTTGTTATGCGTCAAAATATTATGACGCTTACAGTCTGTGCATCATTTTTTTTTAACGCACATCATTAGAAATAACCCTGCATCCATATTGTTAAATATGTTTCATACTTAACCAATTTCCGGGGGTACAGTGTGGGAATTACCGCTCAGGGCCAATGGATGTTTCATGGCAATGTGCTTCATATTTCGACACATATGCATCACTTTTTGACGCATGTGCGTCTTTTTTTTGCGCGTATGCGTCAAACTTTCTGTCATTAACTGGGTTTGGGTAATTTCTCATTTGTAATGGTACATGACAGTTGTGACAACACAGAGATAGGCTGATTGCACCCACATTGGGCATTACGGTGTATGGGTACGTGACAGATCTTACTACTGCGGACCATGATCCTCTACTTGTTGTACCGGATTTGTACTCTTCACTGACGCAATAGATGGCCAAACGTGTGGGATACAATTATGTATTACCCAGTTTGGGCATGTTTTGCGTCAAGAGAGGATAGCAAGGCGACGCAACTCAATACAGTAACTCAATGCCTATGGGTCAATGTGTGTGACTTGGCTACTACTATTGTTGTTGTCCCACTGTGTGACCATCACAAGATGCATTTTTGCAAATCTACTTGTATGCATGTGCAGTCAATGTGTCCAACCCTCAGATGCAAGTCAGTGTGGAAATGAGAGAGGACATGTGTTAGTCATACACATAGCAACAACTGCTGTGTGCACTTCCTAGGTTTCTTGGAACATAAACACCACCAATGACAAAGCATGCACTGGATAGATAGCAGACGGTTGTTCATGGTAATGTTCCAAAACTTAGGAATCACATGTCCTGGAAATGTTGGATACTACTTCCTAGGCACTTGTTTGTTTACCCACCATGAGTCAGGCATGGGATCATACTATGTGGGTACCGTGTTTGTGACACAGAGTCCCAATGATAATACACAATTGTAATGTTATGCCACAGTTGGAGTCATATAACTGAGCCATGTCTCTCCTGTGGCAGTGGAGGACCAGCAGACCAAGCAGCACGTGTTCTCATATTTCCAGTGGTAAAATGCACAGAGGTGTCTGGTTCATGTGTGTGGGCCAATGTTTATCCTGTTTAATTATTGGGGTTTATGTTGTCACAGTTACGTGCAGGTCTAGTCATGAGTCTGTGGAGCCATTTCCTGTATCTACAAAGTATTTTTCGCAGATCAATAGAAGGAAAGCCAATAAGGAATTGGGAACACACATGGGGATGGTCCAGCCCTGTCACTGTAGACGTGTTATGAGACTGTCAACAGGGCAACCTTGGTGTGCTGACAAAGTTAATGTCTCAGGATTCTTATACCGGCAGGTGTCCTCACAACATTTGTACACAGGTTGGCCTCTAAAATTCACACTGCATCTGGGAACATCAGTGCCTCTGTGCTGATTAATCTCACAGCTATTCACCACACAAGCCCCATCAACATGTTGGGAGCAGTGTGAATCAGCGTGTGGACTGTCAAGGGCCTAACATGTGTAGACATTTGATGCACATTATCTGACGTTGTTTGTTGTGCTGGAGGCACCATGCCCAATCCATGCATACAGCCATGGTACACTGTCACTATTTGTCACTCATGCATACATGAAACCCAGACAAGGGATAGGCCATGATTCGGCTATTTGGAGACATGTCCCCACCCATGGTACGATAAATAAACTGATTATGCTATACAATGTATTTGAGTATGCATTGTAGACCCACCTGACACAATCCCCCAGGAGGAATATGAGGGTTGGGAAAGCAACTATGATACAAATGTAGGCACAAGGAACCTTTAGGGTAACGCAAAGACAGGAGCTAGTCAGGCTATCAGGATGCAGGGTCAATCAGGATCCAAACATTTCACAAGGTAAATACACAGTGGTCAGACTGAGACTGGTCAAAGGTGGAACAAGACTGTGGAAACGGAAAACTGTGTTTGTCCTGTGTGTTGGAACGTAACACATTAACCCAAGGGCTGTTTTACACAGCTGATTTATATGGCAATGCATAACAGTGTTATAGATAAAATGGCTGCTTCTATGCTGTTCCAGGCAGCTGCAAGGGCAGTGCATGTTCAAATGGCTTGCCTCCATGGAGGTGCTCACTTGTGTGTGCAGCATCAGTCTCTCACAAGTCCTGTAGGTGACATTCAAGTTCAAAGGGCCAACAGTATCTTTCAGATGGGAAGCAATGTACAGGTGATTACAGGTCCTACAGACTACAAGCCAGTGCATTATTTAACCTGGCGTCCATGCAGACAGAAGTACAAAGACTATGACATACCATACTAAAGAGGGAAGCACACTGGATTAACATTGTGAGTCTGGGTGTGTGTAGAGGAGGGATTATCTGGGGACACATATTCCCATTCCAGGTACATCTGAAGAAGGGTGGGCTGAGACAGGGAACATGGGTGTGGCTGGACTTAGGACATGGGCTGTCATGTGCAGGGGATGTAATGTGAGCAATGCTAGTCATACCTGGGGCACTTGTGCTATAAATTTGCAGCTTATATGGAAATCTTGTCACACATAGTCCTTGCAAAGATAGGTGATGTAATCCTTACTGCTGTCAAGGGTCTGGTCATACATTCCAGTTACCAATTCAATAGCACATCCACTGCCTCATGTATGAGGCATTTTTTTCACTTATTGACTGATGGTGTCTTAGTTGTGTGCCATATGCTGCGATGAACCATGTTGCCAACATGTATGTGTGAAATAGGTGTGGTCCTCTGCTATTGCCCCTTTAAATATGAAATATACAGGATATATGTAATTTACAGTGTGAGTGAATGTGGCTGTACATTCATAGGCATCAAACTAGTTTTGGAATTTTCTGTGTCCTAATCGGTATTTCAGCAATGCTCCATGAGGCTACACTCAAATTCTGATAGTTAGAGATATTGTTATGCAAATATGATTATCCAGACCATGATATAGTGATTAGTATGGGTGTTTATTTACATATGGTAAGACAGTGGTGATGGATGAGTAGAGTTAAAAGAAATTTTTGACAATATGTTGTCTCCAACGCAATCCTGCAGCTGTGTTTGGATGGTCACCCTCATGTTGATGGACAGTATCCTCCTCTTCCTCCTCTTCAGGCATTTGTGGGTCGGGTTTATATAGGGGAATGTTCCTTCTTACACATATGTTGTGCAGGATGGCAAAGGTCAAAATGATTTTGCATACCATTTCAGGTGAGTATAGGAGGCTGCCTCCGGTGATGTCGAGGCACCTGAATCTTGACTTCAGGATGCCAAAAGTCCTCTTGACTATGGTGCGTGTCCTCCTAGGTGCCTCATTACAGGCAAGTTCTGCTGCAGTGCTTGGGTTTGCAAATGGGGTCATGATCCATGGCTGGATCCCGTACCCATGATCAGCTGAAGGAGAAAATGAGTGAGAACATGTTGATGTACCTTGCACCATAAGTATCACTTTGCATGGCAGTTGTTCTCTTGTGTTGTCTGTGACTCATCGGTGTTTGTGTTATTGGGTGAAATCCTAGGCTTCTAGGATGTACCATCAGCATTGGGTTGTTTCCTTATCTGAACGGGTGTTTGGCTGTTGACCGGATGTCAGCAGTATTTTTGTAGAATTACAGTACAGTGTGTACTCCCTTGTATTGTGACTTGTGAAATAGGTGTCCCTATGTCTTAACTGGGGGTGACATCATACTTCCTTACACAGAATCAATTCGACAGTGGTGGTAACACGGTTGCATCTATATACCCTGGACATCCCATCCAATTTCACATATGCAATAGAATTATTTAACCATCAGTGAAACCCTTAGATTTTGCAAGGTGACAATGTGCAACACATGTCCGTACGTTGTGAGCACTTACGTGTTAACAATTGACTATGCACTAATTTCACATGTGTGACAAGTTCACTGCAGACCTATTTCTCTGCCCTTGGCAAGTCGACTCAGGTTGTAACGTGTACCTATACTACTGAACATGTTCTAGTTCAGATGGCTAACTTGGTTGTGAGGTTGTCATTTAGAGTTTCAGAAGGTCCGTATGCCAGTACATCTGTTGTGAGTGTGTTAATTTGTCGCAGTGCGTATGTGTAGGAATGTGCACTTTCAATATTGTCCCATCAATATGTGTTCTTCGCACAGTCCACTTGCTTATTGGTAGTGGGCAATGTGAGAGCAGGAGTGATGTGAGATATTGGTACAGCCTCAATGATTGCATGTGACCTTTATTAGAGTCATCATCATGCTATGTGTGTCATGGTGTTTGACCTGCAGCAAAAAACATTACACACCCCTTACACAGTACGTATTGGTTTGAAGGGTGTTGGATTGAGTGTTATTGATGTGATATTGAAAGATTAATCTTCCAATTTGTACTGCCAGTCGGGCCATGTCTTTGTCATTGTGTTGTTTTGAGTTGTCCCCTTGTGGCTCTGGAGTGGCATCTGTTGTTGCTTGGAACTGTCATTTGTCCCTAGGTGTGTATCCCATTGGGTGAGGATATCAAACATGCCTAGCGTTGTCACAACCTCAGTGTGTTCCTGTCTACATGTCGATGTTGTGGTGTATGTGTTGTGTGTCCTAGAGGGTTGCTGTGCAGTGTGTATATAACTGGGTTTCTGTACTTACCAACAAGTAGGCCCTTTCCATATCGTCCATTCTGGTGTAGATTGATGGTGCAGTGACGGAAGATGAATGAATCATGTACACTCCCAGGATACTTTGCCACGATGTTGGTGATCAAACCCCGGTGATCGACAATGGCCTGCACATTGATGGAGTGTGTGTGCTTCCTGTTGCGGTATAGATGTTCGGTTGCAGCAGATGGCATAATGCGGACATGTGTGCAGTCAATGGCACCAAGGACGTGTGGGACGCCATTAATTTGGTAAAACCCCTGTTTTGTCTCCTGCTGCTTCGCCTGTGTGTTGGGGAAGCTGATGTGGCGGGTGTGAGGGAGATGATGGCATCCAGTACCTTGGGTAGGAAGGCGGAGAATGATGGCTGTGAGATCCCAGCAACCAGGGCGCCAGTGGTTTGAAAAAACCCACTTGCCAACATGTCGAGTACATCTAGCAGCTTGGTTTCTGGTGGAATGGTGCGGGGTGTCTGCAAGCTGGGTGCCAACTGTGGCTCAATGTTGCGTAGCAGCTGCTGAATGGCTTGCCAGTTAAGCCTGTACCTCTGAATGATGTCTTGTTGGCAAAGTCCCAGAAGGGTTGTCCTGGTGCGGAATATCCTCTCCTGCCTTCTGCGTTGCCTTTGGGGTCCTGCTGGTGTTGTGGAAGTTGCTGTTGTTGGTCCTGTGCTCTGCGCCTGCGTGCATGCTGGGTGAAAAGTACCTCCATGTCTTCCTTTTGGAGCTCTGCTGTTGCTTCTGTATGTTTTCATTAAGTACAGGTGTGTTTGCCCCATTTTAACGCCTGCCCTCACCCAGGTGTTATTTTTTTACGCAAATCGGGCTGTGCGTCATTTTCCGACTCCGCCTCCCGGCTGTGTGTCATTTTTGCGCGGTAGCATAAATAAGGCGCATGGGAGTTTAAGTCATTTTTTGGACGGGAACGCCTACCTTGCATGTCATTAACACAAGGAGGTTTCCCGCATCCAGAAAATGACGCATACGGCGGAATTTTGGCGTTCGCGGGCGCCAAAGTTTAAATATGGTGCAAGGTTTGCGCCGAATGTGCGTCAAAATTTTTGATGCACATTCGGCGCAAACAGAGTATAAATATGCACCGCAGTGTTACAGTTCAGAGTCGGGTTAAACCTCGGCTATATGGACCCCAAAGCAAAAGCCATACTTAAGGATGATCAGGGCCTATGTACATGTGGCCTACAACAAAAATGTTGTGCCCAACGTATTGTATTGGATTGTTTTTGGTTTTTAGGAGTGTGTAAGAAGTTTTTAAAACCAATTTTTAAGGAATATAATATTATAAATCAGGATCAAGCCCTTAAGTTACTAGTAGATATGAGATTTTTTAATGTAATGTGTGCGCTTGGCTGATTTTTAATTGAAATATGAGGGGTTTTAGCAGGGCTTACAGGGCCCACGCAAATTGTAAGGATGCAGTATGTGAAGCTTTGAACAAGAGATAGCATTTTCTTAGATGAATGAAGAGGTAACAAATTGACTGCTTTTAAAGTTATATTGAATGATTGTAATATAGGACATCTTTCTTGTTATAATATGTAGGTTTAAAGCAAAAGCACCGCTACTTTATCTAGATTTGCGGCATATGTAAATTATAAGAACTCTTGTTTTGCTAGGATTTGTAATTGGGTTAAGCGGGTATGAACAGTGCACTTTGTAAAATTAGTAGGATAATCAAACTTGTATTTGGGGTTAGGAAATTATATCGATCCACATTAGGAGGGCATTGTAAATATGAAATGCTATAAATTAGGAACATTGTGTGGGAATACATCATGTAACTGAATAACTTCATGAACCATTGTATAGTTTATCCATGTTTCATACTTTTAATGTCTTAAGACAAATAAAGAAATTATACAACAAAATACATATATAAATAAATAAATGTGACATATCTTAGCATTGGCACTATATGCAGAAAAACTGCTTGCAAAGGTAGAGAAGATGTACCAACATTTAAGAAAGCATCAGAAAAAGGTTGCTGTCAAAGATAAATGTTATTGTATTATCCTTGCAAACAGCTTAGTGACAAGGCAGTCAGAAAATCTCTAAAACACAAATGCAAGGAATCATCTATATATGTATTAGCAGCTGGTTTATTACATGGGAACTCAACTAAATTATAAAAACCTAAGCTGCTGAATTTAACCTGCACTTCAGAAGCGCAATCTAATGTGATAATGCTGCAGGTCCAAAAGTCATGATAAAATGAAAATGGCAGATCTCTGCATACGCAATGTGAAAGCAGAAGGCACTGAGAGTCTGTACAGTAACCGGAGGGGGCAACATCTCCTGAATATTTCTATTTGTGATGGCAAACATTATCACAGACAATGTAATAATGTAGTTAAATAATATCCCTGAAGTGTACATGACTCATACCTATTGAACTTTCTTGGGAAGTCCCCTAAGGATGCCATGCATACTTGTGCCTCCTTTTTTGCATGCCCGGGAACTACTGTATTGCAGAAGGGCCCACAGAAGCTTGTGCAGGCACTTCGGTAATTTGATTTGCAATCTCAATAGGATGATCTCTTGTTTGTGTGTGGTGATGACTCTATGCAAATGAGTGATGCCTTTCCCCAGGTGTCATATTATTTAGATGGGCACAGGTGTGAAATCAGGAGGTGCACTGACTCTGCACCGCAAAGAAAATGGTGCCGTTTTTGCACTCCAGTGCCTGGGAGACTCAGTGGGATCCCTTGGAAGCAGTTGCAGTCAAACACCACACTCACAGGAGAGGATCCCTGCCCCATTCTTGAGTTAGAACCAGGCCATCTGCATTTAAGTATGTAAAGATGGTACTCCACTCACAGCAGCTCCCTCCTGGCATACAGGGATTGCCTACTGGAATCTCCACATGTGCAATGACATAATCAGTGCAGCAGCTTTTTCCTCACACCGTGCACTGGGAGTCCACTCAGCTGGGCCCCCAACTGGACCTCACTCCCTTCAATGCTCTCCTCTTCCCTACAGGACACACTGGTCTTGGCAAGCAGGCAGGTGTTGGTGCTCCAGTACCCAGAGCAGGTGGTCTTAATTTCACAGGTTGATTTCCCCTCACCCAACAGGGAAACTAGCAGCCCCTGGTCCCCAGTCCTGGTCACAGGCAGAAGTCTTTCAGAGCTTCCCCTCCTTACACAGCCCATCTGGCTGCTTGACAGATGACCAGTTTTTGGGGTCTAAATCTCCCCGTCTTATAGTCCATTTCCAGACACCGAATGTGATTTAAGGTCTGGGTCTTTGAAGTTTTATTTTGGAGTTCTGCTTCTCTTGGAGTGTGCAGTCTTCTTCTCCCTTCTTCCTCTTGTAAGATTGTTTGTTACAGAAGGAGAGACTGCAACGCTGATAGTCCCACCACACAGACCATGGCAGTGACTACAGTTCACACCTGTATGTCAGCCACAGTGATACGGCGATCAAAAGGTTAATCCCAGGCTCCCAGCTCTACCCTTTCTAATTCCCTTATCAGCCCTATCTCCTTTCTGAGTTGTGTCTAGGCTCCTTCCCTTGTGATCTCTCACTGGATAAAAGAGCACCCTTTAGGTGTACAAGAGGAGTTTCTCTCTCCCTTTGCCTGTACTTCCCACCCAATTTACAGAACACAGCAATACACAAATCGGTCTGGGGCATTCATCAACTCCTCATATCTTCAGTGGTCAGGCCTGGGTTTCCCAAAATGAAACCCAGGGTCCTCTGTGTAACGCACTATTGCAGGCACACTTGCACTCAGTGTACATACACAGCACACACACTGTCCAGTACTGTCACCTCCACGTATTGTGCTCATGCAGCTTAACTCTTGGTGAAGGCAGTAGCCTTCCACCATTATGAGGATAGTGCTCTGGGTGCTCCTCCTGGTCCAAAAAGACCGCAATCCATGAGACAGACCTTTGTCATGGCTCACACGCATGGTCCGTGTTGGTGTATGATAACAAAAATCAGCAATACGGATATAGGTCCTTTACCATGCAGAGAACTTTTCCTTACCAACATGTATGCTCATAATCATCTATGAATCTTGATGCTACACTTCATTACACAGAGTATCAGTCTTTGGAATATGGCTATGAAAACTGATTGTCACCAACGAACACGTTTGTGGCGTCAAACAGAAGATACATAAAGACATTTCAGTGAGCCCCCCTGACAAGATTAAAGTCCTCATTTAGAGTTCGTGGACAGGTTATCCTTTCACAATCATTGTGGATATCCTGTCTGCCTTAACACAAGTGTCATAGGATATAGTGCACTAGTAAATTGTGAATTGCCGCCAATTTTGTGATGGAGTAACCAGTACGGCAAACTCCAAATCATACCTCAGGCTTTAGTGGAGTCTACAACTGGTGTCAAGAGTCTAACTACCTATGTTTTCTGGCAGTTCTCTGTTCCCAGGGATCCATTCACATCCCAGCAGTCATTCTTGATTCTCTATATGCATTCTTCATTACGCAAGTTTCATCCTCATCCTTCTAATTGTGAAATCATTCCCTATCATGTTCAGGTTAAAAATAAATAAATTCAAAATAAGGGAGGGATCAGGAGGAGTTATGGTCCAGTGTATATCCTCCAAATAGAAACATAAAAAATTAGTAATACACTGTTCCAACCATGTAAACCAGAAAATAGTGACCGGGGTCCTAACTTCTAGGAGCAAGTGGCCTCACACACCCATAGCGTGTCATGCTTCATCATAGGCACTGCTCCTCGTCAGACCGGCGCTGCAATGTCTGACGGGCACCACCCCTGATGGGGGGGCTCTTTGCCGGAGATCTTATTATGTGGTGGTGCCGTGACCCCAAAGGTGATTAAAGTGTTGATGGAGATCAAAAAAAGAAGTGGTTTTAAAATTGACTCTCACAACCGCCACTGAGACAGTAGAATTTATTGGACCAAATGGACGGTCAGGGCCAAGGTTAAAAAACAAAGTCAAGAGAGTGAATAAAGAAACTAAAATCAATCACTCTTATTGTGGAAAGAGTTTTATTTTATATCTCAAAGAGAGGAGTCTGGATAATCTCCAGAGTCTAACCTCTCATGGGTCAACATGTTTCGCATCCTGGTGGTCCAAACGGATCCAGTGATGCTGCATCAGGACCTAATGTAACTATATGTATCTCCTAAATGGTAAGGGCCACATATATTTACTAACAAGGTATATAAGTTACTGTAGACCAGCAATTTGCTGGGGGAAGTGACATTCAGTGACATCAGGACCTAATGTAACTATATGTGTCTCCTAAATGGTAAGGGCCACATATATTTCCTAACAAGGTATATAAGTTACTGTAGACCAGCAATTTGCTGGGGGAAGTGACATTCACTTACATGAACATAGAACCACTAGTTCCTAACTCGTGCCCGTCCTAAAATGGAAGACGAACCACGGACCGGGGTAGGCTACCTCCTGGCTCCAGCAGGTGTACACAACGTCATTTAGCGCTGGACTATTGGTCTGTGTATTCCTAGGATGTTCGTCTTCCATTTTAGGACGGGCACGAGTTAGGAACTAGTGGTTCTATGTTCATGTAAGTGAATGTCACTTCCCCCAGCAAATTGCTGGTCTACAGTAACTTGTATACAATATACACATAATAAGATCTCCAGCAAAGAGCCCCCCCATCAGGGGTGGTGCCCGTCAGACATTGCAGCGCCGGTCTGACGAGGAGCAGTGCCTATGATGAAGCATGACACCCTATGGGTGTGTGAGGCCACTTGCTCCTAGAAGTTAGGACCCCGGTCACTATTTTCTGGTTTACATGGTTGGAACAGTGTATTACTAATTTTTGATGTAAAAATAAATAAAAGCATCCTCATTGCTAGAGGAGAATGCACGCACAGAGCATTCTGTTAAAACTGTGTATGTACACATAAACATTTCAAAATATAGGCCGAAGTTTAATAAACTGGATAGTAAATAGTCTAATTTCAAATGAAAATAGAGACTTTCATAAAGTGTTGCTGTACAAAATATAATTCTCGAGTATGCGACTTTTGTGTATCATTGTAATGCAGCGCAAAAACAGGCCACAACATCAATGACTGCTGTGCACACAGATTAGTGCAAAATATATAATTTGGCCTTCACTTGGCTCTGAAGCAAATAATTTGTCATTGCTGCTTGGAAAAATTCACTATTCCTACACCATTGTTGTCCCTCTGTTTTTCTAATGCCCAGGGTGTTTCCGCCTCGAAAAATGAGACATATTATTGACACATTGCATTTAAACACACTTTATAGTTCAACTGGAAACATGTTCTTCCCTAGGTATCGGGAAAACCATGAACGCTTGTTCTCATGTCATATATTGTAACACAAAAAGAGGCCATTTGCTAGTCCATTTCTAAAATGTCTAAGAGAATTTTTGGTTTTCTGACAATAATTAATGACAACCAGGTTTCATATAATTATGGCAATACTGCTGTGCGCCCACTGTAATTAATTTATTCCGTCTGATAAGACTGTATTACATGTTGATATGCCCAATTTGCTTTATTGGAAACGAATTTCATCAAAAGACTTGTTAGCGCGCATTTAAGTTCCTTTTCTGGATAATGTAAAACATAATATGGACACACAAAACACTTTTCAACATGTATAAGAAAGAGAATGTATAAGAAAAATGTGCTTGCTTCCTCCCTTCACCCTTCTATTTGCGCTGTGAAATGGCGCATCCAACATGTTGCCACTTCTTAAGTTAAATAAACATTCATTAACTGGCCAGGAACACTTTCCGAAGAAGGTTCCGGTTTCATTGGGTGAAACCAACGCTTTGAGGGAAGGACGCCCAAATGTCTCCCCCAAGCACACACATCCAGAACGTCCAAAGTTGACCTTCATGAACATCATGCCAAGCCTCACATGCGTCCTGTTCCACATTGGCTATGGCCTGTAGCGACACGTCAGGCAGCGTAGAGCCACCCAATAAACACCAAAAACTCATACCTTGCAGTCCACCCAGCCCACTTATTGGTCTGAAATTGCTTCCAGCTCAAATCAGTCTGACCCACTAGCCCTACCAGTTTGTCTCTCTCTCGCCTCTTCAAACCTTCTCCAATCCCTGGCGTCAAAACACTAGGAAGTGGGCTCGAAGTGTTAGCAAGCTTTAAAAAATCAATAGATTAAAAAACAATGGTCCTCATTAATATTTTCGGTATTTGAAATGCCTTGATTCACTGCAAATGTGTTGTATTTTATTTATTTATTCGTTTATTTATGTATTTGTTTATTTCTTTATTTGCGTACTTACTTATTTAGGGTTTGTGTTAAGCTTTCCTAATCACTATCCACTGTCCTCAGAGCCCTTCAGGTGCGACAGCAATCAGTAACAGTTATAGTAGGATTCTAATTTGCAAAGTCTGGTGTCAAAAGCTACAGGTTGACAATCAGGAAGAGTGGAGCTTACCGGGACCCACTTCATCAATGTGTACCAAAAGCTGGGTTCACCTCTCCTCCTCTCCTCTCCTCCCCCAAGTAGTGAAGCACAAGAAGATATTCTGGGTACTCTGTAAAATAGATACATTTACTGAATAAATGTACATGTAATGAATGTCAATGGAGACCATTTGCATTTTTGTTGGGCAGTATGAAAGCCTCATTGTGTTTAATGAGAATGATTGAGTTAACACATAACTTTAATGTTTTCAAGCTATACAAGGATTGACAGAGCCACTCTTGCTCTGTTTAATCACCAACCTTATGTCAAGAATCGGAATCTACAGGTGTTGACATTGAGAGGAAATCATGCATTGAGATGACAGTCTCATATATGTGCATGTACAGTAGTGATAATCTCATATATGTGCATGTACAGTAGTGATAATGAGGTAGGACGTTTGTCCCCGTAAAAAAGGATGTGGAGGCAAAGTATATTTTGGCCCATGGCAGGCTCAACATTAGTGGCATTGTATTCGGGTGTACAAAGGCTATGAGACTATAAGTTCCAGAAGACCATGCCCAGCAGCCATCTTGCACTGGTTCTGCTATAAAGGGAGCCAACCACAAAACGACACTGTTCAGAAATTTGTAGCATTCCTGGAGGAAGGTTCAGCAGAGTGAAGCTTGCCCTGGAGAGTGGAGATAAAGAGAAGTACCATGCCAACAAGATTAAACTTCATAGATCGGGAAGGAGCTGGTAGGAAAGGGCATTGATGGTGGAATACCCATTAAAGCCATTGTAAGTATACATATATCATATCTCAAGTAAAACGTGAAACTGTTTCCTTGGGTCATTACTCTACATTGGTAATAGAAAGGACACCTAAGGAAAGTACGATTTCATAAGATTTAGTTGGAGGTATGGGAGAATTTAGTAAACCAGTGCGCTAATCCAGTCTCTTTATGCTTTCAGATTTCATTTCCTGCAGTTCCCATGCTGAATCCCTTTCCTCTCATCAAGCCACTCCGACATCCTGTGAGATAACAAAGACAGAATCGGTGGTGCTTAGAGTATCGAACCGATCCAGAGTCCAGAGGCGAAGTCATGATTGAAAATGCACTCCATTTCATTAAAGGTTCAACTACGGGGTACATATAAAAAACTTGTGTACATAAGGGCCCATTGCAGAACAGCCAGATTAATTTTACTCTCACAGGTTTCTAAATCTTTAGGACTGGCTGTTTACGACGTTACCAAAATTATACTTAAAATATAGCAGCTTTCAGCCAGCCCTGTTCATCCATTGGTCTGTTGTTGTATCATTGACATTTTTCAGACTGTCCACTACAGCATATATCACAGAGCAAAATGTCAGCCCACTTCAAATAATTGCACAAAAACAAACAGGGGGAGGCCATATACATACCCCTCTAGAGCCTAGGCTACCACGATCCTGTTGAAGAAATACTGGTATCATTAGAAACTGAGGCTCTCATTACAACCCTGGCGGTCGGTGTTAAAGCGGCGGTGATACCACCAAGAGGCTGGCGGTAAAAAAAATGGGATCACGACCACAGCGGAAACCGCCATCATAGACAGCCACTTTAACACTCCAACCGCCACGGCGGTAGCAGCCAACACCGTGGCGGTCACCGCCAACTGGCAGGCGGAAGACAATGTACCTCCCACCCTATCACAACCCGCCAATCTGCCAACTTTTCCGGGGCGGTACCAACACCATCAAAAGCACGGCGGAAACAGTGTTCTGAAGGGAAACCACTCACCTTGCGACACCCAATGAAGAACCAGGACACCATGGAGCCCGAGCTGCAGGTCCTTCCAATGCTGGTGTATCTGCTCATACACCAGGAGCACCAAAGACGGCAGCGGTAACAACCACAGTGAGTACTGCACCTAGCACATAGGGGAGGGGGGGAGGAAAAAGAGAGTGACACACACACGCAACACCCCCACCCTCACCTACAACACCACACACACAAACACATGCAACAACAGTACATTTACACCCCGTTACCCCCTGGAAGAACGCAAGGACAAAAGGAATTGAGTTAAATTAGTGATATTTTGAAATGTCCAGATATAATAAATGTATATAGAAAAACAGTATATACAAATATTTACAATATGTACAGAAGGCCGTACACTTTCCTTAGAAAATGTTCATGGCCCAGTGGGCCAAAAAATCATGGGCGAAGCCCACACTTGACTCCTGCCTCAAAACGGAGAGAACACTGCAGGGGCATCAGGTCGAAAACATACAGGCACCTCAGGGAGAAGAGGAGAGAGGGCACCTCAGCCGGAAGATGGTACTATGCCACTGCTCCTGGAGTGGGCAGCATGCCCACAGCGATGTCCTGGGGAGTGCAAAGCAACAGTCTCTCAAGTGGGTGGTTTGCCCACTGCTTGGTCCTGGGGAGTGCAAAGCCACAGTCTCTCAATTGGGTGGTTTGCCCACTGCTTGGTCCTGGGGAGGGCAAAGCCAAAGTCTCTCAAGTGGGGGGTTTGCCGACTGCTTGGTCCTGGGAGTGCAATCCACAGTCTCTCAAGTGGGTGATTTGCCCACTGCTTGGTCCTGGTGAGGGCAAAGCCACAGTCTCTCAAGTGGGTGGTTTGCCCACTCCTTGGTCCTAGGGAGTGCAAAGCCACAGTCTCTCAAGTGGGGGGTTTGCCCACTGGTTCTGGAGGGGGCCTTGTGCCCAGTCTGCTTCATCCTGCCAAGGAAAGTGATAGTGGATGCGTATCTCCACTGGTTATGAAGGGGGCCTTGTGCCCAGTCTGCTTCATCCTTCTAAGGATAGGGTGAGTGGATGCATTTCTCCACTGGTTCTGGAGAGGGCCTTGTGCTCAGTCTGCTTCATCCTGCCAGGGTAGGGTGAGTGGATGCATTTCTCCACTGGTTCTGGAGGGGGCTTTGTGCCCAGTCTGCTTCATCTTGCCAAGGATAGGGGGAGTGGAGGCATTTCTCCACTGGTTCTGGAGGGGTCCTTGTGCCTAGTGATGCTGCACCTGGGGTGTGGCAGTTTCCATTTCCTCACCTGGGTGTCTGAGGCACAAGATGTGCAGGGAACAGGTAGCATGATACTCCGTGGAGGCAGATCCAGACTCCATCCTGCGGCGACTAAGGCTGCAAACTGCTGGTAATGCCGGTGCTGGTGCTTCAAGTGGTGGGGGAAGGGTCCAGGCCACCTCCTGCATCCCAGATGGCTGTCCATTGGGGATGCTGCTGCTGACAGATGTAGTGGCACCGGCTGGGCATGTGGCAGTGCAGGTGGCAGTGCTTGCGGCAGTGTCTGCGGTAGAGATGCTGCCGGTGCTGGCCGTGGTGCAGGTGCTGGTAGTGGTGGAGGGAGACACCAAGCCATCTCCTGCATCCTCGGACGGCTGCCCACTGGGGATGATGCTGCTGACAGTTGCGGCGGTGCAGGTGGTGTGGCAGATGGCAGTGCAGGTGGCGGTGCCTGCGGCGGTGCTTTCTGCAGTACAGGTTGCGGGGCTGTCTGTACTGATGGTGGGTACCAGTCCTTCACCTGGAGCCTCCGAGGCCTGAAGTGCCCTGCCTTGGATTTTCTTCCCTTTCCCCACCTTGACAGACGCAGCTGGGACCTTGGCACTGGCAGCTTGAGTGTTTGAGGAGCTCTTGCTGGGTGGGTCGTGCTTCTTGGCCGTGCTGCATGCTGGCCCCTTCTTCACCTTGGCAGGTGGCGGAATCGGTTGGTCCTTTGCAGTGGTCGGTGGCACACTGCCAGCTCTGACGGGTGCCCCCTTTGATCCCCTGGGACTTGCAGGTACCACAGTGGACGCCGACTTGGTGGCTGAGGTGCTGGCCTGGGATCTTGACACCCTGGCCCTAAGGGAAGGACGGCGGTAGGGGTAGGGAAGAGGTCAAAGTTAGCCAGGAAAAGGTTTTTAGACACACTGGGACGGGAAGATGGAGGGGGTTTGGGAGTGGTTGTAGGAGGTGTATGTCTGCTGAATTTGGGTGAAGGTGCATGGGCTGGACGCTGTTGTGAGGTGGATGGCTGTTGGGTGAGTGTGTGCTTGCGTTTGTGTACTTTGGGAGGAGGGCTCACAGACACACTGGGAGAGGGCACAGGGGACGTGTGCATGGTTATGGTTGTGGTGACTGCCCGTGAGGGGTGTGTTGTGATGGACGTGCTGGTGATGGAGGTAGTGGATGATGATGTAGTGCATGCAGGTGTGAGTGGAAACGCTACTGGGAGGGAGGTGGACAAAGAGGAGGAGGGGGACACAGTGGAGGCAGTGGATGTTGGTGTGTTTGCATGGGTATGGTGCTTGTGTGAGTGCCTGTGAGATGAAGTGTGGTGCTTATGTTTTCCTGAGCCTCTTTTGTGTGTTGATTTGTGTGCATGCTGGTCTGAAGGTGTGCTTGGGATAGGGTGAGGTAGAGGGGATTGGGTCTGGGTAGTGGAAGTTGGTGGGGGAGGCTGGACACAGAGACAATGGCTGCCATCAGTGCTGAGGCTTGAGCTTGAAATGCTCTCTGTTGGGCCGCCACACCAGAATGAATGCCCTACAGGTATGTATTTGTTTGTTGCAAATGCCTCTCGACACCCTGGATGGCATTCAGAATGGTTGACTGCCCAACAGTGAGGGATCTCAGGAGGTCAATAGCCTCCTCACTGAGGGCAGCAGGGCTGATTGGGGCAGGGCCTGAGGTGCCTGGGGCGAAGGAGATGCCCACCCTCCTGGGTGAGCAGGCACGGGAAACACACTGAGGGACTACTGGGAGGGCGGTGCTGGTAGGGAGGGGCTGTACCTGTTGTTGGGGTGGGCACAGAGGTGTCCGCCACCGCCAGGGAGCTTCCATTGGAGAAGGAGTTGCTGTCACTGGTCTCCTCTCCTGTCCCCGTCGTGGAGATCCCCTCACCCTTCGTCCCACTGGTGCCTTCACCCTCCGTGGATTCGGCCTCCAGGCCCATGTGGGATGCAGCTCCCTCCGTCGCCGGTGCCTCTGCTCCTCCGCCAGATGATGCTAATACTCATAAGGACAGGGTGACAAAACAAAAAGGGGGAGGGACAGACAGGATACATTGGGTCAGTGCCAGCAACAACACAACCGTTGGCGTACACAACACACAGTGAGCTGCCCTATGCACTAGGCCATGCCCAACCAGTCACTAAGATAGTCACCAGCCCATGGGGAACAATGCCTAACGCCAGCATCTGCACACCTGACACCCTAAAGACCCTGACCAGTAGGTGTTGCCCACTTGTACCACTGGAGTAGGAGTGGTTCAGAGCCTGCACACAAGGGACCTACCCTGCCATGATCGCCCTGGCCTAGGGGCACCCACAGCCCATATCCCCCACCCAGCTAGCTCCTAAAGCGCGCACCCCTTGAGGCTGCTGTGATGACCTCAAGCGCCCATCCAACTCCGGATAGGCCACCGCCAGGATGCGGAACATCAGGGGGGTCATGAAGCGACAGGCACCCCTTCCACGCTGGGAGGCCAGCCCCAGCTGGGCCTCTGCCGTTTTCTTGGTCAAGCGGCACAGGTCCTCCCATCTCTTGCAGCAGTGGGTGCTCGGCCTGTGATAGACCCCCAGGGTCCACACCTCCTTGGCGATTGCACGCCAAATACCCTTTTTCTGGTGGGCGCTGACCTAGAGGGAAAAGACAGCGGAAAAGGAAATTACTCACCCGTTCGGACCATCATACTCATTGCCCACCAGTTCCCACCCATGCCCTGACGCACATACACTGACAACCTCTCATGCAGCACTCAGGCCAGGATGCCTGAGCACCCCCTAACATGTGGCTTACATCCACACCACTCCAAATATGCATTGCCCACACATCATGCTCACAGTTTACTCACCTGTTTGTCTGGAGGACTGTAGAGTAACGTGTACTGAGGTAGGTCCCCATCCACCAGTTTCTCCAACTCCTCCGCAGTGAAGCCAGGGGCCCTTTCCCCAGACAATCTAGCCATTGTCACTTCGAGACTCAAGTCACAGCAGCATTTACAGTGTAGGTCCTCTCCTGTTGACGTCCAGGTAGCAAGTGAGTGAACAGATAGAAAATGGCGGTGATGTCCGTGGTGGTGCGTACCATCACCGCCGGCGTACATTGCCATTGGCTCCTGGAACCCATAGGGCCCAATGATAACCAATGCGAAGTTGTGCGGCAGTCATTGACCGCCTACCGTGAAGGAGCACAACGCCAGCACACTTACCTCATTTCCCCTTGTCCCTCCTCACAGGTCAGGCAGCCGCCATTTCTTTGGGGCACATGGCATGGCACCTAACTGCGTCACAGCAGACATTGGCACATCAACTGACTCTCGACTTCACATACTGCTTCTGTGACGTAAATTCAGCAAGAGTTGTGCACTCTATGTGGATATATGACCTTCTGCTCACCATTCTCCTCCATAGACTACAATCCCTGAGGCAGGTGATGAGATGGCGGCATCCTCCGGTGTACAGACCCCTGGTGGACCTGTCGACAATGGAGCACAGACACATTATCATCGCATACAGACTTGATCATGCCACAATCCAAGAACTGTGTGCTTAATTGGAGCCAGACCTGATGTCAGCTATCCGTCAGCCCACAGGAATCTCCCCTCTAATGCAGGTTCTGTCAGCGCTGCATTTCCTGGTAAGTGGTTCCTTTCAAACTACAGTGGCCATGGCATCAGGATTGTCTTAACCAATGTTCTCCAATGTGTTGACCAGAGTGTTGTCTGCCCTGCTAAAGCACATGCGCCGCTAAATTGTGTTTCCCCAGGTGGATGATTTGGCCACAGTGAAAGCTGGCTTTTAAGCACTGGGACATATGCCCAACATCATTTGCGCCATTGATGGTACACATGTGGCATTTGTTCCCCCTCTCCGAAGAAATGAACAGGTTTACAGGAATAGAAAAAGCTATCACTCGATGAATGTGCAAATGGTGTGTTTGGTGGACCAGTACATCTCCCATGTGAATGCCAAATATCCTGGGTCTGTGCATGATGCCTATATCTTGAGGAATAGCAGCATCTCTTATGTGATGGGGCAACTCCAGAGGCACCGGGGTGGCTGATAGGTGAGCCCAAGGTCCCCACACAGTATAAGTTGGGGTCTGAGTATGGGGTTGTCCCTAAGGGTTAGTGTGTGTCTAACAGTTGTCCCTTGATATTTGCAGGTGACTGGTTACCCCAACCTCTCATGGCTACTGACCCCAGTGAGGAATCCCAGGACAAGGGCAGAGGAACGTTACAATGAGGCACATGGGCGTACAAGGAGGATTATTGAGAGAAACTTCGGTCTCCTGAAGGCCAGGATCCGGTGCCTCCATCTGACTTGTGGATCCCTGTACTACTCACCCAAGAAGGTGTGCCAGATCATCGTGGCATGCTGTATGTTGCACAACCTGGCCTTGAGACGTCAGGTGCCTTTTCTGCAGGAGGATGAGCCTGGAGATGGTCTTGTGGCAGCGGTGGAGCCTGTGGACAGTGAGGAAGAGGATGCAGAGGAAGAAGATATGGACACCAGAACAAACATTATACAGCAGTACTTCCATTTTTTGAATCATTACACTGACTCCAGTATGGTATATGTTTCAAGGGTGTTTATTTTTGTGCCAATAAGTATGAGGATATATGCAAGGGGCTGGGGTAATGGTGGAGGAATGTCCAGTTAGAGTCCAGTCTATTGGTATCACAGGTGCATTGTCCAATGGGGCTTAGGAAGGGGAGTAATGGCAGTTCCAGGTGGACAGGGTGACAGAGTGAGACAGAAGGGTGACAATCAGGAGAGTCTTTTTTCCTGGCGGGGGTCTTCGCAATATTCTCTGTCTTCTGCCTGGATCGCAGGGACTGTTTGCGTGGTGGTTCTCCTTCTGCAGGGGGTGGGGTGCTGGTGGCCTGTTTGTCCACTGGCAGGGCCTCCTGTCCACTAGCACCGGCAGAGGTGGAAGGCTGTTCCTCCGTTTGGCTAGTGTCAGGCGCCCATTGTTGTGCCACTGCCTCCCTCATGGTCTTGCCCATCTCAGCCAGCACCCCTGCAATGGTGACCAGGATGGTGTATATTTTTGTTAGGTCCTCCCTGATCCCCAGGTACTCTCCCTCCTGCAGCCGCTGGGTCTCCTGTAACTTGGCCAGTACCTGGCCCATGGTCTTCTGGGAAGGGTGGTATGCTCCCATGATGTTTGAGAGTGCCTCGTGGAGGGTTGGTTCCCTTCTCCTGTCCTCCCCCTGTCGCACAGCAGTCCTCCCAGCTTCCCTGTTGTCCTGTGCCTCTGTCCCCTGAACTGTGTGCCCACTTCCACTGATCCCAGGTCCCTGATCGTCCTGTGTTTGTGGGGTTGCCTGGGGTCCCTGTAGCGGTGGACACACTGCTGGTTGACGTGTCCTGGGGACAGTGGCATGGGCCCACTGGGTGGGTGCTGTGCTGGTGTTTCCTGAGGGGGGGGTCTGTGGTGGGTTGGGACTGTGGCAGGGGAACCGACTGTCCAGAGGTCCCTGATGGGCCAGGTTGGTCATCCTGATCCAGGCGTGCATAGCTGCTGTCATCACTGTGGGCCTCTTCGGGGGGGAGGGACTGGATGTAGCTGGCACCTCCTCTCTGGTGATGTTGGGTAGGGTCCTGTTGGGATTCAAACGCATTGTTAATGTATCTGCGTGTGCCATCTTGTGCATGGGTGTGTTTCCCTCTATGATTGTGCTTTCCCTGTCGGCTTGGCTTTGTGTGAGTGGTGATTTTGTGGGCTGGGTGAGTCTCTCTATTGGGCATGCTGGGGTGATGGGTGCCCATGCAGGTCTGTGATGGGTCTCCATGCATTGTTGTTGCATGAAGGGCTTGGTATTGGGATGGGTGGGTTGTGCTAGTAGGGTATATGTGGGTTGGTGGAGTGGTGGGGTGAGGGTAGGAGTTAGTGATGGCATGCAGGTAGGGTGGGGGATATAGTAGTAAAGATTTGACTTTCCAGAGTCCAATCCTCCTGCTACTCCTGCGAGTCCCTCAGGATGCATGATCGCCAATACTTGCTCCTCCCATGTTGTTAGTTGTGGGGGAGGAGGTGAGGGTCCACCACCAGTCCTCTGTACAGCAATCTGGTGTCTTGAAACCACGGAACGCACCTTCCCCCGTAGGTCGTTCCACCTCTTCCTGATGTCATCCCTGGTTCTTGGGTGCTGCCCCATGGCATTGACCCTGTCCACGATTATCCGCCATAGGTCCATCTTCCTTGCAATGGAGGCCTGCTGCACCTGTGATCCGAAAAGCTGTGGCTCTCCCAGATGATTTCCTCCACCATGACCCATTTGCTCCTCGTGTGAAAACCTGGGGTGTCTTTAGGGTGCCATGGGTGAGTGGTATGTGTGAGGATGTGTGTGGTCATGTGTTGGGGTGTGTGCTGTGATGTGCGTGGCTGGTGTATGGGTGATGGTGTTCTGTGGCTCGGATTGAGGTTGTGCTCCTGGCTTGTCTCTCTCAGTTGGCTATATTTTCTTTCATTGTAAGGAGTTGTGGGTAATGTGGGTGTGTGTTTTATATTGGATTGGGTGTGTGGGTGTGGTGTGTGTATGTGTGTCAGGTGTGTGTATTTTGAATTGTCAAATGTGTAGTTTTGTAAGTGTGTGTGTATTTTGAGTGCAGTGGTGTGTACCACCAATGGTTTACCGCGGTTGAAAGTCCGCTGTGTTGATTCGTGGGATGTACAATTGTGGACATATTCCTGTTGGCGTAACTGTGTGGGTTTTGCTATCGCCAGTTTATCACTGACCTTTGGTTTGGCGGACTTGTGTGGGTGTCTGTATTGTGGCGGTATTCTATGTGTGGGTCATAATACCTGTGGCGGATTACCACCGCGGTCATGGTATGTTGGCGGCCATCAGCACGGCGGTAGGCAGCATTTACCACCAGGGTTTTAATGGGGGCCTATACCCCAAAATATCTCAGGATGAGGCCTTGACTGTCATGGAGGACACCTTGAATAAAACACCACCCTCCACCAAGAACCTACAGAGTTTCTCATGGAACTTGCCACGGTTTGCCTGAAAAAGAATTTCTTTATGTTTAAGCAGGACCTGTTTTTGCAGGCCAAAGGGGTGGCGATGGGATGTACATTTGCACCGGACATAGCAAATATCTACATGCTGTGGTTGAACACCAGATGTAGTGATTTACCCTTCACTACGTCTAACAGTAGAAAGAAACGCAATTTTATTGCAAGACTGGAGGCTCATATTATGCTTCTCTAATCTTGCTTAATTTATTAGCAGCAGTCAAGAAACGAAACAACAACTCCCAGAAGGCTAACAAAAACAGCCAATGGGAGAGAATAGAATGATGCAACAGCCAATAGCATAACAGTATTCGTCATACAGTGGCAACTGACTGCGAAATGCTCCTCTTTTCTTGCTGCTCGCAGTCAAGATAAGTACATCTCTTCATATTTCTACACTATTTCTTATATTCGTCTCTATATTGGTTGTATACGATTATTTATTGAACAAGGTCATTGTTTTAAACGCTTCTGTGCGCTTTACCTCGCGCGCATGCTGTGCGTTTCCAATGACTTTTTTCTACCGTTGCTCTCCCGCTCACTTTCCTGTCAGCCGGCTCCCTTTCACTTTGTTTGCATCACACATTACCTAACAGCTGTGGTTTTCCTTTGAATATCGTCTCGACTCTGCTTTCCTCTCCATGCCCTTTTTCCTTTGACAGCCCGGTAACCACTCCCCAGGGGTGGGGTTTCCCTCCCTTCCTCTACCGGGCCTGTCCGTGCCTTATTTTCCCTCTGTACACTCCCCCTGGAGGTCTTATCGTTACAGTCACACCCCTTCTCTATTTAACCTTTTTTCACCAGCTTGTTGTAGCTATTGCTAACTCTCTCCATTATTATGGAGATTGATAGTTCACCAATCTTCCAGGGTGATATTCAGGAAGGAGAATCTTTTAAAAGTGATTTGAACAATTTTATACAACATTCTGTGCAACAAGCAGTTTCTGCTTCCATGGGAAAAATGACAAAAAATATAAAAAATTCTATGGCACGACTAATGTCCAAAATGTTTTCGGCCCATCCTGCAGGGGAAAGCAGGAAAAGAAGATTTCCATTGTTATCAAATCCTAAGAAGGTGCAATCTGTGCCTACTAAAAAGAACGCACTAGTGAACAGTGAGGTTTCCTCACACAAGGATGAGGACTTAGGGCCAGATGTATGAAAGGATTTTACCCATTCTGTGTCTATGGGAAAAAGCTCTCGCACATATGGCCCTTAGTTCCTGCCAGGCCTCCTTCTAAGGAGGGGTCCAAAAAGTCACCTTCTAAGTGCAAAGAAAAACTCAAACATTCTAATGTTAGATGTGCTAAAGTTGTCATTTCTCATATTTGGGACACGGATGATGACTTGACAAATAATGACATGGACGACCATCAGTATCCCACTGACGTTTCTGAATTTTTGCCTCCGGCAAGAAATCAAAGATTAACAAACAAGATTCTCCTATTGAAAATATTGTTTTTGACTCTATGGGTTTTCCTATGTTTGACCCCTCTTTATTACACCAGTCAAATGCCACTGAATGGTCCCTTTTGGACCATGTAGCAGAGTACATTACTGCTAAGTTAAGGTCTCCTCTAGGCAGGCAGACCAGGGCAAAACTGAAATCTGAGTGCCCTAGACCCTTCCTCCCTTCCAATATCACAGCCACTCCCACCATTGACCCTACATTACTTACCTTTTTCACAAAGTTTGGCAAGGACTGTAGGAAATGAGTCAACAAAGCCTGATCCACATGTCAGGATTAATTACGAGACATTGTTGGCCCCCTTGCCTGTATATTTGACATGGTGGAATCAGCTAAATCTGAAGATGAGGCATTGGATCCGGATGAACTTTCAATCTGGATCCAGAGAACTTTTTTTCTCCTTGGAAATGCAAATGCCGCGTTAACTCATGAACGCAGGAAAGACCTCCTTTTAAAACTTGATCCAAAATGAGCAAGTCTGGCTCCCCTAGACCCCGGTTCCAAAGCGGAAGATTTACTCTTTGGAGATTTCTTTATCAAGGAATTGAGTAATTACGTAACCACCTTCACTTCCATCGACAAAGCACAACAATCGAAGAAGAACATCTTTACTCAGTGGGTTTTTGGGAGGGCCGGTGGAGGCAGGAACCGCTCTACTGGCCACAATTGCCGGAATCAAGGCTACAGAGGTTTCTTTTCTGACAACAACTCCGGTTACTACCAGGATTTTAAACCACAATGCTACCCTCAGAGAGCCAGGGGTTTCAGAGGTTGAGGGATCAAGAACCCAAGAGCCACTTTCCAGTCAGTTAAGCCTGCCTCTTCCTTCTATTCTGGTAGGGGGACGTCTTTTACATTTTCTACAAAAATGGCACAGCATAACCTCGGTTCCCAGGGTTCTATCTACGGTCCAAGGTTATGCTATACAGTAGATCTTTACGACAAACCTTTTCAAATAACGTTTCCTCAACCTCAACAGTTTTCTCTTGAAGTTTCTAACCAAATATCTCAGGAAATCCAATCCCTCCTTCAAAAATGTGCCATCCAACCTTGTCCTCCAGATCCATCAGGATTCTTCAGTCCATTTTTCTAGTACAAAAGAAAAACAAAAAGATGAGACCAGTCATTAACCTTCGTTTATTCAATCAATTTGTAGTGTACCGCCATTTCAAAATGGAGACAATTCTACATCTAAGAGACACCCTACTACAGGACAACTGGTTAGTCAGGCTGGATCTTCAGGATGCCTACCTCACTATTCCAGTTCATTACAAATTCAGTAAATTCCTCCAGTTTCAATGGTTCGACCAAACGTATAATTTTTCTTCCCTTCCATTCGATATATCTTCAGCTCCTTGGTGTTTTACAAAACTGGTGAAACCAGTAGTTGCCTTTCTCAGATCCAAACGCGCACGGCTTATAATTTACTTAGACAATCTTCTTATTATGGGCCAAAACACCACCCTTCTTCAAGATCATCTCTGGATTACCTCTTCCCTTCTTTCAGATTTGGGATTCATTATCAACAAACAAAAGTAAATTCTTATTCCACCCAAACAAATAGAATTTCTAGGTTTCCTAATCAACTCTTCATTTGCCTTCGACAAAGGTCTCAGCCATCAAGTCAGAAATTTTCCAAACTCTCCAGAATGCGCGCATTTCTCTAAGATCCCTTGCAAGAATAGTAGGTCTCCTATTGTCATCCATAAAAGCTATCTTCCCAGGTCCCCTGTTCTATTGAGCTCCGCAAAGATTAAAAATTAGCCATTTACGCAGAGGTCTATCTTATTGAGACGTCATTCCGCTGGACGAAGAATCGCAGACAGTACTGCAGTGGTGGATAGACCATTTAGACGCCTGGAACAATAGAACTATCTTCTCGTCAGCCCCAGATCTTGTATTAGAGTCAGATGCAAGTCTGACAGGATGGGGAGCAAGATGCGGTCCGATCTCAACTGGAGGTACATGGGCTTCAAATGAACGCAAATTGCATATAAATTGTTTAGAGATGCTTGCAGGCTCCTTTGCAATAAAAAGCTTGACAAAACAGTTGAGTACAGTGTTCCGTTCTTCTGCGCAAGGACAGCAAAGCGGAATTGGCAAAGAGTCTTTGGGAGTATTGTCTTCTCAGAAAAATTTCTCTACGAGCAGAACACTTGCCAGGTACTTTCAACTCCATAGCAGATTGGCACTCCCGTCACCTCAGAGATTGGAGCGATTGGAGACACCAGCCTTTGTTTTTTAACTCCCTTTCTAAAAAATGGGGTCCTTTTCATATAGATCTCTTCGCTGCCAGGCTCAACACATCTTCCCCGTTTTTTCAGTTTGTGTCCAGATCCTTTAGCCCTGGCAACAGATGCTTTCTCTCAAGACTGGACTCAGTTCACAAATTATGCATTTCCACCTTTCCTCATGATCAACAGATCCTAGCCCAAACCTGACATCAATCAGCCACTCTAGTTCTAGTGGTCCCATTTTGGCAATCCCAAGTCTGGCATTCATTTTCGAAAGGCTGCAATATAAGCCTAAAATGTATATCTGCCATTCTCAGAATACTCGTCCTAGACCCTCCGCAATTAGAAAAAGGCCCTCCATGTTCTTTCCTTATTAACTCTGTATATATCTATGGGCACATCATGAACTGGATCGGCCTTCTTGCAATATCTAAAATAACGGTATGTATCTTCGTTTCAGAATCAATCTCTATGTATCCCAGACCACAATACATTTTTTACATTACTGATTATCCATTACTGAGCACTCATATCTATCAGAGTACAAAAGAAATCAAGTCAACGTCTAACATATACACCTCAATAAGTACTTACTATACATATGTTTGGCAACTCTCAGTCAACATTCTATACTCCAGATTGACAATATTTGACAGATTACCCATTACTGCACACAATTTTCAAATACTATACCACATATCAAATCACATTCTAATATATATACAGCGATCAGGCATATAATTATCATGTGTTTAACAATGCCCAGATTTCTTCATGATCATTCAATGCTTGGGAGGCTGTATGGAATCTTGCTATAAGTCTTGCCTCTGTTCTTAAAAGACTATTCTTATTCTGTGATTTGTGTACTGCTTTGGGTATCACGTGTGGTACAGTCCATTCTATGTCAGGTAGTTGAAAGTCAGACGACGGAGATCCAAAAGATGTGACCTAGGAACTACAAAGCAAATTCCGAGAGGAAGTTCGTCCGATGATCAAGATGACAGTGGTAGTGCTGGAACGGCTAGGAACACAGGGAGGGAAAAATATATAACAATTAATATACGTAGAGGTGGTATAATACTTGCCTCTGTGTCTTTAATAAAATTAAGACTTTCCTTCATAAACTACTAGGAAAATCTACATTTTATTGAAAGACCAGAGGCTCATATTATGCTTGTTTAAAGCATCTCGATAACAACAGAAGAAGCTGTATGAACCGGTTTACAGTAAAAGGTTCGAAAGACATAGGTGGTCATTCCGACCTAGGCGGACAGATGCTTTCTCTCAAGACTGGACTCAGTTCACAAATTATGCATTTCCACCTTTCCTCATGATCAACAGATCCTAGCCCAAACCTGACATCAATCAGCCACTCTAGTTCTAGTGGTCCCATTTTGGCAATCCCAAGTCTGGCTCCCTTCCTTTCTAGGGTTGATGGTGGATTTCCCAGTGCTTCTTCCGACCTTTACCAATCTTCTTTCAGACCCTCTTGGTTGTCCTCACAACCTAATCCTAGAACAGACCCTCACTCTTTCATCTTGGAAAGTCTTGGGATTCCCCAAGAGTCAACTGACATTTCGGCAGAGGCTGCAGAATTTATTAATAAGTCCTCGGCTCCAGGCACTACAAAGGCTTGGTTTCTCTTCCCATACACCAGCTTGGTTTCTCTGGACAAGCTGGTGTATGGGAAAATCTTCTGATCCCTTTTCAACAGATATAACTCTAATAGTTCATTTTCTATCTTCTGAATTCAGTTCAAGTAAGTCTTATTGTACAATAAACCTGTATAGGTCTGCCATTTCCACGTACTATTCTTTGATCAGTGGTATACTAGTTGGTGAACATCCTCTTATATGTCGCCTGTTAAAGGGAGTAAAGTTCTGCAATCCTCCTATTCCTAAGTATAGCAAGTTCTGGGATGTTAATGTTGTTTTAAACCTGTTCTTTTCATGGCCTGACAATGGTATCTTATCCTTAAATATGTTATCCGCCAAACTTACTATGTTGTTATGTCTAATTTCTATCAAACGCCTTTCTGATGTTAAAGCTCTTGACATTACCTCACAACAATTTACTCCTACAGGAGTTTTCTTTTCAGTTCACAGAAGAACAATGACTAACGTAACCTCAATTTTTTATCCTTATTTTCCAGGTCAAGCCAAACTATGTGTTGGACAATGTCTTAAAGTTTACAAACTCAAAACAGCTAATCTCAGAACGTCCTCTCACTCCCAACTTTTTATTTCTTTCAGGAAACCTTATAATGCGGTTTCTTTTCCTACGCTAGCCTGGTGGGTCAGATGGGTTATGTCCCTTGCTGGTATTGACACCTCTGTTTTTGGGGCACACTCTTCCAGAAGTGCTATGGCTTCCAAAGCTTTTTGGGCTGGGTCCAGTTTAGAGGACATTCTGAGATCAGCCGATTGGTCTAATGACAATGGCCCTCATTCTGACCCTGGCGGTTCTCTACCGCCAGGGCCAACGGGGGCGGGAGCACCGCCGACAGGCCGGCGGTGCTCCCTTGGTCATTCTGACCGCGGCGCTTTGGCCGCGGTCAGAACGGGAAAACCGGCGGTCTCCCGCCGGTTTTCCACTGCCCCTTAGAATCCTCCAAGGCGGCGCAGCTCGCTGCGCCGCCGAGGGGATTCTGACCCCCCCTACCGCCATCCTGTTCATGGCGGGAAAGCCGCCATGAACAGGATGGCGGTAGGGGGGGTCGCGGGGCCCCCTAACAGGGCCCAACTAGGCTTTTCAGTGTCTGCGATGCAGACACTGAAAAGCGCGACGGGTGCTGCTGCACCCGTCGCACGCCTTCCACTCCGCGGGCTCGATTCTGAGCCGGCTTCCTTGTGGAAGGCGCTTTCCCGCTGGGAGGGCGGGCGATCTGAATCAGATCGCCCGCCGGCCCAGCGGGAAAGTCAGAATACCCCTCGCGGTCTATTGACCGCGGGGCGGTATTCAGGCGGCTTCCGACGGGCGGGCGGCAACCGCCGCCCGCCTAGGTCGGAATGACCACCTATGTCTTTCGAACCTTTTACTGTAAACCGGTTCATACAGCTTCTTCTGTTGTTATCGAGATGCTTTAAACAAGCATAATATGAGCCTCTGGTCTTTCAATAAAATGTAGATTTTCCTAGTAGTTTATGAAGGAAAGTCTTAATTTTATTAAAGACACAGAGGCAAGTATTATACCACCTCTACGTATATTAATTGTTATATATTTTTCCCTCCCTGTGTTCCTAGCCGTTCCAGCACTACCACTGTCATCTTGATCATCGGACGAACTTCCTCTCGGAATTTGCTTTGTAGTTCCTAGGTCACATCTTTTGGATCTCCGTCGTCTGACTTTCAACTACCTGACATAGAATGGACTGTACCACACGTGATACCCAAAGCAGTACACAAATCACAGAATAAGAATAGTCTTTTAAGAACAGAGGCAAGACTTATAGCAAGATTCCATACAGCATCCCAAGCATTGAATGATCATGAAGAAATCTGGGCATTGTTAAACACATGATAATTATATGCCTGATCGCTGTATATATATTAGAATGTGATTTGATATGTGGTATAGTATTTGAAAATTGTGTGCAGTAATGGGTAATCTGTCAAATATTGTCAATCTGGAGTATAGAATGTTGACTGAGAGTTGCCAAACATATGTATAGTAAGTACTTATTGAGGTGTATATGTTAGACGTTGACTTGATTTCTTTTGTACTGTGATAGATATGAGTGCTCAGTAATGGATAATCAGTAATGTAAAAAATGTATTGTGGTCTGGGATACATAGAGATTGATTCTGAAACGAAGATACATACCGTTATTTTAGATATTGCAAGAAGGCCGATCCAGTTCATGATGTGCCCATAGATATATACAGAGTTAATAAGGAAAGAACAGGGAGGGCCTTTTTCTAATTGCGGAGGGTCTAGGACGAGTATTCTGAGAATGGCAGATATACATTTTAGGCTTATATTGCAGCCTTTCGAAAATGAATGCCTGTACAAATGTACAATACAAGATGGTAATGATATATGCCTTGTTAAACTCGAGTAGTCCAATGTTCGAGGATTTCAAGATTGGGAGATATACAATTTATTACAAAACACGGAGGCCCCTATTATGCTATCTTCTCTTGCTTTAATTCAGACAGCAGCCAAGAAAAAACTACAACTCCCAGCATTCCTAGCTGGGAAAACTACAGAAAATATGTCATCAATAAATAACCAATCAGGATAACAGGTAGGTATAAACGTCTTGACTCAGAGCAACAAGTTCTCTTTTCTTGCTGCTCGCAGTAAAGATAAGTACTACGTTCATCATTTCTGCTTACATATTTATTTAACATTTTATTGTATCTTATTTGTTCTGAAATATTATTAATCATTGTTTGCCTTGCCATTTGCTTTGTTTGTTTCGTTTCATTTTGTTTTTTTCTCGTCCGTGTTTGTTTTTTCAGTGTATGGTCACAACGTTCTATTCAACGCGCCTTCAGCATGCGCTGTGCAACGGTCGTTTCTGGACCGTAACGCTCTTACCGGCACTTCTCCTCAAGAGCGCTTCATTCATCAGCTGTTTGTTTTGGCTCCTCGCCTCGGGGAATCCCTTTTCTGCTCCTGCAGTATTTTCTCAACGCTCAGAGGCACCGGAGTGCCAGACCATGCCTCCTATTCATTTCAACAGGTTTCCAATGCAAACCTTTACATCCTGGTTCTGCCCCTTAAAGTTTTAACCCTTTCCTGCCCACATTATTTATTCTGTCTTTGTTTTTCACTGGATTTGGCTACTTTTATACAGAATTACTAGTTTTTTTCTAGTCATTTTTTACATTTATTACCTCATAATGGAAAATGTCTCAGAAGATGAGGAGGCTCAAAACTTTAAAGACAATTTAGATTCCTTTATTAAGGATTCAGTCCAGAAAGCGGTTTCTAGCTCCATTTCTGATTTTTCAAAGTCCTTTGAATCCTCGGTCAAGAAACTACTGACCTTTGACGTCTCTGCTTCTGGTTCCAAGACGAAGAGCAGATATTGGACCCCTAACACAGACTCTCCTTCAAAAAATCCCCTTTCTGAACCAGGTACTTCCACTAATCTCACCTTTCCCATTCATATTTCTCACTTGGGAGATACAGACGATGATATGGGTGAATCAGATACGGATAAGGATGACCCAGACATAATGATCTGGTCAGGGCCTGTGGAGAAGAGGTGTAAAACTTCTCTTAATCTACTGGGAGAGTCTTCAAAATCAGTTAATACTAATGATTCCTTATTGGGGTTCTCAGGTCAACCTATGTTTGATCCTGCGCTTATCCGTCACCCGAATTCCACTGAGTGGACTCCCTGTGAACATGTGGCCTTATACATCTCTAACAAATTACATCAACCTTTAGATAAATTGGCACATAACAGATTGAAATCTGAATTTCCCAGACCTTCCCCTTCCAACAATGTTACTGCCACTCAAGTAATTGACCCGAACATGCTTATGTTCTTCACAAAATTTGGCAAAGACCCTAAAAAAGGTGTGGGCAGGGCTTGGACTAATGGTCAGGACAGATTATTGGATCTTTCTGGTCCACTGACAAGAATTTTGGATTCGGCGGAAGAGGCAGGAATGGAGGGTACTAAAGTCGACCCGGTTATTTTATCAAATTGGGCCCAAAAGGCGATTTGCCTTCTAGGCAACACTAATGCTTCCATGGCGCAGGAAAGACCGAAGAGTTTTTTATTAAAAATTGATCCCAAATTGAGCAATCTTGCCACCAAAGAAATGGGACAGGAAGCTAATGGCTTTCTTTTTGGGGACTCATTTATCAAGGAACTCAGTAAATATGTAGCCACCTTCACATCTATAGACAAGGCTCAATCCTCCATGCAGAAGATTTTCCACTCTCGTGTTTTTGGCAGGGCCGGCAAAGGCAGGAGTCGCTTTGCCGGCCGATTCACCCACAGAGGTGCAGTCAATCAGGCCAGAGGCTCCGCTACATACCAACAAGAATACAAACCACAGTTTTACCCCAAGAGGAATCGCTCCTTCAGGCGTGGCTACAGATCTAGAGGCTTCCAAAATTCGGGTAAGGAATCGTTCTGCTGGTCCACTGTTGGTGGGAGGTCGGACAGCTTTGTTTCTAACAAATTGGCAGATGTTAACAACAGATCCGTGGGTACTGCAAACTGTTTCAGGTTATTGAATAGAGCTCTATTCCACTCCGACTCAACATTGTCCTCCAAAACTTCTGGTTTTCTCCAAAGATCAGGGGGAACTTCTCTCTCAAGAGATTCACTCCCTTACACTCAAACAAGCTATAGAAGTTTGTTCCCCTCATCCTTTAGGGTTTGTCAGCACTTTATTTCTAGTACAAAAAAAGAAAGAAAAATATCGCCCAGTCATAAATCTAAAGCTTTTCAACAGGTTCGTAGTATACCATCACTTCAAGATGGAAACTATTCTCCATCTTCTGGACTCGTTATTAGAAAACGATTGGATGGTTCGTCTAGATCTCCAAGATGCATATCTCTCATCCAAATTCATCAATCTTTCAGAAAGTTTCTTCAGTTTCAATAGAAGGACCAATTCTTCCAGTTCAAATGCCTCCCCTTCGGTCTTTCTTCAGCTACATGGTGTTTTACCAAGGTGTTGAAGCCAGTGGTGACACACATGAGAGCCCAAGGTGTCAGGATCATGGTTTACTTGGACGTTTTTCTCATTTTACATCAGGACAGATCCAAATTAACAGAGCAATTAGAGAATTTTGTTTCTCTCCTCCAAAGCCTTTGTTTTCTCATCAACAAAGAGAAGTCCAATCTTATTCCGTCTCATCAGATGGAGTTTCTAGGTTTACTCATAGATTCTGTCAAGGCCACCCTTCACCTTCCAACCCAAAAGATCTCCCACATAATGAAAGAAATCCTATTGGTTTTGAACAAATCACAACTTTCAATCAAATGCCTAGCTCATATAATCGGTCTTCTAGCTTCATCTATCCAAGCTATTTTTCCAGGTCCCCTTCATTACTGGGCGCTCCAGTGACTAAAACTGTGACATCTTCGTGAAGGTTTCGGGTACGAGGACTTGGTCTCGCTGGATCACGATTCTCGTGTCGAACTCCAATGGTGGCTCGATCACCTAGATGCCTGGAACGGCCGAGCAATTTTCTCTATAGCACCAGATCTTGTCTTAGAATCCGATGCAAGTCGGACTGGTTGGTGCGCAAGATGTGGTCAGTTCTCGACTGGAGGTTGTTGTTGCATATAAACTGTTTACAGATTCTTGCAGGTTCCTTTGCGATCCAAACATTTGCCAAAGACAAGGTAAGTTGTTCTATTCTCCTCCGTATGGACAATCTCTCAGCTGTCCGATATATAAATCATCTAGGATGTACACGGTCCAAACCCCTGGCCGAGTTAGCAAAGAGTCTATGGGAGTTTTGTCTCCAAAATCAGATTTCCCTGCAAGCAGAATACCTTCCGGGAAACATGAATACGATTGCAGATTGGTGTTCCAGATATCTTCAGGACTCCAGCAATTGGCATCTTCATCCTTCGGTTTTCAGAAATCTTTTTTCCAGATTCGGTCCTTTCTCTGTCAACCTCTTTACCTCTTGTTTGTATTCTCAGCTCCCTCTCTTCTACAGCTGGAGACCGGATCCTCAGGCATTAGCTACCAACACTTTTCAACAGGACTGGTCCAATCAGACGAATTACGCCTTTCCTCCTTTCATTTTGATCTCCAGAGTCTTGGTGCACATCTGTCCCCAATCCACCAGGATCTTGTTAATCACACCTTTTTGGCAGGGTCAACCATGGTTCCCCTCAGCTCTAGAATTGTTAATAGACTTCCCAGTCCTCCTTCCTATCTTTCCCTCCCTTCTATTGAACCCAATGAGACAACCTCACGAACTAATAATCAATCGTTCCCTTCAACTAGTGGCATGGATGGTTTCGGGTCTTCCTGGAGAACCCCAGGAATTTTGCAGGAGGCTGCTAGTTTCATCCGCCAGGCCTGGGCTCCCAGAACAACTAAGGCCTACAAGTCAGCCTAGTCACCTTGGCATAATTGGTGCCTGGTCAGGGGTGCTGATCCCTTTTCAGCAGATGTAGTTCTGATTGTTAATTTCTTAGCCTCCCTGGCAGCTCAGGGTAGAGCATATAGAACTGTCAATATGTACAGGTCTGCAATTTCAGCTGAACATGTTCGAATTAATAATAAACCAGTCGGAGAACACCCTTTAATATGCCGCCTTTTAAAGGGAGTACGTTTTCCTAAACCTCCTTTGCCTAAGTACAGTGCTATGTGGGATGTTAATGTCATTTTGCAATTTTTATTATCTCAACAACCTAACTCTCTCTTATCCCTCAAATTCCTTTATGCTAAGCTTACAATTCTTCTTTGTTTAGTTTCTCTAAAACGTATTTCAGATGTTAGAGCTTTAGATGTGACCTCTGTACAGTATACTGCTGCAGGTGTTTTCTTTCAGGTACAAAGAAGAACAAAAACTAACCTAATGTCAGTGTTTTACCCGTATTTTCCTGATCATCCCAATTTATGTGTAGGAAGTTGTCTGAAAGAGTATATCTCACGAACCAACGATTTGAGAAGGCCATCTGAAACTCAACTCCTCGTCTCTTTTAGGTACCCACACAACCCTGTCTCTTCCACTCTAGCCCGTTGGGTAAAATGGATTATGAATTTGGCAGGTATTGACATTTCCGTTTTTGGGGCTCATTCCACGAGAGGAGCTATGGCATCCAAGGCCTTTTCGGCAGGATTGAGTTTGGTTGACATTCTCAAATCGGCGGATTGGTCAAATGTTTAAACTTTCAGAACGTTTTATTGTAAACCGGTCTCTCATGTTGCCAGTTCGTAGATTTCCATGCATCGAACTAGCATAATAGAAGCATCCGTGTTTTGTAATAAAATGGAGATTTTCTTAGCTTTAGTAAAAGAAAGTCTTGATTTTATTAAAGACACGGAGGCGAGTATTATCCCTCTACTTTTCTTTAACCCTTCCTCCTTTGTTTTGTCAGGTACAACTGCCTCCGCTAACCAGACGTCCTAAAAGGCTTCTCCATCTACATTGCAACGCTCCTTCTGGTCTAACTACAGAGATGCACAAGTGGTCCTTCTTTCAAGAATTTCAACACATCATGCTGCAACCGGACCTTGATGAAATGACTTTCAGTGTTATATATCGTTTGGAAGCTTTTTTCTCCATTGTATTGGTCTGTATTATTTTGATTTTCATTTTTCCATTGTTCAGAGTCTATTAACTGCTCTGCAAGAAAAGAGGACTTGTTGCTCTCAGTCAAGACGTTTATACCTACCTGTTATCCTGATTGCTTATTTATTGATGACATATTCTCTGTAGTTTTCCCAGCTAGGAATGCTGGGAGTTGTAGTTTTAGGTGCTTTATGGACTAGATATACACAATGGTTTATCAATAAGCATGGACGTTTTTATATTAGGTGGTTACTTTACTATGCTGCATGTATATACATAGGGGGTATTTTTGTTTTATTAATTGTTTTTCAAACACATCTTTTGATTTTACACATGGTGGAAGCAACATGGAGATTGACAATCGATGTTTAGTAGATTTTTTGATGTTTGATACATTCTGTTGTGTATATGTTTTTATTTAAAGGTACACACACCTTATATCGTCCTGAAGAGGTCAAAAGTCATTAGGCCAAAACATGTTAACACCATCTTGATCATAAGGAGTCCTTGTCAAAAAGTCAAGACACCTGACAAAAAAATCGTTAGATCTTCAGCCATTATCCACAGAGTGTGTGTGTGTGAGATAAGTGGGATATATGGCGATAAGGTTTTGTAAAGACAGACTACCTTACAGACAGACCAAATAAGTTGGACTGTATATATTTGGCTGTCAATTTTTGAAAATTAAATTATAAGGAATTGTGCGTAAATAATTTAGATTTTTTAATATCGGTTTCTTTGTACAGTATATGTTCAAAACAACTGTGGTTTGAATCTCTTTCTACACAGTGTCTGGGAGTACTTTTATAAATATCTTTAAAAAGATAAAATATAATATAAATCAAATTGTTCCAATAATAAATCAGATCTTACGGTAGAAAAGCTTTATGTATTTGTCCCTCTATAGTCAGCATTACAGGATATTTTGAGTGGCCCCCTTTGGTTTGCAGTTACCATGAAACACAAAGCAAGAACAAATGGCTCTAGCAAGATAAATCAACCAACTTTCATTATCAGCAATAACACTCTGATTGTTATTGGCCAGATTATCACGATCCAACATATGTGATTTGTTTTTTTTACTATAAACTGGATATCGCTTTTTTATGCATCAGTTATCATTTACACCACTACACTTGTTGAAGCAAAATCGTGTCATTTATGGCAAATGCGAAATTAATTACTTATACACATCGCTTGAGTAATTGGTTAACTTCACTGTGAGTGAAGAATTTTTCTTTTTCACAAGGAGATCACCAGCAACAAAAGTAGTTCCAGTCAGTGCCAGGAACTATTATAGTAATGCCTTTTGAGACCAAAAGTATATTTTTGCTTTTAGCCAATGTTTTTTTTTAATAACAAAGAACCCTCAGGAGCTCCGCATGTATTTTTGTTTTGCAAAAAAAAGAAAAAACACATAACCATTCACAAAGCCAAAATGCTGCCAGCCAACGCCAACCCTGTTCGCTTTGCCAGTGCTTGTTTAAATTGAACTACAGGCTCATTAGGGTGCATTAGTTATACTTTACGGTCAACTGTTTGCATTTGAGCTTGAGCCCCCTCTGAGAAACGACTTCAACTTGAGAGAACTGTCCCTGTGACCAGGGGAAGTATCACGTAGTAATTTATGCCTCAGGCCCTGCCCCCAATAAATCACTGCTGCGAGCAGACACTGAAAATGGAGACCCCACCTGCACAAACAACCAGGCTTACAAAATGAGAGAGACTATAAATCTCCGCACCGCTGATTAGAAACATGGGACCCGCGATGGGGAAAGTAAAAAGGTAAAACATATTAACAAATGAATGCAGCCTGATGATCTGACAATCTGTTTAGTTTATGGCAGAGAGAAAATGCAAACACTGTACTCTTATAATAACAGCGTTAAAGGTTAGTGGAGCTCCAACAAGGCCCAGGAGATACCGTTTATCATCGTGTTATGTGCACTTGTCAGCCAGGTACTATCTCTAGCCTCGTTTTCAAGGTTCCTGAAGATAATAGAAAGAGGCTTTGACTTTATTTATTTGCAAAAAAGTTAGCGTGTTTTTTTCTCACGAAAAGTGTATTTTTAATAAAGTGCGCTCAGACGTGTGCAATACATCAATATTGAAATAGATAACCTTCGGGTGGTCGCCAGTAGGTAGTTATAGTTTTTTTCGTTTCCACAGACGGAGCGTTTTTTCTTTTGACAATAACTTTGGTGCCATTTGACAAATGTTCACGACATTTTCAAAATTAGTACGCAACTCACTTCTTATAGACATATATAGATATATAGCTAGATATGGACCAAATAAAAATAGTATTGTGTAACTGATGAACAAAGTATGGGCGGTGTTAACATATAGGACAACTAAAAGTACCATAGTATGATGTAAAGAATGTGAGCCAGTAAGAAGTAATTGCAAGTGTTTTAATGTGTGAAAACATTACATGTTTTTGTGGCCTTAGAAATAAATCTAAGCTTATTTATGCATGTGACACACCAAGTTACCTTAATTGCACTAATGTGAACACGTTAAAAGTCCAATTACATTACCGTTCTCAAGGTAGAATATCAAAGGTCTTACTGTTCAGCTGTAAGGATGTTCCCATTATCTCCTCAATGGCATCTTTTAGGGTGGGGGCCTGAATTACAGGGAATTAAAATTGGGACTCTCAGGATCCCCTTAGGAATTAATAGTTACAGGCTGAATCAGTAGTATCGATCCCGATTTCCCTGGCATTTCTCCATTTGTCCCTAGTATTCACTTGGAGTGCCCACCTGCTTCAACCCAATTTGCAAGGGGTCTTTTAGTCCTGATTTGGCCCCTAACTTTTGTTGGTGGCTGAACTGGGTTTAGACCTCGTAATGAGGCCCAGAAAGCGTCTTGGTAGCTCTCAAAGTGGCTGCTCTTGCCATTTGCATCATTACGTCCTTTCTTAATGCAGCTGTTAAGTGGGAGCTCCTTAGTCACACTTATACGCCCTATTTGCACATGCCTATACTTCCTCCTTAACTCTACAATCAGTTCTCCTTGTCTATGCTCTTCCACTCAAAACACTGAAGCAAGTGTCCAATAAGGTGGAAAGACGTTGCTAATATTTCTTCATTGGTCCTGTCCCTTGGGCACAGCAGCAGTAATGGAAGTCTGCTCCAAATTAAAGTACATACTCATGAAGTGTGTTTGTTGCATATGACTGTGCTTAAAGATTAACTGAACAACTAAAAGTTGACAATTCACCCAAAGGATCCTCCATCCTGTGGTGGTAGGTTATCTTTGAAACTCATGGGGAGTAAAATATGCGCTGAATTCCAGCGAGCTAGCCAAAATTATTCTAGGCTGTTATACTCACACTCATTCTCACTCACTCCCCGACAGCTCGCAGCACACAATCTCAATCACTCAGGGTTACTCTCACTCCTTTATTACTCACTCTCACACACATGCTCTCATGCACACACTGACTCCCCTCATGTGAACACAGCATTTTCTTTTCTTTTGTGACTGTCAACATGTTATCTGTAAGGGCGGCTACTCCGCAACGGCAAAGGAGCATAAACCCACTGGCTGAGAGCCAACAGCTGAAAAATAAAACGATATTTGATTATCATGTTATTGTTCAGCTGCTGGTCTGAGCCAGCAGGTGCAGGGAGGGACGGGGCTGGGCCCTAAAAGGGGGGAAGAGGAGTGGAGTCACTAGGGTGCATCTAAGTGCGCATGTCAGTTTGGCCAGCTCTCTTAGGCAGACCAAACTGGCATGCACACTTAGGTTTCTCCAACCCGGCTGTGTTGCACAGCCAGATTGGAGATACAGCACTGACTTGGAGAAACAGCATAGACTACAGCGCACTGTCTGAGCGGCAGACCAATCCTGATGCAGCTTGCATGCTAGGTATAGCTTGGTAGCAGCACCAGGATTCCATGGGGAGCGGGTGCTGGTGTCCCAGGGACTGCGGGGACACCAACACTATTGGTAGAGGAGCAGGGCGACCGGTACGTTTTTTGAAATTTATTTTTTATTTTATTGTTCTCCCCCTTCCCCGTCCCTGTCCCCCATCCCTGTCCCCCCACCCCCTTTGAGATTTGTTTCAACCGCCACTGGTTAACTGATGTGCATACTTCCCTTACACTTTCACATAAAATGGTAATTACTATTGGTATATATGTGTCCATTTCTCCATATGATCAGAAGATAGAATATATCAGGGACTGGATGAGCATATAGAGCTCTCAGTTGTATCCCGTCAGGAACACCTATCCACAACCTCAACTCACCCAGACACCTAGCAGTAAGTCAGTTCTGGTAAGCGCCATACTAGTGTCTTATATTGCTGGAAAAAACCTACAAATGCACAAGATCTCACAAAAACAAATACTCTCAGTTAATGCAAGAAGTAAAACGTGAAATGGACTACATCACTCACATGGATTACCTTTTACAGGTATTGTGAAATTGAAGACCTCTTTCGAAATCACTTTTTAATTACATACCATATAGGTCCACTGGAGCAGTGGTGCTAGATTATACATGCTTTGTTTAGGCCTAGAGTCATGGGAACTAAAGTGTTCCTTTAGAACACGCTTTGTACCGAAATTCGCCTTGCTGAGCTCCTGGCATGGGCTGGGCACACAGGGAACTGAGAGAGAGATGTGGTTGAGCATCAAATTGACAAGGAGTGCCAACCCAGAGGTGAGCCAAGGGTCTGAATTGGCTCTAAAAGTCCGGGCAGGAGCACATCATTGAAAACATTTTGCATGTAAATCATGCAACAAACACCTTGACGATATTATAGCCTTTTCAAAATTCAGAAAAATATACTTATGCACACTGATCATGTCACCTTAGTACATCATTATATATTGCTGCTTTTAGAGGTATTTATAAAAAGTGAGTTTTCAAACATGAACTTAGAAATATTCTTGATCCCGCACCTCCACTTCTGTTGTGACAACAATGCCATTGGTGAACTAAAAGGCAAATCAATTGTCACATATACCCTAAATGTGGTCTAAATGCTTATTAAAGATGAAGCAACATGATCTTTTATCAAAGAAAACAAGGTTTTTGTTATGCATACATCTTGATCTCATATATTTGAAGGTTCTCTCATATTTTATAATGAAGAAAATGGAGACTCCTTAAAATGAAATATTTGCCTAAGATCACATAAATTGCAAGTTGGGCATCCAGGACTGATTACGGGTTTTCTTTTTCACATTATGCAATTAACCCCTAGATGGGTATCTTTTTTGTCTCCTGTTTCACATCAAAGTTTAATGTGTTATATGCAATTATATGGGATCGTGGCCAGTCTAAGAAGACCTCAAGCTAAGCCAGAGCCAAGCATGTCACTCAAACCTGGCTTGTACTTTCAGTGTCCCTCCACCTCTACTGAGGCAGATGTCTACAAGAGGCAGCAGGGGGAATTGGTGGAACTTTATCCCTGGGGAAAGGGTGGCAGTACTGGATAGCCGGCTTACCTGTGAACGGTGGCATGACAGTCTTCTGCGACTACAGTTCTCTAACAAAGGAGAAAGTAAATGCTCCTGTAAACAGATACACTGCATGCACAGCTAAAGCAACTGCAAAAGTACACTATTCTGCCTACTCACCTGATAAAATGTTGGTATAACTCATAACATGTTAACCAATATCATGTCGTTTGGAGCCCAATCATATACAACCACAAAATATATTAAATACTTTTTATTAAACAATATCAGATTAATTCAAAGTAGTAAACCACTTTTCTGTGATCTATGATTCCTGTGACTGCTAATCACGTGATGAAAAAATGACCCACCCTCCTGCCTCCTACAGAGGCATCCTCCTCTACTTAAGCCTCAGAGATTGGCAGAAGCCCTGGGCAGTACAGGGCTGAAACTCTCGTTAGAAAGTGATGCTTGCAGTGTGTGATCATTGGGTGTTAACATGATGAGCTGAAGATCAGTAGGCCAGGGCTGGAACAAGGTAAGCCCTGGCTTAGTGCAACAAAGCTGAAATGGTTGGCACAAGTGCACTAGCACATGTGTGTGTCATAGGTGCCTGGATGCCTCCTCCTCAATGAAGTGCGAGTCAAAGAGTGACAGCCAGGCAGACAGAACTAGTTTTCTAATTACTATTGCAATAATTGTAAAAGTAATTAGAAAATTAGCATTTTGCTGTTGGAAAGGAAGGTGGGTGGGCGGAAACTCTTTACCTAAAATAACCAGCCACCATTACCTCTACATTTGTCTAATGTCAAAACACATTGCTGGGTTCATGTAGACTCAACTCTGTTGCTTAATTTGTGTCTGTGGCTGCAAGTGGTGGGCAAGTCAGTTATTACATTTAGCCTAATTGTAGCTTAGATTCTTATTATGGTTGAAGCAACATTATCTTCTATTAATGCAAACTGAAGGTTTTTGTGCAGTGTACAACTTGAACTCATCACAGGACTTTGACCAATGACAAGAGAGAGAAATCCAGAAATGGAAGAAAGAATGAGCCAAAAACCGCAAAACAATGGCAATGGGTTAAATCAGGAATGAAAAAAGGGCATGAGTTGAAATCAAAACTAGGAACCCTTGGAATTAGGCATTCATGATCATCAGTGGCAAGCTCCTAAGGAAAACCCTGTTGGTATTTAGAGAGAATGTCATTAACAGAAATATCATGGGTAAAAATATTGTGTCAAGAATATTGAAGACAAAAATATTGTGAATGCAAGTTTCTATAGGTAAACAAAGTTTTACTATATATAACTAACTCCACATATATGTACTTTGAGTATATATATACATATATATATCTATATATACTCAAGTTACGCAGATAACAATAGTAACAATAGTTAACAATAGTAAACCTATACTTACCTATTTGCACTTCTCTATATTTTGGTCCTCAATATTTTTGACACTACACTATGTCCACACAATATTTCTGTTTCCAATATTTTGTCAGTGATCCACCCCTTTGCTTATATGTTAACAAACTGCTCCAACTTCAGCCAAATGGTGGAGGGGTAGAGGCTCCTGAAGGAACTCCTCACAAGCAGCACCAGTGGGGGCATGTATCCACCAAGGACACCAGAGCTGGCTACCCTTGGCTGCAAGCCTCCCACTCACCCCATCATCCATACACTGGGCATGGAGGGACACATACTAGGAAGTCTGAAGAGAATACTCTGTCGTGAGAAGAGAGCCGACAAAAAATCTGGATAACTTTGTGGCTGATGCTCGGGGTGAAGCCAGGACCCTTGCTTTTTGGATTCAGAATGTGTGTTGGAAGGACAACTTAGCCCACAAGAGCTTGATGATTATCAGCTCTGTTTCAGAGAAGTATACTGGCTTACAGTTCAAGTTGGAAAGTTACATTTTAAATATATTGCATTTAGACTTTAGTAGTTAAACATTTTAAGAATTAAATACATTATTTTGGGACGTTGATTATTTTCTGAAGAAACAGAAAGAATTCCTCCATTAAATAGCATTTCATATGGGAGGTTTATATAATATACATTCAGTAAGCAATATGTGTACGGTTAGGAATAAGATTCAAAATCACAGCATGTTAATGAATGTTCATTATTTACCAGTGCACAAAAAAACAAGTCAGTGTCTAGGCAACATTTCTAGGAAGGTGCATATTTATCTTGTCAATAAGGAATGAGGTTAATCAGCATTCAATTAATCACTTAAATCCCTTTTAATTTCAGTTTCAAGAAGGTCAGCTTTAAGAACACAGAGAGCGAGTTACACAGAGATATCTTAAATGTGCATCATATCATTGTTTATGTATGATGCAGCACATTCATTGCAGCTGTGGCATATCTGTTTTTTGCATGGTCACACAAATGTTTTGCTTTTTTACGCTATTTGCTGGCTTTAGGATTCTCTGCACCTTAACACTGCTAGAGAGTAACAAAGTGCCTATGCATTCCCTCATAAAAGTGCTGTAATTTGGGGTTCCCAGTTTGGCCTATTTAACTTCCGCATAAGTCCCTTTATATTGGTGCATCAAGTCCACCAAAGCAGGGAAAATTAAATATAATTTGTGCGTTGCAGTTTATATTTATACCACCCAAATATTTGACAACAAATATATTTTCTTTGCTCACTGGCACACAAAAGGCCAGTGGGTGTAAGTTGCTGACTACTTAGCAGGGATTTAAATATCAGAAGAGGGAGGCTGGAGACAGGGACAATGGCTGCCGTCAGTGCTGAGGCCAGAGCGTTGAACGATCGCTGATGGGCAGCCTGACCCGAATGAATGCCCTCCAGGTATGCATTGCCCCGATGCACCTCCCTTTCTACACCCTGCATGGCATTCAAAAGGGTAGACTGCCCAACAATGAGTGTCCTGAGGAGGTCGATGACCTCCTCACTGAGGGCAGCAGGGGTAACTGGGGCAGGGCCTGAGGTGCCTGGGGCGAAGGAGATGCCCGCCTTCCTGGGCGAGCGGGCACGGAGCAAAGGCTGAGGGGCTGCTGGGAGGGCGGGGCTGGTGCGCTGGGTGGCGGCTGTACCTGTTGTGGCGGTGGGCACGGATGTTGCTGCCACCGCTAGGGAGCTCCCTTCCGAGGACGTGTCGGTGTCGCTGACGTCTCCACGGGTCCCCGTTGTGGAGCTCCTCTCGCCCTCCGTCTCACTGGTGTACTCGGAGTCTGTTGTATGGCCCTCCGTGGCCATGTGAGATGCAGCTCCCTCGTGCGCCGATGCCACTTCTCCTCCGCCTGATGATGCTAATGCACACATGAACAGGAAGACAAAGAAAATGGGGGGGGGGGAGAAATGAAGACAGGTTGAGTGCATGCATTGGCAACACCGTTGGCGGAGAGGACAGACACAGAAGCCCCCTGAACTAGGCCGCGCAATGGGGGTACACTACTCAGTTATTGTGACTAGGCCTACGGGTCTATGGACGACAAATGCACACATGGGTGGGGCCGGACCTTGGCTAGCTGTACTTGGCACCCTACAGAGGTGGGGGGCGGGGGCACAGGGCTGTGTCTAACGGAGGGGCCTAGCCTACAGAATGCGCCCTGGCCTGGAGATAGCCACAGCCCTCCTCCCCCACCCAGACACCTTCACTGCGCGCAAAGATAGCAGAATGTGCTGATACTCACCCCCTTGTGTCTGCTGTGATGTCCTCACGCGCCCATCCAAATCGGGGTAGGCCACCGCCAGGATCCGGGACATCAGGGGGGTCAATTGCCGGCTGGGACCCCTCCTACGTTGGGAGGCCATCCCCAGCAGAGACTCAGCGGTCTTTCTGGCCCCGCGGCAGATGTCCTCCCACCTCTTTCGGCAGTGGGTGCCCCGTCTGTTGTGGACCCCCAGGGCCCGGACGTCCTTGGTGATGGCACGCCAAATGTCGATCTTCTGATGGGCGCTGACCTATGTGACATGTACAGGGTGGTAAAGGAAATCGCATCAGTTTTCTGCCTGGTCAATGTGAGTGCCCACCCCCCCTCCCCAACCTTGCCATGTGGCACATGCTCTCATCTTTCGTGCGTTGCACTCCTCATTCGCTCCCCTCCCCACCATCTTACATACACCACACAGGCATAGCCCATTCAACGTGCACCCTGTGTACTAACCTGTTGGTCTGGAGGACCGTAGAGTAGCGCATACTGGGGGTGGACCCCATCAACAAGTTTCTCCAATTCTTCGGCAGTGAAGGCAGGGGCCCTTTCCCCAGTCGCAGCAGCCATTGTATCTCCCAGACCGAGGTCACAGCAGCACTTGCAGTATAGGTCCTCTCCTGTGGATGATCAGGTCTCGAGTGATTAATCAGATAGAAAATGGCGGCCACGCCCGCGGCGGTGCGTACCGCAGCGGTGCGTACCGCGACCGCCGGCGCACATCGTCATTGGCTCCTGAGACCCATAGGGTTCAATGTTAACCAATGCTGCTTTGCGCCGCGGTCTTTGACCGCCTACCGCCACGGTGCGCCACGCCAGCGCAGTGACCTCACATCCCACTGTCGCACTTCACAGGTCAGGCAGCCGCCATTTCAAGGGCCCTCATAGCATGATTTCTACTGCGTCACACAGGCCTAGGCCTTGCATTGCCACTCATACAAGCCGTTCCATGCATAGCGATTCGTGTACTGTGCAAGCTGTTTGAACTAACCTGTGGGTTGCTTGACTCTGTGCTCCATGTTGTCCTTCCTAGGCACCGTCCGCTGGGACTTGCGAGGAGAAGGATGAATCCTCCCGTGTACCGACCGCTGGTGGACCTGTCGACAATGGAAGAACGACATATCATACTTACATACCGGCTTGACAGAGCAACTATACATGAACTATGTGCCCAGCTGGAGCCAGACCTGATGTCCCCCATCCGCCAACCCACAGGGATTCCCCCTCTGGTGCAGGTTCTGTCAGTACTCCATTTTTTGGCAAGTGGGTCTTTCCAGACAACAGTGGCCATATCATCTGGGATGTCTCAGCCTATGTTTTCTAAGGTTTTGTCCAGAGTGTTGTCTGCCCTGATGAAATACATGCGGAGCTACATTATTTTCCCTGAGGTGGGCAAATTGGCTACAGTGAAGGGTGATTTCTATGCCCTTGGACATATCCCCAACATCATTGGTGCCATTGATGGGACCCATGTGGCTTTGGTTCCCCCCAAAGAAAGTGAGCAGGTGTACCGAAACAGAAAAAGTTATCATTCAATGAATGTCCAGGTGGTCTGTTTGGCTGACCAGTACATCTCCCATGTAAATGCCAAGTTCCCTGGGTCAGTGCATGACGCATATGTCATGCGAAATAGCAGCATCCCTTATGTGATGGAACAGCTACAGAGACACTGTGGGGGTCATTCTGACCCCCGCGGGCGGCGGGAGCCGCCCGACTGGAGGGAGCCGCCATATGGCCGCTCCGCGATCGAAAGACCGCGGAGGCCATTCTGGCTTTCCCGCTGGGCTGGCGGGCGACCGCCAGAAGGCCGCCCGCCAGCCCAGCGGGAAACCCCTCCCCACGAGGAAGCCGGCTCCGAATGGAGCCGGCGGAGTGTGTATGTGCGACGGGTGCAGTGGCACCCGTCGCGTATTTCAGTGTCTGGAAAGCAGACACTGAAATACAAAGTGGGGCCCTCTTACGGGGGCCCCTGCAGTGCCCATGCCATTGGCATGGGCACTGCAGGGGCCCCCAGGGGCCCCACGACACCCCTCACCGCCATCCTGTTCCTGGCGGTCGGAGCCGCCAGGAACAGGATGGCGGTGAGGGGGTCGGAATCCCCCATGGCGGCGCAGCAAGCTGCGCCGCCATGGGGGATTCCCAGGGCAGCGGAAAACCGGCGGGAGATGCATCTAAAACATCCACAAACGCAAAGAAAATGACACATGGACCCTTAGCGTGAATTCCACCTTCTCACTCCTCTCAAAGCTGCCTTCAGTAAAACCAGCGCATATCCGTCATGCATCAATATAAACTACGCATGTGCATTATGCATCTAAAAAAAACTATGCAAATGCCAAATGCGTCAAATAAATACACGCATAACTGAAAAACGTGACACACGGGGCAGGAAGTGACGTAACAGGAAATTCTGTCTACAGGGATGGTACAGTGGATGTAGTTTCACTTTCTCTTTACAGTCTGTGCCTTCCTGACTGTGTGGTTGTGTTTTGGAGCTGGTGGTTGTGTCTTGGTTGTGTATTGAAGTTTATGGTGTCCCTCCTGTCGTGCCCTGTTATATATTGTGTGCATTTTTTTCCAGTAGTTGTGATTTTGTGTGTTTTTTGTCTATAGTTGTATTTGTACTGTGGGGTGTCTGTCCGGGATAGTTATTCATTTGTGATAGTTGGGATTAGTTAGTGGGGTTAAGTTTCTGTTTATTTTTATTTTTTCTTGGTATTTGGGGTCAACTTTGACCATATACGACATGTCTGGTGTGGGGGGGGGGCAGTTGACGAGGATGTCAGAGGATGAGCTCGGTGGATTTGTGTGGCTAGTATCCCACTGCCTGCCTAGGATGCTAGAGATGGGTGGCCAGTTCAGCCAGGGATACCGGACCGAGGCCAGGCAGCTACGGTGGAGCAAGGTGCTCCACCACCTCAAGAGCGTGTACAGGAGCTGCAGGAATGAGCACCAGCTCAAGCATCGCTCGGCAGATCTGGTGGTCAGGGAACATGATCTGCTCCATCACCTTGGTGTTGAGATCGGCTGACCTGTTGTTGAGTCTTCCATTGGCATACTATTTACTGTTCACTGCTCTTGAATGACATTAGCAGATGAGTTGGAGTGCTGCATGCAATGCTTGTGGACAGGTTGTATGCAACCAGAATGAAGTGTATCTATGCTAGTCTAGTCCTGGAGTTCACATGTCCAACCATGATACCAATGCAGATCAGATGTCTGGTGAGTCCTGCACAACCATCATGAAGGCACACATTTCAGAGGCCATGGCGACACCTGTGCCCCAGCATGGTGTCATGTATGAAATGCCAAGGTACCGCCAGCCTACCATATTTTCCCTGGATTGTGTCAACAAAGTTGGGCAATGCATATGTAGCGCAACTTTGTCATAATTTCACGCACATGACCCCTGCCCCTTCTATTATGTTAGCAAAGGGGGCTTTCCCTCCTTAGGGGGCAATGTATATGGGGCATCTGTTAACATTAGGCAACTTTGCCACATCAGTAATGGATTAATCAGCGCATGATCATTGCAGACGTAAAATTGAGCGGCATGTCTATCACAAAGCGCCTCTGGGTGCCCTGCAGAACAAGCTTGAGTACCTTAGTCATATTTCTTGCAAAGCACAAGGGTAATGTCATGTTTTTAACAAAACTCCCCCTTATACCATGTTGTTCCGTCTTCTATAGATGGCCCACATATGGTTGTTACACTACATGAGTCTCTGGCCCAGTGTTAGTGTTCAGATATGTGGTTCTAACTCACCTGAGTGTCTGTGTCATTGTGTGATTGTAGTGGTGTGTCTGTTTCACTGTTTTCCACTAGGATAACTAGCTCACTCCTCGCAACTACTTCACACTGGAATTTGTTGTCCACTCGCAGTGACTGTGATATGACACTAAGCATGGTTTTCCATTCATGTCTTATAGATGGACCTGCCCCCTGCACCATTGAGGAAGTGGTGCGATTTGAGGGCCCAGATGTATCCAGTAAGTGTGATAATGTCTGTCCTGTGAAGTAATCCAGGGTTTGGTGTGAGTGAGTCATGTGTGTTGAATACAATGCCAGATGTGATAAGCTGTCCAATGATCAGATATAAAAGGAGGCCGGATGCTGACATTATGGCCCATTTAAAGGATCCCCATTCACCACCAGAGGGTCACATCTTGTGAGGCTCATGGTGCACAGTGGCTAGCATTGTGTACACAGGGTGATGACAAGCCACATGTAAGGCCATATGTGACTAAGAATGATAGAGTGCAACTCTGTGAGAATATTGGTAGTGGCGCACTCCATCATTCTCACAACACAGGGATGCACCATATTGAACCCAATTTGGTTCATCCCTGTATTGTCATGAAGATGGAGGACTGGGCTGGCAATTGTCCCCCAGCACGGCGCTCCATCTTTTGCACTCAATGTATGTAACACTTATGTGGAATGTAATTGGCTTGCATGCAGGTCAGAAACGCATGCTAGCATAGAAATGGGTGTGTAAGGAATAGTAGTGGCAGATTAGATATTGATGGGTGTCTACACCCTACAGTGTAGGTGACAGTCATATTGATCAGGCTTGCATGTGTACCTATCAGCTCTGACCCCTTATGGTTACCAACAGCATCCCATCCTCCTAATAACATGTCCAAGTTACTGGTGATGTATGGTTGTAAATAGACACAGATGATGAGGAAGTTTAGGCCTGAGCTATGTAAAGTTTGTGCTGCCTTTGTATTATTCTTTATTATGCAAAAGCGATGGACACTTCCATATTTTTGGCTCATTTTCTCATTTTGCGCCGCTTTAGTGTCAATAAAATGATGCAAAGGCAGCGTTGTCATTATACTTATCAGGGCCATGGTCTTTTCTGGAATGTGAGCTGGAGTGCATGTGTAATTAGATGTAGCAGTGTAAGCTACTAATCTGTACAGACTCCACACAATGCTGACACTGATGGTTGCCTGTCTCAATTTAACAGCTGCCAACATGAGCAATGATGAGCTGTGTGCATTTCAATAGAGGGCACTGAGGTACCACCATATCCTGGCAGTGGAATCTGGGTTCTGAAAAATGGCTCGCCGCTACAGTGCAGAGAGGGCAATGGGGAGAATGGAGGGCATTCCCACAAGGGGTCCCCACAGTGGCCAAGATGGCAGGGTGGCACCACTGGCACCACACCTACAACCACAACTGCAACAGCTTCAACGTCAGTGCAACAGCCCACACCACCTGCTGTCATGGACAGACAATTGCTGCAGGATCTGCAGAGGGATGTTTCCCTCATCCTTAAACGTTTGGAGAAATAGTTGGCCGCTAACACAAAGAGGCTAAAGTTCATAAAGAAAAAACTGAAGAAGGCCAAACTGTAAATCATATCTGGACTGCCACCTCCAAGTTCAGTCCCTTCCCTTTGGGTCATTTACTTATTACGTGTTAATCGGTGGGTGGGTGGTTGGTGTGGCATGTTGGGGTATCTATGTGTTTACAATTAAAAAATACAATAAAAAAAAATATATTTGTTTAGATTTAGTTAGTATATGTGTAGTATTAGTACATGTTGTCCTGCATGTGTCTTCTAACTTAAGGGGGGCGGGGGCTAATGTTTAGAGTGTGGTGTTAAATGTGTTGGGTAAGTTTAGCATTGGGTTGTTAGCTTTAGTTGTTGGTTAAGTATAGTTAGAATAGGTTAGTGTAGGATAGGGTAGGTTTCATTAATGTTTTTAGTTTAGTTTAATACTTAATAAGCATTTTTTGTGTACTCTTATACATTTTGTGTCATATGCTTGTGTCTCAGGGTCTTCCCCTGAGTGCACAGTGCAAATTGTGTGTTGGCCTAGGGATTCCGTCCTGCCTCCAGATCCCTCTCTTGACATGTGCATTACCTATTGACAACTGAGCTGTCACATTGGCAGCAACAACACATTTACTTGTCCATGCATCTGCCATCCAGTTTACCCACCACTCAAGGTGACTATGTTGACTTTGTATTGGACAGGTAGGTGTCCTCCATCCCCACCCGCACCTGCTGGGCCAGCTCCCGCTGGACTTCTACCACTGTCCTCTCAAAGCTGGTCCCTGGGTCCTCGGAGTTCTCAGCTGTGTTGGTGCTGGCAGGTCGTACTATTGGGGTTTTGGGTGGAGCTTCGTGGATGGCTGCCACATTATTTGTCCTCCTTGTGACTGGAGGTGATGTCTGGAGGGATACCAAGACTTCTTGGAGGGTCTCTTGGCTGATGGTTGTCAGCTGGTCATCCAGGTCTTTGGGGTACTCCAGGACAGGCAGAGCAGCAGGAGAGCCATCATCCTCTGCAATGAGATGGTGTAAAATCAATCTTTCTGTGTTGTGACAGTTGACATGTCACTGACTTGCTATTGGAGGCTCATTGTCATCTTATTTCCCAAACATTGTTCCTGTATATCATGGTTGCAGTCAATCACACCATTTGCCCCACCTGATTGTCACATGAGGGGAAGCTCAGGTGGCGCAATTGGCTGCGTCATATCTACTAGGTGTGATGTGTATCCTTTTTGTGACTTGACACCATCTTGTTATTGTCAATCCTCCCCATGCATCCATTTGCATGGTAGGGCCTTTAATGAGTGTTGCAGTGGTCAAGCCACAGCAACACACATGGCAATATGCTCTTGTCCCAGTCTTACATGTTTCACATATACCCGGGTGATACTGAAACCTTGCACCACCCCAAGGATGGCATTGCCAAGACACTATGCTGTTGTTTCCTTTGATTGCTCCTCATGTTGATGTTTTCACAGCACACATGGACCTAGCAGATTTCCATTTCATCTTCTGTCTGTGCTGGAAGGTGCACCTTCCTACACAACTATGATCTCCCCCTCAATGGAGTCATCCCTGCACTATGATTCAAGAGATGCAGCATAGTGGCAGTGCAGCTAAATTGACATAGGCACAGGGGTGGACCAAGGGATGGTCCGCATGGGCATCATTTGTTGCTGTGTACATCATTTTGAATATTACAGTGCTTGATGGTAAATTAGTTTATGTACATTGCCAGTTACCTGGAGTTGAACTTAGGTCAGGGCCTCAAACTAGTTTGATTGTGTTTTTGCAGGTAATTATACTAGTGCATACATGGACCCTCATTACAACTCTGGCAGTCCTATGACCTCCTGACTGCCATTGTCTATATGACCACCCCCAAAAGCGCAGCTGGCAGTGGTACATGTTGTCAATGGTGAATGCCCCATGTACCAATGGCCTGGCGCTGGCAGGTCGTAGGCAGCTTACTGACTAGCAATGCCACCTGTCTTGTGACACCACACCAGTATTACGGTCAGCGCTACCCTCCAGGTATGTTCCCACTTTTCCACCAGCCTTTGCATGGCGGTGAAGCCCATGCAAAGGTTGGTGGTGATGTGGTGTGGGGTGCCCTTGCACAGCCCTTGCACCTGACATGGGCAGTGCAGGGGGACACATGCCCTGCCCCTTTGCCATTTCCACTGCCTCATTTGCAGGGCTAAGAGCAGTGTGTCCTATCACACCCAATTCACCCCAAGACTGGCACTGACTCTATTTAATGCATCAACAATGTTGTGCTAAGTGCCCCACAGAGCTACCAGGAGCAGACAGGTTTCCACCCGCCATCCCAACATGTGACTTATACCACCAAACACAAGGGGTACACTGCACTGGCAGTCTTACCAACACCAGACTTGCCCATGCACCATCCCCCGCCCATCAATGTGAAATTGTACACAATTATATTCACAGTCATACACCATGTTTAGAAATTTGTGTAGTTATTTCCGCATTCCTATGTGTCTCACATGGTTGTGTCAGAGTAGTTGTGGGCTCAGCCTGTTTTTGTTGTGACCTACAAATTGTAGTCTGTAGTACATATTTTCTCTAGTGGCACAGTTCTGAACAGCGTCAAAATGTGTGGCTCCACACTACACCAGTTTAGTTACACTGGGCAGTGGCATGTTTTCGGTGATAGAGGACACCCTGCTGTTTCCCAGCGCCAGCCCAGATCAATTTTCCCTGAGTGGCATCTTTACTGCATGATGGAGTAGTAGCTGCCTTATGGGGGTGTGTTGTTTATGTGTGGGGTGTTGGTGCTTCTGGCACATGTCTGGGTACGGTTGAGAAAGGTTTCAATGTATTGTGTGCTGTGAGATGCAGCACACATGTTTTGGCAATGAGACAAGGCTGTTACAAGGTGTTTCTGCAATATACACCACCATGACGTAACCCCAGGAATGGTATTGACTGACTTTCGAGTCTCTGATGTCTTGGTCGTGCTGGTAGGGTTTGTTTGACTATATGCAAGGGATGTTGTGATGACACAACCAGGAGCACAGTCATTATACATGCCTTCCATCCTGTGTGCTGCATATGTACATGTCGGTATATATCCCTGGTGGTTAACATATGTCCAGGTTTTGTATGTGTTGTGGGGCATGGCACTACCAAGGCGTATGTACATATGTTGCTTACATCTAAATGTTGCAACTTGCTTCATGTGCAATGTGTCCCTCTGTGCTCCTTTGATATGCATTGCATGTGTCCTATGTGCCTCCCCCTTCTTGCACTTGACAATTTTTTATTATTTTCCCTCATGCAACTTTCCCTGCATTTGTGGTGTTTCCTGGTAGTCTGCGCTGTCCTATCCTGCAATACCAGTGACCAGTTCCTCCGGGATGACCGCTGCAGCCATCTCCATCTCGGTCAAGTCCTCTTGTGGTGTTGGACTTCCACCTCCAGTTTCCAGTGCTTCCTTCCTGTTCCTTGCCATTTTCTCCTTTGTCCTTCTCTTGCAGTCATGCCAGCATTTCTTGCACTCAGTTACAGTTCTCCTCACCTCTGCCACACTGTTGATCTTGCTAACTCTTTGCTGCCAAATTGCCTCTCTCCTGCCAAATTAGCACTTTGGAGGTGATGAATAGTTGTTGATGGTGCTCCATCACCTCTCTCACCAGAATGTCATGCTCCTCCGCACTGAAACAACACTTTCTCTTTTTCTTCTCCCTCCCCTGGGACTTGAGTGTGTCCTCCTGGCTGGTTCCTGGTTGTCTGGGGTCACCCTGGGGTCTCTCCTGGCTTTCTTTCTACATTTTGTCAGTTTTCTGCATTAGCGTCTGAATTTGGCGCTAATGCGGGTAAAAATGGTGCATTTTTCTTTTTGCGACATGTTTACATGTCATAAAACAGGTTAGAGTAATTTTTCCGGTGTTAACGTCATTTTGCCTTATGACAGGGCGCAATGGTTAACGTCAAAACTTTTGACTCTAACCTGTTTTCAGTACCACCCAGAGTCATAGTATAAATATGACACCCAGGTGGTATTAAGAAATGGGGCTAGTCAGCGCTAAACATTTTGACGCAAAACTGCGTTTGTGCAGTTTTGCGTCAAAAAGTATAAATCTGCCCTAAATTTCTGCGCTTTCACAACGAGTTGTCGAGATTAATTTGTCTGATTTTTACTTTAATGCCGGAATCTTCCATAGTCACTCTGCCCTGAATGAATCACTCCTTTTCTCATCCAATTTTTCTGTCCTGATGATGACCCAATGAATTAGAAGGGTAAGAACGCTGTTGACAAATTGGCAATTGGAACATTTTCTTGGACTACTCCTTTTTCTGTCGTTTTTTTCATGATTGCAGTGTTGATAACTGATCATTTTATTACTGTTCCATTGGCATTTTTAATATACACATGGTATCGGTTTTAATTTCTCACTGTGTGATCACTTGAGCACTGAGCACTTATGGAGCTGTAAACACTTTGGGGGTCATTACAACATTGGCGGTAAAAGGCGCTTACCGCTGTGCAGAAGACCGCCAATACACCGCTGCGGCCGCGGAATCCCACCACAGCTATTATGACCCACATCTCGGAATCCTGCCGAAATTCAGACACCCACACAACACCGCCACACCAAAGGTCAGTGATAAACTGGCGAAAACAAAACCTCCACCTCCACGCCAACAGAAACACGCCCATGCTATTACGACCCACAAATCCACGCGGCGGTCTTTCAACCGCGGTATTCCATTGGCGGTACACACCGCCGCGCTCAAAATACACACACATCTCCAAAACACCGCCACATTGGACAATTCGAAATGCACACACCTGACACACATACAAACACCACTCCCACACACCCAACAAAATATAAAACACACACCCACATCACTCACAAACCCCTATGACCACAAATTAGAGACGAAGGCCAGAGAGACAACACCACCATACAGAGGCACACAACACCATCACCCAACCCACATCCACGCACAAAACACCACACACCACTACACATCACCACACACATCAACACTCACACCGCCCCACACATCACACACACCACCCCATGTCACGCCAAAGACACCCCCACTTCTCCGAGGAGGAGCTCAGGGCCATGGTGGAGGAAATCCTACTGGTAGAGCCACAGCTTTTTGGCTCACAGGTACAGCACACATCAATAGCCAGGAAGATGGAGCTATGGCGAAGAATCGTGGACAGGGTCAACGCAGTGGTACAGCACCCAAGAAATAGGGAGGACATCAGGAAGAGGTGGAACGACCTACGGGGGAAGGTGCGTTCAACGGTCTCCAGGCACAACATCGCGGTTCAGCGGACTTGCGGCGGACCCCCACCTCCTCCTCCACAACTAACAACATGGGAGGAGCAAGTCTTGACCATCATGCATCCTGAGGGCCTCGCAGGAGTTGGTGGAGGATGGGACACTGGTAAGTAAAATCTTAACTATCATATCCCCCACCCTACCTGCATGCTATCACACACCCCCACCCTCACACCCTCCCCTATCACTCCAACTCCTCACTAATGTACTAATAACACAAACCATACATCCCAACACCAAGCCCTGCATGACAGAACTAAGCATGGACACCCAGCACTAAAGCATGCCCACTGCACATACCCAGAACACCCCCCTCAACCACCATCACACAAGCTCCCACACAGGAATGCTTGCACTGGGGTACACGCTCACCCACCCATTGCACACCATTACACACACACATGCAATAATCATGCTCTTATGCCCCTGCAGGAATCCGAAGGACCGTCACCACACAGGAGGGTCCAGACAACACCACTCCACCCCCAGTAGAGGCCCACAGTGACGATAACAGCTCTGCCCTACTGGATCCTGATGACCAGGCCGGACCATCGTGGGCCTCGGGACAGTCGGTTCCCCTTGCACAGGCACAGCCCAACACCGACCTTCCACCCTCTGGTAACACCAGCACAGCACCCACCCAGCGGGCCCAATCCTCCCTACCCAGGACAGGTCAATCAGCGGAGTGTCCACCACTACAGGGAACCCAGGCTAACCCACCACCCCAACAACAGCGACCTGGGGGCAGTGGTAGTGGGCACACGGTCCAGGGGACGGAGGCACAGGGGAACTGGGAGGGCTGCTGTGCGACAGAGGGCAGACAGGCCTAGGGAACCCACTCTCCACAAGGCCCTATCCTCCATCATGGGAGCATACCACCACTCCCAGGAGACGATGGCGACGGTCCTGGACAAGTTGCAGGAGACCCTGCGCCTGCAGGAGGAACAGTATTTGGGGTTCAGGGAGGAGCTCAGGACCATCAGCTCCGCCCTGGGCACCATCGTAGGGGTGCTGAAGGACATACAGCAGACCTTGAGGGACACCGTGGCACTCCAAGGGGCCCCTGACACTAGCCAGGACGATGAACTGCCCACCACCTCCGCCGGCGCTAGTGGACAGGACGCCCCGCCACAGGACCACCACACCAACACCTCACCCCCTGCAGACGGACAACCACCACGCAAGCGGTCTCTGAGATCCAGGAACAGGGCATAACAAGATGGCAAGACCCCGCCAGGAAATGAGACCACCCTGATTGTCCTCCCACTGTCCCACCTTGTTACCCTGTCCATACTTAAACAGCCCCAGCTCCACTTCCTATGCCCAGATGGGCAGTGCACCTGTGAGACTAATAGACTGGACTCTGCCATGGACATTCCTCCACCATCACCCATCACCATTTTACCACCCCCTCCAATAATTAGCACTTCAATAAACACCCTTGAAACACAAAACAATCTGGAGTCAGTCTGTGATTTTGAAAATGTGTATTATCAATGACAGTGTGATAATGCATTTCCCATTGTAAAGCTAACATACCTATGTCACACATCACAAGTACTTGAAGGATGCAAGTAGATGACACGTTGGTAACCACACCTGTGAAACAGTAATCGAAAGGCACAACTCAGTTACCAAATAGTGGTTGAAACCGACAGACAGGATAGAGGTAGACCTGTGAAAGTTAATGTAATGTCAAACATGAAAATGTTCTCACCTGAGTGTCACTGGAAATGTTGTTGTATGACTGACTCCCTGTTGTCGTTGTCTTCTTCCTCAGCTCCCTCCTCATCACTGTCCACAGGCTCCACAGGCTCCACAGCTGCTACAACACCGTCATCTGGATCATCCTCCTGCAGAAAAGGCACCTTGCGTCGCAAAGCCAGATTATGAAGCATGGAGCAGGCGATGATGATGTCGCACACCTTCTTCGGTGAGTAGAATAGGGATCCACCTGTCATATGGAGGCACCTGAACCTGGCCTTCAGGAGGCCGAAGGTGCGTTCGATCACACTCCTAGTCCGCCCATGGGCCTCATTGTACCGTTCCTCTGCCCTGGTCCTGGGATTCCTCACTGGGGTCAATAGCCAGGACAGGTTGGGGTAACCCGAGTCTCCTAATAGCCATACACAGTGCCTCTGGAGTTGACCCATCATATCAGGGATGCTGCTATTCCGCAGGACGTAGGCGTCATGCACTGAGCCAGGGAACATAGCATTTACCTGGGAGATGTACTGGTCTGCCAAACATACCATCTGGACATTCATTGAATGATAACTCTTCCTGTTCCTGTACACCTGTTCACTCCTGTGGGGGGGGGGACCAGAGCTACATGGGTCCCATCAATGGCACCTATGATGTTGGGGATATGTCCAAGGGCATAGAAGTCACCTTTCACTGTAGGCAAATCTGCCACCTCAGGGAAAATGATGTATCTCCTTACGTGTTTCAGCAGGGCAGACAGCACTCTGGACAACACGTTGGAAAACATAGGCTGGGACATCCCTGATGCCATGGCCACTGTTGTCTGACCCACTAGCAAAGAAATGGAGCACTGACAGCACCTGCACGTCAGGGGGGATTCCAGTCGGATGGCGGATTGGTGACATCAGGTCTGGCTCCAACTGGGTACATAGTTCCTGGATTGTGGCACGGTCAAACCGGTAGGTGACGATGACATGTCGCTCTTCCATTGTCAACAGGTCCACCAGCGGTCGGTACACCGGAGGATTCCGCCATCTTCTCAACTGTCCCATCTGACGGTGCCTACGAAGGACAACAGCGACGAATCAGTCATAATTCCTCCAGGTATGTACCCACAGTTACACACAAGACTACCCCACTCACAAAACCCTTCCCGTATGTGTGTTGAGTGTAGGCCTAGCTATGTGTGACGCAGAGGTAAATTAAGCCATGTGGGCCCCTGAAATGGCGGCTGTCTGACCTCTAAACTGGGACAATGGGATTGTGGGGTAACTGTGCTGGTGTTGCACACCGTCGCGGTAGGCGGTCGTAGACCGCGGCGCAATGCTGCATTGGTTAACATTGGACCCTATGGGTCCCAGGAGCCAATGAACAGGTGCGCCGGCGGTGATGATGTGCACCGCTGCGGACGTCACCGCTGCGGACGTCACCGCCATTTTCTATCTGTTCAATCACTAGATAAATGACCTACGACAGGAGAGGACCTACACTGCAAGTGCTGCTGTGACCTCGGTCTGGAAGGGACGATGGCTGCTGCGTCTGGCGAAAGGGCCCCTGCCTTCACTGCACAGGAGTTGGAGAAACTGGTAGACGGGGTCCTCCCCCAGTACACGCTACTGTACGGTCCTCCAGACCAACAGGTTAGTACACAGGGAGCGTGTTGTATGGGCTAGGCCTGGGTGGAGAGGGCTGGTTGGAAGAGGGAAGGGGGCAGAGTTCATAGAACATTAATGCATGGGAATGAATGGGCCACATGGCCAGAGTAGGGAGGGGGCCACTCACAACGACGGTGCAGTTGGTAATGACTGTTCCTCTTTCCTTATGCATGTCATGTAGGTCAGCGCCCACCAGAAGAGGGACATTTGGCGTGCCATCGCCAAGGAGGTCCGGACCCTGGGGCCCACCAGAGACGGGCCACCCACTGCCGTAAGAGATGGGAGGACATTCGCCACTGCAGCAAGAAGACGGCGGAGGCTCAGGTGGGGATGGCCTCCCAACGTGGGAGGGGTGCCCGTCGCACCATGACCCCCCTGATGTTCCGGATCCTGGCGGTGGCCTACCCGGAGTTGGATGGGCGCTTGAGGGCCTCACAGCAGACACAAGGGGGTGAGTACAACCTCATTCTGCGGACTTTGCGCGCAGTAGAGGAGTCTGGGTGGGGGAGGTGGGCTGTGGGTGTCCCTAGGCCAGGGCGAGTTCGGTAGGCAAGGCCCCTCCATAATGTAGCCCATGTGGCACTCTACCCCACCTCAGCAGAGTGCCAAGTCGAGGTATAGTTGCCCCTGTGGCATCCATGCGCAGATGTCCACCATTGCCATGTAGGCCATATCCCAGAAATTGCATGTGCAGAGGGCAGGAGCACGGCGTAATGCAGGGGGCTGCTGTGTCTGTCTTGTCCGCCAACGGTAGCGGCATGCCATGCACTAAAACTCTCTTTCTACTGTCTCCCCCCCTTTTTCTGCTCTCCCTGCCCTTTTGTACATCAGCATCATCAGGCGGAGGTACAGTGGCACCGGAGCACGAGGGAGCTGCATCCCGCATGGCCATGGAGGGCCACACCACGGACTCAGAATGCACCAGTGGGACGGAGGGCGAGGGGAGCTTCACGTCGGTCACCGGATCACCAAGCAGCGACACGGACTCGTCCGCCGATGGGGGCTCCCTTGTGGTGGCGGCACCATCTGTGCGCCCCACTTCTACAGGTACAGTCGTCACCTCCCCTACCAGCACCGCCCTCCCAGCAGCCCCTCAGAGTTCGCCCCGTGCCCGCTCACCCAGGAGGGTGGGCATCACCTTCGCCCCAGGCACCTCAGGCCCTGCCCCAGTCACCCCTGCTGCCCTCAGTGAGGAGGCCATTGACCTCCTCAGGTCACTCACTGTTGGACAGTCTACCATTGTGAATGCCATCCAGGGTGTAGAACGAGAGTTGCAACATGGTAATGCATTCCTGGAGGGCATTCGTTCTGGTCAGGCTGTCCTTCAGCGAACCCTGCAATCTCTGGCCTCAGCACTGATGGCAGCCATTGTCCCTGTGTCTAGCCTCCCCCCTCCAACCTCCTGCACCCAGAACCAATCTCCTGTACCCCAGCCCATCCCAAGCACACCTACAGACCAGCATGCACACAAGTCAGCACACACAGGTAGCTCAAGCAAACATAGGCACCACACAACCCACAGGCACTCACGCAAGCCTCACCCACGTACAGACACAGCAACATCCACTGCCTCCACTGTGTCCCCCTCCTCCTCTTCTCCCTCCTCCCTCCCAGTCTCGTCTACACACACACCTGCATGCACCACATCTACAGGCATCATGAATCGCACAAGGACACCCAGCACCAAAAGCCGCTCACCTGCACTCACCACCTCCACTGCCATTTACACGTCCCCTGTGTCCTCTCCCAGTGTGTCTGTGACGCCCCCTCCCAAAGTACACAAATGCCGGCAATCACTCACCCAACATCCATCCACCTCACGACAGCCTCCAGTACCTGCACCTGCACCCAAAACACCTAAAGTGACACCTCCGACAACCACCTCCTCTTCCTCCACTCCCAGACCCCCTCCAACTACCCATCCCAGTGTTCATCAGAAACTGTCCCTCTGTAAAGTTCACCTTTTTGCCCCCACTCCCCCACTCCAATTCATCAGTCCCATCGTAGCGCCTCAGCCAAAAAGCATCCAATACCAGTGGTGCCTGTTCAAGGTTTGTGGAGTGCAACGGCCACCAGGGCAGGCAGTGTGACACGGAGCCAAGGCACTGGCAGCCCACCCCCTGTAAAGGCTCTAAAATTGGAGAGTGGACGACGGGACCGTGTGAAGACTTCTGGTGGGAAAACAACTCACATGGGTTCCAAGGGGATTGGAGAGTCAGCTGTGACTCCCCCAAAGGTGGTGAAGGGCAGAGGAAGTCTGCCCAGCCTGTTGTGAGTGTCACGGCGGAGAAGTGCGCCATCATTGCCGGCGGTCGAGACACAACCGCCAGCACCGTCGTCACTGGTCCAGAGACCACCGCCAGAGTCACAGCCCAGGAGGGCCCAAGTATCGTCACTGGTCCAGAGACCACCGCCAGAGTCACAGCCCAGGAGGGCCCAAGTATCGTCACTGGTCCAGAGACCACCGCCAGAGTCATTGCCCGGGAGGGCACAAGTATCGTCACTGGTCCAGAGACCACCGCCGGAGTCATTGCCCAGGAGGGCACAAGTATCATCACTGGTCAGGAGACCACCGCCGGAGTCACAGCCCAGGAGGGCCCAAGTATCGTCACTGGTCCAGAGACCACCGCCGGAGTCACAGCCCAGGAGGGCCCAAGTATCGTCACTGGTCAGGAGACCACCGCCGGAGTCATTGCCCAGGAGGGCCCAAGTATCGTCACTGGTCAGGAGACCACCGCCGGAGTCACAGCCCAGGAGGGCACAAGTATCGTCACTGGTCCAGAGACCACCGCCGGAGTCATTGCCCAGGAGGGCACAAGTATCGTCACTGGTCAGGAGACCACCGCCGGAGTCACAGCCCAGAAGGGCCCAAGTATTGTCACTGGTCCAGAGACCACCGCCGGAGTCATTGCCCAGGAGGGCCCAAGTATCGTCACTGGTCCAGAGACCACCGCCACCGCCGGAGTCATTGCCCAGGAGGGCCCCGGCTGCCACAGCCCAGGTGGGCTATGATGGAACGTCATGCCACACACCAATGCCCAGTGTAGGGAACGTCATGCCACACACCAATGCCCAGTCTAGGGAACGTCATGCCACACACCAATGTCCGTACCAGAACCGCCATGTCAAAGCACCGCTGAACAGTCCAGAGACCGCCATGGCAAAGCACCGCTGAACAGGGCAACGACCGCCATGGCAAAGCACCGCTGAACAGTCCAGAACCGCCATGTCAAAGCACCGCTGAATAGTCCAGAACCGCCATGGCAAGGCACCGCTGAACAGTCCAGAACTGCCATGTCAAAGCACCGCTGAACAGTCCAGAACCGCCATGGCAAAGCACCGCTGAACAGTCCAGAACCGCCATGGCAAAGCACTGCTGAACAGTCCAGAACCGCCATGGCAAAGCACCGCTGAAGAGGGCAACGACCGCCATGGCAAAGCACCGCTGAACAGGGCAAAGACCGCCATGGCAAAGCACCGCTGAACAGGGCAACGACCGCCATGGCAAAGCACCGCTGAACAGGGCAAAGACCGCCATGGCAAAGCACCGCTGAACAGGGCAAAGACCGCCATGGCAAAGCACCGCTGAACAGGGCAACGACCGCCATGACAAAGCACCGCTGAACAGGGCAAAGACCGCCATGGTGAAGACTGCTGAACAGGGCAAGCACCGGGTAGGAATGAATAGACCGCACATCAGGCATTGTTATCCCATGTGCAGCTGGGACAGTGACAGGACAGGTACTTTCACGGGGAGACTCATCCAGTCTGGGCACCAGTCCCCCTCCAGAACCAGTGGAGACCTGCATCTACTTGAGAGACTGTGGCTTTGCACTCCCCAGGATGGCACAGTGGGCAAGCCACCCACTGTAGAGACTTGAGAGACTGTGGCTTTGCACTCCCCAGGATGGCACAGTGGGCAAGCCACCCACTGTAGAGACTTGAGAGACTGTGGCTTTGCACTCCCCAGGATACATCAATGGGCATGGAGCCCCATCGTGGATCTTGCTTTGCAGTCATCCGGCTGAGGTGCCCCCCTTCCCTTCCCCCTGAGGTGCCTGTAGTATTTCTATCTGATGCCGCAGCAGTGTTCTCTCCGATTGTGGTCAGGTATCCTTTGTGGGCCTCGCCCATGCATTTTTGGACTGTTGGTGCACGGACATTGTTACGTACATATCTGCACTACTTCTCGTAATGTATATATTTATGACTGATTTTCATATATATCTCTGTATATTTTTGTATGACATGTATTATGCCACATTACAATGTTTGACCGAATTTCGCTTTGTCTTTTCATTCTTCCGGGGGGGTTGTGGGTTGTTACTGTGATTTTTGTGAATGCATTGGTTGTATGTTGTATTATGCGAGGTTGGGGGTGGGGGTGGGGTTGTTTGGTGGGTGTCCCCCTAACTTTTGCCTCCCCCTCCCCCATGTCGTAGGTGCAGTACTCACCGTTTGCTTCGGCGCCTACGTAGATGTTGGTCGTAGAGGAGCAGAAACACAAGGGCAGGGAGTATTTGAAGTTCCGGGTCCATGGAGTCCTCGTTCCTCGTGGGATGTGTTCCGATGAGCGTTTTCCCATTGCAAAAGCTGTTTCCGCCATGTTTTTATCCACAGGGAATCCGCCCCGGAAAAGGTGGCGGATTGGCGGGTTGTAATACTATGGGCAGTACATTGGGTTCCGCCTGTCTGTTGGCGGTGACCGCCGCGCTGCTTGTCTGTACCGCCGTGGCGGGCGGTGTGTTAAAGTGGCTGTCTTTTTTGGCGGTTTCCGCCAGGGTCATAATTCCATTTTTTTATCCGCTGCACTGTTTGCGGTATTACCGCAGCTTTAACACCGTCCGCCAGGGTTGTAATGACCCCCTTTGTATCTGTTTTTGTTTGTCTTCTTTATTTATGACATATATAAAAATGTTGCAGGCATTTATTGATGTTTTCAAGGCAATTGGTCTTGCTTGGAACCTCTGTTTCTTGCTTCCAACATTAAATCAGGCACCCAGGTAACTACTAGATCACCTTCAGAATGCTATAAATCCTCCCATGCCGTCACAAAACAGTTTGAATCCTGTGGTAGATTGGATTCCAGAGCTGGACTTTCGAAGAGTATTCAAAAGATTATAAAGTCAATACACCACAGCTTGTAGTGTCAAGATGAAAGTAAAAGGGGTCAAACTAACACTTGGTGAGAACAGGACACCAACACCTCACTGGCAGGAGTCTCTTGTATGATGACATCAAGATTACAAGATACAGGTGGAGAACATGGCGGCCGGCTAGGAAGCTGGTCATGGGACGCGCTGGGCCAAACAGGAAAGCCTTGCGTAATGCCGCTTTTAAGCAGCGAGAAATAGGCACAGTATTTACTGGCAGCAATTAGCTAGTGGCTGCATTTGTTTATAAATTCATAAAAATAAATACCTCGGTGCTTGCGCCGTACTTGGCGGCAGAGAAGATTGCAGTGGTGGAGCCCCGGCGGAGAAAGCGAGCCACGCCCAGCCTTTGGGCTCGAACTGCAGTAGGGATTCAATGTGGCAGGGAGGCGGCGTAGAGGATTCCTTTCCGAGGCGGCAGGAAGGGCAGCAGTGGCAGAGGCAGTACAGGCGGCATTGGACCCTTTGGAGAAGGACTGGAGGGGCAGAGGCAGGTAACTTGCTTTCTCCTTTTTTTTGCTGCAGCGCAACTTGTGACTCTTGCTGGGGAAAAAAGAAGCGAGAGCTGTGTTATGTATGAGTGCAGGGAGTTGCAGAGGAATAAAATGGAAGGTGAGGTGAGTGCAATAAAGAAACCTGGGCTCACATATTCCCGAAGGAGCAGCAGGAGGACTACTGGTACCAAAAGAAATCTGGGTCCTGGTGAGCCAGAGTCCCTCACTGAACTCGATAAAGCTCAGAAGGACCATGCCAGAGTTGGTAACAGAGGTAGTAGGGGGAGGGACAAGTCCTCTGCTAAAACTGGGAGTGCACAAGATAAGTGCCTTAAGATTACCCCCTCACTAAAAACTTTTTTTAGGATTCTACCTCTAGGCATGGAGGAGAAAGACTCCACGCAACAAATGGCGCATATGGAAAAAAGAGCTCTGGGAGTCGATATGAGTAGTTATGCTGATTGAGTGCAGTCCTAATAGGTTTCAACCACTGGAAGATATGGAGGGGATGGCAGTAAGGGAGAATGAAATGGAGGGCAGCAGACCCCCTCGATAGGCTTCGTTAGATGGCCTTTTAAGTGGGAGGTTGTGTAAGGGGGTCCAGAACTTGGAAATGGAGATGATGGATAAGGGTCTAAGGCTGGAGGGCGGCACGGAAGATGTGCAGTGGCAGACTCAGGGCCCTCAGGCTAGGAGCCCATCTTTTCAGAACCCTTCTAAGGCACCTTCAAGAGGTGAGGATGGCCAGTGGTGGGATTTAGCAGAAGAACCTCCCAATCAATCTATTGCAGGAATGTTAAGAGCCCTATCCCTGGAGGTAAAGGGTGGTTTTGAGACATCGAATAATCAGAAAGAGATAAGGGATTTGTGTGAGACCCTTGGAGAGAAGATCAACGATCTTGCAGGGAGGACTGCTGCCCTGGAGGAACAGGTGGGAGAGTTGAAGTCTGCGATGGAAGCAAATATGGCTGAAATTCAGAAGTTGAAATCCAATGAGGAAAGTGTTCTATCTAAGCTTGAGTCTCTGGAGAATAATCAAAGAAGGTGTAACTTGAGAATCTAAGAGTACCAGAAGGCATGCGTGTGTAGATTGAGGACATCGCAGAAGACATTGCAAGAGATATTCAAAAAGTCCACAGGGATCCCTATAGGAAAATTGCAAACAGATAAGCCCAGGAAAATACTGGTTAGTTTTCACACGTACGCACTTAAAGAGCGTATATTGGTAGAAGAGTTGAAACAGAAGCCGCTAGCAGTGGAAGGAGTTAGATTCTAAATCAGGTCAGACCTGTCAAGTGTGACTTAGAACAAGCAATGGGAGCTGGGAAGTAGAATAGAGGCTTTGAAATGTTTGGGGGCTACAGCTCAACTGAAGTTCCCAGCTTCCCTGAGATTCATGGCTAACAATAAAATGTATAATTTTAAAGACTGGAGGGAGGTGGATGACCTGATTAAGACGTTAGGTAAAGCTGGCTAGCATGGTTAGAGGTCAGGGCGAATAACTGTTGTGTTTTGTGTTTTTGTAAATAGTGGCCCAGTGGCGGACTTTCTGGGGCAAGATTATCACCCAGGCAAGGAGATAGGATAGGTTCTCCCAGGGCTTCAGGGGTTGTGGCGGAGGGAGGGGTGGGAGGTGGAGGGATTGAACACTGGGTGGGGAGCACAGTTGGAAAAATACAAAAAAAATGTCCTTATCCAGCAGAGAATTGGTAGATCGCAGGGGTCTCTCTCAGTTGCATTTAAAGGCAGAATACAGATGATGGGGGTAAATGAGCTAAGAATCCTATCCTGGAATGTCAACGGTTTAAGAGTAAGAAACAGGCAAAGAAAATTGTTGCAGTATTTGGGACACCCAAGCTAATGTCTTAATTTTGCAAGAAACACACCTGTCGAATGAGAAAAGCATTAAATTATTTACACCATGTAGATGGCTTTAGCAGTTTTCAAGTACTACGCAGGCTTGGGGGAGTAAGGGAATAAGGGAGTGGCTATTTTAGTCAGAAATCATCCCAATATTTCCTTTAAGTGTGGGTCAGTGGATAAGACAGGCAGATGGGTAATTGGAAGGATGATGGCGTTTGAACATGCATTTACTTTGGTAGGCTATTATAGACCTAATAGGGATGATCCCCTGCCTTTGCTAGACCTCTTCCATCATGTGTTGCAGTATTCCGACCCTATAATATGGATGGGAAATTTCAATGTGGTGTTGAGTTATAACTTAGATAGATTGTCAGGTAGAAAGGAAAAAACTAACGAAAAAATTTGATCCAAGGTATTAAGTGTGATGTCTCAGTTAGGGTTGCATGACATTTGGAGGGAGAGGATGGGACAGAAGCGTGGATACACATATATTAATAAAAAATATAGACATCAATCCAGGATAGATTATGCCTTAGTGGATGGAAGTCTGAGGGATTAGGTTGAGGAGATAGTACGTGTTGTGGTTCATATGTCAGACCACTCAGGAGTAAGCATGAATATCTGATTGCAGACAGGCCATATTCAGAGTAGGTGGACACTGGATAGGAGTCTATTATTAGACGAGAAGTTAGTCGCAGATTTAAGAACAGATGCAGAAGAATTGTTTTTGCATTAACTCTGGATCACCATCAATAGCTATAGTTTGGGATACTTGTAAGCCTTTCCTAAGAGGTAGATTGACAAGAGCATCCTCCATTAAAAGGAAGGCCTACAAAGGGGAGATTGCACGACTAGAAGACCGGCTACATCAGGTAGAGCAAGAGTTGATACTTCTGGATCATAAAGAAGAGAAGTTTGAAAAACTATATAGGCTTTGCCAAGATCAAAGGCAGGAACTGGTAGCTGTAATTGACAAGAGGACAAAAGCAAGATCTGAAGCAAACAGGATTGCCCATTTTGAATATGGAGAAAATTGCGTGAAACTATTAGCTTGGAAAATAAAGATGAATCCAGGAATACGGCGGCAGAAATTTATGGTACGAAACCAGGGGAGATCTATAGTAGTAGTGGGGAGATTGGGGAAGTCATTCAGGATTATTATAAGGAGCTTTACCCAGAGAAACTAGTGGTGTCTTCGGAAATAGTGAAGGGCTGGTTAAAAGACCTCGACCTGCCAGTTTTGGAGGAAGAAGATAACAAAGTTCTAAATGAACAAATAGGGCAGGTCAAAATAGAGCGAGCTATACAGTTGGCGAAGTTAGGGAAGGTGCGAGGCCCAGATGGCCTAGCTTTTGAAATATAAAAAACATTAGGGGGTAGTATTGTTAAGTATTTGGTGGGCCTATGTAATAATATTTCAGAGGAAGCTGGCCCATTACCTCCCTCTTGAAAGGAGGTTATTAATACATGAATTCTAAAACCAGGAAAAGATTCCAGAAGTTGCGACTCATACAGGCCGATCTCTCTGTTAAACTGCGACTATAAAATCTTCACGAAAGTTCTGGCGGATAGACTGGGGGGTGCCCTAGGTAGCCTTGTCCAGGGAGATCAAAAGGCCTTTTTAAAAAAACTGGTATATGCGTGAACTGACTCATAGTTTGATAGGCTCAGTAGATTTAGCTCACTTGTGCAAGGAACCATTAGCTTTAGTAACAATTGATGCTACTAAGGCATCTGATAGGGTCAACTGGGTGTATCTGGATACTCTCTGCAAAGTTTTTAATTTGAGAGGGAAGTTTATAAGAGTATTACAGAAGATATATCATGACCCAGCTGCCAGAGTTAAGGTTAATGTCTCATTAATGCGCTCTTTTAAAATCGGAAGAGGAACAAGGCAGGGGTGCCCACTGTCTCCGTTGTTATTTAACTTGTATATAGAGCCCCTGGCTTGCAAAATTAGAAGAGAGCAGAGGATATCTCAGTTCAAATATGGGGGTTGGTGCAGGAAGGTAGCCTTGTACGCAGATGGCTTAATGATATGTACCACAAATTTACAACAAACATTACCAATCTTAGAGGAGCAGTCAAATAAATTCGGGGAGATTGCCAGGTATGCAGTAAACAAATAAAAAACTGAAATAATCACTTGGAACATGCAGAGGGCATTCCAACTAAGAGTGAGATAAAATATCAAGGAATCACGATAACTCAGGATATAGCAAGATTAGCGAAAGTTAATTTTCTGAGAATTATGAGATATTCCTGTAAACTAATGAAGAGCTGGGCAAATGTATCCCTCACAATTATGGGGAGGGCCAATCTGGTTAAAGTGATTATACTACCCAAACTTCTATTTATTTTCAACACAGTACCTTCAAAATATAATAAAGAGTGGCTGAGTAAACTACAGGGCAAAATCAGTAGCTTCACCTGGGCTTCAAAGGGTTTGCGCATATTATGAAAGAAACTGAGAAGGAAGAAGGAGAAGGGGGGATAGCGATCCCTGATCTCCATATCTATGCCTGGGCGCTTTTTTATTAAAAATATGGGTGGGGTAATGAACGGTACGGGGACTACGTAGTTGGCACTGATTCTTAAAGAAATGATGGAGATTAATCATGGAACGCAAGGGAATTTTCTATACAAATTTGGGGATCCCAAATACTTTAAGAAAATTAGATTTAAAATTATGCAGGACGCTGCAAAGCAGTGGTTTGCGATAAGGAAGGCCACCAACTGGCCATACTATAGTAAATATGCGTCTCTCTGGGATTCCCCGGGCTCACCGGAATGGACTAAGGACATTCTAGTTCAACCATTGAAAGAGGTGGGATTTTGGTGCTGGCGGCAACTGTTTAATGACGGGAAGCTGATACCGTATGAAGATCTGGATGTGGCGACAGAGGGCAAGCTAGCTAGGTTTAAGTATGTTCAAATAGCAAGTTGGGGGAAGAGTGTGAAGGAGGGAATAGGTGATTCAAATAAAATAGAAGAGCTACTTTATCAGGGTAAACCCTGGAAGAAAGATCTGGCGAGATGGTACTGGACATTGATGGAAGTTATAGATGGAGAATTCAACATGCCAGAGGAAATTTGGAGGGATAGTCTCCCAGGATCACAGATCAAAGAATTATGGCAAGTATCTACAGCTTTGTTGTACTCCACAGTTAAATCTGCCCATTTAAGAAGGAATCATTTGTTTTCAATTCACAGAGCCTTCTGGACCCCAGAGAATCTATCTAAATGTACACAAGGCAACTTGATCAGCTGTAAGAAGTGTGGTATGGGCTTGGCAGACGACGGGCACATGTTTTGGGAGTGCCCTCATCTCTCCCAGTTCTGGAAGAGGTTGGGGAAACAATAACATTCTATCGCTCACCTTCCAGGTAAGCCTCTCGCTGGTTATCTTTGGATGCCTTCCTGGCTCAACAGGATTAAGTAGGAACTACACCAAAACTGCTTTTCTATATGATGCTGCTGGCCAGAAGGGAGATATGCAGGAAGTGGATTAGTACTTCCCCTCCTACTCGCACTGAGTGGATAGACGCCTTGGTGTACAACCTAACTCTGGATGTGGGAGTTAGCAATAAGGAAAATAGGAAAAATAAGTTCTGGGTTCCATTAAAAAGGTGGTTGGAAAGAAAATAGTCTATGATGTCCCATGATTACACTTACGGCTGGTCTCAGAAGGGCTCTGGGGGAGAGCCACTGAATGTACCAATTAGAGACCTGGATATTTCCGGATGGGATCCTTGAATGGTAGCTCGCTCTGAGGTCAATTGACCTTTATGAGGAGGCCCCCTAGGATGATATCTTGTATGCCAGACGGATGGATGAGGACAAAAAAATAATAATAATTACAATATACATTGTCGCCTGAGATAAGAACAGATAACACAGTCAAAACAGAAAGGCAGATGACAATTGTGGGACACTTTTGGTCTTTCTTGTCAATATATCAAACTCTTGCATAAGTTTAATGTACAGTACCAGTAATCAAAGAATAAGGGCTGGTATCTTTTACACAGATGACTGACAGTCATGGAGGAAGCTCCATATTTTCTTGTCAATATTCTCTACTTCATTAAGTGAGCTCACAGCATTCGAGAAACTACCCAGGAAAGAAAAGCCGCTCCTTCTCTGAAGCCTTAAACTAAAGGCATCCGGTAAGGAAGTTCCCTTGTTCAGCTCCTCGCCATGTGCTGCTCCAAGGCTTAATTTGTATAATGTGCAGCAACTGTTAGGACGTCTGTACTGGTTTATGGTGTGTGCTCTCCTATGTAAGCCCTTGGGCACCCCAGTTGTAGTGAGTTCCTGGGAGCAGACTAAATATCTCCAGATTCGCCAATCCTCTGTGTCTCTGATGATGAACTGGATTAAGTCCCCAATGCACTGGGCATCTCCAGCCTTCTTTCTTTCTGATGTTAGTGTGAGACTCAGCTAAAGAGGCAATACTGGGGGCGGCTAGCAAAGAGGATTGCGATGCCTGGGAGCATGGACCTTGACAATTTAAGTGAAAATAAGGGTTTTTCAAACTGATAAATGAAAAGACAAACAGCTGTAAAATGACTCAAAGGTTTACATGTTCCTTTCTGGCATCTGGTGTAAATTACAGGTCATCAATTTCAATCAACTGAAAGCCACACTCATCTCATGTATAGCTTGCTTATGGCAAACTGTGTGATATATAAAGTACTAGCAATAAAACAAGTTATTGTTAAGGAAATTAACATGGAGGGAAAGAGTATTCCTATATTGATTGGTGACCAAGGGGAGAATAGAAAACTTGTGAATTAAAGGATTTCCAAACATGTGTCTGTTTTCTATAAATGTTCATAAAGCTCTATCTTATTTCTGTGAATGTAAAGGATCTCCAAACATAAATCTGTTTTTCATAAATGTTCATTAGGTTTTAGCTTATTTCTGTGAACGAATTAAAAGCCAGAAAAAGATGAAGGGAAGTTGAGAAATCAGAGGCCACTGGTTTCCCAGAAAACAATAGTACGTCAACATTTACTGATTTAAACTAACGCAAAACATACTTTTGAATTTTGCTATGCTAATTGCATAGCCTGGTTGTGGGGATGAAGTCATGCATCCAAATGCAAGAAAAGAGGAAATAAGTTTGCTGCTGCTGCTCTAGTCAACAGCAGACACTATATCACCGATTACTGGTTGACTAGAACTTACAAGGACCCCTTCTATTCAGTCTTAGGTACTAAGCACAAGAAATAAGATATTGTAGGGTAATTTCGCACAAGTTCAGAACTAATCTAAAAACAAGCAGTGGCAAAGCCAAATGTTCAGGCTTTAACGTGCAAATGCATGTAAAAAAACAGACATTCGCAAATTGCATGCACTAAGGCTGTTTAAAGCCCGCCCTATTGGTTTTGCCCAAGAGTGGATAGTGGCAAAAAATAGTTGCTTTCTGTAGAGAAAGCTTAAAGAACTGAATCTGAGAAAATGCTTGATGAATGACTGTATTTGTCAGGATGTAAAATACATCCTCATGCGTTCCAGTTTAAGCACTACCTGAAAGACTCAATAGTACACCACACTGCCAATAGAATAAGGTGAGAGAGTAATGCCCCTCTGGGTGGAGATAAAGCCCACTCTGTGTATATTTTAAAGAATTGGTAACAAAAGGCCTTGCAGTCAGTGATGCCTTCAAGTCAGATTTTATTAACATCTTTATAAGTGCACCTATACTGTTATAATCTGACAGTCATGTCAATTACAGTTATGCTTTTTAAAATGGTTTTGTTTTGTGAATGTAACATATAATTTAGCGTATTCATTTTTGGTGTACTTTAAATGTTTGTGAATGCTGCTGTTTAGGGAAAAAGGTTTTGGGCCTCATTTAGGCTTGGTGGGGTGGGAGGAGTGCCATAAAGCAGTAGGTCTCTCACACTGACCAACCTGTGAATGCCGTCAATGCTCTGCCCTGCTTAGATGTGGGAGAACAGTTGGGTTACCGTCAGCAGAGTCTCAGCTGGCTCCACCATCAATAAATCCTATCCCAGTCACTGCTCCATTGACGATGGACTACGCATCACTTGCTTTACCCTGGCCATGTCTACCATGTATTGCATGGATGACGTGGGCAAGGAAAATGCAGAATGGCCCCAACATGCAGGGGAAAAACCCTGCATGTTGGAGTCATATTTTTTTCTTTTTGTATAGAGAAAATAATTTCCCACTGGGCACATTCTGCCCCCAACCACAAACAAGGCCAGCAGAGTTCTGCATCCTCTTGGTGTGTAGATTGAAGGTTTATCGCCAATCTTACACCCTGAGGGAATCAGAAATCCCTCTAGACATTATGGGAACAGGTTAAAAAAAGGAATGGGGGGAGGAGGCCTACATAGACCTCAGACTCTGCCTCCATCCTAGAACAGACCCATAAGTTTCTCTGAACCCCTTGGAGTACATTGGAGTTTTAATGTCAGTCTACACCCATGGAGGGGCAGCACTCCCACTAGACACCAGGGGAAATGGTAGAAAAAGAAGGAGGGGTGTCTGGCCTAGCCATTGGGCAGTACCCCACACCAGACCAGGCCAAGCAATCTTTCTGGTACCCAGGGTCAGACTGGAGTGTTTACTTCCACTCCAGACGCATTGAGTGGGTGGTTAGAAACCCCTCCAGACACCAGGAGAAATAGTCAAACAAATAAAAAGAAGGGGGGGGGGTGCTGTCACATCCAGACATCAGGCCATGCCCTCACCCCAGTGCAGATAAAAACAATGTTTCTAACCCCCTTGGGTGCAGATTGGGTGCTTTACCTGCTAATCTGCTCCCTGGGAGGGAGATAGCTCACTAGGAACCAGGGGAAAATTATCAAGAAATGTTCCCACACTTCTCCATATAAAAACGGTGCAGCTAGGCGTATGATCTTTAAACATGAACCAGCCATGCCTCCACTCCACAATGGGCCAACAGCCTTTGTACCCCAATTTGCCCTTTCCAGGGTGGCAGAAAGCTCACTATATAATAGGAAAAATAGTTAAAATAAAAAAAGGAGTGGGGTTACCCGCCGAGGCATCAGGCCATGCACCCATCCTAAATGGTCCAAGCTGATTTTCTGGCCCTTAGGTGGCCTACTACCAGTCTGTTCTGAAGGGGGCAGAAAGCCCTCTAGAATCCAGGATTATTTTTTTCAAGAAAACAAAGCATACTGTTGGGTGCCCACTCAGGCATTGGGCCCATTCCTCACCCCTGAATCCCTAACAGTCTTAATGCCTTCCTGGGGCCTAGAGCAGTTCTGAAAGCTAGAGACTCTGACAAATGCAGGGGGTATGGCTTACATGGATCCCGCTATGTTTATTTATTTAGAATGCTCTAAAACATCAAACATTGGCTAAAAGCAGAGATTTTCCTCACGTCTTCTTACCACCCACTGTTCACACACTTCTCCAGATAAAAATGGTACCCTACTTGTGCAGCTAGGCCTATGATCTTTAAACATGAACATTGTAACATCTTTTAATATCTTTGCTTCTCTAACAAAAGTCCTTATGATACATGGAGATTAATAGACAGTACAATGAAATCTAAGTGCACTGAAACAGATGTCCTGGTAAGCAGAAACCATTACATTATTTAAAAAAAAATCAATACACATGCCAAACATCAATTTTTCACTTGTTATATCAAGGAGGCGGACTATAAATCAAAAGACATGTTTACACCTATTAATCAACATTATAGTGCATCAAAGTTTGTAGAGACAGAACAATACTAATTAGAAAGGTGCTCCTCAGCAACTAAAAGAGACTTTGCTAATACATTTCAAAGAATTAGGCACCTACACTAGAGCTTGATAAAAGGAAAGAAACAAAAATAACTATTCATCAAGACAGATGGACTACAGTATTTAATTTTAGTCTGTTCTCTCCCAAGTCAAATTGGCTATTATTCATGCCAAACATGCAGGATTTCAATAAAATTTTGCTTCACAAACATTCCTAAAACCAATTCAATTTACTTCTACTTACAGCTATTATGTGTAATCTGGGCTTCCAAGAAATATTGGCCCTCATTACAACATTGGCGGTAAATCCCACTTACCGCCGTGCAGAAGACCGCCAACACACTGCCGCGGTCACGGAATCCTGCCACAGCTATTACGACCCACAGCTCAGAATCCACCAAAATCTAGACACCCACACAAGTCAGCCACACCAAAGGTCAGTCATAAATTGGCGATAGCAAAACCTCCACCGTCACGCCAACAGGAATACGCCCACACTATCACGACCCATGAATCCACGTGGCGGTCTTTCAATCGCGGTATTCCATTGGCGGTACACACCGCCACGCTCAAAATACTCACACATTTACAAAACACTACCACATTGGACAATTCCAAATACACACACCTGATACACATACACACACCACTCCCACACACCCAATATAATATAAAACACACACCCACATTACCCACAAACCCTTACAACGAACAATTTGGAAGAAGCAGAGCGACAGCAAAGCAAAGACCACACCAGCATACAGAGGCACACAACACCATCATTCATACACCATCCACGCACAAAACAACACACACCCCTAAACATCTCCCCACACATCACAACACACACCACCTCACACATCACTCACACCACCCCATGGCACCGCAAAGACACCCCAGGTTTTCTGAGTAGGAGCTTAGGGTCATGGTGGAGGAAAGCATCCGGGTAGAGCCACAGCTATTCGGATCACAGGTGCAGCACACCTCCATAGCTAGGAAGATGGAGCTATGGTGCAGAATTGTGGACAGGGTCAACGCAGTGGGACAGCACCCAAGAAAACAGGATGTCATCAGGAAGAGGTGGAATGACCTACGGGGGAAGGTGCGTTCCGTGGTCTCAAGACACCACATTGCAGTTCAGAGGACTGGCGGCGGACGCCCACCTCCTCCCCCACAACTAACAACATGGGAGGAGCAGGTCTTGGCTATACTGCACCCTGAGGGCCTTGCAGGAGTAGCTGGAGGAATGGACTCTGGTAAGTCAAATCTTTCACTACTTCATCCCTCACACTACCTGCATGCTATCACATACCCCCACCCTCGCCCTCACCCCATCACTCCAACTCCTCACATATGTCCCACTATCACAAACCACACATCCCAACACCAAGCCCTGCATGGACACCCATCACCAATGCATGTCCACTACAGATACCCACACAGACCCCTAAACAATTATCACACATGATCCTACACAAGAATGTAAGCACTGGGGTACAGGGTCACCCACCCATTGCACACCATGGCACACACAGATGCAATAATCATGCCTTTACACCCCTACAGGACCCCTACCCAACTTCACCGGACAGGAGGTTCCAGACATGTCCACTCCCCCCACAGAAGAGGCCCACAGTGATGACAGCAGCTCTGTCCAACTGGATCTAGATGACCAGCCCGGCCCATCTGGGACCTCAGGACAGTCTGTTCCCCTCATACAGTCACAGGCCACTACAGAGCCTCCCCCTCAGGAAACACCAGCACAGCACCCACCCAGCGGGCCCATACCTCGTCCCCAGGACACGTCAAGCAGCAGTGTGTCCACCACTACAGGGAACCCAGGCTAACCCACCACCCCAAGAACAGCAGGGACCTGGGGGCAGTGGCAGTGGGCACACGGTTCAGGGGACAGAGGCCCAGGAAAACCGGGGAACTGGGAGGTCTGCTGTGCGACATGGGGAGGACAGGCCCAGGGAACCCACTCTCCATGAGGCCCTCTCCAACATCCTGGGAACGATGGCAAAGGTACTGGCCAAGTTTCAGGAGACCCAGCGGCTGCAGGAGGAACAGTATTTGGGGTTCAGGGAGGAACTCAAGTCCATCAACACCACCCTGGGCACCATTGTAGGGGTGCTGAAGGACCTCGTGAACACCAGGAGGGACACTGTGGCACAACAATGGGCCCCTGACACTAGCTTGGACGATGAACAGCCTTCCACCTCCACCGGCGCTAATGGACAGGAGGCACCGCCACAGGACCACAACACCAGCACCCCACCCCCTGCAGATGGAGAACCACCCGCAAGCGGTCCCTGAGATCCTGGACAAAGACAGAGAACAATGCCAAGACCCCCGCCAAGAAATAAGACCACACTGAATGTCATCCTTCTGTCCCACTTTGTCACCCTGTCCATACTTAAACTGCCCTAGCTCCACTTCCTATGCCCCTTTGGACAATGCACCTGTGAAACAAATAGACTGGATCTCTGCCATGGACATTCCTCCACCATCACCCCTGCCCATTTTACAACCACCTCTACTATTTAGCATTTAAATAAACACCCTTGAATCACAAAACAATCTGGAGTCAGTTTGTGCTTTCACAAATGTGTATTTGCAATAACTGACGGAAATAGCAATGTCCATTGTATTGTCAACATACCTATGTGACATAGCTCTAGTCCATGAGGTAACATAGCAGAGGTCACACAGTGGGACCCACATCTGTGAAATCGAAAGCTAAAGTGACAAATTAGGGTCCATACACTGGGTGAATGTGACAGACAGATGATAGGTCGAACAATTTTATCAGATGTAGGAGGCAGTGATTTCTTCTTACCTGTGTTTCACTGGAAGTATTGCTGGATCACGGTGTTTCTGTTGTCTATGTCCTCTTCTTCTGCCTCCTCTTCTTCACTGTCCTCAGGCTCAACAGCTGCCACAAGACCTCCTTCTGGACCATCCTCCTGCAGAAAAGGCACCTGTTGTCGCAAAGCCAAGTTGTGCAGCATACAGCAGGCCACGATGATCTGGCACAGCCTCTTTGGTGAGTAGTATAGGGAACTACCTGTCATATGGAGGCACCGGAACCTGGCCTTCAGGAGGCCGAAGGTCCTCTCTATAACCCTCCTAGTTCACCCATGTGCCTCATTGTAGCGTTCCTCTGCCCGTGTCCTGGGATTCCTCACTGGGGTCAGTAGCCATGACAGGTTGGGGCAGCACCTATGATGTTGGGGATATGTCCCAGGGCATATAAGTCACCTTTCACTATAGGCAAATCCTCCACCTGAGGGAAAACGATGTAGCTGCGCATGTATTTCAGCAGGGCAGACAACACTCTGGACAACACGTTTGAGAACATAGGCTGGGAAATCCCTGATGCTATGGCCACTGTTGTTTGAAAAGACCCACTTGCCAGGAAATGGAGTACTGACAGGACCTGCACTAGAGGGGGGATTCCTGTGGGATGGCGGATAGCTGACATCAGGTCTGGCTCCAACAGGGCACACAGTTCCTGGATTGTGGCACAATCAAGTCTGTAGGTGACAATTACATGTCGCTCTTCCATTTTCGTCAGGTCCACCAGCGGTCTGTACTCCGAAGGATGCCGCCATCTCATCACCTGCCCCAGCGGACGTGCTCTATGGATGAGAACAGCGAGCAGAGGGTCAGCCAACACTGAGGTACTAAAACAACAACTTTATTGCACACATTTGCCAATCCGCTATGTGCCTGTCTTAGTGTGTATGCAAGGCCTAGATATGTGTGACGCATTTAAAAATAATGCCATGTGGCCCCCTGAAATGGCGGCTGCCTGGCCTGTATGGTGGGACAAGGGGATATGAGGTAACTGTGCTGGCGTTGTACACTGTTGCGGTGGGCAGTCGAAGACCGCGGCGCAATCCTGCATTGGTTAACATTGGACCCTATGGGTCCCAGGAGGCAATGACGATGTACGCCGGCGGTGACGGTCGCACCGCTGTGGACGTGACCGCCATTTTCTCTCTATTCACTCACTTGATACCTGATCTTCGACAGGAGAGTACCTACACTGCAAGTGCTGCTGTGACCTCAGTCTGGAAGCGACGATGTCTCATGTGTCTGGGGAAAGGGCCCCTGCCTTCACATCGGAGGAGTTAGATAAACTAGTGGATGGGGTCCTTCCCCAGTACACGCTACTCTACGGTCCTCCAGACAAACAGGTGAGTATACTGTGAGCAAGCTGTATGGGCAATGCCTGTTTGGAGTGGTGTGGATGGGAGATGGGGGGGATGAGGCATGCATGATCCGACGGTGAGTGTATGTGCGTCAGGGCAAGGGTGGGAACGTGGGCCAATGACTGTCATGGTCCGGACGATTAATGTTGTACCTTTTCCCCTGTACTATTCCTGTAGGTCAGCGCCCACCAGAAGAAGGATATTTGGTGTGCCATCGCCAAGGACGTCCAGGCCCTGGGGATCCACCACAGAGAGAGCACCCACTGCCGTAAAAGATGGGAGGACATTCGCCGCTGGAGCAAGAAGACGGCGGAGACCCAGCTGGGGATGGCCTCCCAACGTGGGAGGGATGCCCGTCGCACCATGACCCCCCTGATGTTCCGGATCCTGGCGGTGGCATATCCAGAGTTGGATGGGCGCTTGAGGGCATCACAGCAGCAACAAGGGGGTGAGTACTGTCACATCCATCTGACTCTGCGCGCATTGGAGGTGTCTGGGTGTGGTAGGGGGGCTGTGGGTTCCCCTAGGCTAGGGCGAGCGTTGTAGGCAAGGACCCTTTGTGAGGCAGGCTAAGTGGCACACCAACCCCACCAGTAGTAAGAGCCATCTACACCTAGTCAGGCTCCTGTGACTTCCATGTGTGCAGCAATCGGGCATAGGCCATGTACCCCATGTCCCATTGAGGAATTAGGGAACTCTAAGTGCATGGCGTTGTGCAGAGGGCTGCTGTGTCTGTAGTGTCCGCCAACGTTAGCGGTATTGCATGTACTGAACATGTCTTTCTACTTTCTTTCCGCCCCTTTTTGTGGTCTCACTGTTCTTGCGTGCATTAGCATCATCAGGCGGAAGAGTTGTGCCACCGGAGCAGGAGGGAGCTGCATCCCACATGGCCATGGAGGGCGACACTACGGAGCCAGAATTCACCAGTGGGACGGAGGGCGAGGGGAGCACCACGGCGGGGACTGGAGCAGAGACCAGCAACACGGACTCCTCCTCTGATGGGAGCTCCCTTGCGGTGGCGGGCCCCTCTATGCCCCCGCATCTACAGGTACAGCCGCCACCCCCCTACCAGCACTGCCCTCCCAGCAGCACCTCAGCGTGTTCCCCGTGGCCGCTCACACAGGAGGGTGGGCATCTTCTTCGCCCCAGTCAGCCCTGCTGCCCTCAGTGAGGAGGCCATTGACCTCCTGAGATCCCTCAGGGTGTAGAGAGGCAGTTGCAACAGAAAAATGCATACCTGGAGGGCATTCATTCTGGCCAGGCAGCCCAACAGCGAGCATTTCAGACTCTGGCCTCAGCACTGATGGCAGCCATTGTCCCTGTGTCCAACCTTCCCCCTCCAACTTCCCCCACCCAGACCCAATCCCCAGTACCTCAGCCTATCCCAAGCACACCATCAGACCAGCATGCACACACCTCAACACACAAGGGTAGCTCTGGCAAACATAAGCACCACACATCCCACAGGCACTCACACAAGCATCATACCCATGCACACATACCAACATCCACTGCCTCCACTGTGTCCCCCTCCTCCACGTCCCCCTCCTCCCTCCTTGTCACGTCTCCACTCACACCGGCATGCACTACATCCTCAGCCACTACCTCCATCACCAGCACGCCCATCACCACACACCGCTCAAGTGCAATCACCACCCCCACTACCATTCACACATCCCGTGTCCTCTACCAGTGTGTCTGTGAGCCCTCCTCCCAAAGTACATAAACGCAGTCACACACCCACCCAATAGCCATCCACCTCACGACAGCCTCCAGCCTATGCACCTTCACTCAAAATCAGCAAACAAACATCTCCTACAACCACTACCTCTTCCTCCACTCCCAAACCCCCTCCATCTACCCGTCCCAGTGTGTCTGAAAAACTTTTCCTGTCGAACCTTGACCTCTTCCCTTCACCTCCCCCACCCCTTCCGTCCCCTAGGGCCCACCTTTCCAGGTCCCAACCCAGCACCTCAGCCACCACATCACCGGGCACAGTGGTGCCAGCAGTAACCAGATTCTGGAGTGTGCCAAGCAGCATGGCTGCCAGTGTCCCAAGGAGCCAGGCCAAGGACATTCCCCCACCTCCAAAACAGAAGAAGTTGCCCACATCCCAGAGGGAGAAGGCCAAAACACCTGCCACCAAGGGCTCAGCCAGGACAACAGTTGGGAGTGGCAAGACACCTGCGCCACCATCCAAGGTGGGGAAGGGCCTGAAAAAGAAAGGCAAGTCAACGTCACCGCCAACCTGCACGGCGGACAAGACCGGCACCGCCACATGCACCGCCGCCACAGGCACCGCCGCCAGCACCCAAGATACTGAGCCCTTCATCTGCACTGCAGACACTGTGCCCTTTAGCAGCACCAAGATCAGTGAGCCCGCCACCAGCCCCGCCGCTCATGACACCGCCCCCAGCACCAAGGTCAGTGAGACCCCCACCAGCACCGCCGCTCATGAAAAAGCCGCCAGCACCAAGGTCAGTGAGCCCCCCACCAGCACCGCTGCCCAATGAGCGCCGCAAGCATCGCCGCTACTGAACCTGCCGCCACCACCGCCACCACCGCCAGCAGCCATGCCACATCCTGAGCCAGTGGCACCACCCCAGACATGGCTGCCATCCCCAGTGGTCATTCGTACGTGGCTGGTGGTCAGTTCCAGGGGCCTGGCCAGCTTCCATATTGCACCACCGTCAGTGGAGTGTCACATCCACTATCTAAGTCCTTGGCAGGATGAAGCACTCTGGGCACAAAGGCCCCTCCAGAACCAATGGAGAAAGGCATCCACTACCTCAGTCCTTGGCAGGATGAAGCACTCTGGGCACAAAGCCCCCTCCAGAACCAGTGGAGAAAGGCATCCACTACCTCAGTCCTTGGCAGGATGAAGCACTCTGGGCACAAAGCCCCCTCCAGAACCAGTGGAGAAAGGCATCCACTACCTCAGTCCTTGGCAGGATGAAGCACTCTGGGCACAAAGCCCCTCCAGAACCAGTGGAGACTGTTATCCACTTGAGAGACTGTGGCTTTGCACTCCCCAGGATAAAGCAGTGGGCAAACCACCCACTGGAAAGACTTGAGAGACTGTGGCTTTGCACTGCCCAGGATGCAGCAGTGGGCAAACCACCCACTGGAGAGTCTTTAGAGACTGTGGCTTTGCACTCCACAGGATAAAGCAGTGGGCAATCCACCCACTGGAGAGACTTGAGAGACTGTGGCTTTGCACTCCCCAGGATAAAGCAGTGGGCAAACCACCCACTAGAGAGACTTGAGAGACTGTGGCTTTGCACTCCCCAGGATAAAGCAGTGGGCAAACCACCCACTGGAAAGACTTGAGAGACTGTGGCTTTGCACTCCCCGGGATAAAGCAGTGGGCAAACCACCCACTGGAGAGACTGTGGCTTTGCACTCCCCAGGATACATCAATGGGCATGGAGCCCCCTCGTGGAGCTGGCGTTGTGCACTCATCCGGCTGAGGTACCCCCCTTTCCCTTCCCCCTGAGGTGCCTGTGTTTTTTTCTATCTGATGCCCCTGCAATGTTCTCTCCTTTTCGATCGGGTATCTTGTGTGGGCCTGGCCCATGCATTTTGGGCCCAGTGGTCCACGGACTATATTGGTGCATGACCTGGACTTTAATTCTTGGTGTACATATTTGTTTATAGCGTATATACATTTTTGATTAATGGATTTTACATGATTACAATTGTTCAACTCATTTCCTTTTGTCCTTGCGTTCTTCCAGGGGGGGGTTGGTGGGCGTAAATGTAATGTTTCAGCATATATTGGTGTGTGTGATGTTGTGGGTGAGGGTGGGGGTGTTGCGTTTTGCGTGTGTGTGTCCCTCTCTTTTCCCTTCCCTCTCCCCTGTGTCATAGGTGCAGTACTCACCGTGGTCGTCACCGCCGTCGGTCGTGTTCCTGGTAGAGGAGCAGGAAGACAATCGCAGGTAGTATTTGGAGTTCAGGCTCCATGGCGTCCTGGTTCCTCGTGGAATGTGTAGAGGTGAGTGTTTCCCCTTCCAAGTTCTGTTTCCGCCGTGTTTTTGTTTGCGTTGAATCCGCCCCGGAAAAGGTGGCGGATTGGCCTGTCATAATAGTGTGGGCGGTACATTGCCTTCCGCCTGTCTGTTGGCGGTGACCACCATGCTGTTTGTTTGTACCGCCGTGGCGGTCGGAGTGTTAAAATGGCTGTCTATGTTGGCGGTTTCCGCCATGTCATAATTCCATTTTTTTTACCGCCGGCCTTTTGCCGGTTTTACCGCTGCTTTACCACCGACCGCCAGGGTTGTAATGAGGGGCATTATCTTCTATTCATCGCAGAGCCACCTAAGTCACACCTTCAATAAAGAAATCAACCTTTGAACATGCAGCTCTACCAATATATACCTCAGTTGACTTCAATTTTGCAATAAAGTTAAACTTTTGTTGTATTTCAGTTAATTTTAGGGGACTATAATACAGCCCTTCCAGTTACAAATAGTAGCATCCTCGAACATGTGTATGAGGGCATTTGAGTAATTGTGAATTCTTTTAAATCTGTTTACAATGTGGTATAAGCTCAGCCCAGTGCAGAATTTGTGCCAGTGTTTGCCAGTGATCAGCAATGTGGGCTCTGTGTTCATACGCCTGAATGTGTTCTTTGTTCTCTATGCCTTCTTGCACACTGTTGTTGTTTGACCATGTGGCTGGCAGCCATTTTGTGCATCCAGCCAGTGTGCTTTTGCCATAGGCCTGCATGTGTTATTTGTTATCCATGCGTCCTTGCACGCTGTTGTTGTTTGACCATATAGCTGGTAGCCATTTTGTGCATCCAGCCAGTGTGCTTTTGCCATAGGCCTGCATGTGTTATTTGTGGTCCATGCGTCCTTGCTCGCTGTTGTTGTTTGACCATATAGCTGGTGGCCATTTTGTGCATCAACCCAGTGTGCTTTTGCCATAGGTTTGCATGTGTTCTTTGTTCCCCATGCCTCCTTGCTCGCTGTTGTTTTTTGACCATGTGGCTGGCTGCCATTTTGTGCATCTAACCAGTGGGCTTTTGCCATAGGCTTGCATGTGTTATTTGTTCCCCATGGGTCCTTGCTTGCTGTTGTTGTTTGACCATGTGGCTGATGGCCATTTTGTGCATCCAGCAAGTGTACTTTTAGCATAGGCTTGATGCTTTCTTTGTTCCTCGTGCCTCCTTGCTTGCTGTTGTTGTTCGACCATGTGGCTGACGGCCATTTTGCGCATCCAGCCAGTGTGCTTTTGCCATAGGTTTGTATATGTTCTTTGTTCACCATGCCTCCTTGCTCACGGTTGTTGTTATTTGACCATGTGACTGGTAGCCTTTTTGTGCATCCAGCCAGTGTGCTTTTGCCATAGGCTTGAATGTGTTCTCTATCTACCACGCCTCCTTACTCTCAACTGTTGTTTGACCATGTGTCTGGCAGCCATTTTGTAACTCCAGTCAGAATGCTTTTGCCATAGGCTTGCACAGATGTGATATCAGTTTAATAATATGCTTGAGGAACATTGTAGTGTTTGTATATTATGAGAATGATTATGATGAACAGTGCTTTGTATTACATGCATTTTTTAGCATTTTTCATTTGCACCTCCCTGCCTCTTAACAGGTTTCTCATACTCCAATACAAACATCAGCAGTTAATAGTTGTTTTTTAGTATATTTTTTACTTTATTTTTTTTGTCATTTTTATGAAAATGTATTTTAGATTTTATTTTGTTATTTTAATTTTTTAGGTGTTATTTTGATTTTTGTTTTCCTTCTATTCTTCCATTTTTTATTGCATTTTGCATTGATCCATCTATCCACCATAGGCACACAGCCGCACAACAGCATTCATTCTTTTAGGTGTAATTCCATTTCCTCCTGGACCCCTGCCTGCCACAGAGTAGGTACACTGCAGACACATCAGCACCATTCACTTTTTAATGATTATTCCATTTCCCCCTGACCCACCGTTTCTGCCATAGGCGCACACTAACCTTCATTTTTGTAAGGATTATTCCATTTACCCATGCACCTCCCTGACTGCACAGGTGTCTCCTTTAGAATAGATGCACATAAAGCAAAGGGCTATATCTGTATGTTATGTTATCCTGATTGGAAATTAAATATTCTGGTATGTTGGTGTGGTATGGCTGTAAAATGGTTGGATAAATTGTTCTTTATTAGCTAAGTAACCAATCACACTAAATTGTATTTCCCTTGTCTGTACTAATTTAAACTGCAACATAGCCACCTTTCACTGAATGTTTTTTCTGTTTGTTTGTGTATAGATGCACAAGAGAAGAGACTTCACCCACAGTACTGCCAAACCGAAGGCCTGTACAGTGATGTTGGTCCTCCATCTCTTCCGCTTGTGCAGCTTAGTGCCACTGCCAACTGAGAGATTAGAGATTGCACCAAAGTAAACTGCGCCCAAGAAAGTGGACAGTGAAAAGCAGCTTTCGACCACTGGCGTGCTGACCACAACCTTTTTCTGGAGATGTGTGCCTGCCACACCGGCCTCCGGTGAGGAACCTGGGAGCTGCACTCCTGCATCAACAACACCACCCCAACCGAAGCCCAGGTCTGTCAGCGAGGCAGCCACTGCAATAATGGTTACACCGGTGAGCAGCGACTTTGAATTGGATTTGTCCCTTTCACTAAGTAGTACCCAATCATTTCTGGAAACAGAGCAAAAAGGACAGCAGCCACAGCCAGCAATAGTAGATCTTCCTGAAGTTAGAGGATAACAGGAGGTTGAGCTTCCTGTAGAGCAAGAATCTCCTCTTTTAGAATCATTGGCTCCAAGATCTCCAGCAAGGAAAAGTACTCCACCATCTTCTCCAAGCACCACTTCTGATGATGATGATGATGGAGACATGGCGTGGACCCTGGCAGAGTTAGGGACACACCAAGAGAAGCAAGTGAAAAGAAAAGTTCCTGAAAGCCTCAGAATTATGGAAAAGAATGATGATTAGGATAATGATGACAAACTAATCATTGTGGAAGCTGGCACAGAGAAGTCCGACATTTCTCCTCCTGTTCAACCTGCTCTGAGGGGTGATGCACAGGTAGCACCACCAACTTCCATATTTGTAAAGCCCCAGCTAAGACCAGTACCACCCTCTACCTCATTAAATTTATGAACTGCAGAGAGGCAATCAACAACACACCTACCTACCTCTAGTTGTTCTTCAGGCACTGGAAATGGCCCACTAAGAAAGTACTCCTTCCCGGTTTGGGACTTTTTTACACTTAGAAAACAGTAGGAGAGCATTGCAATATGCAACATTTGCCACAGAAGTGTAGATTATGGTACGCCTGGTTCACATTATGGTACTGGAGGCCAAACAAACTATATGAAAAACATCACACAATCTGGTGGGAGGAGCACCTTAAAAAGTTGCTGAACGTGGTTGAGGTGAAGGTTAGGAGAGCTAGAATGCATCTGCTACAACTCCAATCACAGTTGAAAGTCATGAAGAAGAAGAGGGTAACATCTTCATGTAAAGCAGCCCTGTCCCCAGCAGTGCACCAGAATCACTTGCCTCAGTGACCTCAAAATGGCACAAGACTCAGAGTCAAATGGAGACACCATGGCATACAGTGACTGCTCCAAGACACACATTGAGTCTACCACCACCTACTTCTCGAAAGTGGCCTGCGTCAGTGGCCACAAAAAAAAAAGAAAATCCAAGTTACTAATACAGGCATGTTAAGCTAGGAGGGGCACTAGGACTACAACCACCAAACGGCATGTTTGTATAACAGGGAGCTGGAAAAAATGTTAGCGCTGGACCTCCTCCCTTTTTCTTTTGTGGAAGGAGTGGGATTTTTAGAAATCGTGGTGTCCATTTGCCCAAAATGGAAGGTTCCAAGTTGGATCTATTTTGCCAGAGTTGCTGTTCCAGGACTGCAACACGATGGGGTACAATTGGTTGGACAAGCTTTGCAGAAAAGTGCTGTTCACACTATCCACCTGTTGGCAGAAATGTGGACCAGTTGTCAGGTGACTGATTACATGTGCATCACTGCCCACTGGATCTCTTTTGCAGGGGTAAAGGAACAGCTATCTACATCTCTTAGCCCTGAAGAATGTTTTAAAAGCACTCTGTGGCATGCAACAGTAGCCATGTTTGCCATGAAGAAATCGCATACAGCTGCAAACATCTTGGACGTATTTAACAGCAGGCTGTCTGAATGCCTGTGACCTAGAGGTCTCCGAATTGGATTAGTTGCCATGGACAATGGAAGTGATATTGGCAAGGTAATGGCAGATGGTGGTTATTTCAGGGTCCTGTGTTTGGGGCATTGCATCCACCTGGTTGTGCAAGAATTCCTATATTTATCAGCCCCTAGTGCCAGAGGAGCATCCCGTTTCATGACGCTACGGTGGTGCTATGCCATGCCTGGTATTTACAAGGTGGCGTTAAGCCACTTTATGCGGCTTAACGCCTTGTAAATACGACCCCTTCACACGCAGTCCTTTGCGTGGAAGAGGCATGCAATGGGTGTTGCTGTGGGCATGCCACAGCAAAACCCATTGCATTTTGACGGTGCCTCAGATTTTCGAGTTTTCGTAAACCTGAGGCAGCGCCAAAATCTAACGCCACCCCATGGGTGGCATTAGCAAGGCACAATGAGGAGGAATACTTTTATTCCTTCTCGTTTTTTGCTTTTTCTATGTGTGCTGCATTCTGCAGCACGCATAGAAAGGGCAAAATGCCAGACATGATTGTTGATGTGTGGGAAGAATTCCCTTTGTGCACCTAAACAATCAAAATGATGCTTTGGCACTTCTGTGTGTGTACTGCATTCTGCCATTAGTGATAAGCCAAATCGCCATTAGTGATTGTTTATGTGCAGGAAGGGACACCTTTCCACACATAAACAATCAAACCCCTCAACGCAGAGATCCTTGCACAATGGTGCAAGGATGCCTGCATTGGCAGCTAAATTTAGCACCAGCGCAGGGGACAACACAGGGGTGCACTGTATTCAATTAAATATGGCACATCCCTACTTAATTTTCCTTTTAATATGGGCTGTAGTCAGCAACATACTGACCACCTGAAGAAGAAACTGCACTCATTTCAGCCACTCTAATAAAGCCTGGAAATAGTTGCGGGTTATTCAGAGTGCTAAGAGAGTACCAATTAAAGCCCTGACACAGCCCTGATACAGGAGGTGCCAACACGATGGAACTCAACCTATTACATGTTGCAACATCTGTTTGAGCAGTACAGAAAGATCAATGACTATGACGGTCATTTTGACCCTGGCGGTCTTTTGATCATCGCCGACCCGGGGGTCAGCAGAGGACTGCTGGCGGTATTAGAACCGGCCAACCGCCACAATATCCATGGCAGAAGGGCTATTGGTGACAGGGAATTAGTTCCCTATCACCGATAGATGGCTCCCCCACCACCCCAAGCAAGCACTAGACCTCCCCTCCCCTGCACCAAGTTCAGCCACAGTGCCTCTACCCCCTCCAGACACAGCGTCCGCCACCCCCTCCTGACACAGCACCCCCTCCCCACATACATGCACAGACACCCACATGCATCTCCCATACTCCCATTCATCTACACTTACATACACGCATCCATTCACACGCATCCATGCACACATTCACAACATCCATACGCGCATTCATGCACGCATACTCACACCCATCCATCCATGCATTCTCATATGCATACACATTGACATCCATACAGGCATATACACTGACATCCATACACGCATTCTCACATGCATACACACTGACATTCATACATGCACTCACTTCATATATGGAGGGCGGGGTCGTACTGGCAGGGCGGGACCTGTAGTGGAACTGCCAGAGCAGCTCCGCCCACCAGCAAGACTACTGCCGGATTTCCGCCCAAAGTGTGACGGAAATCAGGCAGTACCAATGATTTGGTGGTCTCCTGGTGCCAGCGGCTTTGGTGGTCTTCATGGACGACCCCCAAAGTCGTAATGAGGGCCTATGTCATTAAAAAAGGAGGGGATGCAACTGAGAAAGCTATGACTACGGAAACAGACAAATGGGGCCTAGTCAAATGCCTGACACAGATGCTACTCCCTTTTGAGGTTTTCACACAGGATGTTAGCAAGAAGGCCATGCTTCCCATTGTTGTGTGTGCTACAGGACCAGCTAAAGAAGGTGTCTGAAAAGTTGGCAGTCACAGGTGTGAACAAAACACCCAGAAGCTCATGCCTTGGTTGAGAGCTTAATCCTTTGCTTGGCTTGTAATGCAAGGCTGCAAAATGGCATGATCTCATCCAAAGAGTACATCTGTGCCACACTACTTGATCCACGGTACAAAACAATTCAGCCCACTTTCATTCCTTTTAATGAAGGGGATAGTTCAAAATATAAGAAATGGATTGTTAAGCAAGCCGCAGAGCTGGAAGAAGAACGGCTGGAAAATAGAGTCCCACTCTGCTGTTCTGGGGTGCTGCCTTAAACTTCCAGAAAGAGTAGTCTTGTCTCTCAGCAGCCAGCACTAGCAAGAAGAAGACCAGCAAAAGCAGCAACAGAAGAATCCGACACAACCTTTGCATTGGCTTGATTGTGGCAGGTTTTAAGTCCAATGCAGAGGCAAAGGCAAAAGAGGTCGAGCAAATGGCAGCACCAGTGACCATTGAGAGGATGTTCCAGGAGTATCGGGATGGCCCAAAAGAGGTCTTTGTGGATCAAAACCCATTTGTGTACTGGGAAGGGAAGATGTGCTAATGCCCAGAGCTCAGTAGGCTGGCAATAAATTATCCGGCTTGTCCTATAGCCAGTGTATCTGGTGAGTGTGTGTTCAGTGCAGCTCATGCAGTTGTCACAGTGAGAAAGACCAGTCTCTCGCCTCAAAACATGGAGAGACTGACCAAGATCAAAATGAAACAACATTTTATACAACACAATTACACTGTTCTTGAAACAGCACAGGAGGAGGGTGATTGGTCAGAATCAATTGTGTTAGCTGACCAACCTAGGGGGGAAACTCCTGAGTTTGTGGATTAACTCTGCTTCCCTGCCTGAGTATGCCAGTGCCGCCATGGAATATTATAACTATTTATCATTGAACTTCTTTCTTTGTACAAAAAATCGCTTGAGGAACATTATGGTTGCCTCTGATTTATGCTGCCCTGCCATTTTTGAGTCACAAGTGTGGCCGGAATTGAGTTGAACCAGTGTGCAGTGAAGAAGCCTCCATAATTCCTTTATGACACTGGAGACAATGCCTGCCTCTCTCGAATGCCTATCCTTTTTGTGCATCACCTAGCAGGACTACCCCCAGAAGATGACAGATTTAAAAGACTGCCAATAGCAATTTACAGTGTGTTGCTTGCATCAAAGATACAATTGTGTACCTAACACTGTGCTTGGAATGGAAGAGGTAACTACAACTATTGCACAAATGAGTACGTGATTGCGAGTGATGATTGATAATTTATGTGGAGGCAAACAGTGAGGGATGGTGTTCAACTAATAGTAAACTTGATTTTGATGAACTGCAATGTTTGGTGCCTGATAGTTCATCATTTTCCTGAAGGTGATTGGCATTTACAAACTTACTTAGCAAAAAATTACCTGCAAGGTCCACTCCTTTTTTCTGGTCCTTCAGAGACCAGACCAGTCATTTTAGTTAACCAGTACAAATCTATACAAACTACTGCAATTCTGTTTCTCTACTTGTCCTTCAACAATAGGGCACTATAGGTCTATCGCACTCAGGTCGGGACTGGGACGGAGTTACTCGGAGTCAGGAGGAGAATGGAAGGCTTCTGGGTGGGACTACCTCAACAGCTAGAAGAAGGAAGTTATTGACTTCATCATGATGATGAGGACTCAGAGGCCTAGTACTCAGCTATGTGGAACGGAGAGAGGTGTGTTGATTTGGGAAATGCTGCTGAGTGTGCATGTTGCACTGGTGGCCAATGTGAAACTCCTCTTGTTTTTGCTTTGCCTCTGAGTCTTCTTGGTACCCTACTCATGAAGCTTAACTTCCTTCTTTCCTTCTCATTGACTCTACAGTTTATGTTTTACAAACCAGACCTTCTCTTCTCCTGCATGAACAAAAGGTGAAAGCTGAGCTCAACTCTCCCGCTTACCTAACAAACCGGTTCAGACAGATCACTCCTCCATAATTTTATGTTTTCAGACCTAGGAAGCAGAACATTTAGCTATCTAATAACTTGGGTCTCTGGGGCAGAAGGACTGTTTGCAAAGCATTAAACTGAACTGTGTCATACTCATCCCTTTGTTTCCTTCCACAACAGGTTGATGATGATGTTCTGCTCATCGCCTGATGAATATTAGTCTTGTGTTATGTTTGTCTTTGTTAACCTTTTCCCAGATCTCCTTTCCCATCTATTCATCAAACGCCTAACCCTCTTCCCCTGAGCTGTGAGATTTTTTGAGGTGTGTCTTAATTTACACCAAATAGATCACACACTTTGTGGGGCAGATGTGATTAAATGCAACACCAACTAACTGTGGGATCTTCTATTACCTGAGCAATAGCCCATACCTCCCCACTTATCCAACCAAGCATAAGAACGTCATTCCTCAATGTCAACATCATCATAAAGGCATTTGCTATGCGTAAATAAACGCTTAACACTTTTCGTGACTTGAGGATTTGATAACTTTGATTTTCAATAAATTCCATGCTCACCATTGCTCAGAATAATTCACTATTGCTAGTTTTTGTTATAATATGTGGTATTCTTTGATGTGTCATGGTGGTAGTAGTATGTCCTCAGCCTTTCTAAAGCTATAATATAAATGTATGTTTATAACCTACTAACTCTGTGTTTTCTTTCAATTTAGTTGCCTGTGATGGATAATCATTTTGATTAATCCTACAGATGGAGATCTCCTAGGTGGGAGTGGGACCTCACTTGCTATGATGCCTTACTTGCTAGTGCCCTGCCACTACTAGAAAGACGGCACCTTGGGAAGTCCTCCAGTAAGATGCTAGAAGATTGACAGAGGGAGCAGCCGCCAGCCACCACTTCATCTATTCAGGTAAGAGAACTATGGGCTGAAGTGAACTACTTTAGTTAATGCATAACTAACTTCTATTGCAGATGAGATACGTAATTGTTTATCTAGGTTTCTGTAGGTAATATAGGGAATGGCAGCATGCCCTACTAACTGGCATACACTTTAGAAGTAGATTAAAAAGACTGGCTGTGCAAAAAGGCATCAGTGCAAAGTTAAAGTAAACAAAAAGATTCTTCAGACATAAAGTAGATTAGACAGTTTTCCCTTTACTAAAATCCAAAGTTAAGCCTACCCTCTCCACCCACAACAGGCCCACCCCTCTCGCACAACTCTGCCCATCCCCAACCAATGTCCAAAATAAAAAAAAAAATCCAAATTTCTAAAACCAGCATTTGCCCTGCCCAAATTCCAACCCTCTCCACCCACAACAAAACTCCCTCTGATCAAAACATTTTTTTTTTTTTTAAAGGGCTAGAAGGGGGCATTCTCAATGATAGGTTTTGCATCTGGCCCTCAGGCATGCCATCCTATGACCCAAGTGTGACAGTTTGTGCAGGACTCAGTAATGGTGTGGCTGGTTTGAAGGGAAGGGTGCCATTAATGGTACACGATCGTAGATGGTCTGCTCCAAGCTGCCAACGGTGCAGGTGCTGGTCTGGAAGCTGGAGGTGTAGGTGGTTAGCCAGTAGAGCTGGACCCCAGAGCAAGGGAATATGCCTCACACTCCTTGTCCACCAGCTGTTTGTACTTGGCCCTGGTGGCCTTGAACCTCTGCTGCCAGAACAGGGACGCTATTCCCTGCCGGGTTGGTGGTGGACCAGCAGGAGTAGCTATATTAAGAAAGAAAGAAAAAAGACAAATTGTAAAGAATGCTCTGTGCAAACACTTGTTTTTGTTTTCAAATTATATAGTGGGACAGTCTAAGTACATTGCTGGTCCCCTAGGGCCATTTTAATTTTTAATGCGATTAGGAAATTCACAGGGGTATGATTTTATCAACACATGCCTCACATAAAAGCTCTTACTTTCTGAAAGGAAGCAGCATAAGATTTAAACAAAATACAGATTAATGAGTAAGGCATCATCCACTATGGGGAACAAGTATTCTATTTGTGTCGTGCTAAATAACTGGAGGTGTGCTAGCTAGTGCTTCAGGTACAGATTTGCTACTCTGCATTCTGCAGCTGGGGCAGCTGCAATGGACAAAAAATATCTTTGATTCCAATGGCCCTGCTCTTCTCCAAATGAATTTCAATTCTACCCTGACTCCAAAGAGGCATTTGATTGATATCTCACACACATCAAGTATAACATGCGTATAATAGATATCCTGTCTGCTGTAAGTAGACAGTCGGTAAAACGATGCACTGAGGTACAGGGAAAGGAACGGGATATATAGATTTTATTGGCCACGTTCATCACAGAGTATCCCATCTGCAAAACACAAAATCACAGGCACTTAAGCCCACTTTACTTCCTGGCCTCACCATCAAACACAAATTTCAATCAAACACATTTGCTTGGCAGTAAGGGAAAGAAACTTGACTTAGTCTGCTGCAGCAGGGTAAAGTACCAGGAAAAGGGAAGGTAGGCACAGTAGAGGTTTGTTATAGAATAGTGGGAGGGTGGTCATTGAGGATGTGGCTAAGCTTAGGCTGAGTCAGTCACTGTATTTGAAACTGAAAGTTGATAAATGTCAAAAGGGAAAAATTTGAACAGGCATACATCCATTATGGAAGCCATATGAACCACATCCCTTAACATGTGCAACATGCCACATTTGTTTAATGTTTTTGATAGGCTGGGACAGAATTTAGGAAAGAATCAAGAGTACGGTATTAGGAGATGCCTGAGTGGGCACTGGGAGGGAAGGGAAAGACACCTGTTTTTTGTTTTGGTTTGCAATCCATTGAAAGCTTTTTAAATATCACATTAACAGAAGCAGAAGCACATTGCACAGGCAACACTGCAGTGCTGAAATGAACCATGCTGAAGTTAGGTGGGGTGATGGATCACAGGTCATGAAATGCCATGGGCAGGGAGGTCATGGATGATGATAGGTGGGATCTGCCACACTTAACAAATACAGGGGGTATACTAGTAATTGTGAACAACCAAGCAATGTGACTTACTACTGCCTGTCCCTGCTGCTGCAGAGACTCCCCATTCAGCTGATGATGCATCATCTGGCACACTGGTGCTGGTCCTGGGAATAATGGTCTGTGCGGCTAGAAAAAACATTACACATTTTAGATGCCAGATACACCTTTCCTTTTTTTTTTAACAAAATACAACCGCAATGCATGACTACAGTTCAGTTTGCAATATCTTCTCTCCCATCTAAAATATCCCATTGGGCATTTTGTTGGATGACAATATTAGAAACGTCAGTAATCAAGCCAACCGTAATGGAGAGCAGAGATATGATGATGACTATAAGTCATTTGATGCACAATGAAGGGGTCAAAAACATTTATCAATGAAGGACATATGGTTTTGGTTGGCAAATGCAATGGGACCATCCTCATGCTATTTTCCTACCATGCTGCACTGTCATTGAAACTTCTGGGCTACTGAATAATACATACAATACAACACCAACATGGGGGGGTCACCACAACTATGGTCACTCTCGTTATTTGAGCATGAGGAAGAAATAGAGAGCCTTCTCAACAAACAAGCGCAGATAGCGTGCTTGGGCTTGTAAACTCTGCAATCTTCACAGTAGACTACCTAATCTATCGACTTAGTCTTACAGTACTGTTGTGGGTTAAATTTACAGGTTGCTTGGACACACATATTTTAGCTTAGTTTAGGTCTGCGGCATGTGCCCTTTCAACTACATATGTACTCTGAATTAATTTATTCAGTTTTATTCATTTTTAGTTTGCCTGCTTTCAGTGGGGGTGTTTTTTTATCTAATCAGCTGTAACTCTGTGATCCTGCAAAAGCATTGTTATTGTTATTCTGTGCAAAGCATTTCACCATGTACCTCTGTCCAAGAATGACAAGAACAGTACATGATAATCCAGCTAGCAATTGTCATCACAAGAGTATGTAAACACTCCAACACTTAGGCATGTGCCTACCTCAGACCTTTTTGTGGAACAGAAATATGTTTCTTAAAAAACTCTGTATAGGCCAAGGGACAGGTCAGGATTCTGTCCATGCTGCATGTCATTTTATTGCTGACCTCAGCCCTATGTCTACAGCCAGCCAAGGAGACAGCAATCAGACCCCTGTTGTAAGGTAATGGGGATGGATGCTCTTCTCATGGACTAAGAACGGACAGATTCGGCTATCACCACTATGCTCTCACTTAGGAGTTAGGAAGAATTCATCTATGTATGTTATTCCAATATGTCAGGACTGTCTATTTTCTTCTCACCATTCTAATGCTGTTATGTCTCATTGCCTTAATACTTGCAGCTCATATAGTCTATCGTAGATTGCAGTCTTTTCAATTAATATAATGAAAACCATCATGGATCTTTTTCATTGGCCCATATGTGTGTATGAGACCTTTTGCTAACAAGAGAAAGGAGTGAGACTTGTCAAGCATTGCTTCCCCTGAGAAGCCACAGTGTCATGTTTCAGGCTTCCACAAATCACCTCTTCTTTTAGGTTTGGGTAAAGCACTGCTCGCTAGCCAAAAGGGTTGGGCCGACAGCTGCCAAGATGTTGTGGGATTAACTCAGTGGCCCACAAAAGGTGGTGCTGCTGCCGCAAATCCACCAGCCTCGTTCCAATAACGGGAGTTCTACGAAAGTACCAATCCACAGAGTGTATAAGTTAGGGAAGGAAAGCTTAATAACAAAGCAGAAGTAAGCACAAGCTGCAGATTGGTACAAACAGGCAGAACTCAGCTACAGAAACAAGAAATATAGAAAAAAGGATAATCCAGGGAGGGATAACAAGAATAAACATTAAATAGAATGAATAGAATTTTTAAAAAAGCCCCAATATAAAAGAAAAGAGGAAAAAATATTCTAATGGGAGAGGTAAAAGTTAGAGAAATAAGTCATAATAACAAGAACTTACTGGGGCCAGCAGAGCCCTCAGTCACGACCACAACGCTGGTGGTGGCAGTGGTACTTCCATCTGCCAGAGCACTGGTGGTGGTATCCTCCTTGGCATGACCCTCTGATGCACTCTTCTTGCCCGTTGGTGCTGATGTAAGAAAAAAAGAAGATAACAGAAATAGATTAGTGGTACAGTTAATCTCCTAGAAAATATTTTAACAGGCAAAGGAAAACACAGCAACCTATTGACATTGTACTTTTCTAAATCAGATCACCTATATTATTGAGTTGACCTATTCCTAATTTCTGAAACCTTACAAAAGCCCTATTCCAAATTTCCTAAACCACATTTGGAAATACTAATGCATTGCAATGAATAATCTTTGCTTTGCAAATCACAACCCCCTTTGATGGGCCAACTCAGTCAGTTTCCCTTTTCAAGGCATTGATGCCTTCTACACATCACTGGAAGATTGCTTGGGACTGTATGAGCTACAGAAAAAGAAAGACACAGAGAACGCTAACTCGGTGATGTTATATTACTACTACTCCCACTGTACTACTATTTAAGTGACAGGAGGACAGAGGAGTCAGCATGACTTCTTAAATGATCAGCCCAGTCGACCGCCTACAGCAAAGAGCAAGCAAGGTAGCACCAAGTCCCTCGTGTGCTCAAATGGGATCATATAATATTCAAAAGGTTACCTGAACTTAACTTACCTCTGTATGTAAGCAACATGCTATTTGAAAAAGAAATAGCATTATAGGATGCAACAAAATTAGTAATTACTAGAACTCACCAAGCGCCACAACTGGACGCTCAGCAGGTCAAGCAGGTCCTACTCCCAGTCGAGGTTGTTGGCCCAGCAGTGCATCAACTGCTGCTGGGTGAGACGAACTCCATTATGCCTGCAAACGCAACAGCGCACCCTCCTCAATAGCAGCCAATGCTCCCACAGGCCATATCCACTCCAGGGCCTGCCACCTGCTGCCAGCATGAAGGGGAGATGGTGCAGCTCAAAAAAACCTATGTGGCCACCTCCTCCTTGCTGAAAATGGCTCAAGGCTGGACCCACTGGTGGGGTCGGCGTCCGCAGGGTGTGTGGTTAGCTGCACCGCCTACACTGGCACTGCCTCTCTCACGCTCTGCCATAGGGCTGGATGGGAATAAAAGAAAAACAGGAAAGAGAAGTAATAGAGAGGAAGAAATTAAGAAGTTAGGGGAAAACAAAAAAGTAACAAAAAGCCATAGAAAATAAACAAGAGGCAAAAACTTAAAAAACAAAAACACTAATAAAATAAATTTAAAACAGGGCAGGATAAGTAGGATAAAGTAAGGATTGCAGAGATACAGTTTGGATTGAAAAGTAGGCCCAGCACCATGCACAGAATAGAAAAAACAAGATGGCCATGCTAGCTCACTTCTCAACACAAAGCATGCTACTCACACCAGTCAGCACGAACAGGCAGCCAAGCACAACTCTGCATGTTCGCAAAGTTAGGTGGAGTTCATTGAGTTTTTTTGGCCACTCCACAGAATTCTGTGTAGCAGAACACTACGAGCTCCACCCAGGCCTAGTTTTAAACTGCCATTTTATCCTGGCAAAATAAAATGTTTGCCAGGCCTAAACCTTCCTTTTTAATACTTATAAGTCACCCTTAAGGTAGGCTCTAACTAATTTAAGGTGCATGGTATTTAAAAAGTATATATGTGTATTTAAGTTTTACATGTCCTGACTAAAAACTACAAAAGTCATTATTCACTGTTGCAAGGCCATCTCTCTCATAGACTAACACTGGGTTTCCTTATTACGCTTAACGTGTGGTAACATCAGTTTGGGAGCAAACAGAGAAATGCTCCTTCCACTCATCTCAATAGTATTTTAAAATCTGCTTTATTGGTAAAGTCGGATTTTAAGTTACTATTTCTAAAAATTTCACTTTTCTGCCTAAACCATATGTACCTGTCTGCCTGGGGCCAGGGTAACATAAATGTGAATGCCTCTTCTGTGGTGTTTTGCGTTTTCCTTCTAGACATGGGGGCAAAAGGGTCTTTGGTGGGGCGTGTTCTGAGCAGGATGTCATGGGAGTTCTACTCATCTTTCCAGAGCTTCAAATGCTAGTCTAAGTGCTATGCCCACTCACTTCCTGACTTCTAAGGGATACCTGTCCTGCCACTGACAAATGCAGCTCAACCCCAGGCCTGCCACCCCTTTCTTACCGTAGACAGTTTGAAGCCAAACTCATGAAAAGGAGAACTTTAGGCAAATGGGGCATTCCCCATCCAAGAGCTGGAATTGGGGATAAAAGTGAAACCTTCAGAACCTCTCATCAGAACATTCCTGGACCCGTGGAAGATTCAGAAGAAGGTCTGCCCTGATATCTAAAGACGGAAGATTGGACCTGCCTGTCTTGAAACCGGTCTCCCAGAAGTGACTCTAAGGTTCAGTTCGTTGACCTCCTCTTTGAGCTACAGCAACACAAGCTTCCAGAGGCCTCCCTACAATGGCCTCGCTGATGAGCACCAACTAGTCCTGCTTCAATCTGCCTGAGCCTGCTGCTGGCCTCTGTGGGGGTGAGTCCTAAACCCCAAGAGGTGGCCCCAAGTTTTTGGACCCTTGCCATGATAGTGTACTTCTCCCGACTCAAGGTGAAAATCTTGAAGTTTTGAGCTCCTCACCATGAGCAGGAACTTTACACTGAGAAACGAACGTCTGTGATGCCCCGCAATGAGAAGCTCCAGTGATGACCTGCTGTTCGTGCCAGCGATGACTGTATGTGACTGACACGACTGCAGGACCTCCCTCCAACATGAAGCTCCTCTGCTGACCTCCTCTTCATGCCAAAAAGTGACCACACGTGTTGACCAAAGACACAAAACTGTGTGGGTGGCCTGTTTTTTCACACTGACAATGACTCCACTCTCGGTACCCTCTAACGTAAAGCTCCAGCCGAGGCTCCTAATGTGGACGTGGACTATGATAAGGTAAACTCCTCACTGGCGCAAACGTGGTCCCTGGTTCATACCTGCACTCCATTACAGTCGGCCTGAACCTCTGACTTTGACCCAGTCCAGCATGACCAGATAGCTGTAAGTAGTGCTTTGTGCTTCTTGGTAATATTTTTACCTAAACCATTAAAAACTCATAAAGCCAGTTCTACTATTTGGATTTTTGTTATCTTATCTGCTAAAATGTACTCTATTTTTCTAAATTGGTTTAGGATTTTACTTGTGTTGTGTTTTTACTTTATTACTGCTTGAGTGCTGCATAAATATTTTACACATCGACTCTAGGTTAAGCCTGACTCCTTTTGTGTCAAGCTACCAGAGAGATACATACAGGTTTATTTAGTGACTTTTGTGGTCCACCCTGATGAGAATTACGTTAATATTTGAGTAGGGCTTCCATCCCTCTTAACTAGTATCCCAGTTTTTTATAGTGACCATGCACTCTCCACCATGCATGGCCCCAAGTGCCACGTTACAAGTAAAAAACCATTTTTACTCTTGGCAAATCATTACACGGAATGTACAAAAATAGACGCAATAACAAATTCTACATGCATAAAGAAGGCTGATTTAGTCTGCACTGTTGGAGGAAAGGGAAAGGGACAGAGGACACTGGTATAGGGGATCAGGTGCTGCACTATTTACTATTATGCCCGCCTCCCGGGCACTACTGGGTTTTCCCACTCACCATTCTTCCCGCCAACAGAAGCCCTGCCCACCCCAGGACCTACTTAATGCAGACTGCAGTGCCGAAGGCACACCAAAGGAAAGTCCGTCTGCTCCTGTCCATGCCTGGACCACATCCAGTGCCACCTTCACTGGTCCTCCCTCCCCCAAAATATACAACATCACCTAGCTCTATACCCTGAACCCCGGACACTGCAACAAACACTGCCACTGCGCTGACCCACGCTCCACATTAGGACTTTTCACCTGAACCTCCTGCCATTTCATGTGCCACGGCACGCACACCAGCCCACAGACCAGCCCCACCCCAAACCCACCAGAGACACCACCTGAACAGAAACACCAACTTGCTTGCCTCCTGCTCAAAAGACGCTCACTAGGCAAGCATTCCACCAAATTATGGGACTTCATCACCACCCTCGCACCCAACATCGTCTTCCTCACCGAGACCTGGCTCAGCCCCACATCTGCCCCAGACATTGCCACAGAGATCCCCGAAGGATATAAAATTATTCACCAGGACCACACTAACTAGTCAGGAGGAGGAACAGCCATCATCCACAAAGAGACCACACAGTCACCACCACCACCCTCATGGAACATCTCAACTTCATGCTCCACACAGATGACAAAACAACCATCTAAGGCACCCTCTCATAACAACCCCCAGGCCTGTGCTCCAGCTCCTGCAACACCATTGCAGACTTCATTGCACCCCTAGCCTAAGACTCCAAGGACTACATCTTCTTCAGCAAACTAAATTTCCCCATTTATGACCCCAATGACAACAACACTGCACACCTCCTTGATGGTATGAGCAGCCTCGGATTGATCCAGATCGTCCACAACCCTACACACACCGCAAGACACATGCTGTACCCTATGTTCACCTCCAGCAACCGCGTCAAGTACAGCCATGTCACAGAACTCACATGGACCAATCGCTCTATCATCCACTTCAGCATCTCCAGCCCCTGCACCTCCACCCCAAAGATGACAAGCGCTCCCTACCAAAGGTGGGACAAAATCTCAGCACTTCATACCCCACTACTGCAAATAACCTTGCACAGGGAGTGAAAAAACTTCAACTCCTGGACCAACAATTGCGCTGACAGCATTGCCCTCATCAAGAGCAACAACCAGAGAAAAATCCTCCAAAAATGCCAGCTGGTACACACAAGAACTAAGAACAGTGAAACAAGACAACAAACAGCTGGAGAAGGGACTGTGCACCAGCAAGGATGCCTCTGGCAGAGCAGCCTTCAAGATCTCCCTCAATCTCTACCATCACCAGCTGAGGACAGCAAAGAAGACAGTCCATGCCACACACATCAAAGTCAGCACCAACAACACCAAAGAACTTTTCAACAATGTTCAGGAATTCGCCAACCCGGCTGCCAGCAAAAACAAAATCATACCCTCACAGGAGCTGTATAACAACCTTGCCCACTTCTTCCACGTCAAGATCCCAACCATATATAGAAACTTCAAACCCCAACTCACACCTACCGACTTCCTCAATAGATACACCACCAACGCAACCTTTATGAACCACACACTGACCACCTGGAACATCCTCTCCACCCAGGACATCACCTCCACCTTGAAATCCATCCACTCGGGAGCTTGCAATGATTAGGATAATAAAACATAGATCCATGCCCACACCACATCTTTGACCTTGAAAACCAAAGGATTTGGTAGTAACTCACCACCCTGCTCAACACCTCTATCACCACTGCTTCCTGACACCTGGAAGCATGCAGATGTCAGACCACTACTCAAAAAACAAAACGCTGCTCCCCAGTGAACCCAAAAACCAACAGCCAATCTCCCTGCTCCCATTCCCAGAGAAGGTACTGGAAAAGATCATCAACAAGCAACTCATGACACACAGAGCAGCTACTCAACACTCCCAATCCGGCTTCCGCAGCAATCACAGCACAAAAACTGCCCTGACCACAGCCACTGATGGCATATGAACCCTCCTCAACAGAGGAGAAACAGCAGCTTTGATCCTCAACCTTTCAGTGGCATTTGACACCATATCCTACCAAATGCTGATGGAAAGACTCCACCACATCGGCATCCAGGGGGACACGCTCAGATGGATCACCTCCTTCCTCCCCGAAAGAACCCAGAGGATCCACCTTTCACCTCTGAACCCAAGGAGATCACCTTCGGAATCCCCCAGGGCTCATCCCTCAGCCCCACGCTCTTCAACGCAAATATGACCCCGATGGCCAACGTTGTCAGATCCCAAGGTCTCAACATAATTTCCGACGCAGACGACACCCAGTTTATCCTCTCACTCACCGACGACCCCTCCACCACCAGAGCCAAATTCCACAGATGCATGACAAGCACCAATGACTGGATGAAGAACAACTGCCTGCAGCTGAACACAGATAAGACGGAAGTACTGATCTTTGGAAACAGCAGTAAAACATGTAACAACTCCTGGTAGCCACCAGACCTAGGACCAGCACTCACTCCCTCCGACCATGCCAGAAACCTTTGAATCATCATTGACAACAAGCTCACCATGAAATCACAGATCAACACCATCTCCTCCGCCTGCTTCCTCACTATGCTTATGCTATGTTAGATTGTCAAGTGGCTACCCTTACACACGAGACGCACTGTGACACAGGACCTCATCAAAAGCCGACTGGACTACCGCAGGGCCCTTCACATAGGAATTGACGAACACGTGCTACTGAGACTTAAGACCATACAGAACACTGCAGCCAGACTCATTCATGGCCTTACCCAACGAACCAACATCACACCTCACCTCAGGCAACTCCACTGGCTCTCCGTACAGAAGAGTGCTAATTCAAGCTGCTGTCAAGGCTTTGCACAACCAAGTGCCTGCATACATTAACCACCGCCTGAACTTCCATCAAGCCTCATTTGCCCATTCTCCCTGCATCTATCGAAGCAGAAGTGGAGGTCGCTTCTTGTCGTACATTGCAGCAAAAACCTAGAACGGCCTCCCTATGCACCTTTAGACCACCTCACTTCTTGAATTCCGAATGGCCCTCAAGATTTGGCTGTTCGAATAAGCCTCCGGGACCTGCAACCACCTGGATAACCTATCGGGTGATTAGCCGTACTCTATAAATCCTGATGGATTGATTGAAACCACCCACAGTAGTCAGCTTTTCACCATATTCGCACTCTCTGTCTCTTACTCACTGTCATTCACTGATTCTTACTCAACTAGTCACTCATTATCAGTCGCTCACTTGAACCTTTTTTTTTTTTTTTTTTTTACTTCACTTGCTGTCTGTCAGATTCTCCTCAGGTGCCAAAGCTGAGTCATGGACCATTGTTGCACAACTACCTCTGTTTGACGTTCCCAGTATTTCAAGATACACAATTACACCTACAGGGTCACAACGCCCACATACCCAAATGGTTGAGCTGCCATTGCTTGCTACATTATTAACTATGGAACCATGAACATTTATTTTGGCCTACTGCATCCTGGCCCATTACAGCAGGTGAGTAAACAGGCCCTAAATAAAGGTACACGGTACATTAGAGAAGGAGAGGCACGTGGGGAGAGTTGTGTGCTTGTTCTGCCTGATAATTGTGTTTCTGCAGGCCCAAATAAATCTTCACATTTTCCCAGTCAATAATGTAACAAGCTCACCCATTTTGCCATTTGGGCATTGCAGCCCTCTTTCTCACTGTTTACTCCTTGTCAGTCTGAGGGTCTGAAGCTGTACACCAGAGTGAAAGTAGAAAACAAATATTCAAAGTACGCATGACATCCTGGATTACTTCTCCTGGTTGACAAATACATGCACGCATTGCATATGTTTTTTCTTCTGTCATTGTGAGAGTCTGAAATTACTTCACACTCACAGACGGACAAGGTAGAACAGCATCATGCATGTCTCGCAGCAACAACAGAGCACTGCCTCTTAGAATTCTAATCAACTGCAAAACAAAGATTCACACTTACAGTATGACTGACAGCCCAGAACAAAATCAGGACCTTCACTACAAATCAGGCTGTAGATGTGACCAAGGACATTCCAATGCCGGGAACTTCAAACAGAGGTACCTGTGTGATGACGGTCCATAAATCAGGTTCATCAGCCGAGGAGAATCTGACTGTGTCTATGTGTCTGAGACAGTGAATGTGATGGAGTGAGTGGCACAGTGAAGGAGTGAAAGTGAGGAAGTGACAGATAGTGAGTGACTGACAGAAGGCCCATGAGTGACTTTGAGAGTGAGTGAATGGGTGAGTGACAGTGAGTAAGTGATAGAGGGTGCTAATGTGGTGACAAGCTGACTACCGTGGGTGGCTTGAGTTTTGGTTGAGCCTGAGAGCTGGGCATAATAATAAATGGTGCAGCACCTTATCTCCCATACCGATGTCATTTGTCCTTCGCCGTAAACACTGCAGATGACATCCCCCTTCTTTAAGCTTGTAGGAAATGTAATTATGTCTATTTTTATAGCAATTCATGTAAATTCACTGTAATGATTTGCCAAGAGGAAAATCTTCAAATCAACCAGAGATTTCTGCAAGAGGCTAACTTGGAACAGGAGCTTTGCATTATCCACTTTGAACTTCAAATTATTTTCACATGAAAAGACAATGCTGTAACATCTGGATCTACTTTTAAACCCTGCCTCCTATATCCCCATTTAACTAATGGAGTTCAGCCTCATCAGCAATTTAGAATTTTTTGTAATGCCCTAGACCAGTGATACTCAAAGTACGGCCCGGGGGCTGCATGCGGCCCTCTTGACCTTTATATGAGGTCCCCTGATCAACAGCAGCACCCTGCAGCTGTTCACTCGACTTGCACTTACATAAAAATAAAAAAAAGTATTTCTTTAAAGGTTGATTTGAAGTTAAAGAAAGGAAGTAATTAGGTCGTCCTGCACTACTTAACTATAAGAACACCTTAATTTTCAAATCCATCTTGCACTAAAAGTGTAAAAATATAATAAGGTCTCTTCAAAATTCTGAGGGTGTATTTCATTAAAATGCAGACTCATTTCACTTTAGTACATTATATTACATCAGTGCACTGAGAAGTATTTTTTAAAGTGATAGTTTTGAAACTTGAATTTAGAAACATTCATTCTTCTCCACACACTGACAACATTGCCAATAGTGAACTAAGAGGCAGGTCAGTTGTTATTTGCACTCATATGGTGCCCTGGGTTCCTCTTACACATGGACAAAACCCACCTTAGCGCCTCCCCCCCACCCAAGACTGCCACCATGCTGGCATCAATGCGGCCCTCGTCGCATCACAGACTAAACTTTGCGGCCCCTGAAACAATGTTTATGAGTACCCACGCCCTAAACTCTGTCCTGATTTATTCTTTAAGAAGGAGCAAACTGTTCAAGAAACGGAAAATAGCAGCCCATCATTTAGGGTGGAGGGTCCCTACTCCCCACCTTTCTGAAAACATGAGGAGTGTCTGTCAGGCTGCGCAAAGGTCACCCTAATAGACACTATTCGTGTTCAGGTCAGGCACTGCACGTGCTAAATGTGCAGGAGCCTGACTGCCTGAGCCGAACTTTGCTGGGATGAAGATGCCACAGTCCTGTGGGAATGACCTCCTCAGCCAAGGAAAGTGCTTGGAGGTCCTCACCCTTTTGATGGGGACCCTTTTGATGGGGACTTTGACCTGGGTGTTTCAGTTTTAAGCCCTGAAATACCCAGGGCCAACTGTCCATTGGTGATGCTTGTCAAAGAGTGGGGCCAGATCAGCAGTCTTACTGACCCCATCCCACACTTTGACAAATAAGGGACTCTTGCTACCTCTCATTGGGTGACCCATATCAGACTCCCCTCTACTGCAGCCCGGTAATTTTTTATTTTTTTTATGTTGGGTGCATGTGGGTATGTATGAATGTATGTGTATTTGTATATGTGTGCTGTGAATGGATGTGTGCATGTGTTTGTGCTTATGAACGTGTATGTGTGCGTTCCAATGAATGAATGGGTATGAATCAGTGTACATGTAAGTACCAATAAGGGGTGATTTAAGAAATCTGGTGCTCACTTGTATAATACACATTATCTTAATAGAATTCACCTAGTAATTGCGGTGCTTATAAAGGAAGATGTCCACCCCACACCCTCAAAAAAACGATTACGTTTTATAACAAACACCAAGGCCATAAGCACACACAGTACTTAGAATTGAGACCTCCAGATACTTATACGACCAACACATGGGGTCTTTTGTCTAATTTTTCATATGAAATCGTATTTTGCAAATTATGGGTGAAAGGTTTCCACTTGATTATGATTACAATTTTGGCATGAGATAAGTGCATAATATGTCACAGGGTGATTAGTTTTTATAAGGAGAATTTATGTTTTGCCTATGTAAAATATATGTTTTTTCAGTTTTTAGACCTGATGAGGTCTTAAGGGCAAGACGCACAATCGACAAAACACACGTTGGCAGAGGGCGAAGGATCAATAAAAAGTCTGTACTTATATCAAAAGATTTGATATCTCATTAAAAAAAACTTTTCAAATTAGTAGGTGATCTGCGTGTGCTTAAGGCCTTGGTGAGCGTACATGTAGATGTGTGAGAGTATGTGTTTGCATTTGTGTACCACCCGCCTCCCTGCTCAAATTATCGCCGCCACTGAATTTGGCACTGACATATTTTTGGAGACAAACTCGAAGGAATCACTCAGAACTCTTCAGTGCATACAACTAAAATCAGGGACTCCAAATTACTAGTATAGAGACTTGACTTCCTGTGATAAACAAAGATTCTTTAAAACATGCCCAGTCTCTCTCCCTTCTCTCCGACACTCGTTTTAACTAATACAGTGCAACAGTCTCACAACTCACTTCTACCCACTGCTGAAATACAAGTCTGGAAATTTGAAAAGTGTATTAATATGTTTAAATAGGGAAAATAATTATTTAAATCTGTGAATGATGTTAGTGGTTTTGACTTCTATTAAAATCTTTAAATGAAAAGTGGGAAATGTTGACACTCAACTGTCTTTGATGGCAACAGAAATCAAAACGTGGTCGGCTTGATAGACTAGCTATGCACCATTTATTTCTGTGTCAAGAGAGCCTATGGGTAGTTCAGTGTCTGCTGCTACTTCGCGAACCTAATGAGGACACATTTTTTGTGCCAAACAATGCAAGAACAAGTTTCCCATTGGCTTTAGGGATTATGTTTGTTTATTTCATTGCAAGTTTTATTATGTGTCCATTAGGACATTGGAACACATTTCAAAATATGGAAAATACAAATATTTAACATTAAGAAACTAATAAAATACTACACATAGAATTTGTATAACAAGTATTCGTCAACATTAATAGACAAATGACCTTTTTTTTACTGAAAGTGACGCAATATGGAGGAAGGCAGCTGAAGGCCTTCTCTGAACTGAAGGGTCCCAGCTGGAAAATGCTTTTGCTTGCAACTCAATGTCTACATTCTTGAAACAAAGGATATCTCTTATATTTTATGCACAGTAACACTTTGCCAGGAGAACATGTTTAAAGGCTAAAAGCTAGATTTGATAGAGCATGGCAGTACGTGATGTTGTAATTTGGTGCAGAAAACTTTACAAAGGCGCAGTGTGATAATTTGTGGCTGGTGTTGTGACACAAATAATGATGATCTGTAATTAGCAGAACTTCTTCTAGACATCAGTCTTGCTCCAGTGTTTTTTTTAAAGTTTAACAGGAGACCTTAAGTTTTGTACGGTGGCATGGCTAGAAGGGGTGGGTTCAGGAGCGTAGCTTGGTCAGTATGATTGTGGGGGGTGAGCTTTAGATTTTTTTCGACAATCAGGTTGGCATATAATGGTTAAATACATTATACGACAAGCAGGGTGCATGGGAAGGGCCGAAGGGGCAGTGGAAAGTGAGAGGAATGTGGATTGGTAGGGGTACTAAGTGAGGGAAAACAATGTTTTGTAAAATGACCAATATTTAGATTACTTTAAAAACTGAGCGGGAGTGTGTGTGTGCGCTTGTCTGAATATATGGAAAATGTCCTGGTGAAATCCGGCAGACATCTCACCATACCCGACTGAAAGTATCTGTATCCGACTATCTATTAGAAAGTTCATTTATTAGGGTTATGTATTCCCCCCGGCCAGCCCCCCCCCGTAGCTACGCCCCTGGTGGGCTTAAAGCAAGGATTCTATTATTCTGTTTGAGTCTTGCCATGGTCTGGTGGCTCAGTGTTCTATCGCATCCACCACAGAAATGTGACTTTGAACCAATGCTCACTGGTTTGAGTCCTAATGAATCAGCCCAACCTTTTATCCCATTGAGTTAAATAAAATGAGTACCATGGACCTGAACAACAATAAACATCTGTTATCTGCCAGCTGTAAAACAGTACCACTGTGATAGACCAGAAAATGTGAAAGGACGAAATCAGTCTGAGGTGCATCCAGTATATATTTTATCTTCAGATGCATTCTGTTTCCATTACTGATATTAAACACTACCACTCTTTTAAGCTTGTGGTCAATGAGAACAGGTCAGAGAACTAATACAGCAAATGTCAGATTTCCTGGCTTACATCTTATTTAACATGTCAGGAAAGCCCAGAAGAATACCTTAACAATGTCTTGCATTTCGAATCAATAAATATGGTTGGCTCGTCTGCTCTCTCCTTTGTCACTTGCAGACTACCATCTAAAGGAAGTGCATGCACCAAATGCAACAGAAAAACTCTGCAATATTACAGCACAGCTCGCAATATATTGGCCCAAGGCACATGGTCCATAGGATGACTTGATATAAGGACATTTTTCCAATAACCTAGGGGCAATCCAAAGGCATACACCTTGTCTTCTTCTGTTACTTGCTTTCACAGACTCTCAAAGGTAGAGAGGGGGTGCTAATGACCTTAAAACTGCTGTGCTATGTCTGTCTACTATCTACACTTCCTTGTTTTGCTGTTGTGTTCGTGCATTCTTTTTTTTAATAGGCAGTTCATTCTCACAGTTAATGACACACCAGTATGCCAATGTCAACAAATGTATTACTTTTCATTTGTAATGAGGCATTTGGCCAATCTTTTAGCTGGATAATAACTACTTAAGATGTTTGCTACATTCTAATTGTCACAGAACAGTTGTTGCATTGCCAACTGTCTGATTCTGTGGTGGGAAGGAAGAAATACATCTCCTTTTTATTTGTCTTTAGATATCCCTTGATAACACTCATAAGGGGTGTTTAACTCATTGACATGCAAGGAGGATGTATTTCATTTGTGTTGTATATGGGTTTTAACATTGAGAGTATGCCAGTGCTTTATTGAGCATATGCACAGGTACCTAGAAGTATTGGGGTGCTACTCAAAGCATTTATATAAGAAGATTAAATATAGAGGACACGTCGACTTACTGCCATAGCATATTTCCTTGGCCGATTCCACACTCCTCAATTAAGTTCAAATTCACTGGCTAGTAGTCTGTCTACATTGAATGCAATTCTGATATTCTGAGAATTGAGCACAATGACGTACAGTTTGAATAGTTAATTACAGTGTTTTAAGTCGAAAATCTGAGTAGTTGGACCAGATAACACCTTGCTTTAGCTGCTGCCTACAACATCTAGAATAACACCTGAAGATCTTCAAATTTTGATCCAGTTTTTGTGGCCATCAGCCAAAGCGAGTGTAACTTGTTACCTAGTCAAGCTAACCAGATTTCCAATTACATTATAGGATGTTGAGGGTGCATGCCAGGTAAACGCACAAGTGCACCAATAAATCCACATAGAATAAATGTTTTCAATTATCAATGTAATTTCTCCCTATATATATATATATATATATATATATATATATATATACATATATATATATATATATATATATATATATATATATATATATATATCCATCTAAACTACTGTACTAGCCCTCTTCCAAAAAGGATACATATCTGGCAAAGGTCGAGTTATTACTTTTCAAATCCTTGTTTGCCTGACACTTTTTGAACCTAAAATGATGCTAATTCAGAATCTGTACAATAAAATCTATATTTGACCGATTGTGCCGCAAACAAAAACTTATTATGGGGTACTGCTGTGTCTGTCAAATACTGCGTTAGAACTTTCAAACCCACCAGTGATAGGTACTGAGAGTGGGGCAGATGCGTAGCGGAATGTTACCTTAATCTGCCCTCCCCTTTGGGGGGGGGATCCGTTGTATGATCACTTTACATCAGACTGTAGCCCTTTCCCGTTCAGTGTAGCGGATGTTGGAACAATCGCTGCAAAATCACAATGGACCCCTGAGACTGAATTACAGTTTGTATGCATGATCTTCTTTCGCTGCAGTGCTCTGGGATGGTGCTGTTCACAATGGAATTGCTAATTTTCCCCCTTGTAATCGTGCCAGAATAAGATGTGCACCGGTGTGATCCATATTACAGAATAAGAAAAGAGACATCTGCGGCCGCTCTTTAATACCAAAGTGGCCTGGGCATGCCACAGCAGGTGCAGATGCCAGTTGCGCCTCCAGGGACACTGTGTGATATGGCTCTGTTTGACCTTCTAAGGTGCACCACTTTATGTTTTGGTCCTAGTGTTTGCAGGATTGATAATTGCTCATTTCATGGTTGTTTTATTTTTACGTGATGGTGTTTGTAAACAAACAAACCCTTGTTACATGCTTATTGTCTCCATCATTGTAGCTTAGTTTTTCACCAAAAATAAATCTTATCTTGTATCATAGAAATGTGCACTCTAAGTGGCAATACATATATTGGTTCTTCCTTCAAGGCTTACCTCTAAGGATGGGCAATACCTTTCTAACCATGCACCAACTGCTGTGGCAATGACACATATTGGTTCTTCCTTCACCACCTGATTGGGACTTGTTTACAGGTAGCTTTTCTTTGTAAGTTCCTAGGCTCCTTCCTTAACCTTTCAAAATTCATGTGGTTTTTAAAATTGCTTTGTTGAATCAGGTTGACGTACACTTTTCACTTACTTATTAACTCACTCATGGGTCTTTTTTTATCAGTGTCAAGGGCAAGGCCAGGCATAAGTGCAAGTTCTTCTCAGAACTTTTCTTTATACTTCGAATGTTATCTAGAACTCAAGAAATGTTCTTACATCTCTGGCAGAGGGTCTACAACCTGGTGTTCCCCCACATCTAAGTGAGGAGGGGGAATACCAAGTTTGGTGGTGTGGGAGCCCTTTCGATTTGTGGCACTTCTCCCGCTTAGCCAGACTCTAAGTGAGTATCATCATCTTTTGTTGAAATAGTTTAAGGATACAGATCACCGTTGATTGTTGCAAATTCATTTGGAAAGCCCAAAAGGATCACATTTTTTAATTGGGATATGTTGAGGATGAAATGATCTGGCGATGGTAACATCAATGGCATACTATCAGCAAATCACCACAATCAATGATGGAGATGTTTGGAAAAACTAATTTCCTAGACGACCGAAAAGCTGTGTGATGGCATACTAATTGCAGCTTGTGTACGTACAAGTACTAAATAATAACTAACTTCAGATATTTATACTCTTTCATTTCTATTTTGATGGCTTTTTTAAAAACATCTATTTTATTGTGTAGTAACATGATACTCATAAACATTGTTAGCAGTGGGGTACAGGTCATATAAATACATAGTACGTTGTCCAGAGAGGGTAGACTATGGTTTATAAATGAGGAAATAAGGGAGGGGGGAGAGATGAAAGAAAGATAAACGACATAAGAACAAGGCATGTGCAGTTGCACTCGGACATACCAGACAGTGTTCTTTCATTTCTATTTTGATCGCTTTTATATAATTAGTAGGCCTAACAGGCATGGTTAAACGTTTGGGTGCTTAATCAAAGAAAGAGTGAAATATGGACATCATTGTTTAGTACCTTGACTCAATTTCCCTTACCTAGAAAGTTGGCATTAAATTGTAGTATTTGTCCAATAGAGAAAGGCTTTACAGTACTGCTGAGCAATTCTCCAAAATGTATCTTTTTAAGGGATACAAATAGAGTCAACAAACATTATGAAAGTCTATTTAGCATATAAATTTATTAGGAAATGATGATCTAATTGACTGTTTGCAAGCTGTACAAAGTAACTGAGCTGTCTTATATTGGTGGAACCACTTCAGACTTTTCGAAATCCAGTTTGATCAGATTCAATTAGCTCTTTAACAACAGAGCTCAACCTGTAAGCACATGTTTTGGTCTATTTAACTATATGTCTCAGTAAATAATGACTGAAGATGTTTCCCTCGTTTAGGAAAGAGGGCTACACTAGAGGTTTGCATGGATGTCGGTAACTTCTAATTGCCAGGTTGGAAGACAAATTTAGTTGTACATTTTATCGAATACTGAGGTCAGCCCACCAGGACCAGATGACTTTCTGGTTTCGTAATGGACTAATGGTACAGTTTGTGTTAACCAGATGGCAACCCATGGCTTCAAAAAGACCTTGTTGCTAGGGGAAATGGAGCATCAGAGCTGCAAGGTTTACATTTTCTTGGAGTTATTCTAATGTTTGCTACCAATCTGTTTGACACCTCAGCCAAAGAACTCTTAAACAAGGAAGCATTGGGAAATTCACTGCACACCTTTGTGTGTTCCATCAAATGGCATAAGCCGTCCAATAAGAGTGGTATTTTTGAAGGATGGTCACAAAATTTGCCACAGACGTGACAAGCACCCACAACCCCCCAGAAACCACGAAATTTACCACTAAAATATCTTTGATGGGCTGAAAAGATAACACAGTGGAGAGTAGGATGGGGTAAAACCTTAAACTGAAACAAAGCCATAAAAAACAAGAAAATATTATAACAAGTATGCAATCATGTATACAGAGGGAGAAGTAGGAAAAACAAGTATTCACACCCGTATATTTGTATATTTAAGTATAAGTTGTTGTATAACTGTGTAGTTCAGAATCCCTTGACTGTGTCTACTCTGCTTACTCCCCCTTAATTTCAATGTTTATTTTGGTATCTTTCTGTTTTTGTGCTTTGGAATTTTGTAAAATAATCTGAGATTTTTGTTTTCCTTTTTTGTACACTGCATTTGTCCTGTGCTATGCTGTCTCATACCGAGACATTATCCAAATAACATGATTGCATATACACAATGAAGCCCAGTATCAAGAAGGATACTTAGCACTGGGTTTGCGGTGTAGCACTGCAAAACTGGCCTTCGCGTTTGGATTATTCTATTGCTTTATTAGGAATTGATGTTCATTTGCTGTAGATACGCTTCCTTGGAAGCTTCAAGCAACACATTTTTCTGTGTGGAGCAAAAGAAAGTGCTGTTAGATGTTGTGACATATTTACCCCCTGTATATTTTACAAAGCTGACTCATGAATATAACATGGCCACTAAATTTCTCTGGGTTTATATTTGCATGAAATGTGCTCATCCTTGTAAGATTTCTGTATTGTGGTGTACTTCTGCATCTTCACTATTCCACCTTGCAGGGCTTGTAGTACCATGTGGCTCAACTTTCTTGTGTGGAGGGGCATGTTTGTTCCTCTGCTCACATTAGGTCACAACGCATGTTCAGTAACAGGTGGTGTGCACACACAGTATCTATGTGTCTTAGACTCCGTTACAGTCAGGGGAGCTTGGGCTGCCGCCTTGAGCATATCCGTGCTCCATGTGTGCCTTTCCTCTTCTTCCTATTGAACACTGTTAGTCTTTTCACCACATACGTTGAGACAACACAAAAGCTAAGATCATGCTGAGAAGGTCCCTTTTGATAACCATTTCATTAAGACAAAACTAGTCTTGTTGATTACATTAGTCCTGATCAACTACCAGGTCCAGGCTTTAGCCAAATGACGTGTGATTCAACGAAATGACCAGCCTTCCTCTAGAAAGAAAAAGTAAAGCGGATGGGTGTTAAGGAATGCCACCCAGTTATAAAAAAAATACACTTTTTTAATTTTAAAATTATTAGCTCAGCCTTCATTTCAGAGGAACTATATGAAGAATTTGATTTTTCATGTGTAACCCCCACTAATGGGGGGCTGTTTTCCCAAGATAAATTCCAAAACGCTACAGATGCGAGGCTCGAGTTGTCTATGGTATCACTTTGGGCGGGGGGGGGGGGTGTTCAGTGTTATTGATAACATCTTAAACTTTGTGTCACTTCTTCCCTTCCGCATAAAAACCTCCCATGCTCTGATTGGCAGTTCAGCTGTCACAGGTGTGCATGCTCAACGTAGCTTTTCCATAGTCCCTCTTTAATGTAGTAGGTGTACTGACACCCTCCCGTCTGCCCTGAGCCATACCTTCTCTCCACCCATCTGCCCAGTACAACAAAAAGTAAGAGGTGTTTTATTGTCTTCAGATGCACCCCGCTCCCTTCGTCCCTTCCATCTCTGACCACTCTCAGCTTTCAATGACTGGGATCTGACAGGAAGGCTCATCTTTCAGTACAAATTTCAGGTAAGACCATGCTCTCTCTTTCATGGTGTTGTGCAAATCCAAATCGAGATTACCTTTGCACTTAAAAGGATTTTTCGCATGAGTGTGCTCAATGACATCGTTGGTGCATAATGCGTAGTAAATAGGGCATTAGGTGCCTTTGGGGACAGCCTGTTGCCTCATTAGTCTCTACTGTAAGTACAGAGCTGCGCTACTTTTTACTCTGCAGATTCCAGGCAGTGTTGTGTTGAGGTTTTGGACCCTATTTCACGCTGAACTCTCCTCCCTCTTTAGTAGAACATGTACATACTACCACTAAATTTGTACTTATTACATGTCCGTTCGGGATTAAAATGAAACGTTTAGTTAGATTAACAATTAAGTGAAAGGGTTGCAATAGCAAATGGCGCATCCTGCGTTCTTTTCATGATGGAGCACTTTTTTCTGGGAGCAATCGGTTCTTCACTAACAAGACATGAAAAACTACAAATATTTGCCACACGCAAGACTTGGGGCCTCAAAACTTGCCCATACTATGCCATTGTTATGATTATTTCATTAACTTCCAAAACAAGCTAGAAAGAAGTCAGCATCGGACTTCAATAGCCAAAGGCTATTCTCCAAATAAGATAGGTACGATTAGCTGGATCCAAACTGACAGTGAGAATGGTTTATATTTTAATTCTTTCGCCCAGCTTTCACACAAGAACTTAAAACTTACAATACATTGTGGAAAATAATAGTGATAAAAAATAAAGAACGGATAATGGAAAAAAGAAGTTGAGAGAAAGGAATGGTGTGAAAGAGAAAGAAAGAAAAGACAGTAAGTAGAAGCTATTCAGTCTTTCGGAGAATCAATACATATCAGTGTTTGACCGAATTTCAATAAAGGGGCTAACAAGAAGTAGTATACAACTCCAATTTTCAGGCCTGTATCTTCCAAGAATGTCAAGACATGGAAGGGATTTGAAACTGAGATATTGTTTTCAGAATTTTTTTCCGACCTGACAGACACTAAGAGATTTTTCTGAAAGTGGATGAATGTGAAGACATTGACCTCTCGTGGGTCAAAAAGATGGAATTAACTTCCATGTGTTAGAAGACTGAAGGGGGACCCCCATCTGCATAAGGTCCAGTCAAAGATGCACTGTTTGCCTAAGGTCTTAGTTGATACATCAGTTTTTCTGAAACGACAGCAATCCCACTTTATGGTATGGTTATGTAGCTGGATCTGTAGCAAATGGTATTCTAAAGGAATCGTGAAATAGAGTAGGTGGAGGCTTCAGTTTTTGGTACGTATTTATAGCATCTGTTGGATTGTTGAGATGTTGTGGTGGGATAAGGTTGCAGAGAAGGGGTTTGTTGGAGGGTTTGTAAGACAGCATAGTTGCTGATATGGGTGTGTGCAATTATCAGCTGTTGAACGGGGCTAAAGCCAGTTGAGAAACGTGTGTTGGTACAGGAAGTATGTTTGTCAACTGCTTCAGCTCTTGTGAGGGGTCTAGTGTGTATCATTTGAAAGATACTGGAATCATGGTTAAGCAGGTACAGCAGAATAGTATTAAGAGACGGTTGACTCAGTAGCTCTTAATTTGAGGTCAACTTAGAGATGTGATTACTGTCCAAACGTTGATGAACCCAGACCTTAATGGGAATGGTATTGGAGCTACTACCCACATTGCCATTCTTAACAGCAATAGGCAGATTTGAATGTTGTACTATCCTTCATAGATAGGTTATGTAAAGAAATGGCAGGAAAGTATCTGCATAAATGGAGGGAGGGCTAGATGTTGATGGTTATTGAAATGCTCCAGTAGAGCTATGGGATGGTCAAAGTTTAGCAATAGCAGCATTCAACTAATGTAGGATACACCTACTGAAGTAAGAAATATAAAAGCCAGGCTTGGAAGGATTTCTTTGCTGTCAATTGAGAGCTTATATGTGTCTATTTCACTATTTAGCCACCTGCTCTCTTGGATCTCTCCCCCATATATTTAAAACTTCATATAAATTCCCAAGTAAAGGGAATTTACAATAGAGTAGCTTAGTAGGTGCTTATGCTTGATGTCTGATGACTGGCGCCTATACGTCTCTCAATTGCCTATTACGGATTTTTTTTTTAGAAAAGTGTTTTTCCACCCAAGGGACTGTTTGGGACACATTCAATCCCATTATTTGGGAGTATTATTTCCCATGCCCCTAACAAATGGAAGTGAGAACAGAGAATAATGTAGAAGCTAGAACAGAAATGGATCACAGTGTGGACAGTTTTTGACCCCTTCAAGAAGAAATTCAGTGAATTAAATTCACTTAAGGATAGATTAGATAATTGGGGTTGTAGAAAGAAGTGGTGAACCAAAAGACAGTTTTTCCAGTGTGCTTTTGAAGAAGACAATAGCATCAAGCTTCTGTTGTTTCGTAAAAGAAGAATTCAGAAAACTCAAAACCAGGTCAGGAAATATAAGAAAAAGACATAAGGACACCATTAGAGGACACGTCTCTATTATTGGAAAAGGTTTTTTTTTATATACTATCGAAGGTACTACACTGAAACCCTTACCCCTGGCTTGGACCAAATTAAAGGTTTTCTGAGAACAAGTAATCACAAAAAATAACTGAAGAACAATATTCTGACAGTCAAATTATCAGAGTTTGGTTGGCCATCATATTGTTATTCTATTCAAAGGCACCAAGAGAGAATGGTATCCTCTGTGATATATCCATAGGCTTTTAAGGGCAAGTCTTGATTGACTAATTGTATTAGGCATTATCAGGTGAAGATATACCTACAACATTCAATCAGGGTAGATTAATTCACACTTTTGAATATGGATCATAATATCTTGATCATGATACTATCAATGCGATTGGCAAGTAGGATACCCAACTTAACATACCCTGAGGTTTTAAACTTAGGTGCCTTTTGGTGTCCAACACGTTCTTACTGAGAAAACTGATTACTGCAACTCTATGTCATTCACCTATCAGTAATGTTTTGGATACAGGGAAAATGTTTGACTTCGTGAACTGGGCATACTTGAAGTCTGCCCTTATCACAATCAACTTCTCTGCCCACTTCACTGAGCAGATCTTTTCTTTATATAATAGCACAACTACAACTGTATCTGTTAATGGGGAATGTGTAGGATCAATTAGTTCATTGTTTCCATTCTCACTGAAATTACTGGGCATATTGGACTGTTTGGCTTACTCACAATTTCACACTCTTGGTATTTGTCAGCATTTTAGTGATATTGTACTCCTGAATATGTGTCAAAATTATCATCTCTGGCTAAGGACCCTGAGCCTCATCTGGAAAGTAATCGGTCCCGCACAGTGAAGCATTCTTGAATTCCTGGTGATCCCACCCAATGCCTTTCAGAATGGAAAAAGTGGGACTAGAGAGACATCTCTATTGTTTAATCAAAAAGAGGTAAACTCTATGATGACTTGAAGCTGAATATCGACTCACAAAGGGTCACATTTCATGGGAAATGTTATGACTATCTCCAGTAGCAGAGGTTTTTGTCTAGACACCAGCAGAGTATATATCTCATTAGTGTGAGAACAACTTAATATACTTTCTAAAATTGATCATCACAAAGTCCAAGCAAACTAGGTGCAGGTTATTGGGACTGAGCTAATCAGAGGTGAGTGGATGCTAATCTATTGCAGAACACACAAATGTAATATAAATTCGAACCTGCGATGGATCCAATATTTTTCTAGTTACAAAGGATTCAATACACTTGTGCATTTACACACATTTTCTGAATGGTATGTTAACAGCTGTACTTGATGCACTACCACAATGGGTGACTGTTCTCTTTGACTGAGTTGGAGTGTTTTTGGGGTCCTCTATTCATTAACATTGTTAAAATTTGTGGGGGTCGGGACTAAGCCAGATCCCTGTATCGCTCTTTTCCTGCACTTTCAAGATCCCTACTCTTATTCCAATGCTAGCAGGAATTTTAGTAATTTATGGCTCATTTAGCACCTGGTCTCTCTTGGCACAGTAGAGGTGGATTTGGGAGTTTCCTAAAACTGGTGTTTGGTTTGAGAAAGTGAAACAGGTTTTGAGATGTGAACTTGTGAGTTATAAACACTGTGACTAGATGGTGAAATTCGATTCTATTTGGGACTGTCTAATGGACGTAGGGGGAACTAAGAACTGCATTGTTTATACCTATGTAATGTTTATATTCCAGCAAAGGTTGCATGCCTGACTACTGATTATCAGTATGAGAGGAGCGCCTTGAGACCCTCACGGGTGAGTAGCTGCGCTTTAAAAATACTGACTGAATGATTATTATTTACTATGACGCGTATAGTATTAATTTTTTGGCTGTAACTTGTGCGGTGGGAGGATTTTAACTGTTTTTTTGGAGGGTGGGGGCTTTTAAGTGTCAATTTTTAACATACTGTATTGCATGTAAAGTGTAAAAAGTAGTTTAACAAACCATTGGTTTAAATAAACTTAATGACTTACTATTATTGTTTACCAGCATATAGGTAATGCAACTCATTTTCTCAGTATTCACAAAGTGTCCTTAATAATTGCTTATTAAAATGAATTGATGTGCCCATGTTTAGATTAATGTATTAGTATGTTATATTGATGATTTTGCATTATGTATTTGCTTTATTAATTGTAGGCCTTAAGTTAGTGAGGTCTTGCCCCTAGTTCCACAGCCTCAAGTTAAAATGTACTGTTAAGATAAACTGTGAGAAAATGTTTGCTTGAATAAGTTAATACATGAATTGTTCTTTTCCACTGAGTTGACCAAACGCTTGCAAATATGTTTCTTTTCCCATGAGAACTGCTTGTTAGAAAATTGTGTAATTGTTACTGATACAATGTAAAGTTTAGTGTGTGAGAAAGCAATGTTCCCAGGAGCTAACAATGGATGCACTGACTGAAGGACAGAGAGATACAAAATTGTTACGTGACGAGTCCAACCATGGGAACACAAGAAGAGGAGCCAATCATCGACATGTGAAAGACAGTTTAGTTATATCTCAGATTTTAAGTTCTACTTGCATTAGACTAGATGTAAACGTACGATTCTTTGAGCAATGGCAATGTGGGAAGTGTCTTAGATGATTTTAATTTAGCCCGACTGCACAGAGAGAAACATGCCATTCTGATTATTCTCATCTTTCATGCCCATTCCATTTTTCAGTTTCTGCCGAAGAGGAGGGCTCATTCTTATTTGATTCTTTACTTAGAGAATTCTATCTTTACTTTAGCGCTTAAACTTCTGATGCTTAATACTGATCCTTAGACTTTGCTTACAAATGGTTCAGATAGCTTAGAGTCCCCTGTTCTGAACCATTCCTTTCATGGTCCAATGGTGATGCTGACCAAACAGATGTACCTTTGACAAAGACAGTTGCAGTTTATTGATCCATACCAAGGGGAGGTATAATCAAATGTTATTGTTTTGATGCAATCTGTCTTTTGTTCTTAGGTACCAATTGCCATTTTGATAGAGCCATAGCTAGATGTTTTCCAAATTTATGTTGACTCAATTGTTTTGCATGCAGTCCACAAATGCTATTCTAAATCAGAGGTTAGTTAGGGATGGCCCTAAATGTTAGTAGATTGCTATTAATAAATGATTGGTGTTAGTTGCTGAATCTAAAGGTATGCTATTTCTATTGCACAATTGTTCTTCTTAATGATTTGTGCTGTAACTCTAGAGTGCGTAGTACTTCATGCTTTGGGTAAATTGAGATTCTTTAGAAGATTTGGTCAACCATTGGTGTTTCTGAATGTATATCATTTGATTTTGAGGCTAAGTTATATGATATTATTATTGTTAATATAGGAAAATTAACATTCTAACTTTTACAAGAAATGTGTGGTTATTCATGACCAAAGGGGGTCAGGGTGCATGAAATCACTGACTCCAAAGATCATTGATACTGTAGATTGATATTGTTAAGGACTTGTATTGAAATTGAGTCCTATGGAAGGATTTACTCTAAGCGAAGTCAAAAGGTCCATCTAACCTCTAACGTGTCCCCTTTTAAAGATGAGAAACCAAATAAGGTCAGATGCACTAACACCATGAGTGGCAGGAAAGTTACCACTTTGGTGGCTCTGCATGGTGATGGACATTTATGCCTGTATTATGACCAATCTTAAGTGTCATTCGCTGGCAGAGTGGGTCCTTCCATCAAGTACTAAGGCGTCTTCTATTTTTAAGGTAGTCCAATAAACTGCACATTGAGGCAATGTTTTAAGCGTGTTCTGTGGGTAGAACCAAGAAAGACCCTGAACTCAGGAATTCATTTTCGACGTCCGGATTGCTTAAACACATTTAATGGGATTCGTTTAACTTTCATGTGGTTTTAAAACAAGAAGCACTTTGACAAATATTGTAATAGAAGATACATTTACCATATCTTCACACTTTATCATTCTTGAATATATGCAATCTTGTACAACTATTTAATAAAGTTTGCATTATTTGGTTACGTATTTTTAGTTAACCAGTGAAGAATGGTTTAATAAAGTTATGCCAAAAGAAGCTAAAAAAATGTGTGCAATTTAATTCGTGAAGGTCTAGAATAAGTGATGTTAAAAACGATCTAACTCGTTTTGATAAAATACAGCTCCCCATAAAAATACAAAATCGTATACAAAGTGTTGTTTTTTTGGTGCCAGGCTTAGCTAGAGTGAGTCACGTTTGCATGACAGTGCTACTGGTTTGAGAGTTTTAGTCTACAGAGACACTACAGGGGTCGTTTTTCACAATCTTATCTCCATGTCTCTATCACTGGTGCTGCTGTCTCTGCCTGTTCATAGCCGTCAATGTTGCTTTTCGGCCTGACACAGCTAGTTCGATTCATAGGCACGCCCTAGGTTGTCATGGGATAACTGACTTCACACCAAAACTGGTCCTAGGCGCATCTGCCCTGTTGTTCTTTCGATTCTAGAGCCCATATCACAGTGATGAACCCCCCTATCTTGATGACCCCGACTGTGGGACTTTTCAGCCACGCGCTTGTCCTCTTATCGTTGCCCCTTTACCTCATACCACCTCGCCTGGTCTTCTAGCGCGGCCCTGCTCATGCCCCTGCCCTGGTCCCCATAACCTTGGTCCTCCAGACTTCGTCTCTCTTGCTCGTAGTCCCACTGTTTACCACTATCCATACCAGTGCCCCCCTTCCCTTCGGGCTCCTCCCGCTGGTCTGCCCCTAGCTCTCGTAGCCCCTTGTTTCCCCAGTCCCTCTGCTCCTACCGGTACCTGCGCCACAGCGTGGCAGACAGAACACCGGCCCGTACCCCTGGCGCTCCCAGGCTCCGCCTCTTCCATAGGGTCCCTACGACCCCGCCCTGAGGCTCGTAGCCGTGGCTCGCAGGCTACCCGTACCTGGGCCACGGCCCTGCTGCTCCGCTACTCACTCGCGAAACCCCGCCCCGGGGTCTTCATGGCTCCGCCCTGCGCTCCTCCCCTGAGCACCGACTAATTACCAGTCCTGTCTCCCCCGCGGGCTCCAGACCTCTCTCTGTCCGTGCGTCCGCTCCCAGCCTCGCCCACCCTGCACCCTCCTGCCGCTGCTCCGGGCCCGCCGGGCGCAGCATGTCCACTGGCTCCCTCAGCGATGCCGAGGACCCCGCGGAGGGGCCGGGCGGCGGGTCTCTGAGGATGGACGCCACCTCCAACGAGAGCGGCGCCGAGGGCTCCCCCTGCAGCTCCCCGCGCAAGGGCTCGGCGGGCCGCAGGAAGAAGGCGGGCGGCAAGCGCAGCCCTGCGGCGGGCCCCGAGGGGCGCCAGGGCCAGAGGAACGCGGCCAACGCGCGGGAGCGCGCCCGCATGAGGGTGCTGAGCAAGGCCTTCTCCCGGCTCAAGACCACCCTGCCCTGGGTGCCGCCCGACACCAAGCTCTCCAAGCTGGACACCCTGCGCCTGGCCTCCAGCTACATCGCGCACCTGCGCCAGATCCTGGCCAACGACAAGTACGAGCAGGGCTACATCCACCCCGTCAACCTGGTACGGGCTCCGCGGGGGCTGCGCACCGAGCGCTGCACCTGTCTGCCTGGGCGTCGTGTGCATTCTGCACTCTCTGCAGGAGTGTGTTCTGGATGGATGTGTGTACCCTACATGAAAGTTGCAAATGCGCTCTGTCTGTTGTGTATGCACATCTGTGTACTTGCTGAAATGAGTACGATGGAAGAATATTTTGTAAACGTGTGCGTGTACAGTTATGTTTCTATATATATGCCTATGTGTCTGTTCACTGTGTGTATGTTCTGTATTCTGCATCTGTGGATTTCTCTGTGTCGAATATAATTTATTGTTCTCTAGGGCAGTGTTCAGTTCCTTAATAGGGGGAGGGGGGCGTCGTCACATTGCGCATGCATGTAAAGGAGGAGACAAGTTAGGGTATATATACGCGTGGGGTACAGTAACTTGGGAAACGTTTTGTTTTTATACTCGTGGATATTCAATTATGTAAACATGCACATTTGAAAGAGCATATGTGAGAACGGTGGGTTTCGACATTCATATAGATGAGGCATCTCAAGCGCTTATTGGGTTATAACATATCGAAGTAATTTTACTCTAATGATCGGTGCTTAATTTGAGCCGGTGGTTTCCAGTGCGGGGCACCGGCACCTATTTCTGAGGGCTGGCACTTATTTTTATGACTAAAGCATGTACTACGAGCAAAAGACACATAGGAGAAAGAAAAAACGAAAGACAGTAACGAAAAAGCGTCACAAAGTGAGAAAGTAGAAAGCTAAAAGCCTGAGCTGAAGGGGCAGGGACTGGCTGTAAATGGATTAAAGAGGTCCGAGATGGCTTCAGGATTGCGCTGCCACATTATTCAGTTTTCACACATTTAACTGTAGCAGCCGCGTGTTTCAGAGGAGAGCTTTGAGCACCCACACGTTTTTATTTACAAAGTAAGCACTGATAATGATAATCCAGTAGCAGGATAACACGATAGTTTTACTGTATTTTCAAGTTTTGCCGTGAAAGGGAAGGACGATGCCCCCAACAGACGGGCACCTCGCTCCATTAAAACCGTGCACTGCGACAAGCCGGAACCTCAGTCCTCCTTGAATCACGAGTAGGTTGTGCATATGCCTGGGACGTTCCATTTCAGTGTTCATGTCATACATCATTGTGTTCTATGATTAAGGCCTAGCTGTCGCTCACACCCTTAAATGCAAATGTATACTGATGGAAAGGTTGGTGGTACCTCTGTCTGTTCAATACTGTCTGTCTATCCCGGCCACAGGGACCAAGTCCGAGATAGATTAATGTTTCAGAATACATAGGTGTGCCGCAGAGGTGGTATACGCCGAAATGTAGGACTAGTTCTATTTGAGAGGTAATCCGAGAGACGGATTTTTAAAATAAATTACTATCACACTGCAACCCATTTATCCAGATAATATTCACGTTTACAGTGCCGCAAAGAGTGAGTCCCCCAAAACCCTGCAATTCATATTTCTCTGCTTGTACGATTTAATTCACGGAATTCTTCTTTTCCTTCAGACTTAATTACATCGATATGTGTTGGTTTTATCGCATATGTAGCAGGCATCATTACATCTTCCTTTTTACGAATGGGAACCCCAAATTCACAAGAATTTTAAAGCTGATGAACACTTTCAGTGTTGCACTTCTCAGCGTCCATTGCCCTTTTGTGCGTAGTTTGAATTCAGAGGAAACCATGTATTGCTCATATATTGCCTTTCCTGCAATGTGTGTAATAATTCAAAATATAAATTTACCTGCGACGCGATTGTATATTCCACAAAAAGCGGCGAGGCACGTACAGTGTTCATTTAATTATTCGGAAACAGCTTCCTTTCAGAATGTGTTGCTTTTTTAAAAATAATTTCCTTTGAAAAATACAACAGCATTAAGCGGATGTCCATCTGAAAATATGTAATTTCAGCAGCAGATAACATCTTACTTTATGATAAAAAATACCTGCCTCCTTGGGGAACCAGTCAGTGTCCCGAAGATCTCTAATATAGTAGAGGAGCTTTCTACTCCCCTTGTCAGGGGTAGTAAGCATTATATAAATGCAATTACAAATAAATAGTGCTTAATTTAAGTCGGTGTTTCCGGCGCAGGGCACTGGCACTTATTTGAGGGCCGGCATTTATTTTTCTGCCTCTAGAATTTACTGCGAGCAAAAAAGACATATGGGAAAGACGGAGGAAGAGAAAAGCGAAAAAGCATCAAAAAGGGAGAAAGCTGAAAGCTGCAAGAGCGAGCTGAAGGGGCAGGAATTGGCTGTGAATATATCAGCAAGGCCCAAGTTGGCCCAGGATTACACTGCCTCAGTATTCTGTGCTCTCACATTTAATTGCAGCAGCCGTGTGTTTCAGATGAGTGCTTGGGGCACCAGCACGTTTTTATATGCAAATTAAGCATTGCAAATATATATATATATATATATATATATATACACATATATATATATATATATATATATATATAACCTGCCGTGTTTGTCGGCCACTGACTGTGGCCGGAAGAAGAGCTCGCTGGGTTGAGCGTTCACAGCTAAAACATGATCATGGGCAAGTCACGAGCTCCAATTCTAGCAACTCATCCTTCTGAAGTAGGGAAACTGAGTACCGTTTATTCGGTAATAGTGTTTTTTTTAACGTAGGTTTGGCGGCACGAAGAGGTAATCAAAATACATGTTATTTGTCATTTGTGTTGTCAAAACAATTACATCAATTACATTTCTGTAAATTGGCCCGCGACAATCGAGGGGCCTTGGACAACGCGCATATATATATATTTTTTTTTAAAATGCATGTTTTGTTGTTTGTCAGCTTGCCGCTCCATCTACACCCCATTGGGAGGTCCACTCACTGCCTGTCATATCTCATAGCTGCTTTCCACTTTGATTTGTTTACAATGGTGGCTAGTGGTGGCTAACACCTTCGCTTTGTATTCCATTCTGCGTTGCACCTTCTGTTGATATAGTCTATACAGTTTAGGAGAGTGTCGCTGTTTTGATTGTATCCCTGCAGTAAACCGGCGCTTTCAGTGACTGCGCTGCATGGTATTATCCAGGCCTCTGGACTGGTGTTATCTGTCTGTGCTGCGCGACTGTTAAAATGTTATCCTCTCGTAAACCATCCATCTTGGACATGGGATGCCACCAGGCCTGGCTCTGTCAGGTTGCACTGTAGCCATTCGCGGCTGCCGAATACCGCACGGTATATCTAGGAGAAGAGCCTAGACCTCCCATGATTAAACATATGACTGCCATGGCGCATCCCTGAACGGGACATGCCAAACGGTTCTTCTTTCCCAGGCAAACACGTCCATCCATCCGCTGTATTTTATGTAAAGTGTTGCTGCACAGACCGTGGGAATGACAGGCTTTCCCGTCAGCCCAGACAGAAATATAACGATGTGTGCCGGAAATCTACCAGTCGCTAACAGTTTGTACCGGATGAACATGTAGCAACGCTTTTATAAAGTGACTATGTGGGCTAGCGAAACAAATGGATTTCTCGAATCAAAATACTGATAACAGAAACCAAAATATAAATCCGTAACGAGATGAAAATGGAACTTTCACCAGAGCGTGCTAGGAGTTTGCGGAATGCAGCGCTACACATATAACATATAATAATAAAATGTAGTTTAAGATAACGTATCGTAGCATTTCAGTATTTGTCCAAAAGCCAATTGTTCATCAGTTGGGCCCAGTAAAAAAAGAAACGCACTTGTAGCTGGTGGACTGGAGTAAGAATCGTACATAACTCCTTCAAAGATACAGTTAGGGCAGCCCACCTGGCAGATGTGAGGTACTGTTCTTAATGGCGAAACGCAGAGTAACCTAGTAAAATGTGCCCTAGGTTTTGACGCTTTTTTATTTTGTTGAGAATGTTCTGTATGGTATGCGTGGTTCACTCAGCTTATGAAAGTCTGCGCCACTGTGTAAGACTGTCAGTTTTTAAGTCTTTCCCAAACGAGCGAAACATATGCACAGTTACTGACTATTCAAGGTGTGAATCTCACACCGAACAAGCGTAGCCATAGAGATTTGCCTCTCAGAAATCATATTTTCTTTCTCTTTTTTCCTCATAGACTTGGCCCTTCATGGTGGCTGGCAAGCCGGAGAGCGACCTGAAAGAAATGGGGAACAGCAGCCGCCTTTGTGGACCCACGGCCTCCTGACCCATCCTGCCTTCTAATTTCCCGCCAAAAAAGCACTAGCTCACAGACTCTGCTCGGAGCTTGAGTAAACCGTGTCCTGTGTGCCACAGGCACTCCGCGACGATGGGGTGGTCTCACCCCCAAGGAGACTACCTGTACACGAGGGAAGTGACAATGTGCCTAATGATATTTAAGCGCCTCTTTCGCTGCGCTAGCCTCGCTGGACCGAGAGCTGCGCAGCGCTTTGCTCTCATATGTACAGTTCCGCGCTCTCAAGATTCCTAAGAATAGTTGACTTTGATAGTCACAGTTGTAAATAAATTCACAGCAGATATATAAATATATATATTTTCTTCTAACAAGTTATTTTACTGAATAAATGCCATTTTTACAACGAGGATGTTTATTTCTATTTTCTCCACAGCCGCTGTTTTTTTATTAAGGGCCTTCTAATGCCGAAGTCCAAGGCACAAAGGGGGGAAAAACAAGTGGTCTAGGGTGTGAGGGAACGCCTGGCGCCAGATTGTTGGTGGATCAGTTTAACTGACATGACGTGAGATGTGTTTATGCCGTGTGCCTGACCCCTTCTGTGATTGAGACCGTGGCTCAGCAGCGGAAATCACCGCTTTTGGTTTTGAAACATAACATGTAGAGGACTTCAGTACAAAAGTGTGCCACCTTGAAGGGTTCTATGACGGGTATGTGAGGGAGGACAGACGTATGATGTTAAAACCGAAAAAAATATTACACTCGTGATAGGTTTCATGAAATTAAGGTGCGTTATTAACAGGAACGATTACTAAAACTAAGCTCCGGTACCTGATGGCTGTCGATTGAGAGTTGCTAGTGTGAGACCCACGCCAAATCAGCGTGATGGCTCTTCAATGCGTGAGAGTCACGCCCAGTGAGATTGCACTGCGGTGGGTGAGACTCCCACATTTGGTGTTTTACCATTCCAGAGTGAGTTATGAGTTTTTTTCTTAATCTGCTGGCCTGAATGAAATGAATGTACTGGGCGAAAAGCAGCGGCTTTTTTTCTTCACATAACGGTATATAGCTCGTGAGGTGTTTTCTTTCTTTTTTTTTAAATGATCTGCGCTCTTGTGTCAATGGACACAATACCCCATTGACAGAAAGTCGATTGATTTGTTAGGTCTGCTGTAAGCATGAGAGATAGCGGTGGGCTTTAACCGCCCCTGTGATTTATTAAGGGCGACTGTAGTGGAGACGGTTGAGACAGACAGGGTAATCTGCGGCCGAATTCACCGCTTTTGGCTTTTTAGATGCATCATTCTGAAGACTTCCGTGGAACACTGTACCACCCAGAGATATCAAGGCCCAAAAATGCCAGCTGCACCGCTAAAGACGTTTATGATTCCACTCTGGTATCCGCGCTTAACAAAACTGTGTGATCTTGGTTATATCTGTTGCCCTATAATATGTGCTTCTTCTGTGGGCATTTAGAGACACCGTGCGGAGCAGTCTTGGGTGTGACGTTGCCTCCGCGTGCATCTATCCCTGCCCATTGGTACAGAACGGGGGATGGGGCTCAAAGAAGGACAGATTACCCTGGAATAAACAGAGAGGCAGGGAGGGAGATAAGCGCACCCAGAGCTCTGCTCCCTAGTTCCCAGCCCAGACTCAGCTGATGTAGCAGACCCAGCCTCGCTGTTTAATGTTCCGGGGTTATGACCGCACTGTTTACAAGAAGTCTTCTGTTATTTATAGTGCTCATCCAAGCCTTACATTTCAGAATTGCTCCGTGGCACTCCCTTTTCATGGGCTCACGTCTCTATACGTGTGTGTGTGTCACAGGGGGTGATGTCCAGAAACACAGCAATTGTTTACTTATCTCTTTCGAGTTTATCGCTTAAAACAAATTTCATGCATGGTTTTTTTGTAATCAAAGTTGATATGTTTAAACCTGTTTTATGCACGGTCACACCTTAATACCACACATGTTCATAACATAAAGGCTGCTGAAAAGCGACACAGGTCGCCTATTGCCCCCCCCCCCGAATTGGAATACAAATTTTGTTTGTTTTGGTGGAGCCTCGGTGCTCAACCCCGACGGGGCTTTTATCGTGCATGAACTTATGACCCCTCTCTCCCACCGCAGAATCTCTGCAATACACAGATTGACCTCAAATATGAAAACACGGTGAGGTCACAGTTTCCACAAGAAGTTGCGGATAAAACGGCTTCACCACACGGAGCAAAGGACGGATGAGGGAGGACAACTTCTTGTACGTCACACGTAGCGTTTCACGCCTTCGCCGTCTTCCCGTCACGTATGGTTGCATCAGCCAAAGTCAGAGATGAGTGCCTTCCCGACGATGCATATCTATCCAAACCTAACGTGTCAAATTAGGATAATGTCACAGGCTGGGTAGTTTTTGTTTAATATCTCTCGTCACCAATAATAACTTACGACTGTCACTGACGTAAACACACTTCGCCGGATGCTACACAGCCAGAGAGCTGCAGTCTCCAGTTCAAAAACCTAGGAGCCCCTCTTTCCCAACTCCCCACGTGATCAAATAGATGAGTAGCTTTTGGATAAAAACGACGCCAGTTCTAGTGCTAAACCAATGTGCGCACCCAAGTATTTATTAGATTATGATCACGACCACTTGATAAATGCAGGCTAGAGGATCAATTTATGCTGCAATAAAAGACAAACCAGCGAGAGAATCCATTATAAGCGAATAAAAGCACAGTGTGGCATTATTTACCAGTTTATTTTAACATATTAACACCCACTGATAGAAAAGGACCACAGTTAAATGATATCTAGGTTTTTCTAAAGGAAACTATAGGAATTCCACTGTTTTTATACAAACTGTTATTCAACAACAATTAATAATTTTGTCTTTCATGGAAGTACATGGGCTCCACTTTATTACAGTGGTCGGTCCTTTGTTCCAGAGTGAAATATTCTGTGAAAAGTGTGCACAATGTTGCACGCAGCAGAAGATAAGGCTACTGTTTTACATTTATTTTATCCACACAATTTCCTCTGGGCGCCTAGAGTAATACAAATATAAAGAACAAAGAATACAAGATTATCAAAATAAACTACATAGGGAAAATACAAGTCTTACGGGCCTCTGTTAAAATTAACGGAAGGTACTTTTTTGACTCCTGGGCAAAGCAGTAAACTCCTTTGTCCTCTAAAAGATGCCACCTTTAAGAACACACACTTCTTGTAATAAATGGTTTCCGTGATTAATTCGAGCTTTAAAATCTTATTTTCAGTTTTTATCTTGCGAGGCACCACTTTCTATTATGCAACACGTTTAACTGGTTAATTTGAAATGGTGCTGCAGGACAGCCCGGTACATCTTTTATTGCATACTTGTCTCATTAGGAAGCATTATTCACATCAAGACATCCGTACTTAAGCAGCAATCTGATATGTGTGGGATTCTTCTAAAGTATAAATGTCCTCTTGAAAAACTGCGTCTGAGAAAACAGTACCTTTCGTTTAAACAGGAACTTGTGCCAAAACTAAAGCAAATCATTGAAGGCATTATTGTTTTCACACTGTTTAAATGACATGTATGATCCTTGTTTTTGATTCCTAATCTTGCCAGTTACTGGAGCTGATGTACAATGCTAATCCTTTGAGCTAGAAACTAATCATTTTTGTTAAACGCAGCAGAATACGAGACAAGCAGCATATTATTTTATTATTGTGGGCTTTTATACTTATGCAGAAAAACAACAGCCCAGTAATGACTTTTTTTCTAGTGTTCCTAATTGAGAAACAAAGGCCCTATGTTCTATTTCTACTCACAGAAGAGGGATGTGCAATTTGCACTATAAATGTATTACAAATGGAAATGGAATTTATGATGCATCCTCTGTTCTAACTGCCAACTGCAAATTGCAATTTGTCCATTCCAGGGGATTCAAAAAACGACTTTCCTGCTGAATACTAATAAGGCAGGTTATATTTTGAGATCTGCTGTGATTGGCTCTGATTGCAGAGATGGAGGCCTGCAAGGGATAGCAAATTCCCATCCCTGTGTTTGCTTTCTCTAACAAGAGGCCAGTTTTATAAAGCGGCCTGTGTCCATGAAAATAATAGAAGTTGCTTAAGGAAATAAAGTATCTTATGTGAGAAGACATCAGTAGGGAGCATGCAGTGCTCAGTCAGTGGTCCTCTGTACACTGGCAGTGCTTTTGGAGCCAGTCAGCACGATTTCCAAATGGGAAGCTGTTCTACAGAGACAGATTCCCCTCTGCGAAACAGCTGTCACCACAACTCAGAGATCAGCAAATGATCAGTCGTTTGCAGCCACAATTGCAATCACAAACCATTGACACATACAATTTAAAACCACCAATAGAATGGGGGTTGGGGGCACCCTTATCACACCGCCTCCTATATCTGAGTGAGGAAGGGTTGCAACAGCCATTTTACATAATCCTAAACAGGATTTTGCACATTATAGATAGCCCACTGATTTTGAGAACAGCAGGCTATGAGATCAGGAAAGCGATTTGTGCATCTAGTCATAAATACCTTGCTCAAATCTGGTTTAGCTCTATAAGAGCTAGTGGACGAGAAAACAAAAACACTCTTAAGTAGAGTCTGTGAAGTGCAATATGTGTTGAACACGTTGGGACTGCATTGGTTATACTCAATACTGTATATGACTGAAGGTCGATAACTGAGGTCATGTTAGTAGCCCACTAAACAACATTAGGTTTATTATGTATTTATAAAATGAGTAGGGGTGGGTGTTATTTTTAATTCCACCAACGAAACTGGAGTAATTTAGTAACTCCGAATTACTTGTGTAACGCAGAATTACTAATTATTTCTGTTGTTCCGCTAGCAGAATTAAATCAGCACTGTTTGGTTTTAAACAGAGCTGGAAGAGAGAGCAGTCCCCCTGTGTTTAAAGAAAACACTGCAGATTAAATGTTATTCTGCAGTGATTCTTAAACACAGGGGAACTGCTCTCTCTCCCAGTCAGGTTTAAGCCACTCTCCCCGTCAGTGTATACCCTTTGGTGTCCTTACAGAAGTATCTTAAGGGCGGTGAGTGGTATGCACTGGATTGTATACCCATTGGTGCCCTTACATACTTATGTAAGGACACCGAGGGGTATGTGCTGCACAGTAGTGAACTACATACCCCTCTGTGCTCTTAAGTAATTATGTAAGGGCACTGAGGAGTATCCACTCCAGTGCATACTACTCAGTGGTCTTACATACTTATATGATGGCACCGAGGGGTGTGCACTGCTTACCCCTTGATGCTCTTACATAGGTATGGGTTTAAGTAAGGACTCCAAGGGGTATGCAATGGAGTGGATACACCTCAGTGCCCTTGCATACTTATGTATGTGGTATGCGCTGCTTGGCAGAATTCCAAGGGATTTTAATGTATTTCAGCGGAATGAAACTCTGCCAATTTCACTCGCCCCTAAAAAGTAGATGAGCAGGGGCCAGATGTTTATTACTGTTACAACATTACCAAATTAAAAGACAGAGGGTGTACATCTACGTGCAGAGACTGCAAACAAGTTAAACCAAAACAAACGATTGCAAGCATTAAATTAACCGAGCTTCTGAGTACTGATCCAGTTGTGGCCAAGGCCACGAACCGAAGGCAGCTGCAATTATGCAACAGGATAGGACCAAATTACGCAGCATGGACTAAATTATGCGGCAAGAAAAGGCAAGTTATGTAACATAATGCAGCATGCTTTGTGACAGTATTACTTCAGTATTTTTTCATTTTCACACATAGGACACTGTCTGGGCAAAGATGTCACCTTATTAGTATTGGTTTGACGCCTAAACAAAGCAATAAGCAAGTGAAAGATAAGCGGTCGCTCTTTGCCAGGGCCTTCCACTGCGCTTGAACATGCATTGCCATGTTCTTCTGAACTTTTTTTATATCAATTTCAGTGGATCTGATTACTAATTAATTTTGGCAGTCAGTTGGCATACTTAAATCATCAGTGTTTGGTTTCAAAGAGGGCTGAAGTGATTTTTAAAATTATAGGCACAGATCCCTTTTCCAGCCCTGTATAAACGACTGCAGTGCAGTGTATAGCGCCCTTGTGCCCTTACATAAGAATGTAAAAGCGCTGAGTGGTATGCACACAAATCGATACCCCTGGATGCCCTCACCTGATTATGTAAGGGTACAAGAGGTATGCACTACACTTGAGTGCAAGCATACCCCTCGTTGCCTTAGATATTTATGTAAGGGCACAATGGGGTATGCACTGCACATTGCGATGCCCACTCTGCCCCTTGGCAGAATTCCGCAGAACTTTAATGTAATTCTGTGGAATGATGCTTTGCCAATTCTGCCCACCCCTAAAGATTAAATGAACAGGGGGCAGATGTTTTTAGCTATTACAACATTACCAAATAAAAAAAAGGGAAAGGGCAGAAAGCTACCTGTAGAGACTGCAGACAAGTTAAACCAAAACAAACAATTGTGAGCTTTAAATTAGCCAAGCTTCCCAATAACGATTGTGAGCTGTAAATTAACCAAACTTCCGAATCCTGATCCTGTTGTGCCCAAGGCCAAAAACTAATGCAGGATGGACTAAATTACTCAGCAAGATTTGGCAAATTATGCGGCATACTGCAGCACGTTATTTTTGTCATTTTCACACATGGAACCTGTGCAAAGATGTCACCTCATTAGTATTGGTTTGACACCCCAAAAAAGCAATAAGAAATTTAAAGATGACCAGTCATCCTTTCCAAAGGGATGTGAGAAACAACGTTTTTTTTATTTTATTTTAAAAACGAAAATGCTGCAGCCGATGATGGATTATGTGCCAAATGCAGCAAGTCCATATTTTTGAAGAAAACGCCGCAGCGGCAAAATCGCATACTTGCAGTGGCCGTGAACATATCTAATTTAAGATACAATTTTTCAGACCAGACTACTTAAGGGTTGTGCTGCACAGATGACTGGGTTCTGTGTTGTCGGTGTTCTCCGTTTGAGATTATAAATTTCCCAATTTAAAGATGTGATTGCATGATCTATAGTATGCTTTATACCTCGTTTACTGCCTCCCAGGACTCTAAAAGGCAGGGTAAACACGTTGCATCCATAAATATGTCATATGAATAATAGGATGAAGGGACGTAAAACGTGGCGTGATGGCAAAGGTCATGCTTCGCCATGTTGGTAGCATTCCTTTCCTTTCACCTCCTTCACCATCTTCCTCTTCCTTCACGCTTTCATTTTATAGCTTATTTTTCTCGCTTCTCATTCGTGGTAGCACCAGTCGCTTCCTTTGCTTGTCCCTTCTTCGTTGAACTTTACGTTTCTCGATTTTTTATGTCGGTTTTAATATGCCGCTTTTTTCGATTAATTTCGTTCCTTTCCGTTTCCTAGTCATCTGCTTTCGATTTCACTTTTATTTTCCAAAACAGATTTTATTGTTTTTTTTCTGCCGGGCTCTGTTTGGTTTTCTTCGCGTGTGATCTTTCCGTGTCCCTCTTTTTCTTTGTTTTAGATTCTCTTCATCTACTCACCCGTCTTAAATTCCCCACTTCCTCTTTGCCCCTAGCTCCCTTATCCTTTAGTCTTGCTTCGTTCCCTCCTTTCTTGAATCCCTTTCCTCCCTTCTTTTTCTTTCTCGATCCACATTTCCATCCCTAGTTCCGAGTTCCGCCGTCCCATTCCCGTCTCCCTTAAATCCATACGTTCCCTTCCTGCGCACCTCGTTGTAAAAGTACCCTCTCTCTCTTTGCTCCTGTTTTCGTTTCTTTTTTTCTTCCACCTTTCCATGCTTCGTCCCTCCCTTCTATTGTCTTTCCTTGTCCCTCTCGTCCATTCCTTCCCGCCTCCCCCCACGCACCGCATCGTCCCAAGGGGCCATGTTGGATAAGAGAGATTAAGGGTCAGGCCCGGCCGCACATCCAGCAACACACTGTATTTATTATAAGCGGAAAATAACCGCTTCAGTTCCGAGGAACGAAGGATTGCACAAAGTTGGTAACAGCACCAGCGCTTGATGCACAAAGAGGCGCAGGGAGTGTCCGTGTAATGTACCCCGGATACGCTTCCATAACTTCCCTCACGAGCCCCGGAGTCCCAATCAGCCACTGAGATGCGCACGTGGAAAAGAGGAATTTCACTTGGACTCAGTGCGTTAAATGAAAATATGGAAGTGCAGGTACTCACTATTCAGAGTACCTGTGCTTGCTCCGGAGAAGTGCCGGTACTCTATCAATTAGAAGTATTGCACCAGTGCTGAGAAGTGCTGGTACTCTCCCTTTCGAATTAAAGAAGTGCAGGTACTCTGTACCGGACAGTACCTGCCCATTTAAAGCACTGCAAGGACTTTTTCTACCGCCATACAACACACACACAAGTCGTCTCTAGAGTACCAAGCACGCATGCTCAAATTACAAATGCACACAGCAAAAAGCACAGAAACGTGTACTGGCCGTGCGTACTCGATCATGCACACGGGCACAAAACGTACCAAGTAAGACACACGCAGAGACCGTCACACACATGCAGACACAGAAACAGGCACGCGTATACAGAGAATATACACACAAAAACGCACGCATACCTAAACACGCACACGTGTGTACACCTGAACACATTAAAGCACACCGTCCCAGTCATACACGAACTCATCCAAAGGTAAAGAGATGCACACACATCTATTCACACGTTATACACAGACATGCGGACATACGCAACCATGTATACACATGCACACACATACATGCAACCGTGTAAACTATCGCTTAGGCACACGAGTACTCAAAGAGAAAAGGACGCGTCCTCTCCTTCGCCGTTAGCACCTATGCACAACTATACGCTTCTGTAAAAAGAGATGCGTATATAAATAAACGAGTTAGCACAATCACATTCTTGCTCGCAAGCAAACACAGAAACTCCACAGGCCTACACAGAAACACATTCACATGTACCTGCTACACGCACGTGTGAACGAGGACTTCACTTCCGCACCCACAGACACAGTGATACGCACAAATCTACAGACACTTAAGAAACGTACAAACAAATGAGCACGCAATAAGGCGTAACACAAGCCCCTGCCCACCCTGAGGCGGAGAGGGGGGCTGGGGATCCCTTTAATGTGCCCCGTAATGTCAATGAATATCTCTCAGATACAGGAGACTCTGGGCAGGGCCAGCTTCAGGGCTGTGCCACTGGGGGGCGGTGTTGGGACACAGACCATAGGGGGGCCTCTGTGTTTAGCAATAACTCACGATTTGAAAGCACCTGCTGCAGAGTTCCTTGAGCATCCAGTTTCCAGGCACCAGTGAAAATGTCAAGATAACTCTCGTGACTAATGTCCCTGCTAGAAAGGGAGACTCGAGTTTTTTCTAGAAGCAGTTTTGACTGGCCATAAACTAGTGCAGAGGGTTAATATTCCTGCGGCAAAGGACAAATATGGATTTTATGTGGCTAGCCGAGCGGATTAGTAAAGGCATCCTTTACAAGCGCTTTATAACAAATAAAATGTATGAAGGAGAGGGGCAATGGAGAGATGAGAGGTATTTTTTTTCCTGAGCAGTAGTGAGGGAATCGGAGGAGAAGGTCATAGGGGTGTGGTAGTTGGGAGTGGGAGGGTTTGGAGGAGGAGCACGGGGGGTGCTAATGGACCCAAAAAATGTCACACCGGGCGCTGCCAGAACTATAACCAGCTCTGACTCTGGGCCCTCATCACAGTAGGGGGGGGGGGCGGAATGTTGTGTGTTGTGTTACATTCCCGCACGCAAATGCCAGTATACAGCGAACACAAATACGCACCAAACATATGAACACAAAAGCATATTCATGTGTGTTTTGTCTCCCCCGATCTAGGGCTTGCCTCTAAAAGGATCGTCGAGGGGCAGGTGAATTGCAACACGTTTATTGTGCAGATTTTCTCACCCTTTTTAGTGAGTGTTTGATAACGCAGTTAAAAGCGGAGGCTCTTTCCCGACTCTGACAGCGCCGCAGACTGACCACAACGTCAGGTGGGCTGGGAAAGGCGACGCCTGGGCGTGAAACGTGGTCGCGCTGCAAGCGTCTGATTTCATCACACTAAGACCTGCCACCGAGTGAGCAAAAACCGACGTTAATACCGTGCCTGGGTGAGACCTAGCCCAACCGATGCAGCATCCGGGGCTATACAACTTTAATAACTTAAAAAAAAAAACTGCAGTGAGGCAATTAAGATGCACTGGAAGAAGATGGATACTGTTCCATGCACTATCAGATTGTGTGTTGTGTAACATCTGGGCAAAAAAAGTTATGATGAAATCTGCTATAGTAGCGGTAAATAACAGGCCGAGGCCGCGACTCCGAAACCGGTCCGCTCTACACGCACCACGCCTTCTGAAGCAGTCTGGGTGACTTTACAAAAACTTTCCCTTGTGTCGTTTCCCAGATTATTTTCCGTTCACGGCTAAATACATGTAGAAGAGCCAGGAATAGTAGGATTTTTACACCTGCCCAAAACCAGCCAAAAATCTTTGTGTGGGGCGGCACATATTTTCAGCAGGGATAGAACTCCAACCAGACCCCTTTAATCGCCCATTTAGATTAACTCCCACGGGTCTAGGATGACACTGTTGAGTGTTGAATAGCAATGTGTATTCCTTAATTGGTGCCATTTTAGCTTAAAAAAGAAGTATCAAAACGCAGTGAGCCCCTGTGGTCAGCAGAGGGCAGTATAGGTAGGCAGCACAACTGCAGTGTCCATCCAGTTCGATCAATTCATTTTATTTGTAGCAGTAGGCAACTGAAGTTTTGCACATTATTCCATAGTGGATATTTACATATTTTGGGCCTATATTTATGGGGAAAGTGACTCAGCACTGCGTTTCATCACTGGGAAAGGGCAGGAATACTCAGGCTTATTTATAAGCCCCGCCCGTGCGTCACTTTTTCTATGGGAACAAATGACGCACTAGAGGCGCAAGGCGCGTGTAAATAAGCTACTCGGGCCCATATTTATACTTTTTGACGTTAAACTGCGCTAACGCAGTTTAGCGTCAAAAAATTTTGCGCCGTCTAACGCCATTCTGAAGCGCCATGCGGGCGCCGTATTTATGGAATGGCGTTAGACGGCGCAATCAGACCGGCGCTGCCTGGTGTGCGTGGAAAAAAACCACGTAGACCAGGCAGCTCCGGCGTTGGGAAAAAATGACGTTAGGGCGTCTTAAAATGGCGCAAGTCAGGTTGACGCTAAAAAATCGTCTTAACCCGATTTGCGCCATTTTTTCGACGCCCAGACGCCATTTCATGACTCCTGTCTTAGTAAAGACAGGAGTCATGCCCCCTTGCCCAATGGCCATGCCCAGGGGACTTGTGTCCCCTGGGCATGGTCATTGGGCATAGTGGCATGTAGGGGGGCACAAATAAGGCCCCCCTATGCCACAAAAAAAATAAAAATATAAAAAAAATTATACTTACCTGAACTTACCTGTACTTCACTGGGATGGGTCCCTCCATCCTTGGGTGTCCTCCTGGGGTGGGCAGGGGTGGCAGGGGGGGTCCCTGGGGGCAGGGGAGGGCTCCTGTGGGCTCATTCTGAGCCCACAGGTCCCTTAACGCCTACCCTGACCCAGGCGTTAAATTCAGGCGCAAATGCGGGTTTTTTTGACCCGCCACCTCCCGGGCGTGATTTTTGCCCGAGAGTATAAATACGACGCATTTGCGTCGCCGTCATTTTTTTAGACGGGAACGCCTTCCTTGCATCTCATTAACGCAAGGAAGGCGTTCACGCTAAAAAATGACGCTCTTTCTTCATACTTTGGCGCTAGACGCGTCTAACGCCAAAGTATAAATATGGCGTTAGTTTTGCACCGAATTTGCGTAAAAAAAACGACGCTAATTCGGCGCAAACGGAGTATAAATACGGGCCTCGGTATTTAAGGCATACAGCGCACTCCTGTCCTTTCCCCCTGCGCTGGCATTCAATGGGTTACCTAGTGTGAATGCAGGCACCCTTCCACCATCGTGCATTGGTGCCTGCGCTGCATGCAGGATTGTTTTCATGCAGGAAGCCACCTTCCTGCATAAAAACAATCTTTAGAGGTATATTCCTCTAAGGAGGAAGTAACAAAGAGAATTAAAATATTTCTCCTCATTACGCCTTTTCTGGGGAGGTGTATCTTTTTTGCTAATTTCCAGGTTTACTACATTTGGTAAATCTGGAAATGCGTCAAAAACCATGGGATGAGGAGGAGCCAAGATGGCGCCGTAAGTGGATGTGTCTCGAAGAGCTCAGAGACGGCCTCCGACAAATAAGATCCTGACTGCCCGCCTTACCTCTCCAGGACCTGTTGCCGGGGACCGGGGGTTCCCCCCGCCTTTGGGTTTAGGTAAGGGAAACGCCGGGGAGGAGGCGCAGAGAGATCGCGGGCCCGAGAGCAGCTGTGCCGGGGCCTGGTGTGGTGGCCCGGCTTGTGGGCCTGCACCCCGAGTGAGGCTGGGGCCTGTGTGCGCTGGGCCTCCGGAGCGGGACAGAAAGAGGCGCGGAGGGAGGGAGGAGCCCTCGCGCTCACTGGAGCGGCCAGCTGGGGCCTGCTCTGGATCCCCGCGGATGAGCGGAGGGCCTTGTGAGTGGAGGGCCAGAATAGAGGAGGGTCGGCTGTCCCTGGGTGTCTGGCTGGCCCGGGCACCCCCCGGAGCAGTGAAGGGCCTGGTGATCATAAGAGCCTTGCGCTGGGGCCTGTGACGCGAGGCGGGCCCGCGTGTCCCCCCCTGCGGATGTACAACTCGCAAACGACAATGGGTGACGCGAGGGACGAAGATGAGGCCCACGTATAGCGCAGACCAGAGGTGAGAAGAGGAAGAAACTACAAAAGGGGCGCGTGAGATTTGGCACAGATTAACTAGACACAACTTCTCCGCCAGAATTCAAAGGGGGGGAACACCCTATACAAAACCTGGAAACCGGAGGGGAAACGAGCCCAACGGCGGCAGTGGTGGACCAGGAGCTGGACGCGCCCCCTTGGGACCAGGCCCTGTTACCGTCCGCCCACAGTGGTAACAGGAAAGAAATCCTGCTGTGGCTTTTGGGCTTTCCTGAAACTTAGCGATTCTGACGGGGCACTGGGGACCCCAGATGGCACGAGACAAAAACCCTAAGCTGCCCGACAGGGCAAAATGGACAGATACACAAAAGTAGTGACCCCCCCAGTGCCCGCGGGGGATCCCACGCCTGCTCCGGATAACAGTGAGCTCCTCTCGGCAATACAGGCATCGTGGGGTGCCCTTGAGGAACGGATGGGGGAGGTACACTCGGATGTGTCCCTCCTCTGACAGGACCTTCGCAAGGTGGTGGAGAGGGTCATGTCTGCAGAGACTCGTAACTCGGAAATGGAAGATACGGTAAGAGATCTACAAAAAGAGTTAGCAGAAATCAAAGTCATCAACAAAGACGTAATGTGGCGGTTGGAAGATTCCGAAAATAGAGCAAGACGCAATAACCTCCGCTTTGTGGGGTTTCCAGAAGGAGTGTAAGGGACCGACATGGACAGCTTTCTAAATCAATGGCTCAAACGTGCTATTCAACTGGAAAAGGTTTCAACATGTTTCATAATAGAACGTGCACACAGGGCTTTGGTGGGGAGGCCCCCGCCGGGTGCGTCCCCTAGACCAGTAATAGCCCGCTTTCTTATATATCAAGATAGAGACATGATCCTGTCAGAAGTTCGCAAGAAGGGAGAGGTTAGGCATGAGAACACAAAGATCCTTGTCTTCCCGGATTATACCAGGGAGGTGCAGAAACAGCGACAAGCCTTTGATGCAGTCAAAGCCCAGCTCCGGGGCCTCCAGCTGGGATATATGCTTCTCTTCCCGGCCAAACTTAAAATACTGTTTCAGGGGAAATCCTTATTTTTTCAGTCTCCAGAGGAGGCCTGGGACTGGATTGAAGAGAGACCCCGACTTGGTAGTGGGAGAACTAGAGAACCCGAAAAGACATCCAAGACAGCACCGGGCGCGAGACCCACAGAATGGTCCCTACAGGTACGCAGAGGCAGGCGGAGACAGAGAACTGGAAGAAACACGCCCTGGCGGATTCCCAGACACACAGATGCGAGAGCGGACACCACAGACTCGGAGGGTAGCCGCAGTGTAAGAGCCCGGACACGGAGTGGACAAGATGTGACAAGCCCACGGATGCCTGAGAATGGGGCGGGTCTGGGCGGGGGGTCCCCGCACCCATTGCTGGAGGCTATTGACCAGATGGAGGTGGACAAGAGGCCCATATTCCTCTGAGTCCGGATGGGTAGATACAAGACTGCGACAGAGAGAGGTGGTGAGCCGTCTCAATCTTACCCCAAACTTGAAAAAGGTTTTACACCCCTTATAGTAGGGTGGTTTGAACACTGTACTCAGTTTACACGGTTGAAAGGGTGGGAAGGAGGGAAGGGGATACAGACCTCCAGTCTCTTGTGGACTAGAACTATGCAGCCACATGCTCACAGGGGCCATCAGGAGGTGGGGAAGGGGGTGAGAGGGGTGTTAAGTTACAGTCAGTTATACATTAAAAGGTTATTTCTAAGTTACATGGCAAACCCACAGACACAGACGCGAACAGATGAGCACCACGCGACATCAAAGAATGTCCCCAAACGACACCATAGCACCCAAGGGTGCCCCAGTAGGGCCACAAATGTTGACATTGTGACTTATAAAAAGAGATGGCCCCTGGAAGTACAGATAGTGTGACATCTCTCGGGAATGAAAAAGGTTTTAGTGTGCTCTCCTGGAATGTTAACAGTCTTGGAGATAGAGTGAAAAGAGGTCTAGTCTCCCAGTACATCAAAAGGCAAAAGCCAGATATAGTGCTCCTACAGGAGACCCACCTTAAAGGTACAAGATGTGGTTTTCTGAGTAGAGGCCCTTATATAGTACTCGCACATGCAGGATACACATCCGGCTCTAGAGGAGTAGCAATTCTGATCGGTAACCCCCCCCCCCCTCTTTCAGATCACCTGAAAATGGGAAGACACAGACGGTCGCTTTGTGGGAGTAGAAGGGTCCTGGGGACGGAGGGAGATCCTATTGGTGAGTGCATATGCCCCCTCGAGACTACAGGGCCCTCTACTAGACAAGATTGCGAGGCTCCTATTAGCATCCTCAGCATCCCTTCACGTACTGGGTGGGGACTTCAATGACGTGATGGACATAGGTCTGGACAGATCAGGAGTGAGATTGGCAACAGGACAGGCCACCCAATTACAGGGGTTCATGACCTCCCTGGGATTGACAGATAAATGGAGAAGGGTACACCCCACGGAAACAAAATACTCATACTTCTCAGGGGCACACAGAGTCTTTTCCTGCCTGGACTACGTCTTTGCACCGGCTGGTGAGGTGGGAAAGGTATTGGGGGCAGACTACCTAGCAAGGGGACTTTCAGATCACTCTCCCCTACTGGTGACAATAGGTGGGAAATCTGTGGGTCGCAGAGACTAGCGGCTGAACTTGTGGGACCTGCAAGACCAAGAAGTGAATAGAGGACTGCGAATAGACACCGAATTGTACTACAAAGAAAACGTAGGGTCAGTAGACTCCGCAGTGATATTATGGGAAGCCAGTGCTTAGAGACAGCGCCCAAAACTTAGTGGCTCAAAAAAGGCAAAGAGACAATAAAAAGCTGAGTGAATTGGAAAGAATGCTCCTCGAGTTAGAGGCGAAGGTGGTATTGACGCCCTCGCCCACACTGCTCAGACAGCTAGAGCTAGCGAAGGTAGAATATAGAGAGACAGCAGATAAAGAGGTGCTTTCCCGCCTCCAGGTGACCCAATACAGACTGTACGAAACTGGAGATAAAGCCGGGAAACTTCTTGCCTGGCTCGGGAAAAAAGAAAGAGAAGCTAAATGGGTTCCAGAGATAGAGACCCAAGACGGGACTAGGGTAACCGCTGACGAGGACATTGCGGAGACATTTGCAAGTTACTATGGAGACTTCTATAAAGCTAGACCGTTGGCAAATGCGGATCACATTACGGAATATCTAGACAAGATAGATGTCCCCACATTAGATGATGAGAGACGAGATGGACTTGAGAGCGAAATCACGATAGAGGAAATATTGACCGCCATGGCATGGCTTAGACTCAGCAAGGCACCAGGACCAAATGGCTTCCCGGCAGAGGTCTTTAAAAACCTCAGAGAGAAAATGGCTCCCCATTTACTAAATATGTATCTAGACGCGCGGAAACAGGAGATTCTTCCCCCAGACTTACAAAGGGCTGAGATCACAGTTATACACAAAGAGGGAAGGCCCAAATGCAGCTGTGCCTCTTACAGGCCGATATCCCTATTGAACGTTGAGGTAAAGGTCCTAGCCACAGTGCTGGCCACCTGAATGTTAGGGGTCATCTCCTCATTGGTTCATCTGGACCAGACCGGCTTTATGCCAGGGAGATCCACAAGACACAATTTGAGAAGAGCCCATGTATGGTTAGCCACAATTATGAATCGCTCGAAGCCACACCTATTTCTGGCCCTGGACGCGGAGAAGGCCTTTGATGCCGTTCAATGGCCCTTCTTAGAGGCAACGCTAAAGAGATTTGGTTTCGGCCCAAAGTATGTAGAGTGGGTGAGACTGTTATACACGAAACCGGTGGCGAGTGTGAGGGTTAACGGAGTCCTTTCCTCAGAGTTTCCCATAGAAAGGGGCACGAGACAGGGATGCCCGTTGTCCCCCCTACTATTTGCCCTTACCCTCGAGTCCTTGGCGTGCAAGATCAGGAACTCCACAGGCTTATAGGACTTTAGACTAAAAGTAGACAAAAGGGAAGAGGAACGTATCTCCCTATATGCGGATGATGTCCTCCTCTACATCACCCGCCCTGAGTTGACCCTCCCGCAATTGTTTCTATTAATTGAGGAATACAGGAGACATTCTGGCTATTGCATTAACTGGCAAAAATCGATCCTTTACACACCACAGGGGCGTTCTCACATGCCCCCTTTGCCGATGAGGCTACAGTGCACGAAAGAAGGATTCTCATACCTGGAAATCCATGTTACACACGAGGCTGACAGAAGCCATAACAGTAATCTAGGGAGGGTGGTGAGCGAATGCAGTTCTGATTTCAGCAGATGGACAACTTTACCTCTGAGGTTGATGGGCAAGGTCGCCATGATCAAAATGATCTCTCTACCAAAGTTCCTATACGTTCTGCAGAACACGTACTACCAAATTCCCTTAGGCCAATTTAGAGACATAGAAGGAGACATACAACGTTTTCTGTGGGAAGGGAAACACCCATGAATAGCCCTTAAAACCCTACAGCGTAATCAGTATGCTGGGGGCCTGTCCCTACCGGATATAGAGGCATACTACTGGGTGGCACACCTTATCAACGTGAATGACTGGTTATGCGCCATAGACGAACATCCCACATTCCATCTGGAACGGTTACAATGATACAGTTTAAAATTCTACACAGAATATACTATGACCCACAGAGAATACACCTGATGGGGAAGGCCAGGCGTCCAGACTGCAACAGAGGCTGTGGTGGGGTTGGATCCTTTTTTCATGACCTATGTGAATGTCCCAAGATTAAGGTGTGCTGGAACAAGGTAATAGGAATACTTGCCGGGGTCCTGACTGCGCAGATCCCCCTAGACCCCAAATACATAATACTAGGCATATCCAATGACATAGACCTGCCCGAAGGAAGCTTCTGTTCTGCAGGCTAGGGCTGATGGTTGCCAAAAGAGACATAGTACGACTATGAGGAGCTGATAGCTGCCCGACAATAAGCGTCTGGAGAAAGGGCATGGATGGGTTCATGATGGGGTAAAAGACAACGTATATAAACAGAGGATGCCCGCGAAAATTCCAAAAGATATGGGGGGACTGGATCACATACTACTCCCTGGAGATATAGCTCTGACTAGAAATGGGGTTTACGAGAGACATGAGGGATATTGGACCATGGGCCGTTTATGGAGAGATTACAACTACTGATCTGGTAATGAAAAAAAACGAGCAGGCTGGTGGGACAGATCAAAGTGATGTTGGGTGCCATAAAGGGAGTTGGGGGAAGGGGAGGAGGGTTGGGGGAGTTTTCTTTATTGATGAATATATATCTGTATTTTCCCAGAGACACTATAGCGTGATTCATATGTGTAACTCTGAAGAGAGGTTCAGCAGTTAGTGGACGTGGATTTCCTGACAGCTAGGGATTTTTTAATATAATTATCTGTGTTGACTTATTTATGATATCAGATTTTACTTTTGTATGTGTTTTTTTATTGGGTTTACTTATTTAAATTGATTTACAGTATTTTAGCACATAGCACCTTGCAACTGGTATGATTTAATTCACTCGAACATTTTACTCAAGACATGAGGCTAATTTTATGGTACCCTTTTAACTGCTCGAATTCAAATCTTCACAAGCACGAAGTATTTTACGAAGTTTTATGATCCATCTTCATGTATAATTTGCCCTAGAATAGCTGTTGTAGGTATCATTAGAAAAGATTTGGTACACTATCTGTCTTCAACCGATTCATAGTACCTTGCACACAGCACTTTGCAAATGGTAAGATCTAATTCCTCTGAACAACTTACTTACTACATGAGGTTAATTCTATTGCACCATTTTTAATATTTGGTTTTTAATCATTGTAAGCACAAAGTATTCTACGAAGTATTATGAACCTTTTATTTTTATTTTTAGTATAACTTGTCCCAGAATAGTTTTACAGCTAATACCAGAAACGATTTGGCATACTATCAGTTCCTCTTTTAAACTGTCTTGACAAAATGGTATCCAACAAGCTAGTAGGTACCAATAGAGGAGTTTTATTTAACATTTGGTCCGTTGGACAAGCTGTGTATTAACTGTTATTGTTTCTCTTTTTTTGTGATGTTTATGATCTGTATTTTTTCTCTGTATGTATGGTTCATTTTTATGTTTTTAATGGTCTAATTTTGGACCAAATAAACTATATATATGTGTAACTCCTTGGAAATGTTATGTCTTGATTTAAAGGCAAATAAAAAAAAAACTAAAAAAAACATGGGATGAGCGTGGTAACCCCCGCACACTGCCCATGGAACGCCTCCCTGGCGCAGAGTAAGGCAACACAGTGATCTGTGCTGCTTTGCCTTATTCCATATTTTTGAGGCCATTCAAAGCCATGTAAAGTGAGTTTGCATGGCTTCAAAAATATGATTTCGTTGATTGCTCCATGCACGTAACACTTTGTGTGTGCAAGCATGGGGCAAACTGTTATTTTTCCTCTTTTGCTTCAAATTTACTCAAATTCTGCACATTAACTCTCCCTCCCCGGTTTACTGCTATAATATAAAAAATGTTGTATTAGTCCTGACTGACACCGCATGTGTGTTTTCTCTTGTGTTTACTACAAAACTGAACGTGTGTGCATTTGCTAAATTTTTCCTCTTAACTTTTGATATAAATAGTTGACACTCTTGAGCAAAGGGGTTTCCAAATTAGTCCACTCCTGTACAAAAACAACACAGCCGAAAAGTGCTTTGACGCCTTGTCAGGGGTAGTAAGCGCTATATAAATACTATTACAATAAAATACAATATGTTGTTGCAAAAAAAGGTTTTTCTGCAATTAATTTCAATTGTGTGTGAAAGCTTTTTTGGTGAAAGTGGGGAAGTTGCAAGATTAAAAGAATCTTGAAAATTCCTCTTTTTGTATAAAGGCAAAACACTTGAAATTGTATAACCTTCGCATATTTTTCAGAGACAGCAAAGTATACACAAAGGTACTAGAAAAACTAGCATTGGCAAGCCAATAAGCCTCACCTCTGTAACATATTGGCTTTGCCAGTGGTATTTGGCCATGCTGGAAAGCATCCCCAATGCTGTGAAGTATGGCTAAGAAATAAATAAACAAGCATTTGCAATGCGGTGGGTCTTGCATTTGCTCGAGTTAGAGCTATTAGCGTTGTAAACTATTAACCAGACTTTTCTTGCCACATAAACTGATAATGAAAAGTAAGACGGTTTCACATATGCAAGCTGACAGTCGCCATGAGCGTAAAGGAGACACAAAAAAAGAAACAGAAGTTCGTTTGCAGTGAAACATATCGGCAAAAGTGCAATTATCAATGTAATTGGCGATAGTAACATTGTCCCGGTAACTAGCAAAAGTAGAATTATCCATGTAACAGGGTTGATGTCATGCAAAGCGCTCGACTACTGCCCAGCGAGATCGCGCTGTGTAGGAAATAAAAAGAAATAGTGCTGAAGCCATTCGGACAACACGGAGCATCGCATGTTTTCAGTAGCATACTGGTTCTGTAGGGAGGGCTAAACACCGGAAAAGGCATGACGTATGCATGCCTTTCACTAATGAAATCAAGCAAATTTTAAAAGGCAAGCCCACGAACCTCCAAACTGATGGGGGTGGTTAAAAGTCCACAGAGAGGTTACAAAAGGGGCCAGAGCGTTTGCTTGCGCTCAACGCTAATAAGCCTCTGATGCGACTGCTATTGTCATTTGATGTGTAGACACATCAAACATGTATAACTACGAAATGACACAGGTATGTTTTTTCTCTCTTTACCAATTCAAATTGGACTGGTAACTAAAAAAATACATTAAAGCATTTAAAAAATGGACAGGGAAGCAACAGGGATGAAAGCAGCACAGGGCTCCGGAAGGAACACAGGGAGATGGTGGAAGAATCAGTGGGTGAGAGGAGTGGCGTAGCTTGGTCACTGAGATTGGGGGCGTGTGAGCTCCAGATTTTTTAACAATCAGGCTGACATATAATGTTTAAATACAATATAGGACAAGCAGGGTGCATGGGAGAGGCATAAGGGTCAGTTGAAAGGAAAAAGAATGAAGACTGGTAGAAGCACTGAGTGAAAGCACCATATTTTGTAAAATAACCTACATTTATTAAGACTTTCAAATCACAGAGGGAGAGAGTGTGTGTGCATTTTTGTCTGTGTGCCTGTAAAGATTTTTTATGAAACCCGGCAGACATCTCGCAATACCCGACTGAGAGCACCTGTACCCAAGTATTTATCATAAAATAAATTTATGAGGGGGCTGTAATACCCCATACACCCCATCTGAAGCTACGCCCCTCGGTAATAGAACAACCTGGAGCAGGTGGTGAAAAGTACAAGGGTGAGCGGGCAACATATGGAGTATGTGGGTGGGCAGGAGAAGCAACAGGTGAGAGTGGAGAGCATGGGTGGGGGAAGCACCAGAGAGGGTAGGGGTGTGGAGGAGATGCAATAGTGAGAGCAATATAGAGCAGGTAAATGAGTAGCATAAGGGTGAGAGATCAACAGGAAGAGTACACAAGTGCAAGAGCGGCATAAAGGGGGGAAGCACATGGATGACAGAGAGCAAGGCAGGGTACAGAGGAGAGAAATACACAAGGGAAAAAGCTGGGGAAAACATGCACTCTCATGGAGTAGTTTAACCCAAAATGTAGATTTTCCTAGTAATTTATGACAGAAAGTCTTAATTTTATTAAAGACACGGAGGCGAATATTATGCGTTCTTTTCTTACTTTAATTTAAATAGCAGCAGTCAAGAAACTACAACTCCCAAGAGGATTAGCCATCGTCTAACCAATGGGAGTAAAACAAGAACCAGAACTGAACCAATCGGAAGAGGCCATAAACCATAGAGAGCACCCTTGACTGCAAGCAGCCCTCTTTTCTTGCTGCTCGCAGTCAAGATAAGTACTCTCCTTTGGTCTTCTATGTATTTAATGGTTTTCTCAGATGTTGTTTTAGACGCTAATTATCCTTTTGGTGTAATTTTATTGTTCTCAAGTTGGGGGGTAATACTTTTACTATTTTCGCCGCTTTGCGGCTGTTATTATCCCGTTTTTCCTTTCCCCTCCTCCCCCCCCACCTTCCAACAACCGTCGTATCAGCGCGCGCTCCACCGAGCGTTCTATCGCGCATTTCTCTTCCCGTTTAGTCAGCGCGCGTCTTATTCCAACGCGCGTCTGACAGGGAAACCCTTACCGGTCTTCACGCCCGCTCCAGCTCTTCTTGAAGCGGCTTCGCGGGTCTCCGGCTGCACACAGAGGACAGCTTTCATATCGCTGCCTCTCCCTAGTGCCTCTTCGTCCCGACTTGTTTTTCTTTGGGTCTCCGCCTCGGGGAGGAGCCAACTAACAGTTCAGGGAGCGTGCTGCTCCTATTAACCCCTAACTCACCGCTCTTTGGTTTCTGCTTAATGCACACTTCTTGGTCTTATTTTTTCTGGTGTTTCTGACCATAGTAGCTTCATTATTATCATGGAGCTGGGGAGTTCTCCCTCAAGGTCTGCCTCTGAGGAGGATGAGGAATCCTTCAGACAGGATTTGAATAAGTTTATCCAGTCCTCTGTGAAACATGCTATGAAAGCATCTATGGACAAAATGTAAAAAAATATTGAGAATTCAGTCATGTCCATGGTGTCCAAGTCTATGGCCCATTCTGCGGGGGAAAGCAGAAATGGAAATTATCCTCTTTCAAATCAGGTAAAGGTGCACAGACAGGAAGTGAGCTTGCCACACACCAGACTGAGGACTTGATTCCTCCCAGGCCTCCTACTAAGGAGGGGATTTCCGCCAAAAATACTGCATCTCAATCGAAATGTAAATCAAAATCAAAACATATCACTGCGCCTAAATAAATTGTGATTTCAAAAATATTGGACACGGACGATGAGGACATGGACGATTTATCTCAGTCCGATCATCCTGACGATACGTTTTCCCCATCCTCTCCTTCCCCCAAACGTATCAAAATTGCGGCAGGTGGCCCCTCTACCAGTGTGGTCGACTCAGAGGGTGTTCCCATGTTTGATCCGTCCCTCATCCACCATCCTAACTCAACAGAATGGCTCCCATTGGACCACGTAGGCGATTACATCGCTTCCCGTTTACGTCTTCCTTTAGATAAACAGACGAGATCCAAATTAAAATCGGAATGTCCCAGACCGTCGTTGGACTCCAATATTACGGTAACACCAGCCATTGATGACTCTCTCATCACTTTCTTTACCACATTTGGTAAGGATCCCCGTAAAGGAGTGGACAAGGCCTGGACCACGTGTCAGGACAAACTCCTGGATGTTGTAGGTCCTCTGGCAAGGATCTTTGATCTAGCTGAATCAGCCAGGTTAGAGGAATCGTCTATTGATCCCTTAGATCTTTCCCTTTGGACTCAGAGAGCCTTTTGCCTGTTGGGCAATGCGAACTCTGCTATTATTCACGAGAGACCCAAGGGCCTTCTGCTCAGAATGGATCCCAAGTTGGCTAACTTGGCCACTCGGGACCCCGGCATTCAGGCCGACGGAAAACTCTTTGGTGACAATTTCATTAAAGACCTCAGCCGTTTTGTTTCGACCTTTTCATCTTTGGACAAAGCCCAACAAAATCTGAAGAAAGTTTTTAACCAACGTGTTTTTTCCCGGGCCGGTAGAGGTAGGAGCCGCTTTACCGGCCGCACATACAGGAATCAAGGCTCAAGAGGATATGCCAATTCCTTCAATACTTATTCCCACAAATTCAAACCCCACTTTTACCCACAAAGATCTAGGGGTTTCCGCAACCGTGGTCAGCGCTTCTCCAGACCGCCCAATAATCAAGGTAAGCCAACTTTCTGGCACTCCCGTGGGAGGTCGCCTTCGTTTTTTTCTTCAAAAATGGAAGTCGATCTCAGCAGACCCTTGGGTCCTTTCCACTGTTCAGGGATATCAGATCGAACTTCTTTCTCCTCCCCACCAATACTGTCTTCCTCCTCTTCCAAAGTTTTCACTAGACATGTCCTCTCTAATTTCTCTAGAGATTCAATCCCTCTTAGAAAAAGACGCCATTCACCATTGCACTCCAGATCCGTCCGGATTCATCAGCTCTATATTCCTCGTCCACAAAAAGAACAAAAAACTGAGGCCCGTAATCAACCTGAAATCTTTCAACCAGTTTGTCATTTATCGACACTTCAAGATGGAAACCATCATCCATCTCAGGGATATTTTGCTCCAATTCGATTGGCTAGTCAGACTAGATTTGCAGGACGCATACCTGGCCGTTCCTATTCATCTTTCTCACAGAAAGTTTTTGCAATTTCATTGGAATTCAAAAACATATCACTTTTCCACTCTTCCTTTCGGCCTATCCTCCGCACCCTGGTGCTTCACAAAACTATTGAAACCGGTCATGACCTACCTTCGATCCCTAGGCATCAGACTGATTATCTATCTCGACGACATTCTGATCATGCACCAGAACAAATCCTCTTTGCTGACCCATCTACAGATAACATCCACCCTCCTCTCAGATCTCGGTTTCCTCATAAATCACGAAAAGTCCGTACTTTTGCCCTCTCAACAAATAGAATTTCTGGGCTTCCAAATAGATTCCGTTTCGGCCGCTCTGTTCCTTCCCCGTTCCAAGGTTTCTGCAATAAAAAAAGAGCTAATCCTAACTCTTCAAAAAGACACTATTTCACTCAGAGCCCTCGCAAGGGTCGTTGGCCTTCTTTCCTCCTCTATCCAGGCCATCTTTCCAGGACCCCTTCACTACCGCGCCCTCCAGCGCCTCAAAATCCTTCATCTTCGTCGAGGGTTAGCCTTTTCCGACCTCGTCTCCTTAGATCAAGAATCCCAAATGGAAATCCAATGGTGGATATCCCATTTGGAGGCTTGGAACGGCAGATCCATCTTCCCCTCTGTGCCCGATCTTGTGTTAGAATCAGATGCAAGTCTCACGGGTTGGGGTGCCCGCTGTGGTTCGATATCGACTGGCGGTATATGGTCCGCAGAGGAGTCCAGATTGCACATAAATTGTTTAGAGCTTCTTGCAGGCTCCTTTGCGATCAGAAGCTTCACAAAAAATAGAGCACGATGCTCCATTCTGCTCCGTATGGACAATATATCAGCGGTGCGTTACATCAACCATTTAGGGGGCACCAGATCCAGACCTCTGGCTCTGCTGGCCAAGAGCCTCTGGGATTTTTGCCTGTCCCACAAATTTTCCCTCTTAGCAGAATATCTACCAGGATCATTGAATTCCAATGCAGACTGGTATTTACGCCACCTCTCGGACTCCAGCGATTGGAAATTACACCAGTCAGTCTTTCGTCAGATAGAAAGGAAATGGGGTCCTTTTCAGGTAGACCTCTTTGCGTCCAGACTCAACACTCAGCTTCCCCACTTTTTCAGCTGGCGCCCGGATCCGCTGGCTTTAGCTACAGACGCTTTCATACAAGATTGGTCCGGATCCCTCAATTATGCCTTCCCTCCCTTTATCCTAATCAACAGAGTCCTAAACCAGGTCAGACGTCAGAAGGCGTCCCTCGTCCTGTTGACTCCCTTTTGGCAATCTCAGGTTTGGTTCCCACCCCTACTCGAGCTGACAGTGGATTTCCCTATCTTACTCCCGACCTTTCCGTCCCTCATTCTAGATCCTTTTGGTTGCCCTCACAATCTGATTCTCGACCAATCTTTAACACTCTCAGCCTGGCTCATTTCCGGTCTACCCAACAGCCCCTTGCTATTTCGTCAGAAGCTTCAGAGTTCATTAATAACGCATGGGCACCCGGCACAAGGCGAGCCTACAAATCAGCTTGGGCTCTTTGGTCAAGCTGGTGTCTGGGAAGATGTCCCAATCCCTTTTCAGCAGATCTAAATTTAATTATTAATTTCCTAGCCGCCCAGGCGGGCTTAGGTAAGTCATATCGCACAATAAATCTTTACAGATCTGCTATATCCATGAACCACTCAAATATTGATGGCAATCCTATTGGGACCCATCCTTTGATCTGCCGTCTCTTGAAAGGTGTCAAGCTCTCCAGACCCCCTTCTGCCAAGTATTCACATATCTGGGACGTCTCTCTTGTTTTGAATCTATTCCTTTCCTGGCCAGATAATCCAAGTCTTTCTCTCAAAATGCTCTCTGCTAAACTTACTATGTTGCTATGCTTAATTTCTATTAAAAGGACTTCGGACGTTAGGTCCTTAGATGTCTCTGCCCGGCAGTTTTTACCTTCAGGGGTCCTATTTCACATTTCCAGACGCACCAAAACTAACTTACATTCCGTTTTCTACCCTTTCTTTCCTGACAAGCCAAAGTTATGTGTGGGTCTTTGTTTAAAAGAATATGAAAAAAGAACTGTTAACCTGAGAACGTCCTCTTCCAATCAATTATTGATCTCTTTTCGCAAACCCCACAATCCAGTGACTTCGGCATTTTTGGCCCGCTGGATTAAATGGATTATGTCCCTAGCGGGAATAGATATTTCCGTTTTTGGAGCACATTCCTCCAGGGGGGCTATGGCCTCCAAAGCTTTTGCCCTTGGGTTCAGTTTAGAGGACATTCTCAGGTCGGCAGATTGCGCAAACAATAATGTTTTCAAAACCTTCTATTGTAAACCCGTTAGAACTGCTTCTTCCTTAGTTATTGACAAGCTTTAAACGCGCATAATAGAGCCTCCGGTCTTGTCATAAAATGTAGATTTTCCTAGTAATTTATGACGGAAAATCTTAATTTTATTAAAGACACGTAGGCGAATATTATCCCACCACAGTACTTCTATTAATATGTACTTTCTCTTTCCCTCCCAGCGACTCCAGCATTGCCTCCAGCTTCCGGATAACGCCGTTGGCTCAATCAGTTCCTTCTTCAAGAAGAGACCTCTGGAGGCGTCATCGCAACCTGTCCCGGATCATCTTCCTCAACCATCGCCCTCTCGGCTCATCACTATGGTTCAAGACTTGTGCTCCATTTCTTTATCGCTGGCAATTGTTGGACTTATTTACCCTTTGTTTTATGACTCTATTTGACTTGCTCGTTCAAGAAAAGAGGGCTGCTTGCAGTCAAGGGTGCTCTCTATGGTTTATGGCCTCTTCCGATTGGTTCAGTTCTGGTTCTTGTTTTACTCCCATTGGTTAGACGATGGCTAATCCTCTTGGGAGTTGTAGTTTCTTGACTGCTGCTATTTAAATTAAAGTAAGAAAAGAACGCATAATATTCGCCTCCGTGTCTTTAATAAAATTAAGACTTTCTGTCATAAATTACTAGGAAAATCTACATTTTGGGTTAAACTACTCCATGAGAGTGCATGTTTTCCCCAGCTTTTTCCCTTGTGTATTTCTCTCCTCTGTACCCTGCCTTGCTCTATGTCATCCATGTGCTTCCCCCCTTTATGCCGCTCTTGCACTTGTGTACTCTTCCTGTTGATCTCTCACCCTTATGCTACTCATTTACCTGCTCTATATTGCTCTCACTATTGCATCTCCTCCACACCCCTACCCTCTCTGGTGCTTCCCCCACCCATGCTCTCCACTCTCACCTGTTGCTTCTCCTGCCCACCCACATACTCCATATGTTGCCCGCTCACCCTTGTACTTCTCACCACCTGCTCCAGGTTGTTCTATTACCGAGGGGCGTAGCTTCAGATGGGGTGTATGGGGTATTACAGCCCCCTCATAAATTTATTTTATGATAAATACTTGGGTACAGGTGCTCTCAGTCGGGTATTGCGAGATGTCTGCCGGGTTTCATCAAAAATCTTTACAGGCACACAGACAAAAATGCACACACACTCTCTCCCTCTGTGATTTGAAAGTCTTAATAAATGTAGGTTATTTTACAAAATATGGTGCTTTCACTCAGTGCTTCTACCAGTCTTCATTCTTTTTCCTTTCAACTGACCCTTATGCCTCTCCCATGCACCCTGCTTGTCCTATATTGTATTTAAACATTATATGTCAGCCTGATTGTTAAAAAATCTGGAGCTCACACGCCCCCAATCTCAGTGACCAAGCTACGCCACTCCTCTCACCCACTGATTCTTCCACCATCTCCCTGTGTTCCTTCCGGAGCCCTGTGCTGCTTTCATCCCTGTTGCTTCCCTGTCCATTTTTTAAATGCTTTAATGTATTTTTTTAGTTACCAGTCCAATTTGAATTGGTAAAGAGAGAAAAAACATACCTGTGTCATTTCAAGAAAAGAGGGCTGCTTGCAGTCAAGGGTGCTCTCTATGGTTTATGGCCTCTTCCGATTGGTTCAGTTCTGGTTCTTGTTTTACTCCCATTGGTTAGACGATGGCTAATCCTCTTGGGAGTTGTAGTTTCTTGACTGCTGCTATTTAAATTAAAGTAAGAAAAGAACGCATAATAGAGCCTCCGGTCTTGTCATAAAATAAAAAAATAGTGCTTGGAAAAGCAAGAGGCTTTGAAGCATAGATGTCATCTAATGATAAATGATTGTAAAGTGGCAATTTTACATGGAAAGGAAAAACACAAGATTGACAAGCTGGAATATGACAAGAAATAGGCAAATAAGATTGACAGGAAAGCTAATCAATGGTAAGCAGTGGGGGCAGGATTCAAGCCGCTGTATGCTTTGGGTAAGCCCACGTCTCACAACAGCCAGTGCATGCACTGTCTAGTAGGCAAGACCTAAAAAGGTTGCAACTTCACACAGCCCTACTCTTAAGGTGCTGTACACTGTGACACTGCCGGTTTGAAGGTGCTGCGGGTCCAATGATAAACCATAGATCATGGAAACATTTGCATGACTGTCAGTCCCTTCAACCACAAATGCGGATGTAGTCAGACGTTTGAAAGGGTGATCCCATTAAGTCAGTGGGGAATGAATACCTTTTTGGAGGATGATATGGGTTTCAGGTGACTCCATTAAAGTCTTTGGAGACATTTTGTTTGTCAGAGGGTGAATAGGAGTAAAAAGCATGTGACACCCACCAAATGTGAGACAACTGACACATATGTAGTTTTGGTACAAGTACTTTAACCATCGCATACTCAGTACTGTATGAAAATGGAACTTAATGTTCATTCACTGCTTTACAAGTTTTATAAATTTCCTACCATAAAATGTACATTACGCACAAGTAACCATAGAAGCCCCTTCAAAATGTTTACTGTGGATGGCCGTCCTATTCATGTACCTACAAACTAGATTTTATAGAAACACACATAGATATATACATATATGGACTTTGGACATTATTATGCCCTAGGATGAAGCTGCCATGAAATCACACATTCCAATGTTTTTAGTAGGCTAATGTCCAAAATGACCATTATTCAAGTATAATGTGTGAGATCAGTCTATAAAGTGACCCTGCATGACTCTGAAAAGTGTGCCCCTTGCCGTGTGTTCAGCTTCTGATACATTACTGAATGTCTGCTATCTTTTTCATTTTTTGCCTCGAAGAACACAAAATCATGCAATTTCATGGAGGCCTTCCCTGTTAAAAGGACTGGGACGCAGGGTATGGCTCTGATGTCAAGAGAAGTACCTAATGTGCATCCCCTATCTGGACAGTGACCGCTGGCCTCTCATCGGGCTGAGGGAGACTATCAGGGTGTCAGCATGGCATTCTACTGGAAGGAAAATACTTAATCCCTGTCACTTTCGTGGGGGAGATGCCGAGGGGCTTCTTCTCTTACGTCTGCTACTCTCATCCAGATCAATTATTTTCCCCTTCTATGTGGGAACAAGTGGACAGCGCATATTCACAAGTGAGGGAAGGTGCATGCGCAGTGTGTGCGTGTGGTTGTCTGACTGGGCCCATTAAGCCATCTTGGTATCTTTGGTTTGGATGGGAGCTCAAGATGAAAGGCTGAGATGAGGTTGTTCAGGTCCTTTGATTCATTCGAGAGAAGGCCCTGAAAGGTGACTCAACATTTCCAGAGAGATTTCACAGGATTTGGTGAGTGGGGTGGCATGTACACTGTTATTTGGGAGCAGGCTTTAGTATCTTTTTATTATTTTGCCTCAGGGCGTTACTGTAGTCAGATTTCTGTACCTGAGATGCCAACATCCTTCCCTTTGAAGTTTAGCCTCCAGTCCCTTGTTGTGACACTCCCAGCTCCACCCCACTTCCTGCTGCATCCATGTAACACAGATCATGGCTGGTCCAGTCTGACTGAAATACACAAAGTCACAGGCACTCATCCAAAAACAGCCCCAAAGGAGGCTGGTAGACATTGCCTTCTGCATCTGAAGTATGTGAACAGAGGAGTCTGCTAACATTTCGAAATATCACAAACAATATTAACCAGCCTGAAAATACATTCTTAGCATATAAGGAAACCTCATAACTCACAAGGGACAGGAGACACATACCAGTGTGCCTTATAAAATTAATGAACTCCAGGACTGGAACTTTTGATTGTTAGCTCTCCTTACAAAGATGAGGACTAGATGTTGTAGGAGGCTGGCCTGGTTTGTAGTGGGAACCACAGGTACTTATACCTTATATCATGTCCAGTTATCCCTTATTAGTAAAATGTAGTCAGTGTCTAGAAGCCAGGCTGTCTGTAGGCAGAGCAGCCAAGGCTGAACTAGGAGACATACAAAGCTCTTACAATACCACAGTAGTCACACAGTACTTACACACAAGAAAGACAATACTCAGTGTTACCAAAAATAAAGGTACTTTATTTTAGCGACACAAGACCAAAAATATCTTAAAGGCTATACTCCCTTAGGAGGTAAGTAATACACATAAAATATATACTAGTAACCAAACTCAGGTAAGTACGCAGTCACAAAGTAGTGCAAATAGTGAAAATCACAATAGGTTGCAATGTGCCTAGGGGGAACAAAAAACCATATACTTATATAGTGGAATGTGAAAGTTGGTTTCCCACCTAGGCAAGTGTAGTGTATAGAGGGCCACTGGGAGTGTAAGAAAACACCAAAGGTAAGTAAAATACCCCAACCCAGAGCCCAGGAAAGCAGGAGTAAAAAACAACAAGTTTCCTAAAACACACTAGAAGTTGTGATAGAAGATCATGCAAGAACCAGTAGAGACTGCAAGACACCAATGATGGATTCCTGGACCTGAAGACCTGTGGCATAACAGGGCTGAGTTCAAGAAGCACTGAAGAGTTCAGGGAGAACAGGAGCCCCTGTTCACCCAGATGAAGGTACAAAAGAGGAACCACTGGTGAGAAGGAAAAGTCAGTATTGCACCAAAGAAGACAGATACGGGTTCCTGGTTGGTGCAGAAGATGTCCCACACTGGATGAAGGAATGCAGTCTTGTTTGTGTTGTGGGATTATACCAATAAGCCTTGGTAAATGCAAAACTTGCATTTCATGAAAAATGGCACTGCGCAGGCCCAGGAAGGACCAGGTCAACTCTACCCAGGATGGGGAGACAGAGGGGTTCTCAGCAACTCAGAGAGTCCTCAGAAGACGAGGCAGCACACACAGAAGTTCCACAGCATGGGGACAAAGGAGTTGCAAATGGCAGTCATTGTAGCACTACACAAAAGGATCCCACACCGCCGGGGAACAACTCATGGAGCTGAGCATAGTAGGATAGAGTCCTGGGGTCTTGGGCTATGCTGTGCATGAATTATTTTTTGGGAGAAGCGCACAGAAGCCCTAGGAGCTGCAAAGCACTCGATGAACAGGGGTAGTGTCTTGCACGGGAAGGCAAGCACTTACCTCTACCAAATTTGGACAACTGGACCTTTGGATAGTCTGGGTCACTTTAGTCCACCACCTGTGGTCCAGGATCCATGCTCATCATCGGGAGAGGGGACCCAAAGTACTAGTTACCGCTGCAGAGAGGTGCCTGCTGAAGCAGGAAAGGGACTCCGTCACTCCATGAGAGATTCCTTCGGTTCTTCTGGTGCAGGATGAAGACAGGCAGTCCTCAGAGAGTGCACAACATGGAAACTGTTGCAGTTGCTGGCAGGAGCTGTAGTTACAGAATTGCAGTAGCCTTCTTGGATACTTTGTTGCAGTTTTAGAGTTCCTGGAGCAGTTCTGCTGTTGATCTGATGGTAGAAGATGAAGTAAAGGATGCAGAGGATCCCTGCTGGAGTCTTGCAATCCGAATCTGAGGAAGCACCCACAGGAGAGACCCTAAATTGCCCTGAGAGGGGGATTGGTCACCTAACCAGGTATGGATCTATCAGGAGAGGTTTCTGACGTCACCTATTTGGCACTGGCCACTCAGATACTCCCAGAGTTCCCTGACCATCCTGAAAACAAGATGGCAGAACCCAGGGACGCTCTGGAGGAGCTCTGGGCACCACCCTGGGGTGTTGATGGGTAGGGGAGTGGTCACTACCTTTTCCTTTATCCAGTTTCATGCCAAAGCAGGGACTCGGGGCCCTTGAACTGGTGTAGACTGGATTATGCAAGGAGGGCACCATCTGTGCCCTTCAAAGCATTTCCAGAGGCTCTGGGAGGAAACACATCCCATGCCTGTAACACCTATTTCCAAAGAGAGGGGTGTAACACCCCTCTCCTAAAGGGAATGCATTGCTGTGCCTTCCTGGGATTGCGCCCCTCAAACCCCAGGAGGGAAGAAGCCTGGCTGTGAGGTGGCAGCAGCTGGGGCTGCAGTGAAAGCCTCAGAAGGCTGGTATGGCAGTACTGGGGGTCCATGGTGGAGCCCCCAGGGTACATGGAATTGCCCCCCCCATACCAGAATCAGATTGAAGGTACAATTTCTCAATCCTAGACATCTCTTATGGCCATATTCGGAGTTACCATTGTGAAGCTGCATATATGTATTGACCTATATGTCGTGCACATTTATAATGGCGTCCCCGCACTCACAAAGTCTGGAAAATTGGTCCTGGAGAATGCGGGGGCACCTCTGCTAGTGCAGGGGTGCCCTCACACACAGTATCTTTGCAGGAACTGAAGATTAGACATATAGGTGACTTATAAGTTACCTGGTGCAATGAAAATGATTGTGAAATAGTGCTTGCACTGTTTTACTTAGGCTACAATGGCAGTCCTGAAGAAGTGTTTGTATGAGCTCCTTATGAGTAGCAAAATAAATGCTGCAGCCCATAAGAGTCTCCTGGAACCCCAATGTCCTGGGTACCTAGGTACCATATACTAGGGACTTATAAGGGGAGTCCAGCATGCCGATTTGGAGTGGAGTACTGGGTTATGAATGTGTAAGTACAAATTTGCAATCAGAGAGCATAATCACTGGATTTCTGGTTAGCAGGACTCCACTGACACAGACAAGCATATTGACAAAACAGTAAACATTCTGAAATGTGGGCCACAAACTATGAGCACTGGGGTCCTGACTAGCAGGATCCCAGTCAGACAGTAAAAACACACTGACAAACGCTGCCAAACAGCCCAAAAATGGGGGTAACCATGCCATAAAGAGGCTACTTTCTCACAGATGTGGTTCCTGAAACCTGATGGAAGTTCTGCCTGAAGCTGCCTTGAAGATATTGCCCCTCATTCCAACCCTGGCGGTCTATGACCGCCAGGGTCGATGTCGTCGGAAGCACCGTCATCAGGCTGGCGGTGCTTCCCTGCCCATTCCGGCCGCGGTCGGAAAACCGGGTCCGGCGGTTTCCCGCCGGATTAGCCCCAGCTGGGCTAATCCTCCATGGCGGCGCTGCAAGCAGCGCCGCCATGGGGATTCCGACCCCCTTCCCGCCAGCCTGTTTCTGGCGGTTTTCACCGCCAGAAACAGGATGGCGGGAACGGGTGTCGTGGGGCCCCCTAACAGGGCCCCAGCATGATTTTCAACTGCACCCGTCGCACCCCTGCAACACCGCCGGCTCCATTCGGAGCCGGCTTCTGTATTGCAGGACCTTTCCCGCTGGGTCGGCGGGCGCTCCTTTGGCGGGCGCCCGCCGGCCCAGCGGGAAAGCCAGAATGGCCTCCGCGGTCTTTTGACCGCGGAGCGGCCAAATGGCGGTTTCCGCTTGGCGGGCGGCGCCCGCCACCCGCCAATATTGGAATGACCCCCTTTGTCCTCACTTGTTGTGAAAGAGGAGTATTGCAGGTTGTCTAGAAGAATGAAATTGTCTAGAAGAGGAGCCCACAGTCCTGATGACTTTGGGACTGTGCAGGAAGGACGAAGAACATTATAACATCAAATCCGCATTCAACAAATGGGATGAATTAGCTATGCAAGGTTCCTTGTGCTGAACCCCCTCTGTTCCCGATGTCCAGTGTACCCCTATTGGACTCCAACAGGACCTTGAGATTACTAAGTCCTCAGTCCTACAGCAGAGGCTATACAGGGAGGGATTCACTAGACCCTGCTCCCAAAAACCACATAGAAATCCGAGATACTGCAGTATGAAACCCAGGCTCATGTGAGCCTTTTTGTGACCCCACCGTGTACGCTGACTTAATGAGTGTCTGGAAAGGGGAAAAAGTTAAACATGATCAGCACCATTTAAGCGCTGCATTACCAACAATTGATTTTTGCTCTCAGTGGTCTCAGTTATACTCCTATACAGTTATTCACCACTGTGGCTTAAAGATTCCCATGCAAGAGCATGGGGAGGCAACTTTCTTTCCCAATCTGGACTCTCACTCATTCCCCTGTGACCATCCACCTCCTGAGGATTATTTGCTGTGTGCCAGCAAGGGCACTTCCATCCATTTATAGTGGTGAGCTAATTGGGGCAAAGGAGGTACCGTGATCTTGCTGGCACAGAAGAGGTCTGAATCAGGCAGGCAAAATGTTGGTGTTCATGTGAGAATACACTCTGCAGCCTAAACCCATTGGGGAACGTTCATTGACTGTGTCTACTCCATGAGACCATGTGGCCTCGTTTGAAAGAGGGCATCTTGCACACCAGCACACTCTTAACATGACCATAAACTGCTGTGCCAGACCCAGTTCCAGGGTCAAGGCCCTACAATGGTGGTTTAGGTTGTTTGTCACTGGTGTCCTGTGTTGCCTTTCTGAACTGGGCCAAGTAGAACCTTTCCATACTTGACTCTAAGGGTAGTGAGGGCGAGGAGTCAAAGGCTTCTCAGGGAGGTATTGTGGGGCACAAGAGCTCAAAACTGAACTGTAAACCAATAGACACAATAGCATATTGTTCAGCCCGGTTCCTATCCTTTGAGTTAAAAGAAAGTACTTTAATTACACAGCACAATGTAATACTACACATTACAATTAGGGGAGTCAGACATGGGAGTGCAGTCCTGTTTGCAATATAGCATTCACTCTCAAGTTCACCCCTTGATGGCTACCCACTCAAAGTCTGTAACACAGACCTCAGTCTGTAGCTCAGTTTCCTCATGTCTCATAGTTCTCAAATCCTGCAATTACCTGTTTCTGGGGTCGTCCTCATTTGTGATGTGCGATGAGTGCATGCAATGGTTCTGGTGCTGCAGCAGTGTCTCTTGGACTTTCATGGCCATGGCCACAGCCTTGTTCAGAACCTGATCACTGAGCAATTTTAGTGGGGTGCTTCCTGCAGCAGCTTTAGTCTCCAGCAGTTACAGCCTCCAGGTCAACCTGGATTTTGAGGGGCTTTTCAGAATTTGCAACCTTGCAAATTAGGGCCCCCACCTAACTGTGGATGAAGCTTTCCAATATCTGCAGCTGCAAAACCAGTGTCTCAGTTATGGCAGATTGCTAATCATACACAGTGGTTATTATTTCTAGAAGTTTTCATGCAGTCCATGACCAGAACCATGCAGTGAAGAATGGTGGACTATTTTTACACATGTCTTACTCCTGGCTCTGCTCCCTTTCAGTCTCTTGCTCTCTCTGGTGATTCTTCATGATTGACACATGCTAGGCGTCTCCTGCAGGACAGTATCCCTTATTGTAGGGCAGGTACAATACTTCAGTCTCTCAACAAAGAAGCAAGCAAGTTCATAAGCTCTATGCAGATGTCCAGCTCTTCCAACAGAAAGTGCAGACTTCACATGATAGCCCACACCTCAGGGAGACTGACTGTTATGCAGACACCAGTCTTGGTTTCACAGCAGACCATCAAGTACTCTATAGCGCACCTCCTTCCTTTGTCATTAAGAACTTGAAAGTGGAATAAAGTAGGGTGGTTTGAATCTTACTTCTATATACATTTTCCACACAAGGAGGTGTGAATCCATTTTGTACGATTTCAAACTTGTTTAGGGAGCTTCCCTTTTAAATGTAATGTTCTGGCTGTTCCTCAGAAACATCCTATGTGCAGTATGATGGCTCTCACAATAGGTAGCAATGATGCCTGCTCCAAGCAAGACTATCAACAATGAGGACACATTGAAGTGCAAGATCTCTGCCTATGGCTGTTAGCAGTCTTCCAGAAGCAGTAATCTTGGACAGACAAAACAATTGAACCCTGTATATAAATGTCCTCATCTATAACAACAGAAAATGGTGTTTTACCCTCAGATCCACCATCTAGCAAATGTCAGTGCTCATGAAGAACTAGTCAGCAGCCTATGCAAACAGCTTTTTACTAAAAAGGTTCTAATTGAATTCATCGGTCAATCCCTATCTCCATCCCCCCACACTTCACTGTCTAGGTTTTCACCCTCTAGCCACAGGAATGTAGTCAACATACTTTCACTGTCTGGCGAAGCTGTACCCACCCTAAAACATGTGCAAGGTACGCCAGGGTCTTTCCAGGATAAATCCCACTTGTTTTAGTACTCAGACTCTCACCACACAGAGAGTACTACCATCATTCATGTGCAACACACTCTCTTCACATGCATGCACTTGACAGGCACATGAAATGTCAGCTCAAGGATGTGGACTACATTTAACAGCAGAACCTTAAAATGAGTGTAGTCAGTATACTACCCTCTCCCTGGTACAGAAAAAAATGTCTGTTACACTAACGACCCACTAATAGTTGGCTAACTGCCACAACCATTGTATGTGTGCTTGCTATGAAGGCATGCTTGGTGTGCCCTCCAGGTCACAAAACAGGTCTCAACCTTCCACTACCAGAGACAGGCCTAGACTTGTATGCATATAATGATGGCATGGCCAAATAAAAAGTCAGAATACCAGTTTCACAAGCAGCCAGGAACTCAGAGCAGGAGTACATGCTTGTTCACCATGCAGACAATAATCACATCCCAATATTTAGCCTAACCACAAAGCTTTCCTGACTCACGGGCTGAGCTTTAACGAATAGAGAAGTTACTCTTGCCTCTCCACCAACCCTGTATTAACCCCAAAACCCAGGGCTGAAGCATTGAGAAAACATTGTGGAAACACATATTAGGCAGGGAGCAGACATTTCGAAAGCCCCTACCCCAAACACAGTAGGAAAGAGTTTTGTGTAGATATTACTGTATTGTGAAGATCCTGTCACCACTCCACAGCAGACACTAGGTGAAGAAAGTCTGTCACTCACAAAACCCTGCCCATCTGATATTGTGCGGCTGCACTGATCGTTCAGGCTTATTTGTGATGGAATTTCATCCTTACACTTTAAGGTTACGTTAAATAATTGACTGTTCTTAGTAATTCTTCATTAAGGTGGCTTCTAATTCTGACTTAGCAAGCATCGGCAAAGCCAATAGGTCTCACCTACGTGAGATCTTTTGGCTTCGTTGGAGTGGAGTGACATGGAGTGGCGTGGTGCAGAATGTAGTGGCATTGTGACGTGTTGAGTGGAGTGGCATTGTGTGCAGTGAAGCAGAGTGGCATTGTGTGGCACGGCATTGTGTGGCATGGAGTGAAGTGCCATTTTGTGGCATGGAGAGGGGTGGCATAGAGTGGCATTGTGTGACTTGGGTGGCATTGTGTGACGTGTGATGGAGTGACATGCGAGGAGTGTAATTGAGTATCATGTGGAGAGGCATTGTGTGGAGTGGAGTAGACTGACACTGTGTTATGTGGAGTGGCATAGTGTGGAGAGCAGTTGAGTAGACTGCCATTGTGTAGAGTAGAGTGGTCCTGCAAAGAGTGGAGTAGCATTGAGTGGAGTTGAGTGGTATTGTGTAGCATGGAGAGGAGTGGCATTGAGTGGAGGGGAGGGTCATCAAGTGCTTCAATGCCTCATCAAGGGTAGTAAGTGCTATGCAAATAACATTTTGTTTGAGTGGAGTGGATTGACATTGTTTGGCTTAGAGTGGCACTGTGTGGTGTGGAGTGGACTAGCCTTGTGTGGACTGAAATGGCATTGTGTGGTGTGAAGCAGAATGACACTGAGTGGAGTGGCACTGAGTGGAGTGGCATTGAGTGGAATGGTGTGACGTGGCATTGAGTTGAGTAAAGTGACATTGGAGTAGAGTGAAGTGGCATGGTATTATGTGAAGTGGAGTTACCTTGTGTGGCTTGGAGTGGACTGGAGTGCTGTTGTGTGGTGTGGAGTGGAGTGGAGTGGAATTACATGAAGGGTAGTGGTGTGGCATTAAGTGAAGTGGAGTGGCATTCTGTGGGTTGGAGTGGAGTGGCATTGTGTGGAGTGGTATTGAGTGGAGTGAAGAGGCATTGTGTTACCTGGAGGGGTATTGAGTGGAAAGAAGAGGCATTGAGTAGTGTGGATTGGCATACGGTGGAATGGAGTGGAGTGGCATTGAGTAGAGTGGAGTGGCGCTGAGTGGGATGGAGTAGAGTGGAGTAACATTGAGCAGAGTGGAATGGACTGGCACTGAGTGGAGTGGCATTGAGTGAAGTGGATGTGCATTGAGTGGAGTTGAGTGGCATTGAGTTTAGGGGAGTGACGTGGAGTGGAGTGGAGTGGCATTGAGTGGAGTGAAGTGGCATTAAAATGAGTGGAGTGACATTGAGTGGAGTGCCATTTTGGGGAGGTGCCATTGTGTGAAGTGAAGTGGAGGGCTATCTGTGAAGTGGAGTGACTATGTGGCGTGGATTGGAGTGACATTGTGTGGCATTAGGCAGAGTGGAGTGGCATTGTGTGGCATGGAGTGACATTGAGTTGAGCAGCATTATGTGGTGTTGCATGTAGCATGGGGTGCCATTATGTGGTGTGCAATGGAGTAGTGTGGAGTGCAGTGGCACTGTGTGGCATGGAGAGGAGTGGCATTGTGTGGAGTGGCATTGTGGGAGTGACATTGTTTGGAGTAGTGTGGTAGCAAGTGTCATGCAGATAGGGGAAGCATTGTGGCATTGTGTAGCGTGGAGTGGAGTAGCATTGCATGGAGTGGAGTGGCATTGTGCGGTGTGAACTGTAATAGCATTGTGTGGTGTGGCGTTGAGTAAAGTGAAGCAAAGTGGTATTGTGTGGCATGGAATGAGTGAAGTGGCATTTTGTGGCATGGAGTGGAGTGGCATTGTCTGGCTTGCAGTGGAGTGGCGTGGCTTGGAGTGGAGTGGCGTGGCATGACATATGGAGGTATTAACAGGAGTGGAGTGGCACTGTGTGGCATGGATTGGAGTGGAGAAGCACGGTGCAGAGTGGCATTCTGTGGAGTGGAGTTCATTGTGAAAGTGGAGTGGCATTATGCAGCATGCAGTGAAGTGGCATTGTGTGGCGTGGAGCAGCATTGTGTGATTTGGAGTGGAGTGGCACTGTGTGGACTGGTGTTGTCTGGTGAGGAGTAGAGTGGAGTGACATTTGGTGTTGTTGTGTGGGGTGGTTTTTGCACTATTTTGAGGTGAGCTATTTAGTGGAGTGTCATTGTATAGAGTGGCATTGCTTGGAGTGGAGTGACATGAGTAGAGGGGAGTGGCATTGTGTGGCATAGAGTGGAGTGAAGGTGCTTTATGTTGCTTGGAATGACATTCTGTGGAGTGGCATTGTATGGCATGGAGTAGAGTGACATTGTTTGGTGTGAAATGGAGTTGCATTGTGAGGCAGGAAGTGGCATTGAGTGGTGTAGAGTGGCATTGTGTAGCGCAAAATGGAGTGGTATTGTTTGGAGTGGACTGGTGTGGCATTGTGTAGTGTGAAGTGAAGTCGAGTGGTGTGACATTGTGTGACATGGCATGGCATTGTGCGGTTTAGAGCAGAATGGCATTGTGTGGCTTGGAGTGGAGTGGCATTGTGTGGCATTGTATTGTGTAGTCTGGAGTGGCATTGTGCAGCAAGTAGTGGAGTGTCGTTGTTTAAAGTGGAGCGGAGTGTCCTGCTGTGGAGTTTAGTGGCATTCTGTGTCGGGGAGTGACATTGATTGGTGTGGAGTAGAGTGCTATTGTGTGACATGGAGTGGCATTGTGTGGCATGGTGTTGAGTGGAGTAGCATTGTGTGGTATAGAAAGACGACCAAGTTGCCACTGAATTGGCCTATAGCACATCAAAGCTTTGTGCTATATAAGTGTAATTATAATATGATATGTTACCAATATCTCGACCTTTAATCTATGTAAACATTCGATGCCTTTGATTCGATGCAGGGGTTTGTTAGTATGTAAAATGCTTCTGCAAGAACTCTTTATTTTTGTTCTACAAATTGAAGTGTTTTAGATGAGGAGGGACTAGTGGGCTAGAGAGCAACATACATTATACTGGTTGGGGATGAAGGAGAAGGAGCCAGACGGCAGCAGTGCTGTGAAGTTACAAATGTTATAAGTCTTTTCCAAACAGGAGTAGTAGACATGCTCAGTGCTCAGTCATGATAGAGAATGTTAGTGTGAGTACCAATCAGCTTGTCATAAGAAAAGGTGAATGGAACAGACTGTCTGAGGTTTAAACCAAGATAGTCTAGATTTCGAATACGAGAAGCTCAATGATGACTCTTCCAGATGTTGGGTTGGGTGGGGGGGTGGCAGGAGAAGAAGCAACATGGATACAGGGGGTGGGAAGTGAAGAGGAAATTATGTCTCAACTGCAGCTTGAGTACCAGACAGAGAATACGATGAATCAATCTGTGCTAAGTCCATGCTCCACTGCAAGAAAAGGAAGTGTTGTCTGGCACAAGCTCGCCAATTAGGACGCAGCAAAGAAGCGTGCAAATGATGGCAACAAATGGTAAGCAGTGGGCAGGCTCCAAACCTTTTAGAGTAAACAATAGCCCTTGCTGTGATCGCGCATGTACTGTCAGCAGGCAAGACCTGTAAATGTTTCAAGCAAAGAAAATAAATTCAAATTCTTCACCACCTCCTTCCAAAATTTAAAGCGATTTATTCACCCTAGGCATCACTTAATAAAATATTGGGGAAAGCACAAGCCATTCATTTAAATACAGACACAATCAGTATGGAAATTTAAAAGGTATGCAGAGAACTAGCTGCTTTAAATATAAAAGTTTCAGACAACAAAATTCAAGGAAATGATAATAAGAAAAAGCTTAAGCAAATATTACATTTAGTAAACTACATTGCTTCTAAGAAGAAAATTATACTTGACCTGAAAAATAGAAATAGTTCATACAATCATTGTCATTTTAACTCATCTGAGAGTGTGGGAGATTACAGCTGTAAACTCTACTTGGAAAATCTAATTCTAGAAATAATAAATAGAAAATTCATAGATACATTTGAAGTAGATAAGACTCACTGAGTTCCTTTACATTGTACGTCTAATCTAATTCCAGAAAATAACTTTTGATGTTTTGAGTCACCATCATTTGATTCTGATTTGGAAACTGGTTAGATGATTGATTCTGATTTGGAAACTGGTTAGATGAGTTCCTTACTGATAGTGGAAGGAAATGAAATGTGTATTCACCAGGTTCTTACCAAGGAAACTGTAGCAGTTCGAAGGGAATTCTCTTTACGACACCCTCATCTAAAAGATAATGGATTAAAATATGGATTATTTGACCCTTTAGCCATAAGAACCGTTTACAGCGTCCCCTGAACTATTCACTTATCTAGATCTACACACTCCATTATTGATGGATTCTCAGACTTGTGAGGACTTGTAACAGTTTCATTGTGATCTGCCCTCCTTTTACAGTTACCAAATCTACTTTCGTTGCAGGCACTTGCTTAATGTTTATCTTCGTGCATTCCGTCGTACTGCATTAATATATTTTTATGTGGTTCAATTTTGCGTCGGATTCTGTTATTTATCTTGTCTGTCTCTCTGTATTTGGGTACATTTGAATGTCATCGTTTTAAAATTCAACTATAACACCCTGTTTTCCTGCGGTAAACTGAATAGAATATATGGCTTCATCACATATTCTTAAAATGTTTTCTCTTAATGTTAGTGGACTAAGACACTCAGAAAAAAATGTTGATTACCTACACTGTTATAAGGCTGATATACATTTACCTCAATACATGATTATAAATAAAACAAAATATTTATAATGATTAAAAGGTGGATTGGTAATGTTTTTTTCATCACAAGCACTAGTGTGTAAGAATGGTATACCTATATGTTTTGTTAAAGTTAAATGTTCAAATCCTATTCATGTACCTAATAAATTTGCATGCACAGCAGCTGACAACAATGTGTTTTGGAAAAATATAACTAAATAAATTGTTAATCTTGGCAACATTCCTATTCTTGTTGGTGGCAATTGCAATTTATTAAGAGATCCACAGTTAGATACATTGTCATTTAGTAAATGTAATCCTTAAAGCTCTCATTTGTGGGGTTTTGTTGTAGGGCAGCCAAAGTGAAAGGGCAGGAATGCACCATATTTAGGCAATATGGTGTATTCTTGTCCTTTCCCCCTGCACTGGGACCGTTTCAGCAGCCTACCGCCAATGCAGGTGCCCTTGCACCATGTGTTGTCAGCAGGATTGTTTTTGTGCAGGAACAGGCACCTCCCAGCACAAAAACACTCCTGAGAGGTGTTTTCTTCATTCTAGTTGTGCTGCTCAATGCAGCACATGCAGAAAGAGGAAAAAACGAGGAGAAATAAAAATATTTCTCCTCGTTACACCTCATCTCGGGAAGCATAAGATTTTGGTACATCCTCAGGCTTACATGCTGTTGTAAATCATGAGGAAGCATCAAAAACCATGGGTGTTACATGGGAGCACCCACCACAACATTCATGGAACAGCTTTCAAGTGCAGAGTACGCAGCAAATTATGCTGCCTTCCCTTACTTCATATCTATGGGGGCATTCGAAGCCATGCAAAGTGGCTTTGCGTGACCTCATAACTATGATTTTGTAGTCTGTCCTGTTGGAGCATCACAAAAAGTGATGATCTGATGGCGCAAGGAGCTCATAAATATGTCTCTAAGAATTTTACTTTGTTTAAAGTCTTTCCTTAAAACTACAAAACTAGTAGATCAATAGAGTTAACACTATACTACTAGTAATGAATTACTATTTAGTCTAATACACGTGTCTCTTGCACACATTGATTATTTTATGTAATCTATACATTTATGTAGCTTAATGTGTTATCCTAGCATTGAACAGATTGCTATTTCGGACTGTGCTTTGGTCTTTCTCTGCCTTTAAAATGTGTTTCTCTTTAGTCTTTAGGTGGAGAATGAGCAGAGATAAAATTATTTCTATTTGTTGGATATCTTAGCATCATTGATTCCTATAATAATTGATTGGGATGCCTTAAGGAATTTTTTGTGTTGCTACCATACCTATGATGGCTCTTGGAAATACATTTAACTCCAATATCACAATTTACTTGACTGATAAATTACTATATATGAAAGATTAATTATTTCATCTAATAATAATAAATATACATTTAAATAGCAAAATAGTTTATATGAATTTAATACATTATGGATTTTGGATTTGGATTTGGATGTATAGGAGCCACAGGGTGGGTTAGCAGACTAGTTTTCTTGGGCCCTGTTGAAGCCTTATGGATCGACCATCGGTTTATTTACCGATCGGGCCGTCTGTGTCCGTCTGTGCCTGCCCGGGCCCGGGGGCCAGGGAGACTGCCCAACCAGCCCAGGTTTTGCCGCGCCTCCAGTAATCCAGACAGCTGATGCTGAATCTCTCCGCTAAGCAAATTTGTAAAGGCAGGGAGCCGGCTTTGCCTGATCAGTTGGAAGGCTGGAGGTGTGATAATCGAGCATGGGAGATTGGGCAGATTATCCCCCATGGGCCTATCTGCACTATGCAGCAGGATCCTTCTTCTGCACTGTATGATCGGGGGGCCGGTGATCTGAGCCAACTAAAATGTGGTTTGACTTACGCCCATTCACTAATTAAACACAGTACTGAAATTGCCGATAATATTGAATCCCCGGATCTGGACTGTTTGTTCCTAACAGAAACATGGGCCAGGGAAGATTCCGGTCCTGATTTTGCTGTTGCTACACCTCCAGGCTATGAGTCCTCAAGACTCCACAGACTTAGTAAGAGGGGAGGAGGGGCTTGTGGTGCTTTTTAAGAATAAACTACACTGTGCCTTAGACCCTATCAATGTCAGCCCAGAAATCTGTGAAGGCGCCTTTTTTAAAGTTCGCCTTAAGAATACTATTTATTTTGAAGTCCTTTTGATTTATCGTCCACCCGGCCCTAAGAACTCTTTTTTATCACACTGGCCTTCTATCATTGAACCACTTATTATGAACTCCAAAAGCATTGTGCTTGGTGATTTTAGCTTTTACCTTGAGGACAAACAGGATAGTGCCACTGGTACCTTCCTGAACCTGATGTTTAATTTTTACTGGGACCTAAGGTTCAGTCGGCATCCCACCAGGCCGGGCATACTCTTGACAGTATTTTCTCACACCAGGATAGTTGCACCTTTATGGAGAATGTAGCCCTTGATCGGTCCGTTCATCGCTTGCTTACCTTTAGTGTGGCTGGAAGGTGGGAACTTACTCCTGTCGCTCCTGCCGCCAAGATGGTCAGACATTGGGGTAGAACTGGGGAGCAGAGATTTGCGCAGGCCTTGCAGTACATCTGGGAACAGGAAATGGGGCAGTATAGCTCCTCACTGGAAAGGTACGAATAGGGGATAAGGGCAGCGATAGACCTGACAGCCCCTCTGAGGAAGACTAGACTCATGACCAGCAAGAAAGGCTCAATCCCATGGTATACCAAGGAACTTAAGGATCTTCAAAGATGGTACAGGCGTCAGGAGCGCAGATGGAAACTCTATCAAAACTCAGATGAGAGAGTTAAACTTAGGACACTGCTTGGAGAATACAGACAGGCAATTAGGAAAGCCAAATCTCATTATTTTACTTTAAAAATTAAGGAAGCAGTGAATGTACCTAGGGAACTATTTAGGGTGGATTGCTCCCTTACCTCTCTGGGAACCTCACTGGAACTAAAGAATTCCCAAGTTTTCTGTGACAAGGTAGCTGACGTTTTTTAAAAACAAAGTCCTACAGATCCAAGCAAACTTTGTCCAACAGCCATTGGTTTTGGATTCTGAACTATCGGGGATGGCACCGAGTAACTCACTGGTGTTCTTCTTACCAATTTCCCCCCACTTTCAGCTGACAGAATTAAAGCTCTGCTGTCAGGGGTTAGGCCAGGGTCCCTGGTAGATCCCAGCCCCCATAAAGTATTAAGGTTGGCCCCTGACCTGGTTTCTGGGGCCTTGGAATTGGCTTACCAGGAGGTGCTGAGGACTGGGGGTTTTCCGCCCTCCTGGAAAGAAGCGATTGTAATCCCTCTTAAAAAGAAACCAGGAGGCGACCCTAATGATCTTAAGAATCTTTGCCCTATCTTGTTATTACCTACTCCAGCAAAAATTCTAGAAAAGCACCTTAATATCGAATTGGCCCGTTTTCTTCAGGAAAATGGCCATTTGGACCCCTCCCAGCACGGGTTTTGTAAAGCACATAGTACTGAATCTGCCCTTATTGCGACCACAGACTCTATCCGCTGGATGGTGGACCAAGGTGGGTTAGCCATTCTGGTATTATTAGATCTTTTAGCTGCTTTTGATACCATTTCACCCCAACTGATGATGTCTCTCCTTTATCAGGCTTGGATAAGAGATTATGCTCTGGGTATTCTACAGTCATTTTGTGTGAAAGATCCACCATTGTGAGCTGTGGGGATTTAAGAACCGCCTCTTTCCAACTCCCTTGTGGGGTCCCCCAGGGATCTTCGCTCAGTCCCACCCTATTCAACCTGTATGTGGCCCCACTGGGGAAGTTGGTCAGTTCTTTTGATTTTTTGGTCTCCTCGTACGCTGATGATACCCATCTTATCATCCCAGTAAACAGGAACTGGGAGGAGGTTGCAGACAGGTTTCATAATTGTATGAATGAGGTCAAGTGAATGAGCCAGAAATTACTTAAAATGAACTGAGAGAAAACTGAAATGTTATCCTTCGGTGCTAATAGTTCATTATGGAGCTCGCAATGGAGGCAACAATCTTGCAGTGACCTGCCGGCTCCTTCACCATTGGTGAGAAATTCAGGGATTTTGTTTGATAATCCCTTATCCTTTGACTTTCTGGTCAACCATACTACTAAACCTGTTTCTGGTTGTTTAAATCCTTCCAGAAAATTCTTCCCTTCATTCCGAAGGATCTCAGGATATATGTGATACTTGCCTTGGTCATATTTAAACTCGATTACTGCAATGCTTTAATGCTAAATATCAATCAAGGCTCTTTTCAGAAGCTGCAACTTATACAGAACACCGCAGCCCGCCTGCACATTTTCTTTAAGGCTCTTTGTATCACCCATAAGGCATTACATTCCCGGGGCTTGAAATACCTTTGCTTCATCTTAAGATGGTATGTGCCTAGCCGCCACTTAAGAGTCCACCAGTCTCTACCATGGCTCTGTACCCCATTGCAGGAAATCCAAATGAGTTGACAGAGCTTTTTCGGTGGTGGCAGCTAAGCTGTGGAATACTCTCCCACTCCATATCAGGAAAGTGGATACTTTCATGCCTTTCCAAAAGTAGCTTAAAACTTTGCTCTTTGACCTATAGCTTGCCCCTGTTAAGCTGCTTGTGACATCCTGCTCTCTCACTGCTTTCACTTCATCTTTCTCCACTTAGCGCTTTGATATTACAGCCAGAATGCGCTCTATACATAAATACAAATACAAAAGGGCAGGCTTACAGACATATAATAAAACATCTGTCCAGCTTCCCAAATGAAGACATGCTCACACATATTTGCAAGTAAAGGACATCACTTCAGCCTTGATCAAGGCTGCGGTGACAGCTGAAACACATCTGTTGCTGGAGTAAAGTCCTTCACTTACAAATTTGAGTAAGTGTGTCTTCATTTGGGAAGCTGGACAGATATGTTGGTCGGTGTGCTCCTCTGGCACGCGTTCCACCCCTAATGGGTATTGAGCCCCGTGGGAGCTTTGGACATTGGTGATATATAATAAAACATTTATATAATAATAATTCTGGTAAATACATGGCCACATACTGGGGATCAGAAACAATAAAAATCTGATTACTGCTATATGATTAAGAGGCAGTAGCTTATTAGCAAATTCTAAAGATTTAGCTAACCCTTTATATCCTTTAATTTAATACATTGTGAAAAGGTTATACAAATCCAAAATAAAGTTATAAATACATTCTTTACTTCATGCAATTTACCTTTGTTAGCAGCATAGGATAGAGAACTTTTAGATTTACAGAAATCACTAGATTAAATTATTCTGGCTATTAAATCACTTAATTCTGGTAAGGCATCTGACCCAGAGGGTATTCTAACAGAATGTTACAAAACATTTACTACTCTACTAACATATTATTTGTTCTAATTATATAAAAATACAAAACGTTAACTTAAATCATCAGCTGTAAAATGTTCTTTCATAGTGTTTGCTGTGCATTCATCATTTCATATTTTTAAATTGATGTTCCTGATTGTCATTATTTCTGGCGTCATTATTCAGCTGCTGTTAAGTGTTCTAAATACACTCAAACTTAAAAAATACAGCACATTTTATCAGTGCAAGTTTGTTTTCCAGAACCTTGAATTATTGTTATTCCCAAACCAGATAAAGACAACATAATGGTCTCAAATAACAGACCAACCCCTTGCTGAACCAGGATTGCAAAATATACACAAATATTGGCTAACAAAATAAAATAAAAAAAAATCCTTCTTTCACCTGGCTCAGATTAGTTTTGTGAAAGGTAGACTCTCATTACATAATAGAATAATTATCTGTCATTTACTTTCTAACTGCAGATCCTAGAATTTGTCCACTGGCCTTCTTGCACTAGATACTGAAAATGATGAATACAATTAATTGGTAATTTTTCTTTGAATTATGCAATTTATTTTACATTTTGATAATAGTTTCCCACATATGGTCAAAGCCTTGAATGCCAAACCATCAACTGAAATATATGTTAATTGGCTTACTTCAGAATATTTTAATGTATTTACAGGGACCTGACAGGTTTGCTATTTGTCTGCTTTGCTGTTGTTATTGACAAATCAAACATTTACTGTGTCAATTGTGTAACTAATAAAGGTAATACTATAACTGATAAAAAATTCAAATGCTTGCTTATGCCGATGATGTATTGTTGTTATTTATCATTAATCCATATGATACAATATCCTATATATATAAGAACATATAGCACATTTTGCTAAAGTTTCTGGATATACATTAAGGGGCTGATTACGAGTTTGGTGGTCCCGGGACCACCATGGTGGAGTTTGCAATCCGACCATCATCGGTCTGGTGGTCAGCCCACCGTATTACGAGTTTGGCGGTTGTACCAACAAAAGACCGCCAGCGGTCCACCGGCACTGCCAGGTAGCACAGACTGCTACTGTAACGAGGAAGCACAAACAGGCCGGCGGAGCATGTGTTTCCACCAGGCTCATTACGAGGTTGTGCACCACCAATGAGACCGTGGTGGTCCAACTACCATGTACAAGCTGGCAGGAATGGACAGTATAAAGGGAGACACTCACTTGCAGCCAGTCTTGCACATCCGGTGCTGTCATGGAGTAATTCACAAAAGTCACACCACTACTGATGATCATCAAAAGACAATGAAATCCACGTTGTCGTGAACACCAACAGTCGTAAGTACCCACACCTAACTGTATCATTAACCTTAAAAACAGCTTGTAGTGCCAGCTTATGCATCATAGGGGGGCACACCGCAGGCAGCAGGTACACATCTCAACCTATATACACTTAGTAACATACATCAACATGGACATGTACACAATCACAATACGCCCCCTTTGGGCACCACACTCACACTGCACTGCAACACTATACAAATACACAGCTCAGGCACAGGGAGACTGAAGGCTACACAACATTGTCACACAACTCAACAACAACACACCTACACCACATATACAAATACAACTCACACACTCACATTCCACACTGGCCAGGGACTGTCCTCACATACAACACACATATCTATCAATATGGCATGGAATACAAACACCACCACCATTAAACAGTTCTGCAATGGACACTTACATCCCAGCACAATGGAAGGACAATGCCATGCACAAAACACAAAGAGACAAATGGACAAAGAACACTATGTTAACTATACCTGCACAATTTTGATGGGGGCGTCTGGAACACCCAGAGAAGGAGGCTGCATTGGGACACATATCACTTTGAACAGGCCCTTCATACAACATGTGCACAGGAAATGGCCCTACATGGGTCTCAGGGACAAATAATACTAAACCCAAGTGTCATGCACATCAACACAATGGGAAAGGGCACGTCAACAAAGCACATACATCGTCTACTGCATGGGAAACACCTCTAAAGGAACTAGCCATTAGGGACACACATCTAAATGGACACATGCACAGTCTAATTTAAACACAGCTAGCACAACTTAACATACTCCATGTCCGCACAAACAAAAGCATTGCCACATTTCTACATTCCTGGTGATATGAGTGTGCTGGACTTGAGCTCCAAATGAATGTGGCTTTACTCTTATGATTTCATCCACCGTGACTCTTAATTCATCTTTAGTGTAACCGGTATTTTTCAGGGGTGACATAAAAAAAATAGTAGAAAATAAACAGGTGACACTGAGTTTATGAAGATGGGAAGTGCAAATGGATGTAATTGGAAATAAAAGTGTGTTGAGGGTGTGGGACATGTGCTCAGACAAAGGTGGAGGGGTGCCTATTCTATAGTTTAATTTTTTTTATAATGCACTCTGGCTTAAGTGCTTGGCGTTGGAGATGCAAAGAATTGTGGTGTGTGAAGGAGGGTTTTGTATAGTGTGCTTTGCAGTCGTCTCGGGTGTGGCAATGTGTGTCAGCTGTGTTGCTTTCAAATCCACACAATGTGCAGTTGTGTTTTATTGTGGTGACCGTGAACCGCCATGGTTCGGACCACCATGGCTGGCCGCCACTGCAACTTTGAATTTGTAATACGGTCGATGGTTGGTCAACGGGCAGTTGGTGCTTGAGGTCAAACCACCTATTTCTTGCCCTCCATGGTAGTGGCGGTCTTGCTTTTTTGGCTGGTGGTCCAGCATGTGTAACTTGTAATATGGCGGTCTGTAAGACTGCCAGTATGGTGATCTTTTATGGGCCGCCACTATGCCGGTCTGGCGATCTGACCACCAATCTCATAATGAGACCCTAAATGTGACTAATTCACAGTCCTTTTATTTAGATGTTTGTTGCATAATTGAAAAGTTATATAAATTATGGTATTATCCGGTGTCAACATCCATTATAATATCTAGAGATCTTCTTTCCCAAGTCCATAAAGATAATATGCATATAAATTTACAAAGTCCCCACCCCAGAAAATCAAAGAGAATTTTGAAAAATGGTTCACTTTATTTATGTATTGATGGAAGGGGATCGAAGGGGTGGTAGAGGTGGTTAATATGATTAATTTGTTTCAAGTATTAAATGCTCTTGCTATGCTCCCTATACAATTCCCAAAGTTTGTTTATCAAAAATTGATAATATGGTTTAAGAATTTATTTGGAATACCATAGCATCAATAATTAGTTACAATAAGCTTTAAAACGCTAAACAATATGGAAGCTTATGTTTACTGGATTTTTGTACTATAACTTTTCTTTTTAGTTTGAGACAGTGGTTTATGATTTCAAGATTTACATTTGGATGCAATACCTAAATATATTATAATATTGTAATAGAAAATAAATGTAGTTTTCCCATTCCCATTATATGCTGTGATATTCCTCTCTAACAGGAAATTAAATGATGCATATCCTATTATTAAATTAACCATGGTTGGGTTGATAAAATCTGATACTATATTCCAAATAAACAATAGGTGATCCAAAATATTACTTTGGTATAAACTCCATTTAAAATGAAAATATGTTATGTTATTTTGGAAGTCATGAAATGATTCAGGAATTATCCTTTTACATGTTATATGTCAATTAAATATTTTTAATTCCTTTCAAGATTTAGAAATCAAGTATAAATTATCCTTGGTAACTACTATAATTCTGAAATGTTGTGTGATTGTGCACTTTTCCTATTTTTTTACCAATTAAAAAAAAAACAGACTCTAAATTGTTTTAGTTATCTCTTGAAAATCTAGATGTTTCACTTGCAAAATAAATAGGACATTTTCTATTTCTGTTACTTCTAATATTTTTAATTAGGCATCTACATTGAAAAAAAGTTCTGTCTATTAATACTTCAGTGTAACTATGGCAAACATGGCTTCAGAAAATACAAGGAGTATTTCCTGTTTCGGAATATCTGACTAATATTTGGGTATTACCCAGATATTCTCACACTACTGACATATTTAACAATGTGAAGCTTTTGGATTCTCCTTCTTATTGGCACTGTAATGCTGTTATTTGTCTTTTCTAACATTAGTCTATATGATTGGCCAGTTGCATTTGATTTTTTAAAAAATGTTCACAAATTGATTGCAAAAATGTTCTCTGTCTTCTACTGTATTTCTTTTCAATTACTAATCTGTAAGTCAGTATGTCTTAATTATCCTCTTTCTATAATTCAAGCTAAGCCTTTTGATTTTCTCATTTTATCAGCTATAAAATCCATTACATCGACTTAGTAAAATGCTGATTTGCTTTCTGTTCATGGCAGGCTAATGTTTTCTTTATCTGAATTCCACAGAAAAAAAGACTGTGGCTCAATTATTTTGGAAACCTATTGAAGAGAATAATGCAGATTTGAATTGATTCCTATTTACTAGAATTGGGTATGTATTTTTGCAAAAATGTGAATATTAAGGGCTGCTTAATTTTATGTATGTTTCTAATGTTGCCGCATTTGTCCATGTGTGTTAATATTTTTTTCTTTTAATAGATAGTAATTGATTCTATTGTATTTTGTTACTACGCCCAATGTCAGTTTTGATTGAATTCCAACCAGCTTCCTGGTTTTTAAAAACAAACTGGGAGTTTGTTGTTGAAAAACAAATAACCAATAATTCCCACACCCAGGGAGTGTTTTACCCTGGGCTTGGGAGTCATTCTTTTAATTTTTGTGTTTGTCACTACCAGGTTCTCCTTGGCCATGACAGACTAATAGCAGCACTCTGTCAGGCCATCAGAGTAAAACGTCTGCCAATGGGCAAAACTGAGGTACTACCGATTGAAAACTGATGGTTCGCCTTGCCTACACTATAGTGTGCAGACTGATAATTTGGTGGACAGAATACTCTGTCACATTTGTTTCTTCATTACCCCCTCCACTATTATTTGTCCCTTCATCTTTTATGTGTTTTCATCACCCTTGTTTCCTTTCCAAAAACTCTGATTAATCGCATATCTTGAGGAGGGCTTGTAGATATGTATACATTTTAGTGAGGTATTGGTGTCAAGTGGCCAGGAGGCAAGTTTATCAGTAGGTGATAGTAGCTGCAAGGACACAGGCGTATTTCCCTGACTTTCATTCGCCTACCAGTATACATATGACAATCGGTGTTTTTTTTAATTTTCAGATTCCCTTACCATAGGGTACTTTATCCTTTCTTGAGGATATGTATACGGAGTGATTTCAACACAATCATATTATTGTTTGAGGTTGCTGAATTCGCTTGTCAGTGTTAATTGATTATTTAAGGGTACCATTGTTCACAATCATTTGGTAAGTGAATATAATATGCAATTCTGATGTGACAATGATAGGAGTAGGCTTTGTGTTAAGTAAGTATTTCTTTTCTTTTTTGGTTTATTTTTCATAGAATGACTCTCATAATTGTGTTAGAATTATGATGGGAATCATTTGCTGAAGCATTTCATCTGTATTTCAGTAGGTAAGTGGGTATGTTCCTGAAATGTATTTATTTATTTAGGTTTCAGAATTAATGTTACGTTTGTTTATTTAGGAAGAATGTGTTTGAGACTGAGGAGAGAGAAAATAGTGACAAGGAAAGTACCTTCTTTTTCTTGGGTTTTATAATGCTGTCCAAAATATCTTTTGGACTAGTTGTGGCAGCATAATAAGAGATTCAATGCATTCTTACTTGGTAAGGTTTTTTTTAACAATATAGTTATATCATTAGAAAATAAACAGGTTGTTTTACACTATTTATGAATGGTTTGTGTTACATCATTTGAAGGGAATACATTTGGAGAAAAGGAACGTAAAGCCTTCATCTGCAATATTCAATGGAGATATGTGTAGAAGAAGAATTGCTATCAATGATGATGATCTCTCAAACGTTTAATGTTTCATGTTTAAGTTTTGGAAATGTCTAATTTAAACATGGGGTTTGGGTGTGCTTTTGAAATTCTGTCAGGTACTGTCACTTTGGAGCATTTTGTACTATTATGTTTAACATTTTACTATTATTGTGATTATATTGAGTGGTATGTTTTGTCTTTTAAACAGCCCTGAAGAAGCGACTGTGTTGCGAAACACATGTTGGCTGTAATCGTACATCTTATTAAATTCCACATTTGGATTATTTGCTTATATGTGTCCATGGAGAAAATAGGTTTTATAATTTGGTTGAAAATTGGAATAAATCTCTTTATCTGATGATGACGCAGAAACGAAGGTTTTACATTTATTAGCGCATAAACGTAGTGCTGCAATAATCAAGTGTGACTTTAACCGAACTAATAAAGATTGTACGGGGACAAATGTGCCCTCAGAGTAGTTCGCCAACATTTATAAGCGTGCTTTATATAACGTGATGTATTAGAATTGTACTAATCTGACATAACCGTAAACGTGTGCCATGATTTGCTTGTTTGAAATGTTTTAACTTAGCATAACTTTAGTGGAGGCTTCGGCCTAGTTGCCTTGTCTCACCGTTTAGATGCTCGTGTTTTTCCAATGTGCTAATAAACGTGTATTCTTGCTTGAAGCTGTACTTTTCCAGTGAGATCGGTTCACATGCTTATCTTTAAGGTTTCGTGCCAGCCTGGCATCTTCTTCTTTGCTCCAAGGTCAATCTGCAGGTGCAGACAATGGAAGCTCTGAAAGTGAGTTCATTGGTAAAATATGTTGCAACTTACGTTCCCGACTCCGAGGATAATGTATGCCTAGGTAGAAGCTTGTGAACTGTTGTTTTTGATTGGACAATTTGAAGCCAACCTATGAACCCTCCAATGGAAGACCCTACTGGATTTGAACTGTTGTTTATTTAAACCTGGTGCACAAGAAGAAAGCAGCCATTTTTTGCCATTGCCATTTTGCAGGACATTACCCATTTGCCATTAGACATTACCCGCCATTTGCAGGACATTGCAGCCATTATGGCCCATCTTGCTGACTTCGTCATTTTGCCATCTTCTACGATGCCAAGTGATGTTCGATGAGACTTTGATGCTTTCTCTAATCGAGAGAAAGAGACTTTAAGTAATTCTCGCCCTAGAGACTTTAACTTTGATTTGCCCCTTTGCATGAAGTAGTAGTTTGTCCTTTATCTTGCCGCCGTGAGGCAATTGCCCCGTCCACCCTGCCCCTTTGCCCCCGTCCCATGCTGATCGAAACCGGTACCTGTGAGACGAAGACTTCCTTGAATGCTGATTGAATTTGGTAAATATGAAAAGAAAATGTACAATTGCATTGTGTTTCTTTTTAGGTAACCAACTGCTGATTTTTGATGAGAGCCCTAGTTAGGAGTTTTCCAAATTAATGTTGCTAAATTGTTTTTGCATGAAGTCCCACATGCAGATGCTAATTTGAGGTTAGATGAGGATTCATTTGTTGCACGATGCAATTTGAGACCTTGTTATGCTGACTAATGTATGCAATTAGCTCATTACAGATTATAGTATTAGTGGTTTGCGTTGCTATTATCGAATGCATTGTTATTCAAATGCTGCATAGATTGCATCTTTTTCGCCGTTATGGACAGCCATTAATGTTCATTTACATATATCATTTGGTGTTGAGACACATTTATATCGTGCTAGCTTTGTTAATATAGGGAAATAAATGCATTAACTTTGAATGAACTGGTGTGGTTATTCATGGCCGAAAGGTCATGGTTCGCCGAAATGTTTTCTGGATTAATTGTGAAGTGTTATGTTGATCAGGGTATTGTTTATGTCCGTTATTGATTATTGATTTGATTAAATTGATTACTCTCGGGTGAAGAGAGCCCCACTTGGTCAAAAGATTCATCGACCCAAGAGCGTCCAGATACAGGTAATTTATTAGGTACGGAACGCTCTATCAGTAGATGGTAGCAGAGGACGGTTTCGCCCTTTGGGACCCCACTCGAGAGGTAACGGTTTCGCCCTTTTGGAACCCCACTCCAGAGGTATATGGTGTTGAATTAGATTTTTCTTGGGTAAAACAGATTGAGAGAATGATGATGCCCTAAGTCCCCCGCGACTTTCCCGGGATCTCGGAGCTTGCGAATGGAGAGAATGGAGGTGTGAAATCGGCGTTGGCGGTACTAGTGACGGTATGAATGAAGTTAGGATTTTGCGCTTGCACAGCTTATTGCCGCAGATTGTTTGAAAAGGTTGCGAGGATTTTAGAGAATAGCGGAGGTGCGACTCCGAGTGTGAGAGTAGGGAAGTCGTCGAACTTCATGTGCGTGTGGCGCTTTGTGCAGAAAAAGGTCCACGTGGTTGTTGTTGTTGAGACGGGCCCTGCGAGGTCAAGAGACTCCGGAGTATGTTGAAAAGTGTATGAGACACTTGTTTTATGTTGTGGTCTGGTCGGTTTAATAGGTTGACCGGGCGTGGTCAACGAGTCGGTACGTGTGTTAAGGGAGTGAAAGAAAACTTCGACTTCGGGCTCTGACAAATTCTAAGTGCACTAGAATAGATCATTGACAAGTTGAGAGCAGAGTCTGCGGGTCAGATTTGCTTGCGAAAGTGGGGACCGAGAAAGATGGAATAACTGCCGAGGCTAGTGAAAAATCCCTAAGGTCCAGAAGCGATTGTGTTACCCTTCCTGTAGTAAACCGACAGATCTGTTTTATTATTATTTGGTTGCTCGCGATACATGCTAGAAGTTGTTACGAGAGGAGCTGAGTGAAGGAGGACAAGCCGCAAGGCTTTGTCAGCCGCAGTGTGACGTCACTAGGAGCCGCACTGGGATAGGTTGGTTGCAGAGAAGGGTCGCGCACGGACTGGACGCAGTCCGTGGGGCTCGATTGGAAGGGGAAAGGCAAGCGAAGAGTATTCCGGGAATTAAAGTCACTTATTGATTACAAATTTTGTGAAATAAAAGACGAGAAAATGAAATTTTTTAAAGCATAAAAGAGTGCGATGAAGGGGGAGTCTTACATTAAAGCGCGCGTAGGAGAGGAGACGCCACCCGAAGGTACACCAGCTTACATTGTAATGGAGGAAAAGGGGGTAGCTCCGTGCCTTTGGCTAAAGCAATGGCACAAGCTGACAGAGAAACACGGGAGCGTAGCGTTCCCGATCCATGGGACATTCAATATAAGGATCCTAGAGAATTTGAGATTCGCGATGTACGACATGAAGGTACCTCCAAGGCCAGCACAGTTTGAGGCTCTAGTGATTTGGGAACTAATGGCTAGACAGCAACAGCAAAAGAAGTTCGAGGCCAGGATAAGAAAGGTAGAAAAGACACTAGCGGACGCTAGGTGGGATAATGCACAGAAGGTGTGGAGGTCAGATATATTGCAGGGGATAAAATAGTTTCCCGCAATTGCTAAGGAAGAAGAGGCGACAGGCAAGAAAGCTACCTGTAAGACAAACAGGAGGTGTTCCAAAGATAGAGAGGATGAGGAGAAGTTAAGGAGAGAAGAGGAGTCAGAGGATGAGGAGTTCATCATGCAATTGCTGAACGACCGTCCACCACCTTATGCAGAGAGTGAACAAGGTCCAAGTACCAGTTCTGCCCCTCCGGCACCGGTACAGAATAATGAAACTCCGAATTCAGAAACGCCATCGGGATCTAAGGACCCGAGTTTACTGTTCACCCCGCAGATACCGCAGGTTAGGAGAATATATCCATATGTGCCTATATTGAAAACAGCAGAAAATTATCAGCCGCAGGTCCCAAGGTACTACAGCAGTGACAACAGTACGGGAATGATTCTAGATCCAACCGTAATGGGAGTACAGAATGGTCGCAACCCAACATTGGCACAAGCTGAGTCAACCCAGCCTTTGATGTCTCAAAAGCAGATGCAGGGGGGAACCGCACATGCTCAGATGACGGGGAGTCAGACGGGCATGCCGGCAATGATGACCCATAGTGTGGGAATGAACATGCCTCAGAACATGGGGTATGGACAGAACCCAGATGCGATATCTCTACCCATTACTGTAGGTCCACCGGTACCTTTGTACGTTCAGCCTAACTCAGGTATGAGCGGTCAAGGATCAATGGTGCAGAGTGGGACGGAAAGGAGGTGCATAGAAAACACTCCAGAGACAACTCCGATAGTGGCTCAGCCAACTGGATCTGGGTCCTTGATGGAGTTTAGTCCCATATGTGCTCAGTCAACAGTGGTGAGGTCGAGTCCCCCACTGATGATACCGCTAGCATCGAACACTGAAAAGTTGCCGCAACCATCAATGGCAGTCGATGTGAATGCTACACTGATGGGGTTGAATGCGCAACAGCTGACACAGTGGTTCAACAGTCTGAATTCCACACAAAGCTCAGCCAGTGGGAAGGGAGAAGACTATCTGAATAGGGTAAGGTTGAACATGGAAGCAGAAGAATTGGTGGAAGGGACTATGGGTTTGAATAGGTTAGAGTCCTACTCGGAAGAAGAGCTGAGGTATCTATGTCCCAGGATTACGAGAGAAGTGAACAAGGTACATAGAAGGTTGCAAGAAATAGCTGACAAAAACGGGGTTGAGACAGACAAGACAAAACACTTGAGCAGGAGCTATAGATTGGATTTCGGGACCACAGACTTTGAACACATGAGGTCAGCAGGCATGAAAACGCACCTTAGAGAATTGCTGCAGAGTGCACAAGTGTGGAGGTGCTTAGACAAGTGGGAAAGCAGATGGGCAAAGAAAAGGGAAAAGAAGAAAGACAGTGTCCCAGAGCACAACGAGAAAAGACCACAGAGTAGTGATGCAATAACCATGTTACCAATGAGGGAGACAGCAGGGGGAAAATTAATACATGTACCGTGGCACAGAAGCGTCATTCAGTCTTTTACGGATGATTTTCCCAAACTGAGAGAGAAACCGATTGAATGGTATCAACAGACTGATAGGTTTGTGAAGCTTGCAAAATGTCTTTGGGAAGACCTGAACACCCTCTTTGAGATTGTGGTTCCGGCAGATTTGTGGGAAGACTGCAAAAGGGCTGTAGGTTGGCCGACAAGTGAACCAGAGAGAGACAGGGATACGGGTGCACCATCACCTATGGTAATGAGCTTGTACTATAAGGTGATTGAGCACTTGAAGACGAAGGTTGCCGCGAAAAATGTGGATTGGCAGAAGATTGATCGAACTGCCCAAGAGGCTAAAGAGTCGATTCATGGTTACTATGAGAGGTTGTTGAAGGCGTTCAAAAGCTACAGTGGTACGGAAACAATAGAGGCGAAGGACATGCTTCATTTTGTGTTTAGATTTGTGGAAGGGCTGAGACCAGAGATAAGTCAGATGATAAAGACGCATTTGATTTGTTGGCAGTCGAAACCTATTGATGAGGTGTTGAATTATGCGAAATACTGTAGCGACGAAATTGAAGTGAAACAGAAAAGGTTGAAAGAGAAAGTGATGATGATGCAACTTAAAGCAGCTCAGACAGGCTTGCAAGGGTTGCAAGGGTTCCAACAGCAGATACCGCAGCCGCAGCCGCAGGGAAATATGGTGTTATAGCCACAGGCGAGAGGCAGAGGCAGAGGAGGCTTTGGGAGTAATGGTCCGGATTTGAACACTGTTGCGATTCCGAATGGTGTGCAGGCAATGAAAAGGGTGATGCCGTGTCACGTGTGCGGAATCGTCGGACATTGGAAACGCGAGTGCCCGATGGTGGTGCAGGAAGGTGCAGGTGTTGGTCAGCAGAACAATGATGTCAATGCATTCCAGACAATGAGGGGATCGAAAATGAGAGGTCCAAACCCAAATTTTCAGACCATAAATCAGCTGCCGGGATCACAGCCCATGCAGCCGCAGCAGATGCAGATGCCCCGTATGCACGACGCAAATGCAGCCAATGCAACAGCAGTTTCCCATGGTACCTAATCAGCAAATGCAAATACCTTTGGCACCAGTTAGTCAGCAGCAAGTGATGGTTCCTCCACAGGTCTCGGGTCAGGTGATGAATACAAATGGCACAGTACAACAGTTCCCATTACACAGTGAGAATGGAATAAACAATGTATGGGAGAGTGAAAGTTCAGAAGAGGAGGGAAATTGTGTGCTTGCAGCATCCTTGGAAGTTGATCAAAAGGGTCCATATGTGGAGGGAAGAGTTATGGGTCATCGTGTTTCATTCTTGGTTGACACAGGAGCCACACGCTCAACTGTTAGGAGCACTGAAGTACCAAATTTGCCACTCTCAGGGAGAACAGTTCAAGTAGTGGGAGTAGCAAACAGGTACCTGACGAACCCAATCACAGATCCAGTACCAGTCAGACTTGGTAACTATCAAGGGTTGCATAGTTTTGTGGTATGTGACTCAAGTCCGATAGCACTGTTAGGTAGAGACCTATTGTGCAAATTGGGATGTTCGATTATGTGTTCGGACGATGGAATCAGAATTCAGACGAGCAGTGATGGGGAAGAAGAGGACAGTGTAGAAGGGGAGGAGATGGAAACTGTTGATGAAGAATATCCTCTGATTAACCTTTTTCCGATGATAACTGAAGAGGATATTCCAGCTGAATTACGGGAAACAGTCGGAAAGGAAGTGTGGGATATGACAGGAAAAGAGGTGGGATTGGTGAAAGGAGTGGAACCAGTGAAAGTGACCGTAAAGCCCAATGTAACCTTTCCCCAGACCCCACAATACCACATGGCACAAGACACCCTCATGAAAGTCGCCCAACTCATTGACGAGTTTGTAAAACAGGGAGTGCTGAAAGAAGTGTTAAGCAGTCCATGTAATTCACCAATCATGGGACTAATAAAGCCGAGTGGAAAGGTCCGAATAGTGCAGGACTTGAGGAAAATAAATGACATCGTAGTTAAATGCTGCCCTGTAGTACCGAATCCAGCTGTGATAATGTTTCAAATCCCTTGCGATGCCGAGTGGTTCTCAGTCATCGACTTGTCACAAGCATTCTTTTCGGTGCCTCTTCACGAGGACAGCCAATTTCTCTTTTGTTTCAAATTCTTAGACAGAGTTTACAGTTGGTGTCGAATTCCTCAAGGGTTTTCTGAGTCACCGTCAATTTTCAATCAGATTCTAAAGAAAGACTTGGAAGCGTTAGAATTGCCATTCGAGTCAACCCTAGTACAGTACATTGATGACTTACTGATTGCATCTAAGACAGAAAGTGGCTGCATAGCCGACACCATTGCCCTACTGAACCATTTGGGAAGGAATGGACACAAGGTGTCTCCTTCAAAGTTGCAGTTCTGTCAGAAGAAAGTGAAATACTTGGGTCATCAAATAGAGAAAGGGTCACGGAGAATAATGAAGGAAAGAATAACAAGTGTACTTCAAATGAGTCCACCAAAGACAAGGAGGGAGGTGAGGAAGTTTTTGGGGATGGTGAGCTACTGTCGCCAGTGGATTCCCAACTTCTCAACTCTAGCAAAGCCTTTACTGAAACTGACCCAGAAGGATGCCTTGGATGAAATTGAGCTGAAAGGAGATGAGATGGATGCTTTTATTGAATTGAAAGAATGCATGTGCAGGGCTCCAGCTTTAGGTATGCCTGATTACACAAAGCCTTTCACATTGTTTTGTCATGAACGTGATGCATGTTCTTTGTCTGTCTTGACCCAAGCCCATGGTGGCATAAACAGACCAGTAGCGTATTTTTCAGCTACTTTGGATCCGGTCGCAGCAGCACTTCCAGGGTGTTTGCGCGCCGTAGCAGCAGTTGGTATCAGCCTCACTCAGAGTGAAGGAATAGTGATGGGACACCCATTAACAGTCATGGTCCCTCACTCAGTTGAGATACTTTTGACCCGCTCCCGAACGCAACACATGACTGGAGCAAGACTCACAAGGTATGAAACAATAATTCTGGGCTCACCGAATGTGCAGCTGAAAAGGTGCACTACGTTGAATCCAGCAACCTTGCTTCCCGGTGAAAATGCTGAAATTGAGAACGCTGAAGACGTCGAGCATGACTGCCTTCAGGTGACTGAATTTTGCACAAAACCCCGACCTGACATTAAGGATACTAAGCTTGATGAAAATGACCAAATTGTTTTTGTTGATGGGTCATGTTTAAGAGATGCATTGGGAATTTTGAAAGCAGGATATGCTGTATGTACTGTAACAGGTGTCTTGGAAGCGTCCTGGCTCCAAGGAGTCTATTCCGCACAAGTAGCAGAGCTTGTAGCCCTTACAATAGCATGCCAACTGTCTACATTGATGAAGGTTACCATTTACACTGATAGTCAGTACGGGTTTGGAATTGTGCACGACTTTGGGCAATTATGGTCACAGAGAGGTTTCCTGACTTCTTCAGGGTCCCCAGTGAAAAACGGGGAGAGAATAAGGGAATTGTTACACGCCATTCAGATGCCAGCCGAAATTGCAGTGGTAAAGTGTAGTGCTCATACAAAAGGACAGGACTATGTTTCTCTGGGAAATGCATATGCGGATCAAGTCGCAAGATTTTGTGCCTTGAACTGTATATTGCTCAGGGATGAATGGAATTCGATAAGTGAGCCAGAGCTTGAACCAGCTGAAGCATTTGCCTTGAAGGTCGTGGATACAATGGATGAACTAAAAGCATTACAGAATAGCGTCAGGGAGGATGAGAGAGCTTCCTGGATTAAGTCACAATGTACAAAGAGACCAGATGAGTTATGGGTTTCAAATGAGGGAAAATTTGTTTTACCAAATTGTCTCTTATCGCAGCTAGCGCGGTTCTATCATGGGCAGGCTCACCTAGGGAGAGATGCCATGATAAGATTGTTCAAAACTGATTGGTTTAACCCCAGATTTCGTCAAGCTGCAGAAGCAGTTTGCCATCGTTGTGTCATTTGTCAGCAGATGAACCCAGGAAAGGGAACGGTTGTGAACATGAGCCACATTGGCAGGGCGAGTGGCCCGTTCAGCAGAATGCAGATGGACTTTATTGAGATGCCTGTGCATGGAGGTCTGAAGTATGTGTTGGTGATTGTGTGCATTTTTAGTCACTGGATTGAAGCATACCCTACACGTAGAAATGACAGCCTTACAGTTGCAAAACTATTGTTGAGGGAGTTGATACCACGTTTCGGATTCCCGATCTCTTTAGAATCAGATAGGGGAAGTCACTTCAATAACGAGGTGATAAAGTTACTTTGCGCAGCGCTGAACATTGAGCAAAAACTGCATTGTTGCTATCGCCCAGAGGCCTCAGGACTGGTGGAACAAATGAATGGTACACTGAAATCAAGAATGGCGAAAATATGTGCATCGACAAATTTGAAATGGCCTGACGCATTGCCTTTGGTGTTAATGTCAATGAGAAACACCCCTGACAGAAAGACTGGATTGTCCCCGCACGAAATTCTCATGGGCAGGGCCATGAGACTTCCTGCAGTTCCCGCAAATGCGCTTTTTAATATTACAGATGATATGGTGTTAGACTACTGCAAAGGTCTGGCTGACGTGGTTCGCTCTTTCTCTCACCAGGTGGAAGCAACCACCTTGCCACCGATCCAAGGTCCAGGACACACACTGAAAGCAGGTGACTGGGTCGTGATAAAGAAGCACGTGAGGAAGTCGTGTCTGGAACCCCGTTGGAAAGGCCCTTTCCAAGTGATCCTGACGACCACTACCGCTGTGAAGTGCGCGGGAGTTCCCAACTGGATTCACGCCAGTCATACAAAGAAAGTGTTGTGTCCCACAGATGAGGAAGTTGAAGCGCTGAAACTGCCAGTACCTGATAACAAAGTGCCGAGCGCTGAGACAGAGCCAAACAGAACTAGGAGCGAACAGGCAGAAATAGAGGAGAGAGAAATATTCTCTGAGGACGAAACAACCGATTCACTTGGGGAAGACCAAGGAGAAACCTCAGACAGCGACGAAGCAGCTGAAGGTAACAAAGAGCCTGAAGCAGCTGAAAGTGACAAAGAGCCTGAAGAAAGTAACAGTGACAAAGGGCTCGAAAGAGGTGAAGAAGCAGGAGAGCCTGATCAGAGGAGGGCTTTCCCAGAAGCAGACGGTACAGAAAAAGAAAAGGAAAACCTGATTGACTCCCCAGAAGGAGGGGACAAGGCAGAACAGAACAAAACTGTTCAAACTTCTTCAGAAGAGATCGCAGGTCCATCAAGTGGACACAGTGCAAAGAGAAGACAAAGTATATCACCAGTAAAACTAAGAACTAGAGAAAAGTTGAACGACAGCGAAGGGCCAAGAGTGAAAGAGAAAAGAAAGGAAGTGTCTGTCGTGGTACCAACCTCAAGTGAAGAAAAAGACTTGGCCAAAGAGGAAAGTACCAGTGAGGCAGAATCAAAGAGAGATGCAAAATTGAAAAGGAAAAGGATACCAAACAGGAGATATTCCGGTCCAGAATGGGCATATGTAGTCAATGACGATTGGACCGACGAATTTGTATCTCTTAGCCTCGAGAACGAAGAAGAAGAGATACCAATAGAAAAGAAAAGTTTTATGGACACTATTGATTGAAAAAAAACAAAAAACTGATAAATGACATTGCTTGCTATAATCTAACGTGATACAACCAGCTGAGACATTGCTAAACCGGATGAGACATTTGCAAACTTGATAAGACTTTGATAACCTGATTGACTCTTAAACCCGATTTGAGACAACGTTGCTAACTGATAAAAGACTGAGTTATTGATTGAACTGAAGAAAAAAAAAAAAAAAAAAAAAGGACTGAGTTATTGATTGAACTGAAAAAAAAAAAAAAAAAAGACTGAGTTATTGCCGAATTGAGACAAGTGCTGCTAACCGATAAGTGACTGGGCTCCTGAAGAAAACTGTGTGAACATTGCGCTCGTTCAGCTTTGTAACTAATTGCTAAATCGTTTCTTTATAAGTGCTTCTAGCTCTCTGATTCTATACAGATCATGACTAGGTACGCTACACAAAACAGTAGAGTGAAATATTGTAAATATGCGTGTATAGGCTTGATAACTGCATGTGTACTAATAATAATGGCAATAGTGCTTGCAACGCGTGGTAAGGGTGAGAATGAGAAAATTGATGCTTCTACTTCTGCTCCTGTTACTGTCACTGAACTAACCGCATTGAAAAGACTAGAATTAGATGAGAGACACTTGCATGATAAGAAGGAACTTTCGTATAATGTTTTCTATCGCCTAGTAACAGAATATGTTGAGACTATGGATGCGAAAGATTGTTATGTGTGTACACAGATACCGACATCGGTAACGGAAGGGGTAACTTATCACCACATGCCTCTTACATATGGGATTACATGTAGTATAGTAACTTCTAGATTTTATGGTCAAACTAACATACAGTATTTTTATTAAAATTATGATGTTACCTTTGCATATGTTCCTATAATAACGCAACTAAGCCAGATTGCTAAAGATTGGGATGCTAAAATAATGAGGGAATTTTTCGAGCCAATGCAACCTTTTGAAACAGCTCACGCTCATAGGGAAAATCTTACCTGCTCGCTCTCTACAGTAGAAATAAGCTTTTTAGATCGCACAGATGATAGAAGGGCACAAATGAATGCAAAATTAGAAAAAGAGCTAAGCAAGAGGACTTCAGTAGATAATTATGCTTTTGCTGCAATAAAAACACAAGGGAAAATAGCTTTAGACGCTTGGCATGTAGGGAAATTTTGTATATATCGTGGTGAATCTTATTATGATAACATTTTCGTGGGAGCGAGTGAATGTAAACATACGTTTATCTTTAAGGCCAAATGGACATTCATGTTGAACGGACTTGATCCTGTCATACCAGGTGTATATTACATTTGTGGGCATAATGCCTATTATCGTCTTCCAAAGGGATTGTGGGGGAGATGTTATTTGGGTATAGTGTTCCCAAAGGTTTATCAACTGGATGACCTATCAGTGAGTCCAAAGACGCCTGGATCTCATCGTATCCAGAAAAGAGAGACCGCAGCTGCTGTGGTAGGAGATATATTTGGAGCCATGATTCCTTCATTGGGAGTTGTGTTGAATTCCATCAAAATAAGAAAGTTGTCTACTATAGTGGATAACATGTTGACAAAGTTTTCAGGTGCTATAATCCTGATGGATGCTGAACTTGCAGCAGAAAGAGCTATGACTCTTCAAAACAGGCTTGCCCTAGACATTCTTTTAGCAAAGGATGGCGGCGTTTGCAAAATGCTTGGTGCACGTCACTGTTGCACGTATATACCAGACAACAGTGTGAAGATTAAAACAATGCTTTCAAATCTAACAAAAGAGAGTGCAGACTTGAAGGAATTGAAAGAACCAGGAGTTTGGGAGAAGGTTGGAAAGGGAATTGCTTCAGTGGGAAATTGGCTTGGTAGCATTTGGAATGGAATATTACTAAAAATAATACAGGGAATACTAATAGTACTAATTTGCATCTTTGGGATTTGGGGAATAAAGAGGGGAATACTAATGATCATGGCAAGAATTAAGAGAAGGAAGGAAGAGAAAATGATGAAAAGAATGGCAGAAGAATACAAGGCAAGAACAAGGGGAACTAAAAGGCAAAGAGAACTGACAGAATTTTAATGGAATAAAATTTGTGGTAATAGTTTTGTGTGATGACAAATAGTCATCAGAGGAGGGATTGATGACGCAGAAACGAAGGTTTTACATTTATTAGCGCATAAACGTAGTGCTGCAATAATCAAATGTGACTTTAACCGAACTAATAAAGATTGTACGGGGACAAATGTACCCTCAGAGTAGTTCGCCAACATTTATAAGCGTGCTTTATATAACGTGATGTATTAGAATTGTACTAATCTGACATAACCGTAAACGTGTGCCATGATTTGCTTGTTTGAAATGTTTTAACTTAGCATAACTTTAGTGGAGGCTTCGGCCTAGTTGCCTTGTCTCACGGTTTAAATGCTCGTGTTTTTCCAATGTGCTAATAAACGTGTATTCTTGCTTGAAGCTGTACTTTTCCAGTGAGATCGGTTCACATGCTTATCTTTAAGGTTTCGTGCCAGCCTGGCATCTTCTTCTTTGCTCCAAGGTCAATCTGCAGGTGCAGACAATGGAAGCTCTGAAAGTGAGTTCATTGGTAAAATATGTTGCAACTTACGTTCCCGACTCCGAGGATAATGTATGCCTAGGTAGAAGCTTGTGAACTGTTGTTTTTGATTGGACAATTTGAAGCCAACCTATGAACCCTCCAATGGAAGACCCTACTGGATTTGAACTGTTGTTTATTTAAACCTGGTGCACAAGAAGAAAGCAGCCATTTTTTGCCATTGCCATTTTGCAGGACATTACCCATTTGCCATTAGACATTACCCGCCATTTGCAGGACATTGCAGCCATTATGGCCCATCTTGCTGACTTCGTCATTTTGCCATCTTCTACGATGCCAAGTGATGTTCGATGAGACTTTGATGCTTTCTCTAATCGAGAGAAAGAGACTTTAAGTAATTCTCACCCTAGAGACTTTAACTTTGATTTGCCCCTTTGCATGAAGTAGTAGTTTGTCCTTTATCTTGCCGCCGTGAGGCAATTGCCCCGTCCACCCTGCCCCTTTGCCCCCGTCCCATGCTGATCGAAACCGGTACCTGTGAGACAAAGACTTCCTTGAATGCTGATTGAATTTGGTAAATATGAAAAGAAAATGTACAATTGCATTGTGTTTCTTTTTAGGTAACCAACTGCTGATTTTTGATGAGAGCCCTAGTTAGGAGTTTTCCAAATTAATGTTGCTAAATTGTTTTTGCATGAAGTCCCACATGCAGATGCTAATTTGAGGTTAGATGAGGATTCATTTGTTGCACGATGCAATTTGAGACCTTGTTATGCTGACTAATGTATGCAATTAGCTCATTACAGATTATAGTATTAGTGGTTTGCGTTGCTATTATCGAATGCATTGTTATTCAAATGCTGCATAGATTGCATCTTTTTCGCCGTTATGGACAGCCATTAATGTTCATTTACATATATCATTTGGTGTTGAGACACATTTATATCGTGCTAGCTTTGTTAATATAGGGAAATAAATGAATTAACTTTGAATGAACTGGTGTGGTTATTCATGGCCGAAAGGTCATGGTTCGCCAAAATGTTTTCTGGATTAATTGTGAAGTGTTATGTTGATCAGGGTATTGTTTATGTCCGTTATTGATTATTGATTTGATTAAATTGATTACTCTCGGGTGAAGAGAGCCCCACTTGGTCAAAAGATTCATCGACCCAAGAGCGTCCAGATACAGGTAATTTATTAGGTACGGAACGCTCTATCACTGATGACCTATGGATCAACTGTGATGGACATTAAGACTTTTTCCCAGATCAATAGATTTATTATTTTACAGAGTTACATGCCAGTAGGATACCGGCTTCTGTGATGTGCGCTGGGCTCATTCTGTACCCGAATCTCTTTACATATACTTATTTCAGTTGATTAAGTACTTTTGCATAAGCTTACACAATATATAGAGATTTGTTTTTTACATGCACGCATGAAACATATCTTAATGTTAGCTACAATTTCCTATTGTAAACAGGCCAAAAATATGCACTTGGTACAATCCTACTACACTAGGGCTGAGATTTCAAAAAGTTTGCATTGGGTTTGTATTACCTCTTTAACACGATACCACGCAAAGTCCAGACTGGTATTTACAAAGCAAAGGAAATGGCAATTTGTGTTGGTTTATACCCAAAATAATGCAACAAAGTGCAATATACTGCCAAGTATTACTTTGTGTAAAGAGGGTGTTCATTGGCTGATGCCTGTGCATTCCTGTGCATCCACCAATGGATTTTGACGCAAACAAATATCTCCACAGAATTGTAGACATTAATTTGTTCCAAAATCTTCTGTCTCCCTGAGGCATAACAATGAGAAACAAATGTTATTTCCCTCGTTCTTTTCTTCTTTGCATGTGTGCTGCATTGTTCTGGCCATATACACAAAGAAATTGCCTTAAGGCATAGTTTTTGTGCAGGAAGAGAACAGTTGTGAGTACAACGTAGACATTCTTGCACTATGACACAAGTTTGCCTGCATTGGTGCACGGCTGCAGAAAGTGCCCCAACTCAGGGAAAAAGCTGAACTGTGCCACTTTTCTGTAGATATGGTGCACTTCTGCAGTTCATGTAACGCAGCATAGTAATTGTGCTTGTTGGGCTGCGTTGCATCAACATCTCATAAATCTGGGCTCATGGCTTTACTAGAGAGATCTGAGCCCAAATTTGCAAAGAGTTGATCCGTTTGAGCTAGAAACTGTTTGTGTTAAAATCTGTAAACTATGTAGAAGGTGATGGATTATTTGGAAAATGCAGCAAATACATAATAATGCAGAAAACACTGGCCTATGCCAAAGGTCACAATGAGCCGTGATAAACACATGCTCCTCGTAAGCCACCTACAACGTTTTGAGGAATAAATCATTGTGATTCTCAGATCTCACAAATCGATACACCACAAATGCGGCCTCATAGGACTTATTTGTTTTGAGAACTAGTGACTCTGCAATGAGGTACCATGGACTTGGGCGCTAAAAATCCACACAGGTCCAGTGTAAATGAGATTATCTCGTTTGCTGCGATGGATAAAAGCCCCAGTATTCCTGCCTTGTGGAATGAGAGCCGGCATCAGGAGCATTATTCACAACACCTAGAGCATATTTAGCTTTGTCAAAATGTTGCCCTTCACTTATGTAGAATCAGATTCTTCCGTAATATAAGGACCAATTTGCAGGATTCATTTAGGTTAGTCATCACATCCCCATATATGTGCTGCACACACCCATAAAACATCGACAATCTGAATTAAAGCCATGAACCTGACATTCTTGATGAAATCTTGCTTGTGACAAAATCAATCCCAAAAGTAGCTTCGAAGCCAATACTACCAGTGGTATTTGCATACCAACCCTGTTCCTTGTTAGGAGTTAGGGCATTGGCTAAAGGGCCAGTCTATTCACACACCCTTAAGATAGCCCTCCCAAATGCCTAGGCCTTTCCACAACTCTGTCCTCAGTCAGTTTCTTTGTTGGTTGGTCTTTAGCGCTGCCACAGAGCAAGCAACTGATCCATGAATAGGCACGTTTTGGAGAGGACCCATAGGGCGAAATTGAATGACGTACCAAAATCTGCAGAAGAATAAACCTACAGGCATGCATCAGTGAAGTCACAATAAGTTCTGACACAAGGGGAAACATGCAGAAGCCAGCCTGGAATCAATCCCCATGCTCTGAAAACAAATTAGCAAGGCAGAGCTGACTGTTGTTGCCCATAATTTTAAGAAAAGAGTTGAAGGCTTCTCCTTAGCCTTTGTGGCCTGTGGTCACAATACGCAAAGAGAGAATGAGTGACACCACCCAATCCAAGGATCCCACTACAAAAAAATCAACTAAAACGCTCAAAACAAGGGTTGTCGATAGAATATCGAAACTAAAATATTGTGTGGACAGATAATCATGTTAAAAAATAGTTAAAAATTTGGAAGACCAAAATATCAAGAAGGTAAGTGCACATAGGTAAGTATAGATTTACTATTCATAAATCCACATCTATGTACTTTGAAGATACATATATCTTCAAGATACATAGTTCTGGAGTTTAGTATAGCAAAACATTTGCTTACCCAGAAAAACCTACCTTCGCTATATTCTTGTCCTTGATATTCTTGACACAATATTTTGTCCGCACAATATTTTTAACTCTTTATTTTGTCCAAGCACCAAAACAAATGCAGAAAACTGTCAAGACATGGCCATGCATTTGTCAAAATAAAAGGAGAATTACAACTGAAAACTCAGAAGCCTGAAGTCATTCATTTTATGACAACTATTGTAGCACAGAGAGACTGGGCATAGCTTCAGAGGGTGTGACACTACCCAAATAATTGCATTCTCTCCTTGGGAGTTGGGCCTGAGGGCCCAGCATTGGGTCTGCTATGTCTGTGTTGTTTTTTTCATCATAGTGTTCTCACTAAAAAGTTTTAACTAGTTCAATTATTCACTTGTTCAAATATATAGCCACAGTTTAAAACAAAGTAGTAAATCTGCACCCATATAATTATTCCTCTAATGGATGCAAATTTACTATTTTTTGAAATTCCCAAACATTGGCAGTAGTAGGGTTGGAAATCTGTGCTAGTCTCAGATTTCTAGGTATACTACTGGAAATCAAACACCCAACAGATGATGGGATAAATGCCTGCAAATAGTCTAACCACATGCAATCGCTCTCAGTACCATTCCAAACCATCATTTTTCACCAACTCTGCCACTCTAGACAGAGGGCCTGATTTAGCATTTGGTGGAAGAGTAAAGAGAGACAAGGTAGTGGAGGATTTCACTGCAGTCAACCTGCCTTTAACCTCGCCTGCAAAATTTTGAGATGGCTGCCGGCCCACCGGCATCTCAAGACATTGGCAGAACTGTAGGAAAAGTCTGATATATAGCTCTGTCCCACATGGTAGCCGCTGTCAAACCTTTCCAACAAACTCCTAAAAACCACCAAAAAAAAACAAAAAAAACAAAGGACCCTCACATTATGTTAGTTAACTTCCATGATGTGGGGGCAATTCTTTCTTGTTTTTACTGTCCCTCCCCTCCAGTAAATAGCTGCAAGCGATAATAGACAGAAAAAAGCCACCTAACCCTCGCCTCTAAATAGAGTGGAAAGCTGGATGGCTTACCTTTGAATGGCTGTACTCTGCCAGGCTCTTACAGGAAGTTTTACACAGACAGCTTACATTTTATTCCATTGGAATAAAACTGGAAGCCCGTGTGACTGAAAGGCAGGAGGAACTTAAGTTGGGTGGACAGTGTACTCCATCACAACAGCAACAGAGTAGTGTAAGGAAATGCTTATTTTTGCATGTTCACCTTCACATTTGTGGACTGATGCTGCTGGGTTTTCGAGTCTCATAGTGCAATGAGGCCTGCTAACCAAACCTCAGTGCCTGTGTTCTAACCCCTTACAAAGTGTACGTAGAATTGGCTATGCCCAATTGGCAAATATCGACTTACATATAATCCCTAGTATGTGGTACCCACGGTACCAAGGGCACGTAATTCAGAGTGCCCACCCCGGGCTGCAGCACTGATTGTGCCACCATGAGTGTGACAAAGTACAAAATGGCTCTCAGCCTGCTCCTGCAGACAGGAAGGACATTGTTTATACTGCTACTTCGACTTTGCCATTTACACCAATGGCAAAGCCACCACTTCCCTTAACAATATATGTAAGTCTCCTCTAAGGCAGGCCAATAGAACCCTATGGCATACATCTAAATGTGTATATGTCTTAGCAGCAACATCTCCAAATTGTTATTTTTGCTGTGGAAACATTTGTAGCCCCATTATCTACTACAGGGGTACTGGCCGGCATCCTAGCATGGCTGAATGGGAGTACCTAACTGGGTAGTGTAACCATCAAATTAATTGAGGCATTAAACCTGACCAGAAGCCCAGGTCCAATTTAATGTCACTGTTAAGGTAATGCAACTTTAGAAAGTTGGCACTCTGTGACCCAACAGGTCCAGTGGCTTCACATGGGCACTTGCCAACAAACAGCTCTCTGCCCGCCTGGGGAGTTGTGTGAATGACTCCCAGGCTTAGGAACAAGAGACATCCACAAATGGGCAAGGTGTTACCTCCCTTTAGTAGGAAGTTGCTCGGGTGTTAGCCCAAAAAGGTGGGCAAATGGGGATAACACTCCTGAGAGGCTCCCCATTCTTCAAGTAGACAGGCTAGAGACAGGGCCAGAGAGGGGAGACCAGTGCCCAAACGACTTTTCCTGTGGGTGTGTTTTCCCTGGATAGCCACACCTCTAGGGTGAGCTACCAAGCTCCTCATAGTTGAGAGAAGGTTCAGACATCTTGAGGGTGGCTAGAATAGTGCATCCTGGGATTGCCACATGCCACACTTCACCAGAAATACATCATCCAAAGGGAAGGGACCTGGTATCCCATTGGTACTTAATGAGTGATCCCCTCAGGGCACTTTCCTGGGATGAACATGGCACCCTAAAACTCAGATCACACCAGAACTGGAACAAGGACCAAAGAAGGACTGCCCTTCTGCCCCTGGACCCACACAGAGGCTGCACGGCCTGCTGGACTGCACCTGCTGCACTCTGGGCTAGAAAAGTTTGAACTGTGCCTGTGGCTCCTTGCGTGGGGAAAAGACATGCCCTATACTAAAGTAGTGACTCCAAGGATCAGTTGGCTGATGCCCTGGAACCAGCTACAGAGACAAAAGGGCTGAAGAAGCCCAAACTGCAGAAGATTTGCAGCTACCAGCTGCTGGGCGCTTAAAGAGATCAACCCTCAATGGCCAAAGGTTGCACCCAAGTCAGCTGAACCTAGGAGTGCCATCAGAGCCCAGATCGGTCACCGAAGAGGAACACCCACCAGAGGTTTCTGTTCCAGGCGCTGTGCTCAGAGACCAGTATCCCAGCACCAGCTGTCCTATGTTGATAAATATTTTTAATCTTATTATGTGTATATTCTAGATATGTATAGTTCTTCAGGAAATATGTACCACTACTATGTCATAACAATAAATTGAACATATACTCTTTAAACCTGTTTAACAAATGTATATTTACTCATGGTTAAATATATATGTGTGTATATGTGTGTCTGCGTGTGTGTATGTATAGATGTGTGTGTATATACATATAAATGTGTATGTTATTCTATGCTTAACATGTTTATAGGTCATTGCATAACTCCTAGATAGGTTGTTCTATTACATTCTTATGAATCCCTGCTTTCGTTTTTATATCACACTGATCAAAGGTTTTATTATCATAAGCATTTTGCTATTCAAAATTGAGGTAAAAATAAATAAATGTTAGAAAAGTACACTTAATAATTAACTTCAAATGTAACAAATCTTGAAAGTCTGTGTTTATACAATACTACTTTTCTTCTCATATTATTATACCCATTATTATATTCCTTGAACGTATAGGCCCTCATTATGATACTGGTGGTAAAAAACACCTACCGCCACGGCGACGACCGCCAAAAGACCGTCGCTGCGGTTACCAGCCATCCGCTGTAATATGACCACAGCCAGATTTCTGCCAGAAGGATGGCGGAAATCCGGCTTTGGCCATGCCGGCGGATGGCAGCGCCATACCAGTAGACCGCCGCCAGCCATATTGGATTTGGATTAGGTGAACATATACAGAAGCTATGATGATATTGGCTGGTGATTTTAATCTATCAAACAACCCCTCTGCAGCAATGTAATACTATTAGAACACCTAAGTGCCTACAGTGTTCCTGAAGCAGAGTGGGTTGATCTTATTAACTCTCCCCTAAGTGAAAGAATGAGGTCAGTGCTGGCTAATTTAGCTCGGTAGGTTTAAATTGTTTATTTGAATCTGACTGTCCAGCCGGCCCTAAATATGCAAAAGGATATTGTAAAGGACCAATTTTTATTCATTTGTTTTAGTTCCTCAGATAGTGCTCTAATTGTATGAGGGGGTATTCCACATGTAGCAACTACAGACAGTTGTCAGCAGTGTACTATATCTTAAATACTAGCATGAACATAAAGAAAATGTGTGCACTCACTGTAATTTACCCACAGAGATCTAAAACCTATATTACAGCGAAGGCAATGAAAGCTTAGAAAAGCTTCCAAATATATCTCTCAGAAGATATTTTGTCTAAAGTGATAGGGGCATATTTAAGAGCCCCTAGCGCCACCGGAGCGTCACTTTTAGTGACGCTCTGGTGGTGCTACCCTCTGCGCTGTATTTACAAGGTGGCATTAAGCCACTTTTTGTGGCTTAAAGCCACCTTGTAAATACTGCCCCTTCACAAGCAGCCATTTGCGTGGAAGGGACGTGCAATGGGTGTTGTTGTGGGCGTGCCACAGCAACATCCGTTGCATTTTGACTATGCCTCAGATTTACAAGATTTCATAAACCTGAGGCAGCACCAAAATCTAAGGCCATCCCAGGGGTGGCGTTAGCAATGCGCAACAAGGAGGAATACTTTTATTCCTCCTCGTTTTTTGCTTTTTCTATGCGTGCTGCATTCTGCAGCACGCATAGAAAAAGCAAAATGCCAGACATGATTGTTTATGTGCGGGAAGGTGTCCATTTCTGCACATAAACAATAATTTCAAGATGATGCTTTGGCACAGAAGTTCCAAATCGCCATTAGTGATTGTTTATGTGCAGGAAGGGCCACCTTATATGCAGGAAGGGGTGCACCATTTTTTTGATGCGTGAACCCACCTTCCGTCAATGAGATGCAAGGTAAGCGTTCCCATCCAAAAAATGAAGCTAAACCTTCAGCGGCATATTTATCCCCTTGTGCAAAAATGATGCACAGCTGGGAGGTGGACCCAAATAATGACGTTAAGCTTGCTTAACGTCATTGTTTAATGCCTTGGTCAGACCAGGCATTAAGGTACCTGTGGACCCATTTCCATGGCCAAGCACCATGGAATGGGCCCACAGGTGCCCATCCCAAGGACCAGGAACACCCCAACCCGCACCAGAGGGACACCAGAGGATGGGGGACCCCATCCTGAGTAAGTAAAGGTAAGTATAGGTAAGTGTTAATTAATTTTTTTTTGTGCCATTGGGGGCCCCTTACATGGCCCCCCCTGCATGGCGACAGGGGTGGTGGGCATGACTCCTGTCTTTAATAAGACAGGAGTCATTTTTGGGTACTATTGCGTCAAGATATGATGCTAGGCTAGTTAACGGCAAATATGTTGGCGTTACCCAGCCTAGCTTAATTTCTGGCACACTAACACCATATTCCCCAATCACCACCCCCTGGTGAGCATCTTTTCTTTTGACGCTAGCCGATCCTTAGCGCCTGCTTGCACCATTCCAGAAAAATGGCACCCAGCTGGCGCTCATCAATGACGCAAGCTGGCAGCTAACCGTTTTGATGCAAAACTCCGTTTGCGCAGTTTTGCCTCAAAAAGTATAAATATGGGCCTTAGAATTTGGGCAGTAGACAAAAACTTTCCAAGCTGTCACCAACAAACAATGTTTTTTGAGCTCCCGAAAATAACAGAAAATATTAGTTAAACAGAAAAATCATACCTAAACAAATGCCAGATAACAGGCATATCAGCCATCAGGGCATGGACTCACCACAAAATGCTGCAGTTAGATTGGGGTGAAAACACACAGCAAAATCGAAGTCAAAGGGACAGCAACCCACACCTCCAAAATGACAGGATGAAGGGATGTGTCGATGTGCTCACAAAACAACATGGTACAAGGACAAATTATACTTGAGAAAAGGATGTAGACCAAAGGTGGGGCAGGCACTGGAATGGGTGTGGACCAGAGGAGGAGCATTGTCCAAAAGGGCAGGACCAGTGGAGGAGAGAGATCCCGTAGCGAGACTGAAGCAGGAAGTTGAATTTCAGGTGTCATGGTTATCTTTCACTTTTAATGTGTTGTCATTTAATAGAAACCATAGAACAATCATTCTTCTGTGTTGTTGCTAAGCACCAATTCAGAATTTAAGATTGTCTATAGCAAATCATCCACAAACATAGGGGCATATTTAAGAGCCCCTAGCGCCGTTCTAACGCCACATTAGTGTAATTGGTTTATGCTAATGTGGTGCTAGAAGGCCAAAAACACTGCACCCTATATTTACAAAGTGGTGCAATGCCTGCATTGTGCCACTTTGTAAACCTTTGTGCTACATTATGCCTGCGCCAGGCATAATGTATGCAAAGGGGGTGTTCCCCGGTTAGGGGGCGCGAAAAAATGGCGCAAGGAAATTTAACAGATTTCCTTGCATCATTTCTTCCGGCACTTTTAGCGCCTGCTCAGAACATGCATTAAAAGAGGGCATGCTATTGATTACAATGGGCCCCAATGTACTCTGTGCTACTCCTGCAGAGTACATCAATAACGTCATAACAAATGACGCTACTACCGTTACCTTGCTCCATGGTGTACTGTATTTTAAGTATGGCGCACACATGGTGGCAGTAGTGGGACACTGAGGGGTGCAAGAAAAGTGTTGCTGCACTCTGTGCAGCAACACTTTTCTTAAATATGCCCCATAGTGCTCATTCCCAGACTCCAGCGACTTAACATTCATCTCAAACCTTTCTGTATGTATAAATATATGTATTTATATGTAAGTGCATGTATGTATGTTTGTGTGTATATGTGTGTGGGTGTGAGTGTGTGTGTTCATGTGTGTGTAAGTGTGTGTTAGACCTGTCAGCTTTTGACATGATTTCCCCTCTCGTTTTGCTTCTGACCTTTCTGACCTCCTGTTTTTGATCCTGTGCTGAATTTCATATTTACTGGCTTTAGGAGTCTGGCACTTTACCACTGCTGATCAGTGCTAAAGTGCAAGTGCTCTCTATCTCAATTGTATTGGTGATTGGTTTATCCATGATTGGCATATTTGATTTACTAGTAAGTCCTTAATATAGTGCACCATGTGTGTCCAGGGCCTGTAAATCAAATGCTATTAGTGGGCCTGCAGTAGTGATTGTGCCACCCACATGAGTAGCCCTGCAAACATGTCTCAGACCTGCCACTGCAGTGTCTGTGTGGGCAGTTTTAAACTTCCATATCAATCTGGCAAGTGCACCCACTTCCCAGGCTCAAGCCTCCCATTGTACTACATGTAAGTCACCTTTAAGGTAGGCCCAAGGTAGCCCTACGGGAAGGGCGCAGTCTATTTAAAAGGTAGGACATGTATTGGTGTGCTTTTCATGTCCTGATAGTGTAATTCGGCTAAATTGGGGTTTCACTATTGCAAGACCTGGCTCCCCGTAGGGTAACATGGGTATTGCCTTGAAATATCTTTTACCTGTAATTTCCCATTGGGAGCAGATGGAGATCTCGAGTTTGGGGTCTCTGAACTCACAATTTAAAAATACATCTTTTTGTGAAGTTGGTATTTGAATTATAGGTTTGGAAATGCCACTTTTAGAAAGTGGGCATTTTCTAGCTGAACCATTCTGTGTCTCTTCCTGTCTGTGGAATACACGTCTGGATCAGGATGACAGTCGGCCTGTTTTTTAATTCACTCTAGACAGTCACACAAAGGGAACTGAGGTGCCCTGCATTTCCTGAAGGGTCTTCCTGAGCTAGAGTGGTGGGATGAGCTGACACTTGCACCTGTATTGGGCTGTGCCTATCCTCTCACAAAGCAGCCTCTAACCCCCTTGAGTGTGTCTGGGGCCGAGGTAGGGAAAGACCTATTTTTGAAGTTTGCCTACAGAAATGGGTATACGTGCTGGACCTCTGATGGCACGTAGTTAGAATCCTTCTGGACTGAGGATATTCTGCCAGAAAGAAGAGCTGGATGCTATAGGAGGGACTGCCATTCTGCCTGTTGCTTTGCTGTGCTGGCCTGCTGCTTGCTGCTTCTGTCCTGGAAGTGACAGGACTGGACTTTGCTTTCTACATCCTGCTTCCAAAGGTTCTCCAAGGGCTTAGACTGAGATTGTCTCCTGTTAAGAAGTCTCAGGGACACCAAAGACTTCATCTGCCAGCACCTGGACTCTCTTGCTGAGAATCCTGACATGCCAAGCAGTGTCAAATCCAGTTCTTTGGCCCTTGGAAGTGAGTTCTGGTGCAACCAAGAAGAAACCAAGCACATTGACTCCAAAACAACTTCGGAACCGGCACCACTGTCTGACTCTGCGATACTGCCTGCATCATAAACGGGGCCTGCTGAGTGCAACAATCACGGATGGCGGTGCAGGCTCGATGCCGCCGCAGTGCCTCCAAAGTTCCACCACAGTTTGAGTCCAGAACGCTGTGTCACTGAAGTCTGTCGCACCCGGCTCTGACTCAATGCAGCACCTGTCGCCCCGTGGTGTGATTGCACCACTGTAAAGTCGACACCTCTCATCTTGACCTGCTGGATTCATTGACTCCGCCTTGTCGTAAGGAACTGATGCCTTGCTACCAACGCCGCATCACCTCCTGTGCAACCATAAGGAACCAATGCCTCATCTCCCCTGCCTAGCAGTAAGGAACCAATGCCTCACCTCCCTGGTAGCAGTAAGGAACCAACGTCACACCGGCTCCAGCTACACCTCACTTCCCCGACTCCATGCAGTGTCTTTGCTTCCTCATCACCTTCCAAGGTACTGTACCCAGGGTCCATGTGTCTCCGTGACCGGCCCGCATTCCCTCGCGAGTGGTGTCAGACTGTTGGAAATGATTCCGTCAAGACATCAGCTATTGGATTTCTATGCGCTATACTAAAATGCCATCTTTGAAAATGTATATCTTTACTTGTGTATGTTGGGTATTTGTCATTTTGTTCTTGTTTCACTCAGATAAATATTGGCTATTTTTTAAAACTGGTGTGGAGTACTTTTGTAATGTTTTCAGTGTGGTACTGTGTGTGTGTGTGTGTATGCATACTTTACACATTGCATCTGAGATAAGCCTGACTGCTCGTGCCAAGCTACCCAGTGGGTGAGCAAGGGTTATCTAGCTGTGTGACACCCTTTCCCTGACTAGAGTGAGGGTCCATACTTGGACAGGGTGCATTCCACTGCCAACTAGAGACCCCATTTTTAACAGCATGTTTATATATGTGTATCTAATGTATCTGGAAATATATTGGTGGAAATCAGGCCCATCATGATCTTGTATGGACAAACTCTCTAGATAATGCAAAATAATCAGGAGAAAACATTACTGTGTGGAGAGCACTATCTACTTCAATTTATTTTTGTAATTTCTTTATTTTCTCTTTAAAGAAAATGTAACAAAGATATTAGAGAAAGAATATCTATGTATGATATTTCTTCAACTGATCATACCATACAAAGCAGCTGTTAGACCTGACATCCCCCAACTTTTTAGCTGCCTCCCTCTACTTTTCTGACACAGTTTTTGCTGGTTTTAGAACTCTGCGTATTTTACCACTGCTAACCAGTGATAAAGTGTATATGCTTTCTCCCTTACACATGGTAACATTGGTTCATTTCCAATTGGCATATCTGATTTACTTGTAAGTCCCTAGTAAAGTGCACTACGTGCTACTAGTGGGCCTACAGCACTGATTGTGCCACCCACATAAGTAGCCCCTTACCCATGTCTCAGGACTGCCATTGCAAGGCCTGTGTGTGAAGTTTCACTGCCACTCTGACTTGGCCTTCAAAAGTACTTGCCAAGTCTAAAACTCCCCTTTTTCTACATATACGTCACCCCTAAGGTGGGCCCTAGGTAACCCCTAGGGCAGGGTGCTATGTAAGTACAAAGCAGGACATGTATCTGTGTGTTTTATATGTCCTGGTAGTGGAAAATGCCTAAATTCATTTCCCACTACTGTGAAGCCTGTTCCTTTCATAGGCTAGCATTAGGACTACCCTCATATACTGTTTGAGTGGTAGATCCTGATCAAAGGGGTAACCAGGTCATATTTAGTATGGCAAGACTGGTAATAGCAAATCGTGGTTATTGGTGAGGTTGGATTTTATATTGCTATTTTAGAAATGTCAGTTTTAAAAAGTGAGCATTTCTCTACACTTAAATTCCATCTGTGTCTTACAGCCTGTCTTCAATCAATGTCTGGGCTGAGCTGGTTGACAGCTTCCTTGTGCATTTCACCCAGACAACCACAAACACCGGCACTCATCTGCATACTGAATGAGTCTTCCTGGGTTGGCAAGGTGGAGAATCTGACACTTACATTTCAAAGGCTAGTGGCCTGCCCTCACTCAAAGGACTGGCAAACCCCATACTGGGACCCTTGCAGACAGACCTGTACTGGAAGGGGAACTTTTGCACTTCAAAACCACTTTTGAAGTCTCCCCCACTTCAAAGGCATTCTGGGGTATATAAACTGGGTCCTTGACCCCACCAACTCAGACCCTTCTGGACCTGAACCTGCAACCTGTCAAGAGGAACTGCCTGGCTGCCCAAAGGACTCATCTGGACTGCTTTGCTGAGAAGGACTGGTGACTGCTGTTGCCCTGCTGCCCTCTGACTTTGCTGAGAAGTGCTCCCCAAGGGCTTGGATTGAGCTTGCCTCCTGTTTTCTGAAGTCTCAGCGCCAAAAATACTTCACCTCTTCAGGAAACTCCTTTTGCGCTGAAAATTGACGCGCAGCCTGCTGGAAATGATGCACGGCCCTCTTGTGACCGAGAAATCACTACACAGCTGAACCAGAATGACACAGCCCAACTTCCCGAGTGAAGATTTGCCGCAGTGCATGCCTTGCAACAGAAAGTTCTATGCACAGCCCTACCAGATCGACACACAGCCGAACCAGAAGGATGCAGCCGATTCCCCGAGTGGAAAACCGACACAGCACCTGCTGTGCGACAGAAAATTCAATGCATCGCCCTAACAGATTGACACAAAGCTTGTGACTTCTTCCAGCGTGCCCATGATTTCCCCACATTGTCCCTGGGCATCAAAAAGACCCCTGTTCAGCCGTGAGGAACCAAGAGTGCACGCCAAAAAACGAAGCAAGCCCCTTGCAGCATGGAAAGAAGCAATGCATTGGAAAATCTGACACACACCATATTTTTCCATGCATCTCCTCCTCTGCAGTCTCTGTGCGTGTTATTTTTGACGCAAACTAGGTACTTTGTGTAATCAAGAGACTTCTGTTGATGTTTAAAATTTAAGACTCTTTTTAATCTTGCCAAAGTGATATCTGAAATTGTGCTTATTGAATCTTTATAGTTTTGACCTCATTTTAACCAGATAAATATCCTATATTTTTCTAAACCTGTGTTGTATTTTTGTGGTGTTTTCACTGTGTTACTGTAATAATTTATTGCACAAATACTTTACACGTGGACTTTTAAGCTAAGCCTGACTGCTCAGTGCCAAGCTACTAGAGGGTGGGGACAGGATAATTTGGATTGTGTGTGACTTGCCCTGTCTAAGATTGTGGTCCCTACTTGGACAAGGGTGTATACCTCTGCCAAGTAGAGACTCCATTTCTAACAGCCTGGCAGCTACTAACGTGAAGAAGACAATTCAAATATATTGTGAAGGTATTGTTGCAAAAATGCAGGATTTACTTTTACCCCAGTTAGTTTAGAGATTTCATAAAATACCTGTACCAATAATTTTGTATTTTTCTACAGTTATAAAAAATATGCATTGTGTCATTAAAGAGGAATCCACATTGAAAATAAGCTGGGGGTTTGACAACCTACATAACTAAACAATCTCTTAGGTGTGTAATATGTATCTTGAATTACGCTGTGGAAGTGTGGTTACTATTTATCTGGAAATGTTGACAAATTGACGATTAAGGTCCATATTTATACTTTTTGATGCAAATCAGCGCTTGGGCAGATTTGCATCAAAAAGTTCACCGCTGGCTAACGCCATTCGCACGCGCCAGTTGGGATCCTTATTTATGGAATGCCGTTAGCCGGCGCTGCATCAAAATAAATTACTCTAACCGGGCAGCGGAGGCGAAGGGAAGACTGGGGGATGTGCGCCAAAGAATGGTGCAAGTCAGGTCAGAGTCAAAAATATTGGCTCTAATCTGACTTGCGCCATTTTTTGATGCACAACCCCCATGGAAATGACTCCTGTCTTAGCAAAGACAGGAGTCATGCCCCCCTTCCCAGTGGCCATGCCCAGGGAACTTCTGTCCCCTGGGCATGGCCATTGGGCACAGTGGCATGTAAGGGGGCCCAAGTTAGGCCACTTAAAAAAAAAAAATTATACTTACCTGCACTTACCTGCACTCACCATGGATGGGGCAGGGTGGCAGGGGGTGTCCCTGGGTGCAGGGAAGGGCACCTGTGGACTGCTTCCATGGTCTCCCACCATGGAAATGAACCCACAGGTCCCTTAACGCCTGCCCTGACCCAGGCGTTAAAAAACTGTGCAAATCCAGCTGGGCACCATGTTTTAAGGCCTGCCTCCTCCTGTGCGTCATTTTGATGCCGGAGGATAAATAAGGCGCACATGCCTTAGAGTCCTTTTTTTCCACGGGAACGCCTACCTTGCATGTCATTAGCGCAAGGTAGGTTTTCACGTACAAAAATGACTCAAACTCCATAACTTTGGTGCTAGACGGATCTAGCGCCAAAGTATAAATATGGAGTTAAGTTTGCCCTGAATTTGTGTAAATAAAATGATGCAAACAGAGTATAAATATGGGCCTAAGTTTGCTAGAAGTATGTATATTTTCAATGCTGATGTCTTTACCACATTTGTTAGAGCACTGATTGGTGAGGAAGGATAGATTGTCTGGTCGGTGTTGTGGCAATGGCTTATACACCTTGCCAATGAAACACGTTTTACTACTCCTAAGGAATTCCATGAGTGGAATTCTGGACTGCCTAAACGTCTCTGCAGACTTATGTAAGTCACAACCTCATCTAAATACATTAAATATATTTAGAGATTACTGTATGAGGAATAGTATATTTAACAACTAGTTCATTGAAAGCCCATATTCCCTGTCCTTCAGATAGCTGACCAACAAATTGTGGTATGGAATTGAACTACTGTGTTGTGAGGTAATCATTCAAAAGGTTAGAAAACCTGGACTACATGTATGTGTATCTAGAAATACTAGGGCGTCATTTACAAGAATCTGACACATCAGCTCAGATGCGTCAGATTTCTTGCACTGCCTTATAACGCCCTAACGATGCTATTTCCAATACCGAGATCCATGGCGCATGTTTTCACAGAAGCATCAGAAATTTTAACACATCTGTGGTGCTAAACACATGCATTAATGGGCTAGCATCAAAAAAATAACTATACTCCAGCAATGCCAAGCGGCCCCTAATGAGAAAGCCCTGTGTTAGTTTTATGCCTGCTCTGAGCAGGCTGTAAAATTCAGACGCAGTGAAGTCGCAGAATGACGCAGTGAAATGTTGTAAATTTCACTGCGTCAGTTCTACGTGACTTTTCCCATGGGAATGCCTATCTTGCATACATTATACCTGGCACAGGTATAATGTGATGCATGGCTTTACAAACTGATGCGTTGGGTCCAATTCATCAGTTTGTAAATGTGGAGCAGTGTAGAGCCCTGTTTGCGCCACCATTGCCTCAAAACAAAAGGCCTTGTAAATGGTGCCCTCCAAGCGGCAGCAAACAATGATGCTGCCTTGAAGCATGTATGCTTGAAATAGACAGGATCAAAAATGCCTATTCCAAATACTGCACCTGAATATAATGAATAAAGTTGCCAAGAGCCGCAAACAGATAAAACCATTGACGGTCAATTAGTACAGGCTGCCCAATAGTACAATATTGCACACAAAAAGAGAGCTAGAGTTCTATTTGCCGTACACCCTCCAATTTGAAAATGACAAGCATAACAAGTACAGCGAGTTATCTATTCCTGTATTTTTCTTGGAACAACAAAACTGCGTCTGAGAGAAAACAAGAAGCATGCTTCATGATACCAACATGGTGATCTCAATCTCATTGAGAGGGGGATCTGAATAAATATTTTTCTGGTCATACAAACAGTCCAGATTCCAATGTAAAACACCCTTTGTGTAAACCCAGGTATTTCCTTTATATCAGGGTACACAAGCCTGGATTAAAACCAAAGGAGGATGTCGCCATGAATCTATTTCTTGAACATCCTCTACTTGTCCTTGCCAACATGTTTCGGCCTCTGTAATTTCCCTCCTCTGAGGGTCTAGGGCCTTTCTCAGGGCAGTCAAAGGTAACCCTGCTATCTGTTCTTGAGTACTAATTTGTACATGCCAGTAAGAATAAGTATTACTTGTCGGTCCAATTGTTATTCACTTGTAAATTAAAGGACCAATTCTGAATAAAAAATCATAAATATCTGTCCTGTTCGTCAAAAGTCTATGTTTGTTTCATTAAATTATTTTGTCTTCCATTTGTGTAATTATCTACTTCACATAGTGCACTCTTAGTGTCACACTCATTGAGTCACTGCACACTGAGCACACGTGAACAGCACTCTGGTGAGCATGCACTGCTAGTGCAATTTCTTACCCTTATTCAGTTTGGTTCAAACCTAGCAGTCACACCGGGGAGGGACCCCCTACCGTAGTCACACACCTGAGTAGAGAAAAAAAGAATAAATATTTTGTACAAGCGTAATCCATTAACTTTTGGGACAAGTCCCTATTTCAGTGTTACTACATCTGTCGTTTTTTTTTTTTTAAACATGTAGGAGGGAACTACTCTTTGTTCAGCTCACAGCGTTTTGTTTGGTGTTTTATATCCTGGGCAACCAGAAACTTGCTTCTTAATCACCTCCACTCCTGATGCGCATCCATATCTAAACTAGAATAAACTCATGTCTTAATTCTGGTAGCACTCTGAGGTGCTGGTTTAATTCATTTTTTTTCCTCAAGGTAGTGAATCTTCATGCCTCCCATTCATACGCAATGCTTCAATTCATTTTTGTTCCTCATGGGAGTGAATATTTGTGTTTCTTATTCATATGCAGTATCACAGGCACGGGGATATCTACTCCTGTCATATGTCACTTTTTACATAATATCCAGTGTCGCCTCTCCACCAACAGCGGCAGCTGCAAACACTTTACAAGAAAATGATAATAAACTGTGGGCCACATTTATACTTTTTAGCGCTGCATTGGCGTCATTTTTTGACGCAAAAACGTCGCAAACTTGCAAAATACAATTGTATTTTGGAAGTTTGTGCCGTTTTTGCGTAAAAAAGTGCTGCAAATGTGGTGCTAAAAAAGTATAAATATGGGCCTGTGTTTATTATCGTTTCCTTGTAAAGAGGCAGGCCATGGGCTCTGACGAGCACAGCATTCCCCCTCACTGCGCATGCATGTTTGGCCAGTCAAATACACAAGCGTAGTAGGCTTTCTCCAGCCCAGCACTGTGCTGCCGGGCTGGAGAGAGCTGGCACATCACCAGTCTGCCTGGGAGCGCCCTGGCTGGGCCTGTGCCTGCAGCCCGTCTGCAGGAGAGGAGCGGCGCGGTGGTGACGGTGACAATTGAGGTAAGTGTTTTTTTTATTTAAATTTAATGTTTATTCCCGTACCACCTCACCCATTCAGCACGCCGCGCCTGATAATATCAATTGAATCGTACTATACAACACACATCAATTGTGCACGTTATCTTGCTTGTCTTAATTAGCCGCTCCTAATCAATCACACAAAGGTTCTCACAGTAGTTTGGTGAATGCCAGTGCTCACCGCCTCGTGGGCTTCTATACATATGCCTCACAGAAGTGATTACACTACATACCGTTGGTAAATGTAAATCACCGTTATGTGCATGGTGGCATCATCAGAGAACGTACTTATTCCAACATCAAGCTATCTTTAATTCATTAGTTGTAATTCACACACACACTGGTATATCTACACATAAACAGTGTCTCAGTTTGATATTCATGCATCTGAAGATCACCTGCATATACTCATACAGCATCCCACTGCATTGTCAATGCACCACAAAACCAAAATCCAAGAGCGGAATCCCCCTTCCCCAGGATAGTGATTAACTCAAAGTTACTAACAGCCACTATGATGCCCCCTCATCTTACTTCGTCAAGGCTCAGGTCCCTTTCATTGACTTAAGAATCAGTGATGTAACAAAGGTCCCCGCAGCTCCCACAGTGCCGGGATGAGCTTCAGGGGGCGCCTTCAGCACAGTATCCTGGTGTGAGAGCTCCTGAGTGGGTTTGGAGGGGTCCCCTCCATGTACTTTGCAGGGGAGGCCCCTTAAATTTTGTCACGCCAATACTAAGAATGCCTCCAGCGAATCTCTTTTCCTAATCCCATGTCTGGCAGTTACTGCGGTTATAAGCACTAGAGGCCGCATGGTGACACGGAAACCTCGAAAATGTAGTCTCTTCCATGTCCATTCGAGCCTCATATTAATTCCAATACATTCCCAATCAGCTAGGTGACCTCGTAAGATTCATGTACCGGCAGTTAGCACACTTCACTGTCCTTGGGAAATGTAGTTCCCTGCCCATTTGTTCACCCAATATTACAGTCTGAGAATAGGTAGATCCCCACCATCCTTGTCTAATAGAAGTTCTAAAAAACAAAATGCTTGACCTGGTCATTTATTCCACCACACAATCTTTTTATACATGCTTTTTTACTCTATGAAGAAAGGAGGTTGGTAAGAGTACAGGAATTGCTCTGATGAGGTATGCAAAGCCTGGCAGTACGATAATCTTAATTAGATTACACTGGGCTATAAAACCAAGAGGTAATCTATTCCATTTCTCCAGGCATTGCTTGGTCTCATCGATCCACGGATCATAGTTAAGTGGTATCACTGTGATATCACTGTATCTATCGGGGCGATACCGTGATACTGAAATAAATAGCTGAATTTACATACCTTTTCTTCACATGCAGAAGTATTGTTTACATTTTGCGTTTTTAGATATGTTTAATCTATATTAAGATAGAGTATTAAAAAATCGAGGTTCTTCTTCAGCAGCACATATTGCCTGTTCCGGGTTAGAAGAAAGCACAGCTATATTATCAGCATAAACTGCTATACTAATTGTTGCTGAGTTTAAAATTAGTGGGCAAAAAGCCCAAATTTTAAAGTGTTGAAGGAAATAGCTGAAAGGGTGGGGACGTCCCAGGCGAGGCTCCCTTTTAATGGGGACTGTGTCAGAGATATCCCCCACACATATCAATTTAGAGAGTAGCCCAATGTCGAGCATCTGTCTGAGACCAACCATAGGTAGCTCAAAGGTGACAGCAGCTAATGCCCCCATAAAAATGGCCAGGACACTCTGCCAAATGCTTTTTCAGCATCCATCAGATTAATCCTTGCTAGGGTACAAAGAGTTTCAGCAACATCAATACTGAGAATGCCAGATTCTTGTTAGTAGTGATATTTTTTGAGGGATGAAACCATGTGGAATGCATCGACCCATTTCACAATTCCTGATGCAAGCCAATTAGCCAAGATCATGGGCCAGATTTTAGCATAACCGTTGATAAGTGATATAGGTTGATATGATGAGCATAATCCTCGATTCTTATTCTTTTTAAGAAAACATTAATGAAGAATTTCAACCAAGATATGGATGCAGGACAACCTTCTTCTAAGGACTGAAGTGATATTAAGAAACTTGGAGGCAGAATATCAATGAAGGCTTTGCAAAACTCAGATGCAATTGCATTGGGCTGGCCATTTTGCCTCCTGTCATAAATAGTTCTGCTTTTCGATGTGTAAGGAGAGTCTACTATACTTTTTTAGATTTAGGGCCCTTTAGATAGAGCAGATTCTGTGAGCCAACCTGATATTTTGACCACCTTACTTAGAGTCTGGCAGACCTTAAGTATTCTGTTGTCTGAGCCCTCACTGGCTCTGTTGACAGAATACTTCCTCTGACAGCACAAAAGAATAGAAGCCGTCAAAGTAGTAACTTTATATCAACCGTCTTATTAGGGTGGACAGGTGTAATGTTTTTTTTCCTGTCCACTACTGCCAGGACAAATCTGGCAGCAAGGGATAGGAAATAAGCCAAAGTAACCTCCATGCCCTGGGAAAAAACTCACACAGTGTGGAACAATTCGTTTTTAATTTTTCTAACACAAACTCCCACTTTGGAAATTTGTTTTTGGATGAGTTTGATGGCTGGCCAATGTGGTTAAAGGTACCATCTGTCAAACTTTTCCTACATGGACGGAATCCTCCATGACTGCATTTCTCGTCAATGTAGAGAACTGTCTGTAGGGCTAGCCGATAAATCTACATTTGGGGAGTGGAGGTCCCTCGGGATGGCAGAGGTATTGTCCTATTTCATCACAATAGAGTTAACTCAGTCTGCCAAACTCTAAATTAGATCCTAAATTATAAATTTATGGTCTATGATGCATATTTATGACTACCAGGGAGCATAAGGATGCAGTATCATATCTATACAGATCAGTGCATCTTGAATGAGTTAGCCTTTAGCCATGAGGGTCGATTATTGAGTTATCGCAGTCCTTGCTATCCCTTTCCTTAATTTGCAGAGATATCTGAGACAGACATTACATGACAGCTTTACTGCTCTAAAACTCTGGCATACCTTGTAGAAGGAGGGAGGCATGGTGAATTTCAAGAGCCCAAAGTGTTTTATGAAGTCAGTCTATTTTATGACGAACTTCTTGATCATTTTGAATGCTATAGGTAAGTGTTTCACTCCCATTCAAATGCTTTCATAATATTCGAAACCATAGCAGGATTTGCGGAACTTAAGTTCTCAGAGAAGAAGGTATACTGAGTATTTGTCATAATTTCACAGTACTAAGGGCCTGATTACAACTTTGGAGGAGGGTGTTAATCCGTCCCAAATGTGACGGATATACCACCAGCCGTATCACAAGTCCATTATATCCTATGGAACTCGTAATACGGCTGGTGGTATAGCCGTCACATTTGGGACAGAATAACACCCTCCTCCAAAGTTGTAATTAGGCCCTTAAAGTGTTTTGAAGAAGATATCTATCAAATGTGCATCTTCTCAGGTTGGTTTGAATACATAAATATTCCTGAGAGACAAAGGAGCAGAGTTACTGAGATGTGCGGAGCTAATGCTTGGGCTACACAAATCATATTGATCTTAGTACTGCTTATGTGGTGCAGAACAGAAGGTAACGCCAGGGGAGCATGGTGTAATATATTGCTAGCTATCAACTAATGATGAATGCATCTTCCTCTAACTTAACCAGTGAAGTCAATTTGTGGGTTAAGAGTTAGGTTGAAATCTACTCATAATATAATTGGACTATCCCAGCTAGCTAATTCAAGGAGAAGCTGTTGCAACATTGATGGGTCTTAATTATTTGCACCCTGTGGAGGGCATCGTGTAAGGCAAGCCCTGTTTCTGTTGATTCTACCAATTAACTAGCAGTCAACAGGATTTTGAGCATTTGCATAATTGTTCTACCTGTCAAAAAAGCCACCCCTCTATTTGGACTATCATGCATAGAAAAACAATCAACTGGCTTTCCAGAAAATATAAAGTACTGATCTCTGTTTTTGTTAAGAAACGTTCTTGTAGACAACATTTCTGTCTCCTTGCATTGTAGGGGGACCTTTTTACTTCACGTCGTTTAGCTGAGGCTCTTTAGCCACTGACACCCCAAAATATGATGTTTATCCAGCCTGATATAGTTATGTTGAAAGGTGTTATTATTGTAGCCATTCTATACCCATTTTCGTTCTTTTTCTACCCTTTTAACTCCTACCAACCATCCCCACCTTCAACCCCCCTCAAACCCTCAACAACCCTCCCCCTTCCACAACCCCAATGCTCTCCAAGTGGGTCTGTCCATGTAAACCACCCCTCAGTCCTGACATTCCCCTTCCGCTACCCATGCTTATAGCGTAGCGCTCAGCTGCCGCTCAGGTGATCATCGAGACCCCAACAACGTGTACACACGCGTACAATAGGTGTATGTAGAGAAAAAGAGAAAAGAAAAAAGTTATAGGGCACAATCAGTGATTATCTGATGACGTGTTCCTAGACCACTCTTTTCAAAGACCTTGGGCGCCTGACTTCGAGGTGCATCATTACAGCTGGTTTTCAGTTTTGCCGGTTCCTGCAGAAATGCTTGTGCATCAATATCCTGAAATGACGTCATCAGGCAACCATCGTCGTGCCACTGTAGCCTGACAAAAACCAGATGGAACAAAAAAATGACAGGCTGCCTATTTTGCCTGGATTATTTCAGCACTCTGTTTAGTAAAGTAATCAAATCCAATTATTCATAGAGTGATTAGCTGTTTATTTTCATAATTTTGTCAAACAAAAGCTTCAGAGGAAACCACCGAGTCTCTTTAAAGCAGTTCCTTGCTACCACTTGCTTGTCTTTTCTAGTTTATTTAGCTGAAGAGCCTGCTTGCAGTCTTTCAGACAGACACCAGGAAGCAATGCTTTCCACTCCCACATTAAGATATTAAGATGTTATATCTCAGGTCTCCCAATTCCCATGCTCTGGCCCTTGTAGAACAGACATATTCAGACTACACAAATATTCACCAACACTGGAAGCAAAACTGTACAGCTCATTTCCGTATCTTATCTTGCAATAAGGCTATGCCGCTTCAAGGAACATTAGCTTGAACTTTTTGAAATATCTGTGTCTTTGAACACAATCATAAAAATGTTTTGCAATATTCTTTGGGCAGTAAAGCTTTCAGCTCATAGAACACTGTGTTTCATGTAAATGCGCTTGTCTGGCATCCTGTACAGGGCCCTGTTTCAAACAGTAGTTAACGCATCAGTTTGGGACTGGGACGGGGCCGGTGGGAGGAGGGATTCTTTCCATACAAGTTTAAAGTTCTACTTTCAATTTTAATATTTTTACGTTGTGAATCGCTTACTCATAATTCCCTTTCTGGTAGCAAATAGATCAGTTCTCTGTAAATGCTTGTATGGTGCTTATTTGCTGTAGAGCACAAGGGATACACACTGTAAATTTCTTTACAGCCTGTTCCGTATCTTAAGGGCGGCAGGGTTTATTGCTATGTCTTGGGTTGGTCCTACAGGTACAGACTTGTTTTCGAGAGCTTTATCGTCCTTGTTACTAGTTCTCTGTTAACTCCATATGGCGATACCAGTAACAGAATTAGGCCCGTATTTATACTCCGTTTGCGCCGAATTAGCGTCGTTTTTTTCGACGCAAATTCGGCGCAAAACTAACGCCATATTTATACTTTGGCGTTAGACGCGTCTAGCGCCAAAGTATGGGCAAATAGCGTCATTTTTTTGCGTGAACGCCTTCCTTGCGTTAATGAGATGCAAGGAAGGCGTTCCCGTCTAAAAAAATGACGGCGACGCAAATGCGTCGTATTTATACTCCCGGGCAAAAATCACGCCCGGGAGTGGGCGGGGCAAAAAACCCCGCATTTGCGCCACTTTTTGACACCTGGGTCAGGGTAGGCGTTAAGGGGGCTGTGGGCTCAAAATGAGCCCACAGGTGCCCTCCCATGCCCCCAGGGACCCCCCCTGCCACCCTTGCCCACCCCAGGAGGACACCCAAGGATGGAGGGACCCATCCCAGGGACATTCAGGTAAGTTCAGGTAAGTATAATTTTTTATTTTTTTTTATTTCTTTTGGTGGCATAGGGGGGCCTTATTTGTGCCCCCCTACATGCCACTATGCCCAATGACCATGCCCAGGGGACATAAGTCCCCTGGGCATGGCCATTGGGCAAGGGGGCATGACTCCTGTCTTTACTAAGACAGGAGTCATTTAAATGGCGTCTGGGCGTCGAAAAAATGGCGCAAATCGGGTTGAGGCGATTTTTTTGCCTCAACCTGACTTGCCCCATTTTAAGACGCCCTAACGCCATTTTCCCCCTACGCCGGCGCTGCCTGGTCTACGTGGTTTTTTTCCACGCACACCAGGCAGCGCCGGTCTGCTAGCGCCGGCTAACGCCATTCCATAAATACGGCGCCCGCATGGCGCTTCAGAATGGCGTTAGACGGCGCTAAATTTTTTGACGCTAAACTGCGTTAGCGCAGTTTAGTGTCAAAAAGTATAAATATGGGCCTTAATATTTCTGGATGATGTGATAATATTACTTCACAGTTTTTACTTCGTGGGATGTTACAATGCAGGTAAGCACATCTGGGGCCGTATCACACACAGTGCAAAGGGGTACACATGGTATTAGAGAAGGGGCAGCAGACGCTTGTTTAGCCCCTGCTGTAAAACTGATAGCACTGGCGCTCATCTAACATCAGTGCTATCATCAGAGGGTGTTCCCTCATTTGCATAGAGGCGTGCCCCATGCACATTTGGGATTCACTTTGCCTGTGCTCCCACTTTGAGTTATGGGCATGGGTGCAAATGCAACGAGGCTCACACTAAGGGGCACATTAAGGGGCACACTAAGAGGCATATTTACAATGCCATCGTGCCACCTTATGCCACATTACCATCATTATTTTTTACGTTAATGTGGCCCAACAAGGACGAAATCCCTGCGCCCTATTTACAGGTTGGCGCAATGCATGCATTGCCCCACCCTGTAAACCTTTGCGCTACAAAGGGGGCGTTCCACCGTTAGGGGAGCCGGAAAAATGGTGTAAAGATAGCTTTCCTTGTGCCATTTTTTACGGCACTTTAAACGCCTGCTTAAGAGCTTGCGTTAAAAGGGGGCTTCCATTCTTTAGAATGGGGCACTTTGTACTCTGCAGGAGTAGTGCCAACATTTTGGCACTACTCCTGCAGAGTACATCAATAGCGTCATGAGAAATCATGCTATTGCCCCTTACCCTGCGCCATGGTGCGCAGTATTTTCAACACAGTGCACACATGGTGGCGGTAGTGGGGTGCTAAGGGGCGCAGGGAAAGTGGCGCTGTACTTGGTGCAGCACCACTTTCCATAAATCTGCCCCTTAGAGTGCCACACATAAAGATGGTGCACTGTCAGTGCACTCATTGAGGGCACTCCTCTGGAGTGGAAATAGGCATATAACTGCAGGAGGTGGTCAAAGAGTGAGGGGGCCTACATTCTTCTCCAGGATATTTTTGACAGTTACTGGCAAAATGTGAATTTTTAAAGCACATCACCAGCACACTAGACAAAAACACTTGAAAAGGTGTTTTGTGGGTTCTTACCCAAGAAGATTTTTAAAAGTGAGGACCATAATGCATTACTTTTTTAATGCAGGACCAATACAAAGTGTTGTGTTGATACTTACAATGCAATACAAATCACTATTGCATGGGATTGTAACCAAAATTAACACAATGCAGGGAAACATGCTGTCTTGCGTTACTTTGCGTCAATTAGACAGACCATGGGCGATGCCTGGGCATTCCAGAGGTCTCCACCCATGGAATTTGATGCAAACCCATACCTACAAAGACCAGTAGATAGATATATAGATAGATTGAGCCTGGTGTAAGTATGAGATTTCTTTTAATTTCTCCTCGATTTTTCGTCTTTGCGTGTGTGCTGCAATCTTCCAGCACAAAACCCATGCTGACCACAATGCAGACACCCTTCACTATGGTGCAAGGGTGTTTGTGTCAGTGCATGGCAGCATAAAGTGCACCAGCACAGGGGGACGGCAGAACATCAGCACTTCTTCATTGATCTGGTGCTGCTCTGCTTTCTCCTGTTCATGCAACGCAGTACAGCAACTTAACTTGCTGTACTTTTGGATTTTTTTGTAAATCTGACACTTTCTTTTAGATGTTTCAAAGAACACCTCATCTAGCATATTGGTAAAGAGAATAAATGTTTGAAGGTTCAGTTTAAAGCAACTTTGCATGCTAGCAAGTTAATATCACATATTCTAAAAATATATCTGAGGACATTTCACATGTGAGCAAGGGGCTGCATATCAGAAAAATCTCCAAAATACATCATATATATTGGTGTCAATGCTTAAAGTCATTTTAACAATCAAAGGGGTCACCATTTCATAAAGAGCCAATGTGGAATTATCTGTACCAAGGCAAAAGATCTGCACCCAAGGAGGTAGTGGTACAGAGACACACAACAACAGAGAGATGAGATAGCACATTGCTAAATATGATTTGGTGGCATTGGGTTGGAACTTCACAAAAGTTAAATTTGTCACAAGGAGGAATATCATGAAAGGGAGAGAGTGATACAGGGAGTGCATCAATGTAGAAAAAAAAGCAAAGCAGAAGGAAAAGGCCTGTGGAGGTGTGGTTCAGGAGCAAGAAATGTGAATAGATCAGGAAGAGGAAAGAGGGCGACTGGAACAAATATGGTATAAGAAGTTTCAAATTTCAGCATAGGAAATGGTGTCTTTAGATGGCACAGGGAGTGGCAGGCACCACAGAGTGGCACAATATGATAAATTGGGGTATTTCATAGCACAGAGGCCTGCCTTACTGAACAAGACATTTTTAGGCACAAGAAACTGACTAGTAGTTGATCAGAAATCACAGTTGCTTGAAAAATGGAAACTCTAAGTGAGAGTGGTGCAAAACTGTGAGGTTCCTCTGTTTGCTAATGTGTGGATCTCCCTTTTGTGTTGGGTGCCTATTTTTAATCACAGCACATTCTTTGTGACCCTGATTCACAATAACAACGTGTGACTAACTCCTGAAAATTAGAGAGTCAGCCATATCTGCCCATAGGGAAATCTTTGTAATTTGGGCCCTTTGTCTTAAATCACAATCCCCCCTCTCTCTGTGCCTTTATTCCTCTCCATCTCGTTGACTCTCCATTTCTTTGTTTATGGATTACTATGTTCTCTCTCTACTTCTGTCTTGCCATCTGTAGCAAATTGGTTCCACCCATTTCGTCCCCCAGGATATTTCACTTTTTGCTAAACAGTTTTTTTACTTTTACTGAGAGCAAGTTTTACTACTTGAGTCTCATTCGCTGCAAATTCAGGGTAATTGAACTGAGCAAGTTCATTGCTTGTATCTGCCTTTTAAGATATGGCAGCTGCTACCAGCCAGGGTAAGAGGCGCTGGGCTGATTACCCATTAACACATAAGCACGTGCTTGTGTGCACATGATGCACATATGAAACATGTGAGGCTAACATCATGCGCAGCTCTGTATCTGCTCAGAACAGACTCTGCTAGGATTGGTATTGATTTGGAGTAGGCCTTATAATGTGAGTGGTTATCCATAGTGTAAGTCTGTGATGCTTACCCTATAGTCCTTAAGTATAGTTTTGCGTATTTAGACCTAAAACGTCCAGCAAGGTATTTAACTGGGGGAGAGTATGCACACTTAGTATGAATTTCCAGTCTTCAACATTTCACATGCATATCTTAAAGCACTTTAAGATTTGTCATATTTCTTTGACTCAGCACATAACCAGATTCCAGGCCTTTGCCTCCCCTACTGGGCTGCGTTAATTACTCTGCTCCTCAGCAGTGGGATCAAAGGCCTCACCGCAAAAGAGGACAATTAACAGTGCTTGGCCCAGTTTTCATGAAAAATAAATGGTGGGGTCTAAATCTGCCTACGGAAATTAGCTTGTCAAACTGCACCTGGACTGGGACAGCCCAGGCCCACTCAAACAAAGCTGGAAGACCAAACCTCTTGAGCTAACAAAAGAGGGGTTTACCTTTTAAGTTATGGTGGGAAGGGATCAGGCAGCTGAACCAGCTAGGGACAGGACTGAGGCTCCCAAGGGAAATATTACCAGGGACAATTTGAAGTAGCAATTTTGGATTGCCCCAGAATGCTGTGTGGGAGAGTTGGGGCATGGATGAAGTGATGTACCACCTCAGGATTGCCCAGGGTGCCTGGCACCTAATACTTTCCATGCCCACTTAAAAACCTTTGCACAGGGAGAGACGGGTGAGAGGATCCTGAATTTTGAAGTGACTATGGTTAAAGGGTGCCCAGCGAGGGGAGGAAGCCGCCTGATACCCTGAAAGGATGGCATAAGCACCTTGGTTCCACCTGACCTCAAGGACTAGAATGGAAAACCCTAGATGGCTTGCTTAGGACTTCTATGGACTGGCCCTTAACTCTGTTGACTGCTGAGAACCCTGCAAGATACCAGGAAGCTCAGGTGCTTGGGGTTTGCAACGGGGAGGCTTCTTTGCTAACTGGTAGCAGAGAGGTTGCAGAAGATGTCTCCACCAGCAGAAGAGTACCAGGAGCCAGGCAGAGGACAGTTCTGACACTGGGGCAGAAAATCCAGATCCCTAAAAAATGTGCCCTTTAGAGGCCAGGGACCTGAAGATGTAGGTGGTTGGAACTTGCAAAAATCAGTACATCAGGCTGATTTTTAGCTCCAGGAGCTTGTTCCACACTGAGAATTCAGCACAAACAGTACCACGAGGCATGTCAAAGGATACTGCTACTTAAGTTCATTTTATTGCAGCTCGAAAAGATTTTCTTCTCAAGCAGCAGCTTTCTCACGGCAAATGGTCGCGACCCCACGCGAACGTCTGCTTTGGAAAAATTTTGCTGGGTGCCCTTTAGTGCCTGAAAATCATGCTAGGGGATGCCAGTTCTTGCTCGTCAACTTACAGTTGGTGTGCCACATGTGGGAAAAATCTCTGCCACACAGCCGTCGGCGGAACTTAGCCATAATTCCACATTACATGTGTAACGCAGATTGGCCAAAACTCTGCCACCTCTGCCGGTGGAGTGGACTTTATCGACCACCCCTAAAGAAAATACGCCCTATGGATAGTGCTGGCTACAAGCACTAAAACAAGCCAACAATCAGGGAAATTGGCCCAATGGGTTCAAAGACAAACTGTTTTAAAGATCTGCCTTTTCAAATGAAGAGAAACAAGAAAAACAAGCATGTGGCACTCTGCCTGATTCCTTTTGAATTAGCTCTGGGGTGGGCCAGGGCTGGTGAATAGGCACAACATGGATTTTATGTAAAATTTGTATCCCTCTGTTGTGAGGGGGTGTGCTTGAGGCCCTCTCCCTGTGCTGATTTGAGCCACTGGGTGCTTCATCTCCCCAGGGGCAGTACAAACAAGGGACCTCTCTGGTGGTTATTGACATGATAACTATTTTAAAACTTTTAATTAATTTAACATTATTTCATATGTGGCTTTATTTCAAGTACATACCTCCATTATTTTCTATGGGAGAGTGTTGCAATACCAGTGGTTGGCCACATGCAGTGCTGGGCTTACTACAAAAGTGTACGTTACTACATGAATGCAGGCTGTGAATACCAAAAAGTAGTAAACTTACTCAAAAGTGTAAGTTACTTTTGTGAATCAAGTTATGGTATTTGAAAGCAAGCAGTAACTCTTCTTTGCAACACTATCATATTTTTCTTTGGTACTTTAAGACTAAAATAAGTTCTGTACCTTTTCTGAGTAAGTACACCTTCCACCTAAGAAGGACCCCAACTATTCTTTTAATGTTAGAAGTGAATATGGTGAACATTTGTCCGTTATTTAAATGGATAGACAGTTATTTCATGCAAAAATGTCTGTTGTCTTTGATTAATTCTGTCACTGACAGTTTTTGTCTGTAGTTAAGAAGATGCTCTCTGATAGTCAATGATGTGGCTGGATCCACCCACCAAAGGCCACAGTGTGTTAGGTGACTAAGGTTTAGCCTGAACCTTATCAGTCAATCCTATTGGCTAGCATTCACACCACACCACATGACACATCTTATTGGGCTTGTTGCTTGGTCCTTGTGGTTACTTTAAGTTTAGATGTGACTAAGACCAGACCCCGTACGACCTCCAGAGGCTCCACTGTCTCTGAGACCGGACCATCCAACCGTCATTGTAACACACTTTGGCCCAAATTCACTTTTCTTTCACGCAATGCAACGCAGCAGGCCAACTTGCTACATCGAGTTGCATGAAAGGAAGAGAAGAGATGGGCCTTATATACTAAGATATGGCACACTTTTGTTCTCTCCCTGCACTGGTGCACTGTGTGCCGCATAGTGCCAAAGCAGGCACCCATGCACCATAACGCAAGAGTGCCTACATTGTAGACAGAGATGTTTTTGTGTAGGAAGGGGTACCTTTGAGAGAGCGTAGTTTAAATAATACATATATTAAAAATAAATGCTTATATCAATGCCCAACGATGCTGCATAGAAAACAATAATAATAGTAATTATGCTTAAACGTGCATTTGAATTATGACTATAATGTGTGTGGTCACCAATGTATACGCGAACTAGTAACTCATAAATAAAATCATTAATGCTATGGTTAATCAAGTTATATTAACGTTTATGATATTGCATTTATATTAAAAATCTCATAGGCCTTAAGTTAGCGTGAGCTGTGGGTTTTAGCTGCCTGGCTCTCATATTAAAAGCATTTTTCTGTTTTCCAGTGTGCTGACTCGCAAAGGGCCACGACCTTGCAAATGTTCTTTTCTTCAACTTGGAAGATGAATGTATCATTACAATTCTGTTCTCATCCGCATACTTGCTACCTTAGTTTAAGTTTTATGCACAAGATTGAAACAAATGTAGATTAATGTAATGTACAAGGACGTTTAAACCATGGACAAAACAACTCATGACCCGAGAAGACGTGCCAAGATGTGAAATAATCCCCGGATGTGCCACCTCCGAAGACGTCAATTATGAAGACCAATCAAAGTGTTATGAATAAATGTGGGGTGACAATTGGAATTACCTAATGTATAATTTGATAGGTTAAAGATAGTGGGGTATAGTAAATGTCCAATAGAATTTTGGGGGAAGGTATTACAAAAAAGGGATAAAAACCCATGTCACAGAAAGGTCGAAAGAACTAGGGAGGGAATGCTATTGATTTTATCCAGAAACTCTGTCACTCTGTTTGGTGACTTTGAGACTTATTAAAACCATCCTCACCCATAGACTGCCCGATTTTACACTTCTCCTCCTTATGAGGGAAGTGCCCCCTGTTCCTTTAGACGAGTTAGACTGATGACGTTCTGACTGATGTCCTGAAGACGAAGACTGATCCTGTGTGCTGACCTAACCTTTGGAGGGTAATTATGACAATGCAATTTGTAATTTGTCTGTTTGCTTTTCCTTTCTAGGTACCAACTGCTCATTTTGGTAGCGACCATAGCTAGATGTTTTCCAAATTGGTGTTCTAAATTCTTTTGCATGAAGCCCAACATTCTGATGCTGATTAGTGGTTAGGACAGGAGTTCACTTCGACTGACGCAAATAGACAAATGACTGACGTTATGCTATGCTGAACTAACACGTATATGACATTTGCTGTATTCTGATCTATGTTTACGCCGTGTTATGTATTGATGTTTGTGATTCTTGCATTAATGAAATCTTATCACAGTTGCCATATCGTGACTATGCTATTATGCTTCTTGGTATTGAGATTAACTCTTTTGCTCGTAGATTGTAACTCATAGGGAATAAAATACATAAAATTCTATTAACAGGTGTGGTTATTCATGGCTGAAAGGTCATGGTTGCTCCAACAATTTGATTAATGTCTTTAACCAAAGTAAAGTGCATTGTGGTGATAAATATTGATGACATTATTGATATATTGCTTGACATATTGATCAGTTATCTCGTCCTACGGTGTCTCTCCACTGGGTCACAAGATTCATTGGCCTAAAACGAGTCCTAATGTGTAATAAATTAACATAAAAGGACGCTTTACCAGTTCTGGTAGCAGAGCGACGGTTTTGGCCCTTGGGGGCCCTAGGACGAAGAATCATTGTTTTAATTTGTTTTTCTTTGATAATGCAAATTGGAGGTATGATGGGTTTCTAAGTTCACCATGACTTTCCCGGGATCTCGGAGCCTGCCTAAGTGAGTTGGGGATGTTCTCGGCGCCATAATGTGTGTGGTTTAGGGTTCTTGCACTTGCTTAGCTTATGCTTTTTTTTTTTTTTTTTGCAGGTGATCGTGAAATTTGTGTGTATCTAGCCCAAGTAAATGTTGTTTTAGTAGGAGTGGGCGTACTCCACAGTAAGTCGGCGTACTTCACATGAGTGTGGCGCTTGATGCTCAAAATTATCCACGTGGTTGGTTGTTTATGTACGGACCCGTCGTGGTCTAAGACTCCGGAGTATGTTGACAAGTGTAGGAGACACTTGGATTTATGTTGTAATCTGTGCGCTTTAATAGGTCAATCGGGCGTGGTTGACAAGTCAAGTTCGAGTCGAAACGTATGTGTGAAACCTTCGATGGAGATTTGGCAAATTCTAAAGTGCACTAGGATGAGCCATTGACAAGTCGAGAGTAGAATTTGCGGGTCTAATTCTGCTTGCGTATGCGGGAGCTGATAAGGAGAAAGTAGCGGCTGAGGCTTCAAGTGAAATCTCTGTAAAGTTCTGAAGCGAATGTGTTACCCTTCCTGTAGTAAACCGGCAGATTTGTGTTGTCATTTAAGGTGCTCGCAATAATTTGAATTAGTTTGTGTGGATTCAGTAAGGAGCGGACGAGCCGCAAGACTTTGTCAGCTGCAGTGTGTGTGAGTGTGACGTCAGTGGTGCCGCGCTGAGATAGGTCAGTTGTCGAGAGGGGTCGCGCACGGATTGGCTGCCGTCCGTGAGAGGCAATAGATTGAAAAAGGTGGGTGAAGAGTGTCCTGGGAACTAAGTCACTTCTGATTAAAATACAAATAAGAGAAAATTGCTAAAATTAATTTTGTCAAGGCATTTAAGAGCGCTCTGAAAGGAGACGCATATATTGTAGCAACTGATGGGGAGCCTACACCACCCGAGGGTACTCCTGCTTATATAGTCATGGAGGAGAAAGGGGTCGTGCCATGCTTATGGATGAAACAGTGGCGCAAATTGACAGAAAAGGAGGGATGTTTAGCATTCCCTGAACATGGGACATTCAATACGAGGGTGCTAGAGAATTTGAGGTGGATGTTAAGCGTACAGAAACCACCTCCGAGGCCAGCTCAGTATGAAGCTTTAGCGGTTTGGGATCTAATGGCTCTTAAACAAAGGCAAGAAAAGTTTCAGAGAAGACTGAGAAGGGCAGAAAAATCCTATGCCGAAGCTAGATGGGATAACAAGAGTAAAATGTGGAGAAGGGGAATTGTTGACGGACTAAACATTTTCCCAGCAATAGCAGAGGGAGAAGAAACACAGGGAAAGAAAGCTTCCTGTAAAACAGATAAAGATGCAAACAATTCTAAAGAGAATAAAAGACCTTGGGAAGAGGAAGATGATTCAGATGATGAGGAATTCATGGACAGATTATTACATGATCCCCCGCCACCTTATGCGGTGAGCAATGGCGCTCCAAGCACTAGCATGGATCCTAGGAACCAGACGCAGGAAAAGGGAGTTGCTGATACGGTACAGACTAGTGATACGGTTTCGATACAGACTGGTGTCAGTGTTCCCACTGCACCAGACATGCTGATACAGTTGCAGCCTCCACCGCAGATACAGAGAATCTACCCAGACGTTCCAGTACTTGAGACTACTACAAATCTGATAGTGCCGCCAGACCCGATATATACAAAATCCAAGTTAGTGCAAATTGAGTCAACTCCGAAATTGCTGTCCCACCCACAACCACAACTGATACCAGGGTACAACCCAGTAGCTGGTCCGCCGTTAGTGCCTGTCCCGGGTACTTTGGAACAGACCTATGGAGTTACTGCTCCACGGAGTCTGGGACCAGGTCAGACACCTGCTGCCATATCATTACCAATTACTGTGGGTCCACCAGTGCCATTGTATGCTCAAGGCAAAACTGACGTATGTGATCAGGGAGTAATGACCCAAGATGTGATAAGAGGAGGGTCTATAGGAACTCCCCAGATAATGGCCCCAGGAGAACAAGCAGTTGAAAAGCCGAGGTCTTTAATAGACCTTAGTCCAGTGGGAGCACCCATAGAAGCAATGCGTCAAGCAGGGCTAGGGGTTTTAACTCCACAGACGATGAGTACGAACGCCTCACAGTCACCAATGATACATGCAGGGAACATCTCACTGCAGGGTTTCACAGTGCAACAGCTAAACGAGTGGCTAGAAAGACTTATACTTCACAAAAGACTACAGTGACTACAGCCGAACCAGGAAAGGAGAGGCAAGATGAGTACCTAAATCTTGTAAGATCGGGGGCAGAAGCTGCTGAGTTAGTGGAAGGTACGATGGGAGTAAATAGATTGGAGTCATACACGGAAGCAGAATTAAGATTCCTATGTCCCAAGATTACCAAAGAAGTAGGCAAGGTGCATCAGAGATTAGCGAACCTGGCAGACGAATACAATATTGATATCGGAAAAACTAAACATCTGAAAAGAAGTTACAGACTAGATTTTGACTCCAAAGATTTTGAGCACATGAGGTCTGCTGGAATGAAGGCACATTTGAAAGAATTGTTACAAAGTGCGCAAATTTGGGGTGCATTGGAAAAATGGGAAGGCAGATGGGCAAAGAAAAGAGATAAGAAAAGGGTGACAGTCCAGGGTCAAATCAAGCCAAGGCCTCCCCGATGTGGAGTCAGTAAAAATATTACCCATGAGAGAAACAGCTGGTGGTGTCTTAGTTCATGTACCATGGTCCAGAGCAGACATCCTATCTTTTACTGATGATTATCCTAGATTGAGGGAGAAACCGATCGAGTGGTACCAACAAACAGACAGGTTTGTGAAACTTGCAAAGTGTCTTTGGGAAGATTTGAATACCTTGTTTAAAATCATTGTTCCGCCTGATTTGTGGCTCGAGTGTAAAAGAGGAGTGGTTTGGCCAACAAAGGAGCCAGCAAGGGATAAGGTGACCGGGGCACCCTCTGAAGAGGTGATGAAATATTATCATAAGGTGATTGAGTTTTTGAAACAAAAGGTGTCGCCGAAGGCGACTGATTGGCAGAAGATTGACCGGACCTCTCAAGAGGTTAAGGAATCAATACATGCTTACTATGAGAGATTGCTAAAGGCATTCAAACACTACAGTGGTACTGAGACTATTGAACCGAAAGACATGAACTATCTTGTGTTTAGGTTCGTCGAAGGGTTGAGACCAGAAGTTAGCCAGATGATTAAGAATCATTTGATTTCTTGGCAAGCGAAGCCGATTGATGAAGTGTTGCAGTATACTAAATACTGTAGTGATGAGATTGAGCTGAAGCAGAAAAAGCTGAAAGAGAAAGTGATGGTGATGCAGATAAGGGCTGCACAGGCATGAATACAGGGAAATGGAGTTCAACAAATGATACAGCAACAACCGCAAATGAATGGTGCGTTTCAGACACAGCCGAGAGGCCGAGGTCGGGGGTTTGTGAATCGCGGTCCGGACTTGAATACCGTTGTGGTTCAAAATGATGTACAAGGGGTGAAAAGGATGTCACCATGTCACGCGTGCGGGGCGTGGGGTATTGGAAACGGGAATGCCCAAATGTGGTGCAGGATGGTGGTGTTCAGCAGAGCACTAATGTCAGTACATTACAAAATGTAAGAGGTCAAAAAATGAGACATCAAAACCCAAATTTTCAGAATAACCTGGTACAAATGCAAGGGGTACAGCCCATGCAGCAGATGCAAATGCCGCGTTTCCAGCCAGCGCAAATGCAACCAGCACAACAGCAGGTTCCCATGGTACCTAGACAGCAAATGCAATTACCAATGGCTCCAATGGGACAGCAACAGGTGATGCTTCCTCAACAGGTCACAGGTCAAGTAATGAGCCAAAATAACACAGTACAACAGTTTCGATTACGAAGTGAAAGTGGCATGAATGGAGAGTGGTCAGATGATAGCTCAGACAGCGAAGAATGTAGGCTTGCAGCATCCTTAGAGGTGGATCAGAGAGGTCCATATGTGGAAGGAAAAGTGATGGGTTACAAAGTCTCATTTTTGGTCGATACCAGAGCTACACGCTCTACGGTCAGAAGTGCAGAGGTTCCAAAATTACCACTTTCGGGACGTACCATAAGGGTAGTCGGAGTAGCAAATCAGTATCTGACAAATCTGATTACAGATCCAGTACAGGTTGAGATCGGCAACTTCCAGGGGCTACATAGGTTCGTAGTCTGTGATTCAAGTCCAGTATCCTTACTGGGAAGGGACTTGCTGTGCAAGACAAAATGTTCGATTACTTGTTCCAATGATGGAATCAAAGTACAGACAAATAGTGACGATGAAGGAGACGAAGGTCAGTTTTTAGAGGAAGAGACGGGGACAACAAATGAGGATTATCCTTTAATTACCTTGTTCCCAATGCTTACAATGATTGATTTACCTGTCGAGTTGCAGGGAACTGTGACAGAAAAGGTGTGGGATTTGACAGGAAAGGAAGTGGGACTAATAAAAGGCGTGGAACCAGTTAGAGTACAGGTAAAGCCGAATGCGGTGTTTCCCCAGGTGCCACAATATCATCCGGCACAAGATGTCCTTATCGAAGGGTCTCAGATAATTGCAGACTTTCTGAGACAGGGAGTCCTGAAAGAAGTCTTGAGCAGTCCATGTAATTCTCCAATAATGGGTTTGAAAAAGCCCTGTGGAAAAGTTTGAATTGTGCAGGACTTGAGAAAAATAATTGAGATTGTGGTAAAATGTTGCCCCGTAGTGCCCAATCTAGCAGTGATCATGTTTCAGGTTCCATGTGATGCTGAGTGGTTCACCGTTATAGACCTGTCACAAGCCTTCTTTTCGATACCTCTTCATGAGGACAGCCAATTTTTGTTCAGCTTCAAATTCCTGGATAAGGTGTACAGTTGGTGCAGAATTCCTTAAGGGTTTTCTGAATCACCGTCCATCTTTAAGCAGATACTGAAAAAGAATTTGGAATCCTTAGTACTGCCTTTTAACTCGACCCTAGTGCAGTACATTGATGATTTGCTGATTGCATCTAAAACTAGGGACAACTGTAAATACGATACCATTGCCTTGCTGAATCATTTGGGAAAGAACGGGCACAAGGTGTCATCTAAGAAGCTGCAATACTGTCAGAAAGAGGTGAAATATCTAGGGCATCTAATCGAAAAAGGGTCCAGGAGAATATCAAAAGAAAGGATAACAGCCATTTTGCAAATGAACCCTCTAACGACAAAAAGGGATGTCAGAATGTTTCTGGGAATGGTGGGCTACTGTCGCCAGTGGATACCCAACTTCTCAATCATCTTGAAACCCTTAATAAGACTGACAGGCAAAGAAATCAAGGATGAGCCGTATACCATAGCCTTGTCCAAAGAAGAGCTTGAGTCATTTATGGAATTGAGAGAGTGCATGTGCAAGGCACCAGCGTTAGGCATGCCTGATTATACGAAACCTTTTCTACTGTTTTGTCATGAACGTGATGCTTGTTCTTTGTCTGTTTTGACACAGGTCCATAGAGGTGCAAATCGCCCTGTAGCATATTTTTCAGCTACCTTGGACCCCGTCGCAGCAGCCTTACCGGGTTGTTCGCGCACAGTTGCAGCAGTTGGTCAGAGCCTTACGCAGTGTGAAGGCATAGTCATGGGATATCCCCTAACAGTAATGGTTCCGCATTCAGTTGAAATTTTGTTGACTCGAACTAAAACTCAGCACATGACAAATGCTCGTCTCACTAAGTATGAGACAATCATACTGGGGTCACCAAATGTCTCACTAAAACGATGTACTGTATTAAACCGGGCAACTTTACTTCCTGTTGAAAATGCTGAAATCAACAATGAGGAAGTATTCGAACATGACTGTCTTGAGGTAACAGAATAATGTACCAAACCTCGACCAGATATTCAGGACACACAGCTGAAAGAAAATGACTGTATCATGTTTGTCGATGGGTCCTGTTTAAGAGATTCTGTTGGAACACTGAGAGCTGGATATACCGTATGTACCATAGCTGGTATCATTGAAGCCTCCTGGCTCGAGAGAGTGTTCTCCGCATAAGTGGCAGAATTAATTGCCCTTACCAAGGCATGCCACGCAGCTGTGAACTTGAGAGTCACTATCTATACTGACAGTAGATATGGATTTGGGATTGTACATGATTTTGGCCAACTTTGGTCACAGAGAGGTTTCATGACCTCTTCTGGTTCCCCTGTGAAAAATGGTGAACAAATAAAGGATTTGTTACATGCAATTCAGTTACCTCTTGAAATTGCCGTGGTGAAATGCAATGCTCATGTTAAGTCGCAAGACTTTGTGTCCATGGGAAACGGTTATGCAGATCAAGTCGCAAGGTTTTGCACAATGAACTGTATATCATTCAAGGAACAGTGGGAATTGTTGCCGCAAACTGACAATGACACATGTTTGAACCTTGCATTAAGGGTGGTCGATACACTAGATGAGTTAAAAACATTACAAGGGCGTGCAAGCAAAGAGGAAAAACGTTCCTTGCAGAGAATGCAATGCGTTCAGAGGGCTGATGATTTGTGGGTCTCAGAGGAAGAAAAATTAGTCCTGCCAAACAGTCTTCTGTCTCATTTTGCCAGACTATATCATGGACAGGCTCACCTTGGGAGGGATGCAATGATCAGGTCATTTAAAATTGACTGGTTCAACCCAAAATTCAGACATGCTGCTGAGGTTATTTGTCACAGGTGCATCATCTGTCAACAGATGAATGCTGGAAAGGGGACAGTGGTAACTTGTTGGTGATTGTGTGTGTTTTCAGTCACTGGATTGAGGCATACCCCACACGTGGAAATGACAGTCTTACAGTTGCAAAGCTGCTACTTAGGGAACTAATACCAAGGTTCGGGTTTCCGGTCTCTATATAGTCCGATAGGGGCAGACACTTCGACAATGAGGTGATTAAACTTCTGTGTGCCGCACTACACATCGAACAAAAGCTGCATTGTAGGACTAGTAGAGCAAATTAATGGTACTTTGAAATCGAGAATGGTAAAGATGTGCGCAGCTACCAATATGAAATGGCCGGATGCATTGCCCTTAGTGCTGATGTCAATGAGAAACACCCCTGACAAGAAAACAGGACTATCCTCCCATGAGATCCTCATGGGTAGAGCTATGAGGTTGCCAGCAGTACCTGCAAAAGCTCTAGTGAATATCACAGATGATATGGTGTTGGACTACTGCAAAGGTTTGGCTGATGTGATTCGCTCTTTCTCTCACCAGGTAGGAGCTAACACATTGCCACCGATTGGAGATCCAGGCCACACCCTACAAGCCGGTGACTGGGAGGTTGTCAAGAAGCATGTGAGGAAGTCGTGTTTGGAACCACGCTGGAAGGGGCCATATCAAGTAATCTTGACAACTACTACTGCTGTGAAGTGTGCAGGAGTTCCAAATTGGATACATGCCAGTCACACAAAGAAAGTGACATGTCCTGCTGATGAGGAACTTGAAGTTTCCGGCACAACAGTCTCAGAAAGAGAAGTCTCAGGGCCAGAAAACAGCCAAGAAGGAACTGAGACTACAGGAGAGCCCACGGAGAACAGCCTCATCCAACAAACAGTGCATGAGTTCAAGAGAGGTGACAGAGTGCCTATCTCAGTAGAGGCAGCAGGAGAACTAAGTCAAGGAGAAGTTCTCCCAGAAGTAGACGGATACGGGTTAGAACTTGAACCCGTTACAGATCAAGAAGAAGAAGAAGAAGAAGGAGAAATAATAGAAAGAGATCAGAGTGTGCCAGCATCCTCTGAGCCAGCTGCAGGTCCATCAAGTGAAAACACCATATCACAAGAGGAGGGTGCTGTCCAACGTCCTGAAAAGATACATCAAAAGAAGACGCATAAGGGTGATACCTGGCCAGAGAAAACACTGTTAAGAATAAGAAACATACCAAATGAAACAATAACAGAGGAGAATGATACATCCCAAGTGGAAGACCTACATGAAGGAGAACAGCAAAGTGAATGAAGGCTGAAAAGAAAGAGAGTCTCAAACAGAAGATATACAGGTCCTGAATGGGCATATGCTACAACATCTGAATGGCAACAAGAATTCCTAGCATTCTGTTTTGATCGAGAAGTACCAGGCCAATACTACGGTACCTGAACCAATCCAGAGGAAAGACCTGGTTAAAATTGAAAATCTGAAAAATGAAAAAGGGACTTATAAATTACCGAATGTGACATTAGAACTGGATTCGACTAGAGAAACCTGATTATGACAAGCTGCTAGCCTGATTTGACAAAGGGGTCCTGGAGTGAGTGAAGACGCTGTAAATATATGCAAAGAGCAAGAGAAAAGTTTAAATCATCCTTAAGTTGATTATTGATCTGTTATCTGATTCTATACAGACATGGTTTACAATAGAGGTAGTAACAAAGGGAGTAAGGTGTGTGGTTGACTAGGTCTTATAATAGGTATTGTTTGTGCAATAATAATTGTGGGAGTGATTGTGGTAATGCCGTGGTTAGAGAAAGAGACTATTAACGCTACTTCAAAACCTGAGACTACAACCCTAACACCGTGGGAAAGATTTGAGCAGGATGCAAGACATTTGCATGAGGGAACTAATTCAAAAGGGGAACTTTCTACTAATGTCTTCTATCGCTTACTAAATGAGTGTGTGGAGACCATGGATGCGCAAGACTGTTATGTGTGCACTAAAATTCCTTCATCTGTGCAAGAAGGGGTTACTTACCATAGCCTTCCTCTAACCTACGGGATTAGCTGTAGTTTACTACTAACCAGATTCTATAATCAAGAGCATGTACAATACTTTTATTCAAATCTGGATGTTGTGTTTTCTTTTGTGCCTGTGATCGAATTCCTGAACAAACTAGCTAAGGAACATGATATAAAAATAGTTAGAGGATTCTTTGAGCCGACGCTTACATTCGGGACCGCTTATGCACATCGCAATAATTTGACTTGCTTACTATCACCTGTGGAGAAAAGATTTTTAGATCATACTGATGATAGACGCAAAGCATTAAAAGAAAGATTAGAAAAAGGATTAGAAAAACGCACATATGCAAATGATTATGCTTACACTGCAATTAAAACACAAGGCAAATTCGCTATAGATGCATTACATGTAGTCAGGCTTTGTATATGTAGGCCAAAATCTGAGCAGGACAATTTGTTTGCGGGAACGAGTGAATGCAGACATGTGTTTTTGTTTCAGAGTAAGTGGACATTTATGTTGAATGGACAGGATCCAGCGATCCCTGGGATCTACTACATCTGTGGGCTTAATGCTTATTACCGTCTCCCTAACGGATGGTATGGGACATGTTATTTGGGAATAGTTTTCCCAAAGATTTACCAGATTGATGACTTAAAACAAATACCTAAAACGTCTGAATTACAACATACTAGACAAAAACGAGAATCAGTGGCTGCTGTCATTGGTGACATATTTGGAGCTATAATCCCTTCAGTGGGGGTTATCTTGAATTCTATGAAGATTCAAAAGTTGTCTACTATCGTGGATAACATGCTGACAAACTTCACAGGGGCTATACTCCTGATGGATACTGAACTTGCTGCAGAAAGGGCTATGACTCTTCAAAATCGACTTGCTTTAGACATTCTTTTAGCAAAGAGTGGAGGGGTCTGCAAGATGCTTAACGAGCGCCATTGTTGCTCGTTCATTCTGGATCATAGCAAAAAGATTAGAGGTATGCTTACTAACCTAACTAGAGATAGTGTGGATTTGAAGGAACCTGGAGTGTTGGAGAAATTTGGAAAAGGAATTGCCAGAGTAGGGAGCTGGTTTACCAACATTTGGAATGGGGTGCTTGCAAAAATACTAATGGGTCTATTAATTGTCCTGGCTTGTCTATTAGGATTATGGGGGGCATGCAAAATCAATGATAAAATCAAGAAAAACTGGACTAAAAGAACCAGAAGAAATGAAGAAATTGAAAGAGAGAAAATGTTCAATGAGATTTGGGAAAGTTCACATAAAGGGCAAGATGTTGAAATGCGCATTATGCGCAAGGTGAAAAGTTAAAAATGAAAGGTCTAAGGGAAAGGTTTGTGTGATGACGAGCGTCATCAGAGGAGGGACTGAGAGAGTGTAGTTTAAATAATACATATATTAAAAAGAAATGCTTATATCAATTCTCAACGATGCTGCATAGAAAACGATAATAATAGTGATTATGCTTAAACGTGCATTTGAATTATGACTATAATGTGTGTGGTCACCAATGTATATGCAAACTAGTAACTCATAAATAAAATCATTAATGCTATGGTTAATCAAGTTATATTAACATTTATGATATTGCATTTATATTAAAAATCTCATAGGCCTTAAGTTAGCGTGAGCTGTGGGTTTTAGCTGCCTGGCTCTCATATTAAAAGCATTTTTCTGTTTTCCAGTGTGCTGACTCGCAAAGGGCCATGACCCTGCAAATGTTCTTTTCTTCAACTTGGAAGATGACTGTATCATTACAATTCTGTTCTCATCCGCATACTTGCTACCTTAGTTTAAGTTTTATGCACAAGATTGAAACAAATGTAGATTAATGTAATGTACAAGGACGTTTAAACCATGGACAAAACAACTCATGACCCGAGAAGACGTGCCAAGATGTGAAATAATCCCTGGATGTCCCACCTCCGAAGACGTCAATTATGAAGACCAATCAAAGTGTTATGAATAAATGTGGGGTGACAATTGGAATTACCTAATGTATAATTTGATAGGTTAAAGATAGTGGGGTATAGTAAATGTCCAATAGAATTTTGGGGGAAGGTATTACGAAAAAGGGATAAAAATGCATGTTACAGAAAGGTCGAAAGAACTAGGTAGGGAATGCTATTGATTTTATCCAGAAACTCTGTCACTCTGTTTGGTGACTTTGAGACTTATTAAAACCATCCTCACCCATAGACTGCCCGATTTTACACTTCTCCTCCTTATGAGGGAAGTGCCCCCTGTTCCTTTAGGCGAGTTAGACTGATGGCGTTCTGACTGATGTCCTGAAGACGAAGACTGATCCTGTGTGCTGACCTAACCTTTGGAGGGTAATTATGACAATACAATTTGTAGTTTGTCTGTTTGCTTTGCTTTCTAGGTACCAACTGCTCATTTTGGTAGAGACCATAGCTAGATGTTTTCCAAATTGGTGTTCTAAATTCTTTTGCATGAAGCCCAACATGCTGATGCTGATTAGTGGTTAGGACAGGAGTTCACTTCGACTGACGCAAATAGACAAATGACTGACGTTATGCTATGCTGAACAAACACGTATATGACATTTGCTGTATTCTGATCTATGTTTACGCCGTGTTATGTATTGATGTTTGTGATTCTTGCATTAATGAAATCTTATCACAGTTGCCATATCGTGACTATGCTATTATGCTTCTTGGTATTGAGATTAACTCTTTTGCTCGTAGATTGTAACTAATAGGGAATAAAATACATAAAATTCTATTAACAGGTGTGGTTATTTATGGCTGAAACGTCATGGTTGCGTCAACAATTTGATTAATGTCTTTAACCAAAGTAAAGTGCATTGTGGTGATAAATATTGATGACATTATTGATATATTGCTTGACATATTGATCAGTTATCTCGTCCTACGGTGTCTCTCCACTGGGTCACAAGATTCATTGGCCTAAAACGAGTCCTAATGTGTAATAAATTAACATAAAAGGAAACATTAACACCTTCATGCACAAAATCAATTCTTAGAGCCAATTTTTTCTTTCTATGTTTGATGCAGATTTCAGCACACATGGAAAGATGAATTAACAACCTGAAAAAAAGATAGCTCTTCTCTTTATGTCTCTGCATAGTATGCACACAGTTTTTGCCCAAACTCAGGTTTACAAGTCTTTATAAATTAGGCATTGTATCAAAATACATGGGTGAATGCATAGGAATGCCTATGCTCCACACATCTACCTCCTACCTGATGCAAAGTAAAGCCTGCCTTGCATTACTTTCTATTTACTAAACCATAAAAATCCACGCAAATCAACATAGTAAATGACAAAAAATATTTTGTGCTGGGGCTGCACCACAAAAATGAGGCAGCCAGACACAAAATCTTAGTTAATCTGGCCCACTTTGTTTCAGTCAGTTTGTTTTCCTTCTCTCCCAGTCTCCCCCCATCCTCATCAATGAACCTACTTGTTGCCTAGCAAGTGCATGGAGCATGTTGGAAGAAGAAGAGGAGAATTTGCACCCACATAGGAGGGCTGAGCTTGGAATAGAAACGTTTACCTAGGGTTATTTGAAATATCCTCTCATCGAGTCATCTTAATGAGAAACCACAGCATGGCTCTCCAGTGAGACAATAAGTCTGGGTCCTAAAGCTTCTGCAGATTACATTATTACATTTCAACACATTTTTGCAATGCTGAGTGGCATATTTCGAAGTGTACACCTATTACAATGTTTGCCATACAAGAAAAAGCTAATTTAAAAAGCCTTTTTATTATTATTTTGACATTCTTTAAACTGTAGTGTACTCGCTATCTTGATAAAAAATGTTGCTAAGCAGCGTACTATTGAAAAGAGCATTGTATAAACTAATACTGCTTAGCAATGTTTTATAACGATAGCTAGCATGCTATATGAAAAAGTGTCTTTTTGAATTTTGTTTCTGCTTGTATGAGAAGTGTTGGGACAGGTGCGCCCTTGAAATCGCGGCACTGAGTATACCTAGAATACATTGAAATTTAATTATTTAATATTCAGAAGCTTTAGGACAGCCAGGCTTACGGTCTCATCAGAGAGCCAGGCTGCGGTTTCTCAATAAGATGACTCAGTGAAATACCAAAATGCTAACTGCTACATAGAGGAAATCTTGTGCATGTCCATTTCCCCAGGGGAAATCTGAAAAGTGTGAAGTTTGCTGAGACTTAATGACTTAATTTTTATTGTATATTTGTTAGAAATGGGGTCTTTGGTTGGCAGTCAGGTTACCCCCTGTCCAAGCAAGGACCCTCACTCTAGTCAGGGTAAAGGAGAATCACCCTCAGCTAACCCCTGCTCACCCCTTGGTAGCTTGGCACAAGCAGGCAGGCTTAACTTCAGAGTGCTAGGTGTAAAGTATTTATACCAACACACACAGTAACTCAGTGAAAGACGCTACAAAATGACACAACACAGTTTTAGAAAAATAGAAAATATTTATCTAAACAAAACAAGACCAAAACGACAAAAATATAACATACAGAAGTCAAGTTATTAATTAAAAAGCAAAAGAGTCTTAAATCCTTTTGTAAACAGGTAAAACACTGTTAGCGTTAAAAAGTACCTGGGTAGCGTCAAAATAACATGCACAGGCAAGTGTGCGTCCAAAAAGGTAAGCAGTGCGTTGATTTCTCACCTGCAAGCGAGATTGTGAGTCGTTTCTCCTTCTCTGGTCGGGTTGGCATGTGTCGTTTTTCCTCTCCGCAGGAGAGCGATGCATCAATCTGGGCAGCACTCGGGTCCGGGCAGGCGTTGCGTCGCTTTTCCGCATCCAGCAAGGTTTGCATCAAAAATCCTGCTGCACGGTGATAGCAAAACCGCGCTGTGTGGGTTGCGACATTATGGGCCTCCATTAGCGATGCAGTGCATCATTTCTCCAGCCACGAGCGTCGATCTTATAGCTGCGCTGCAAGCGCTGCATCGATTTCAGCCACGGAGCCAGCAGTGCGTCGTTTCTTCAGCCGCGTCCCGAAGGTTGCGTCGGAAATTTCCCCGCACTGCATTCGATGTGTGGATTTTCAACCTTGGTCTCCCAGCTTCACCTGTCAAGGCCCCAGGAACTGGATAGGGTGCCACTTGGCAGGACAGGAGTCTCAGCAGAGAGTCCAGGTGCTGGCAAGGGAAGTCTTTGACAGCCCAGAGACTTCAACAACAGGAGGCAAGCTCAGGACAAGCCCTTGGAGATTTCTTCACAAGCAGGAGTGCACAACAAAGTCCGGTCTTTGTACCCTTTCACCAGGCAGAAGCAGCAACTGCAGGATAGCTCTACAAAGCTCAGTCACAGGCTGGGCATCACTCTTCCTCAGCTCTTCAGCTCTTCTCCAGGCAGAGGTTCCTCTTGATGTCCAGAAGTGATCTAAAGTCTGTGGTTTTTTGGGCCCTTCTTATATTCATTTTGGCCCTTGAAGTAGGCTTACTTCAAAGAAAAGTCTCTCTTGTTTGTGAAATCTTGCCATGCCCAGGCCAGGGCCCAGACACACACCAGGGGGTTGGATACTGCATTGTGTGAGGGCCAGCACAGCCATTTCAGGTGTGAGTCACCAACCCTCCCCTCCCTCCTAGCACAGATGGCTTTTGCAGGCTACACCCCAGCTCCCTTTGTGTCAATGTCTAGAGAGAGGTGTAAACAGCCCAACTGTCAAACTGACCCAGACAGGTAATCCACAAGCAGGCAGAGTCACAGAATGGTTTAAGCAAGAAAATGCTCACTTTCCAAAAGTGGCATTTACAAACACACAATCTCAAAATCAACTTTAGTAAATGCTGGATTTTTAAATTATGGGCCCAGAGACCCCAAGCTCCACATGTCTATTCGCTCCCAAAGGGAATTTATGCTTTAATCATATTTAAAGACAGCCCCCATGTTAACCTATGAGAGGGATAGGCCTTGCAACAGTGAAAAACGAATTTGGCAGTATTTCACTGTTAGGACATATAAAACACATTAGAATATGTCCTACCTTAAAGATACACTGCACCCTGCCCGTAGGGCCTCCTAGGGCCTACCTTAGTGGTGCCCCACATGTAAGAAAAGGGAAGGTTTACGCCTGGCAAGTGGGTACACTTGCCAAGTCGAATTGGCAGGTTAAAACTCTACACACAGACACTGCAGTGACTGGTCTGAGCCATGTTTACAGAGCTACTATTGTGGGTGGTACAACCAGTGCTGCAGGTCAACTAGTAGCATTTGATTTACAGGCTCTGGGCACCTCTAGTGCACTGTACTAGGGACTTATCAGTAAATCAAATATGCCAATCTGGATAAACCAATTACATACACATTTTGTATAGGAGCACTTGCACTTTAGCACTGGATAGCAGTGGTAAAATGCCCAGAGTAACAGAAACAGCACAAATAGAGTCCAGCACACATCAACAACCTGGGAAACAGAGGCAAAAAGTTAGGGGAGATCACGCCAAGGATGCCAAGTCTAACACGTGTCCCCCCCAGCTGAAAGTGGGGTGCAACTACCCCACCTCATGGGAGTTCTCATCACTAAGGCGGAAGAATCTGGACAGACCTTCAGCACTGGCGAGTTCTGTACCAGGGGGGTGTTCCACCATAAATTCCACCTCTACAGTTTTGGATTCTCACCCCTCATCTGCATTAACCATCTGAGGGGCCTATGGTCGGTCTGAACCCGGAAGTGAGTCCCAAACAAGTAGGGTCTTAGCTTCTTCAGCACCCAAACCACAGCAAAAGCTTCCCTTTCTATGGCACTCCACCTACGGTCCCTGGAAGTAACCTCCTGCTAATGAAGGCTAGGTTGATCTAGGCCCTCTTCATTAAGCGCTGAGAGTACTGCTCCAATACCATGCTCTGAGACGTCTGTTTGCACAACAAGCTCCGTGGAGTAGTCAGGTGCCTTCAGCACAGGTGCTGTGCACATGGCAGCCTTCAGGGCATCAAAAGCGGTCTGGCAGGTCTCTTTCCAGATCACCTTCTTTGGTTGCTTCTTAGAAGTCAACTCAGTCAAGGGAGTAACAATGGTACCATACCCCTTGACAAACCTCCTGTAGTAGCCATTGAGGCCTAAAAAGCCTCTCACCTCAGTCTGGGATTTGGGAGGCTGCCAAGCCAGAATGGTGTCAATTTTTGGCTGTAGGTTCAACACCTGGCCACTCCCTACCTGGTGTCCCAAGTACACCACAGAACCCTGCCCTATTTGGCACTTGCTTGCGATAATAGTGAGGCCTACCTTTTGCAGGGCCTCCAACACTCTGCAGATGTGTTGCAGATGTTCCTCCCATGTGGAACTAAAAACAGCAATGTCATCCAGGTAGGCAGCACTGAGCTCATCCAGCCGGGCCAACACCTGGTTGACCAACCTCTGAAAGGTGGCAGGGGCATTCTTCATCCCAAATGACATCACTTCAAATTGAAAGTGCCCATCTGGAGTAGAAAATGCAGACCTCTCCTTGGCCCCTTCAGTCAAGGTAATCTGCCAATATCCAGACGTTAAGTCAAACGTGCTGAGGTAGGTGGCAGCTCCCAACTGATCAATGAGCTCATCAGCTCGTGGGATGGGGTGTTGTCAGTCTTGCTGACCGCATTGGGACCCCGGTAGGCCACACACAACTGGAGTTCTGGAGTGGCACCAGGTGCAGCAGCCTTTGGGACCAAGATCACAGGGTTGGCCCAGGGACTGCTGGAATGCTCAATAACCCCTAGGGCTAACATTTTGGATACCTCATCCTTAATGCTAGCCAAGACCCTGTCAGTCACCCTGTAAACTTTCTGTTTAATGGGTGTACTGTCCCCAGTGTCCACATCATGTGAGCACAAGTGTGTGACCCCTGGGATCAGGGAAAACAGTGAAGCAAACTGTCCCAACACCTGGTGACAGTCCCTCTGCTACTCTGCAGTCAGGGAGGGGGAGAGGATCTCTCCCTCCACAGACCCATCTTTTTTTCCTGCAGACAGGAGGTCAGGAAGAGGCTCGCTCTCCTCCTCCACTCCATTATCTTTTGCAAGGAGTATGGACAGTTTAGTCCGCTCAAAGTGTGGTTTGAGGCGGTTTACATGCAGGACCCTTAAAGAGTTCCTGGGAGTCTGCAAGTCCACCAGATAGGTGACTTCACTCTTGCGCTCCACCACCTCAAAAGGCACAGACCACTTGTCTTGAAGTGCCCTAGGCTTCACTGGTGCCATCACCAACACTTTTTGACCAGGTTGAAACTCGACCAGAGTGGCATTCTGGTCATACCACTGTTTTATATCCTCCTGGCTTGCTTCCAGGTTCTCCTGTGTGAGACCCCTGAAGTGGGCAGTCTGGTTTCTCAGAGCCAGCATGTAGGTAAATACAGCCTTGGGGGGTTTACGAGGAGCTTTTTCCAAAGCCTCCTTCACCAGACTTAAAGATCCCCTCACAGGGTGGCCATAGATCAGCTCAAATGAACTAAACCCAAGTCCCTTTTGAGGCACCTCCCTGTAAGCGAACAGAAGGCATGGAAAGAGGACGTCCCACTTCCACCTCAAGGTCTCTGACAGGCCCATAATCATGCCTTTCAAGGTGCGGTTGAATCTCTCAACCAGACCATTGCTTTGGGGGTGGTAAGGGGTGGTGAACTTGTAGGTTACTCCAGACTCCTTCCACAGAAACTTCATATATGTAGATATGAAGTTGGTACCCCTATCAAATACCACTTCCTTGGGGAACCCTGTGTAGGTAAAAACCCCCATCAGTGCACACCCACAACAGGGGAAGTCATTGACTTCAGAGAAATGGCTTCTGGGTACCGGGTGGCATGGTCCAGCACCACCAGGATGAACCTATTGCCCATGGCTGTCTCGGGAACTAGAGGCCCCACAATGTCAATACCAACCCTTTCAAAGGGGGTACTAACAACAGGAAAAGGTTGGAGGGGAGCCTTACATTTCCCCACACTTTTGCCCCTTGTCTGACAAGTTTGGCAAGACCTACAATGAGCATCTGAGTGCTTGCGCATTAGGGGCCAGTAAAAGTAGGCGACAAGCCTCTCAAAGGTCTTGTCCTGCCCCAAATTTCCTGCTAAAGGCACATCATGAGCCAACCCCAGTAGGAAGGCCCTGAAGCACTGGGGTACCACCAGCACACGCGCTGACCCAGGCTCAGGAACCTTAGGCTCACTATACAGGAGGTCGTCCTCCCAGTAGATCAGTTGTGAGCCTGGCTCCTTGCCAGCCACCTGGTCTGCAGCCTGCTGCCGCAAACCCTCCATAGTAGGGCATGTCTTCTGTGCTGCACAGAATGCTTCCCTGCTGGGCCACCTTCCTGCTGCCACTGTGACAGCTCAGGGACCTCCCCCAGTTCAGCCACCTGTTCCCCTGTAGGCTCTGGGGCGTCACCCTCAGGCTCTGCCTCCTCCCGTACCATGGGAGCTTCTGGGGCCGTTTTCCCCTGCCCCCTGCCCTTCCTCTTTTTGACGGTCCATTGGGCAACTGTTTCAGGCTCCAGGGGCTCTTGACCACCCTGATGGGCTGCCATTGACATGGTGGATATGCATACCCACCCAGGCAGACCCAACATCTCCAAGTGTGACCCGTGTTCCACCTAATTCCAAGGGGAATCCTCCAGGTCATTGCCAAGCAAACAATCTACAGGCATGGTTGGACTCACAGCTGCCTTCAAGGAACCTGCGACCCGCCCCATTCAAAGGCAACCTGTGCCACTCTACACAGGCGCTCTGAGTTGTCCACTGCAACTACTTGGTGAAGTACACGATGATCAATCTGCTCTTCAGACACCAGGTGAATCCTCACTGTAATCACACTGGCTCCTGTGTCTCTCAGAGCCTCCACCCTCTGTCCATTGATGGTCACCCACTGCCTGTACTTCTTAGTGTTCTCAGGTGCTAGGGTTCTCTGGACCATCTCACTGTTCCCTAGTGAGACAAGGGTCATCTCAGCTGGCTCCCAGCCACCTGGAACTAACTCCTACCCAAGCGCTACACTAGCCAAACCCTGGGACTACACACCAGTGGGTGCCGGTGTACTCTTGGGGCATTTGGGAACCCCCCTTACATGACCCACTTGGTCACATGCATAACACTTATGTAGGGGACCCCCTGCCATTGACTTCCCTTTGGAGAACCATGGCTTCTACTCACTGGGGGTCTGGGAATATTTACTTTGGGAATCAGATTGGGGCCCTTTAGAGAACTCCCCCTGTTTATCCTTACCCCCCTTTCTTCTGAGAGGGACCCTGCCCACCTTTGGCGTGGTCTCCCCCACACCTCTTTTGGGCCCTGGTACTCTCCCAGTGGTTCGCTTCCTGTGCAAGCTTCCTGGGATCAGTCAGCTTGCTGTCAGTTAGGTACTGGTGCTGCTCTGGAAAACATAAAGGGGGTCATTACAACATTGGCGGTAAAAGCCGCTTACCGCCGTGTAGAAGACCGCCAACACACCGTGGCGGCAGCGGAATTCCACCACAGTCATTATGACCCACTGCTCGGAATCCGCCAAAATTGAGACACCCACACAAGTCTGCCACACCAAAGGTCAGTGATAAACTGGCGATAACAAAACCGTCATGCCAACAGGAATACGCCCACACTATCACGACCCACCAATCCACGTGGTGGTCTTTAAACCGCGGTATTCCATTGGCGGTACACACCGCTGCACTCAAAATACACACACATATACAAAACACTACCACATTGGACAATTCCAAATACACACACCTGATACACATACACACACCACTCCCACACACCCAATACAATATAAAACACCCACCCACATCACCCACAAACCCCTACTACCAAAAATTCAGAAAGAAGGCCAGAGACAGACACCACAATCTACAAACAAGCATCCACAGGCACTCAACACCATCACTCACACAACATCCACGCACCTCACACAACACACCACTAAATATCACCCCACACATCACAACACACACCAACCCACACATCACCCACACCACCTCATGGCACGGCAAATACACCCCAGGTTCTCTGAGGAGGAGCTCAGGGTCATGGTGGAGGAAATCATCCGGGTAGAGCCACAGCTATTCGGATCACAGGTGAGGCACACCTCCATAGCTAGGAAGATGGAGCTATGGCGAAGAATAGTGGACAGGGTCAACGCAGTGGGACAACACCCAAGAAATAGAGATGACATCAGGAAGAGGTGGAACGACCTACGGGGGAAGGTGCGTTCTGTCGTCTCAAGACACCACATTGCGGTTCAGAGGACTGGCGGCGGACTCCCACCTCCTCCCCCACAACTAACAACATGGGAGGAGCAGGTCTTGGCTATTCTGCATCCTGAGGGCCTTGCAGGAGTAGCTGGAGGAATGGACTCTGGTAAGTCAAATCTTAACGATTACATCCCCCACCCTACCTGCATGCTATCACATACCCCCACCCTCGCCCTCACCCCCATCACTCCAGCTCCTCACAAATGTCCCAATACCACAAACGACCCATCCCAACACCAAGACCTGCATGCAACCCCAAAGCATGGACACCCATCACCAAAGCATGGCCACTGCACATACCCATACACCCCCCAAACCATTATCACACAAGGTCCCACACAGGAATGCAAACACTGGGGTACACGGTCACCCACCCATTGCACACCATGGCACTCACAGATGCATTAATCATGCTTTTACACCCCTGCAGGACCCCTACCCAATGTCACCGGACAGGAGGGTCCAGACATGTCCACACCACCAACAGAAGAGGCCCACAGTGATGACAGCAGCTGTGTCCAACTGGATCTAGACGACCAGCCCGGCCCATCTGGGACCTTGGGACAGTCGGTTCCCCTCACACAGTCACAGGCCACTACAGAGCTTCCCCCCTCTGTAAACACCAGCACAGCACCCACCCAGCAGGCCCATACCTCTGTCCCCAGGACACATCAATCGCAGTGTGTCCACCACTACAGGGAACCCAGGCTAACACACCACCCCAACAACAACAGGGACCTGGGGGCAGTGGCAGTGGGCACATGGTACAGGGGACAGAGGCCCAGGGAAACAAGGGAACTGGGAGGGCTGCTGTGCGACAGGGGGAGGACAGGCCCATGGAACCCACTCTCCACGAGGCCCTCTCCAACATCATGGGAGCCTACCATCATTCCCAGGAGACAATGGCAACGGTTCTGGCCAAGTTTCAGGAGACCCAGCGGCTGCAGGAGGAACAGTATTTGGGCTTCAGGGAGGAACTCAGATCCATCAATTCCACCCTGGGCACCATCGTAGGGGTGCTGAAGGAAGTCCTCAACACCAGGAGGGACACTGGGGCACAAAAAGGGGCCCCTGACACTAGCCTGGACGATGAACTGCCCACCACCTCTGCCGGTGCTAGTGGACAGGAGGCATCGCCACAGGACCACCACACCAGCACCCCACCCCCTGCAGATGGAGAACCACCCTGCAAACGGTCCCTGAGATCCAGGACAAAGACAGAGAACGATGCTAAGGCCCCCACCAAGAAATGAGACCACCCTGATTGTCATCCTTTTGTCCCACCTTGTCACCCTGTCCATCCTCAAACTGCCCCAGCTCCACTTCATATGCCCCTTTGGACAATGCACCTGTGAGACTAACAGCTTGGACTCTGCCATGGACATTCCTCCACCATCACCCCTCACCATTTAACAAACCCCTCCAATATTGAGCACTTAAATAAACACCCTTAAAGCACAAACCAATATGGAGTCTGTCTGTGATTTTGAATTAGTGTATTACCAATTACAGTGACAAAATGCTCTTTCAATGGTAATGTCAACATACCTATGTCACACAGCTATAGTCCATGAGGAAACAAAGCAGATGTCACGCAGTGGGTCCCACATCTGTGAAATCGTAAGATAAAGTGACAACTCAGTGACCATACACTGGGTGAAAAGGACAGACAGTAGAGAGGTAGTAGTGTTAAAGTACATATGGTAGGCAGGTTTGTCTTACCTGTGTCTCACTGGAAGTATTGCAGGATCACAGAGTTCCTGTTGTCGATGTCCTCTTCTTCTGCTTCCTCGTCTTCACTGTCCCCAGGCTCCACAGCTGTCACAACACTTCCATCTGGACCATCCTCCTGCAGAAAAGGCACCTGTCATCGCAAAGCCAAGTTGTGAAGCATACAGCAGGCCACGATGATCTGGCACACCTTCTTTGGTGAGTAGAATAGGGAACCACCTGTCATATGGACGCACCGGAACCTGGCCTTCAGGAGGCCGAAGGTCCGCTCTATAATCCTCCTAGTTCAGCCATGGGCCTCATTGTAGCGTTCTTCTGCCCTTGTCCTGGGATTCCTCACTGGGGTCAGTAGCCATGACAGGTTGGGGTAACCAGAGTCACTTGCAAATGGCGAGGGACAACTGTTAGACACACACTAACTCTTAGGGATATCCCCAGACCCAGACAACTATTCCCACTGATTTGGTTCCAGGTGCTCACCTAGTAGCCACACACGGTGCCTCTGTATTTGCCCCATCACATAGGGGATGCTGCTATTCCGCAGGATGTAAGCCTCATGCACTGAGCCAGGGAATTTGGCATTAACATGGGAGATGTACTGGTCTGCCAAACACACCATCTGCACATTCATCGAATTGTAACTCTTCCGGTTTCTGTACACCTGTTCACTCCTGCGGGGGGGACCAAGGCCACATGTGTCCCATCAATGGCACCTATGATGTTGGGGATATGTCCCAGGGCATAGAAGTCACCTTTCACTGTTGGCAAATCCTGCACCTGAAGGAAAACGATGTAGCTCCCCATGTGTTTCAGCAGGGCAGACAACACTCTGGACAACATGTTGGAAAACATAGGCTGGGACATCCCTGATGCTATGGCCACTGTTATTTGAAATTACCCACTTGCAAGGAAATGGAGTACTGACAGCACTTGCACTTGAGGGGGATCCCTGTGGGATGGCAGATAGCTGACATCAGGTCTGGCTCCAACTGGGCACACAGTTCCAGGATTGTGGCACGATCAAGCCTGTAGGTGATGATTACATGTCTTTCCTCCATTGTCGACAGGTCCACCAGCGGTCTGTACACCGGAGGATGCCGCCATCTCCTCACATGTCCCAGCGGACGGTGCCTATGGAGGACAACAGCGAGCACAGAGTCAACCAACTCAGAGGTACGTAAACACAGCTTACTCAGAAAACTATTCATAACCCGAAATTTGCCTGTATGAGTGTTGAGCCAAGGCCTAGGTATGTGTGACGCAGTTAAAAATGAAGCCATGTGGGCCCCTGAAACGGCAGCTGCCTGACCTGTAAAGTGGGACAATGGGATAAGAGGTAACTGCGCTGGCGTTGTACACCGTTGCGGCGCAATTCTGCATTGGTTAACATTGGACCCTATGGGTCCCAGAAGCCAATGACGATGTACGCCGGTGGTAACGGTACGCACCGCCGCGGACGTGACCGCCATTTTCTATCAGTTCAATCACTCGATACCTGATCTTCGACAGGAGAGGACCTACACTGCAAGTGCTGCTGTGACCTCAGTCTGGAAGAGACAATGGCTCGTGCGTCTGGGGAAAGGGCCCTTGCCTCCAGCACTGAGGAGTTGGAGAAACTCGTGGATGGGGTCCTCCCCCAGTACACGCTACTCTACGGTCCTCCAGACAAACAGGTAAGTACACTGTGAGCATGCTGTATGGGCAATGCCTGTGTGAAATGGGGTAGATGAAAGATAGGGGGGGAATGAGGCGTGCATGAAACAACGGTGAGTGCATGTGCCACATGGCAAGGGTAGGGATGCGGCCAATGACTGTGACGGTGCAGTTGGTAATAACTTTTCTTTTTCCCCTGTACAGTTCTTGTAGGTCAGCGCCCACCAGAAAAAGGATGTTTGGCGTGCCATCGCCAAGGACGTCTGGACCCTGGGGGTCTACCACAGACGGAGCATCCACTGACGTAAAAGATGGGAGGACATTCGCCGCTGGTGCAAGAAGAAGGCGGGGCCCAGCTGGGGATGGCCTCCCAACGTGGGAGGGGTGACCATCGCACCATGACCCCCCTGATGTTCAGGATCCTGGCGGTGGCGTATCCGGAGTTGGATGAGCGCTTGAGGGCATCACAGCAGCAACAAGGGGGTGAGTACACTCTCATTCTGCTGATTCAGCACGCAGTGGAGGTGTCTGGGTGGGGAGGTGGGCTGTGGGTTCCCCTAGGCCAGGGCAAGTGTGCTAGTTAAGTCCCCTTTTTCAGGCAGACCCTGTGGCACCCCACCCCACCTGGGTACAGTGCCAACTACACCTAGTCAGGCTCCTGTGACATCCATGTGTGCAGATATCGGCCATAGCCTTGTAGGCCATGTCCCAGGGATTGAATAGTGGTCCCTAAGTGTGCGGCGTAGTGCAGGGGGCTTCTGTGTCTGTTGTGTCCACCAGCGGTAGCGGTAATGCATGCACTCAACATGTCTTTCTTCTGTCTGCTCCCCCCCTTTTTGTGGTCTCCCTGTACTTGTGTGCATTAGCATCATCAGGCGGAGGAGCAGTGGCTCCGGAGCAGGAGGGAGCTGCATCCCACATGGCCCTGGAGGGCGAGACTACGGACTCCGATTTCACCAGTGGGACGGAGGGCGAGGGGAGCTCCACGGCGGGGACAGGAGATGACACCGGTGATACGGACTCGTCCTCTGATGGGAGCTCCCTTGCGGTGGTGGGCCCATCTGTGCCCCCCGCATCTCCACGTACAGCTGCCACCACCCCCTCCAGCACCGCCCTCCCAGCAGCCCCTCAGCCTTTGCCCCGTGCCCGCTCACCCAGGAGGGTGGGCATCACCTTCGCCCCAGGCACCTCAGGTCCTGCCCCAGTCACCCCTGCTACCCTCAGTGAGGAGGCCATTGACCTCCTCAGGTCCCTCACTGTTTGGCAGTCCTCCATTTTGAATGCCATCCAGGGTGTAAAGAGGCAGTTGCAACAAACCAATGCATTCCTGGAGGGCATTCATTCTGGTCAGGCAGCCCTTCAGCGAGCTTTTCATACTCTGGCCTCAGCACTGATGGCAGCCATTGTCCCTGTCTCTAGCCTCCCCCCTCCAACTTCCTCCACCCAGACCCACAGCCTATCCCAAGCACTCCATCAGACCTGAATGCACACACCTCAACACACAAAGGAAGCTCTGGCAAACATAAGCACCACACATCCCACAGGCACTCACGCAAGCATCACACACATGCAGACATACCAACATCCACGGACTCCACTGTGTCCCCCTCCTCCTCGTCTCCCTCATCCCTCCCAGTCTTGTCTCCACTCACACCTGCATGCACTACATCTTCAGCCACTACGTCCATCACCAGCACTACATCTTCAGCCACTACGTCCAACACCCACCACCACACCCCGCTCACGTGCAGTCACCACCCCCACTACCATTCACACATCCCCTGTGTCCTCTCCCAGTGTGTCTGTGAGCCCACCTCCCAAGGTACACAAACGTAGCCACACACCCATCCAACAGCCATCCACCTCACGACAGCCTCCAGCCCATGCACCTTCACCCAAACTCAGCAAACGTACACCTCCAACGACCACTACCTCTTCCTCCACTCCAAACCCCCTCCATCTACCCGTCCCAGTGTTCCCAAGAAACTTTTCCTGGCCAGTCTTGACCTCTTTCCCTCACCTCCCCCACCCCGTCAGTCTCCTAGGGCCTGACTCTCCAGGTCCCAACCTAGCACCTCAGCCACAACATCAGCGGGACCAGTGGTGCCAGTAGTCACCGGATTATGGAGTGCACCAGGCAGCAGGGCAGCCAGTGTGGCAAGGAGCCACAGCACGGACAGTCCCCCACCTGTTAAGCATCAAAAGTTGGGCAGTGCCCTGCGGGAGAGGGGGAAGACACCAGCCACCAAAGCCGCTCCCAGGGGTACAGGTGGGAGTGTGGAGTCAGCTGCGACACCTTCCAAGGTGGGGAAGGGGCACAAGAAAACCGGTAAGTCTGGGAAGATCAGCATGGCAGAGAAGACCGCTATCAGCCCCGCTGCCAAGGAGCCGACCGCCAGCAGCCCCACTGCCCCAGACAGGACCGCCAGCAGCAGCCCTGCTGCCAAGGAGCCGACCGCCAGCAGCCCCACTGCCCCAGACAGGACCGCCAGCAGCAGCCCCGCTGCCCAAGACTGCACTTCCAGCAGCAGCCCCGCTGCCCAAGAGAGGACCGCCAGCAGCTGAACTGCTGCCAAAGACACCTCCGCCACAAGCACCGCTGCCAAAGACACCGCCGCCACAAGCACCTCTGCCAAGGACACCGCCGCCACAAGCACCGCTAGCAAAGACACCGCCGCCACAAGCACCGCTGCCAAGTACACCGCTGCCACAGGCACCTCTGCCAAAGACACCGCCGCCACAAGCACCGCTGCCAAGGACACTGCCGCCACAGGCACCACTGCCAAAGACACCGCCGCCACAAGCACCGCTGCCAAAGACACCGCCGCCACAAGCACCGCTGCCAAGGACACCGCCGCCACTGGCACCGCTGCCAAAGACACTGCCGCCACAGGCACCGCAGCCAAAGACACCGGCGCCACAAGCACCGCTGCCAAAGACACCGCCGCCACAAGCACCGCTGCCAAGGACACCGCCGCCACAGGCACCGCTGCCAAAGACACCGCCGCCACAAGCACCGCTGCCAAATACACCGCCGCCACAAGCACCGCTGCCAAGGACACCGCCGCCACAAGCACCGCTGCGAAAGACACCACCGCCACAACCACCGCTGCCAAGGACACCGCTGCCACAAGCACCGCAGGCCCATGAGCGCCAAAAGCTCTGACGTTACTGAGGTCACCACGAGCAGGATGAAGCACTCTGGGCACAAGGCCCCCTCCAGAACCAGTGGAGACTGTTATCCACTTGAGAGACTGGCTTTGCACTCCCAGGATAATGCAGTGGGCAAACCACCCACTGTAGAGACTTGAGAGACTGTGGCTTTGCACTCCCCAGGATTGAACAGTGGGCAAACCACCCACTGTAGAGACTTGAGAGACTGTGGCTTTGCACTCCCCAGGATTGAACAGTGGGCATGGGGCCCCCTCGTGGATTTGGCGTTGTGCACTCAACCGGCTGAGGTGCCCACCCTTCCCCTTCCCCCTGAGGTGCCTGTTTTATTTCTATCTTATGCCCCTGCAGTGTTCTCTCCGTCTTGTTCGGGTATCTTGTGTGGGCCTCACCCATGCATTTTGGGCCCAGTGTTCCACGGACTTTAATGGTGGAGTACCTTGGACTAATATTATTGGTGTATATATTTGTAAATAGTGTATGTATATTTTTTTAATACTGAATTTTAATATATTACAATCGTTCACCTCATTTCCTTTTGTCTTTGCATTCTTCCGGGTGGGTTGGGGGGTGTAACTGTTATGTATCATGCTGTATTAGTGTGTGTGTTGTCGTGGGTGAGGGTGGGGGTGGGGGTGGGGGTGTTGCGTGTTGCGTGTGTGTGTCACTGTTTTTTCCCTCCCCTGTGTCGTAGGTGCAGTACTCACCATGGTGTTCGCTGCTGGCGTTCGTGCTCCTGGTAGAGGAGCAAGAAGATAATGGCTGGAAAAATGTGGAGCTCTGGTTCCATGGCGTCCTGGTTCCTCGTGGGATGTGCAGAGGTGAGCGTTTTCCCTTCGAAGTCCTGTTTCCGCCGTGTTTTTGTTCACGGTGAATCCGCCCCGGAAAAGGTGGCGGATTGGTAGGTTGTAATTCTGTGGGCGGTACATTGTGTTCCGCCTGTCTGTTGGCGGTGACCGCTGCTGTGTTTGTTTGTACCGCCGTGGCGGTCAGAGTGTTAAAGTGGCTGTCTATGTTGGCAGTTTCCGCCACGGTCGTAATTCCATTTTTTTAATCCCCGGCCTGTTGGCGGTCTTACCGCCACTTTAACACTGACCGCCAGGGTTGTAATGACCCCCAAACTGTACAAGTGCTCCTAAGTAATCAAATTGTAAAGCCCCTCGTATGTTGTTACCATACTGCCCTTCACCCAACCATCCAGTGACCTGCAGAATGAATCAACACACTCCAACCATGTTTGTGATTCCTTCTTCTTATAGGACCTGAACTTGTCCTTATACTGCTCAGGGGTGAGGCCACATCTTATGAGTAGGGCATCCTTCATGATAGAGTAAGTGGGCCCATGAGAATCCCCTAAGGATGTCAGAGTATCTCTCCCCTCTACCTGAAAGTGCTTCCACAGACCCGCCCCCCAATGAGCTTCAGGGACAAGATTCATGTGGAGAGCAGACTCATACCCCTTGAACCACAAGTATATGTCATCCTCCCTTTTGTAATCCTTTACTTGGTCTTTTGGAATGTGTACCCTCCTCTCAGGCTGCACTGTGCTGTTGCTGCCACCATCTATGCTGGATTTTCTCTTATGATCTACCTCTCTCAAGCTAAGCTCATGAGCCAGCAGTAGCTTCTTCTCCTCAAGGGCCATCTTGAACTTGAGCTTCTCCAGCTCCAATTGGTACTCTCTCTTTGCCTTTCTGTCCTGTAACTCTTCAGGGGTCAGACCCTTGAAGGACACACTGCTACCTGCCCTGGAGACTCTCTCCCTGGACATAACAGGCCCACCCACTATACCATTGTGAATGGATTGCTCCTCTTCCTCCTCATCCTCCTCCTCCTCTGTGTGCCCCTCAGCTTCTTTGGCTGTCACCAAGGCCCTCACCGCCTTTTGCAGCTCCTCCTTCTTGGCGGAGCCCTTAATGGGACAGGCAAAATCTTTACAGAACTACTTCAACTGAGCCACTGTATCACTCTCTAGTTTGCCTAGGTCAATAGCAGCTCCAGCTGGTGCATCTTCAGATTGGGACATGATGAAAAGTCAACAAGGTGCAAAGTTCCAAAGGCAGAAAACAAGTTCCCAATGAAGTTCAAGAAAAGTCAATCAAGGGATCAGCCACAAAATGTAGTACAAAAAGAGTCCCACAGAAAAAAGAAAAAAAATACCAAGACAAGTAGTATGTGGTCACGTAGTGGTCTGAACTCAAAACAGTAGTGTACACTTAATCACTGTATGTCAAGTGCAAATACAAGTCAAATCCCAACCGCTGATCACCAATGTTAGAAATTGGGTCCTTGGTTGGCAGTCAGGTTACTCCCTGTCCAAGCAAGAACCCTCACTCTAGTCAGAGTAAAGGAGAATCACCCTCGGCTAACCCCAGCTCAGCTCCTTAGTAGCTTGGCACGAGCAGGCAGGCTTAACTTCAGAGTGCTAGATGTAAAGTATTTGTACCAACACACACAGTAACTCAGTGAAAAACATTACAAAATGACACAAAACAGGTTTAGAAAAATAGAAAATATTTATCTAAACAAAACAAGACAAAGGGCCTCATTCTGACCCTGGCGGTCATGGATCGCCAGGGCCGGGGACGGAGGAAGCACCGCCAACAGGCTGGCGGTGCTTCATGGGCAATTCTGACCGCGGCGGTAAAGCCGCGGTCAGAAAAGGGCACCTGGCGGTTTCCCGCCGGTTTACCCCTGCCCCAAAGAATCCTCCATGGCGGCGCTGCTCGCAGCACCGCCATGGTGATTCCGACCCCCTTCCCGCCATCCTGGTCCTGGCGGTAAAAACCGCCAGGAACAGGATGTCGGGAATGGGTGTCGTGGGGCCCCTGGGGGCCCCTGCACTGCCCATGCCACAGGCATGGGCAGTTCAGGGGCCCCCTAACAGGGCCCCATTATGATTTTGAGTGTCTGCTTAGCACTGCACCCGTCGCACCCCTTCAACTCTGCCGGCCATTCGGAGCCGGCTTCATTGTTGATGGGGCTTTCCCGCTGGGCCGGCGGGCGGCCTTCTGGCGGTCGCCCACCGGCCCAGCGGGAAAGTCAGAATGACCGCCGTGGTCATTTGACCGCGGTACGGTCTTCTGGTGGTTCCCGCCAGGCGGGCGGCTTCCGCCGCCCACCGGGGTCGGAATGACCCCCAAAATGACAAAAATCCAACATACACAAGTCAAGTTAATAATTTTAAAAGCAAAAGAGTCTTAAGTCCTTTTGTGAGCAAGTAAAACACTGTTAGCATTGAAAAGTACGTGGGCAGCATCAAAATAACACGCACAGGCGAGTATGCATCGAAAAAGGTAAGCGGTGCGTCAATTTCTCACCTGCAACTGAGATCGTGAGTCGTTTCTCCTTCTCCGGTCGGGTCGGCATGCATAGTTTTTCCTTTCTGCCGGAGAGCGATGCATCGATCGGGGCAGCACTCGGGCCCAGGCAGGCGTTGCGTCGCTTTTCCGCACCCAGCAAGGTTTGCATCGAAAATCCTGTTGCACGGTGTTAGCAAAACCACGCTGTGTGGGTTGCGTCATTGCCAGCCTCCGTTAGCAATGCGACGCGTCGTTTCTCCATCCACGAGCCTCAATCTTCCAGCTGCGCTGCAATCGCTGCGTTGATTTCAGCCACCAAGCCGGGGGTGTTTCTTTTCTTCAGCCGCATCTCGAAGGTTGCGTCGGAAATTTCCCTGCACGGTGGTCGGTGCATGGATTTTCAGTCTTGGTCTGCCAGCTTCACCTGTCAAGGCCCCAGGGACTGGACAGGGCACCACTTGGCAGGGCAGGAGTCTCAGCAGAGAGTCCAGGTGCTGGCAGGGGAGGTCTTTGATGGCCCTGAGACTTCAACAACAGGAGGCAAGCGCAGGACAAGCCCTTGGAGATTTCTTCACAAGCAGGAACGCACAACAAAGTCCAGTCTTTGTCCCATTTCACCAGGCAGAAGCAGCAACTGCAGTATAGCTCCACAAAGCACAGTCACAGGCAGGGCAGCACTTCTCCTCAGCTCTTCAGCTCTTCTCCAAGCAGAGGTTCCTCTTGATGTCCAGAAGTGACCTAAAGCCTGTGGTTTTGGTTGCCCTTTTTATACCATTTTTGGCCTTTGAAGTAGGCTTACTTCAAAGGAAAGTCTCTCTTGTTTGTGAAATCCTGCCATGCCAAGGCCAGGCCCCAGACACACACCAGGGGGTTGGAGACTGCATTGTGTGAGGGCAGGCACAACCCTTTCAGGTGTGAGTGACCACTACTCCCCTCCCTCCTAGCACAGATGACTCATCTGGATATGCAGGCTACACCCCAGCTCCCTTTGTGCCACTGTCTAGAGAGGGGTGCAAACAGCCCAGCTGTCAAACTGACCCAGACAGGGAATCCACAAACAGGCAGAGTCTCAGAATGGTTTAAGCAAGAAAACGCTCACTTTCTAAAAGTGGCATTTTCAAACACACAATCTCAACATCAACTTTACTAAAAGACGTATATTTATAAATTGTGAGCTCAGTGGCCCCAAACTTCACATGTCTATCCGCTCCCAAAGGGAATCTACACTTTAATCATATTTAAAGGCCCCCATGTTAACCTATGAGAGGGATAGGCCTTGCAACAGTGAAAACTGAATCTGGCAGTATTTCACTGTTAGGACATATAAAACACATTAGTATATGTCCTACTGTAGGAAGTTGGCTCTGTATGTACTATTTCAAAGTAAGAAATAGCATGCACAGAGTCCAAGGGTTCCCCTTAGAGGTAAGTTAGTGGCAAAAAGAGATAATTCCAATGCTCTATTTTGTGGTAGTGTGGTCGAGCAGTAGGCTTATCAGAGGGTAGTGTTAAGCATTTGTTGTACACACACAGGCAATAAATGAGGAAAACACACTCAAAGACAATTCCAGGCCAATAGGTTTCTATATAGAAAAATATCTTTTCTTAGTGTATTTTAAGAACCACAGGTTCAAGATTTACAAACAATACTTTAAATAAAAGGTATTTCACTCAGGTATCTTATGAACTTTGAATCATCACAATAGCATGTACAGTTTTGGTAAAAATGACCATAAGCTATTTTAAAAATGGACACAGTGCAAAAATCAACAGTTCCTGGGGGAGGTAAGTATTTGTTAGGTTCACAGGTAAGTAAAGCACTTACAAGGTTCAAAGTTGGGTGCAAGGTAGCCCACCGTTGGGGGTTGAGGGCAAACCCAAAGTTACCACACCAGCAGCTCAGAGCCAGTCAGGTGCAGAGGTCAAAGTGGTGCCCAAAACGCATGGGCTTCAATGGAAATAGGGGTGCCCCGGTTCCAGTCTGCCAGGAGGTAAGTACCCGCGACTTCGGAGGGCAGACCAGGGGGGTTTTGTAAGGCACCCGGGGGGACACAAGTAGGCACAGAAAGTACACCCTCAGCGGCACAGGGGCGGCCAGGTGCAGAGTGCAAACAGGTGTCAGGCTTGCAATAGGATTCAATAGGAGACCCGGGGGTCTCTTCAGCGATGCAGACAGGCAAGGGGGGGGTGCTCCTCGGGGTAGCCACCACCTGGGCTAGGAAGAGGGACACCTGGAGGTCGCTCCTGCACTGGAGTTCGGATCCTTCAAGTCCTGGGGGCTGCGGGTGCAGTGTGTTTCCCAGGCGTCGGGTTCTTTGAAGCAGGCAGTTGCGGTCAGGGGGAGCCTCTGGATTCGCTCTGCAGGCATCGCTGTGGGGACTCAGGGGGGGGTCAACTCTGGCTACTCACGGGCTTGCAGTCACCGGGGAGTCCTCCCTGTAGAGTTAGTTTTCCGCAGGTCGACTCGGGGGCGTCGGGTGCAGAGTGGAAAGTCTCACGCTTCCGGCGGGAAACTTGTGGTCTTTAAAAGTTGCTTCTTTGTTGCAAAGTTGCAGTCTTTGTGGAACAGGGCCGCTGTCCTCTGGAGTTTCTTGGTCCTTCCAGATGCAGGGTAGTCCTCTGAGGTTTCAGAGGTCGCTGGACCCTGGGGGATGCGTCGCTGTTGCAGTTTTTCTTGAAGTGGGGAGACAGGCCGGTATGGCGGGGACCAAAGCAGTTGGTGTCTCAGCTTCTATGCAGGGCTTCAGGTCAGCAGTCCTTCTTCGTCTTCAGGTTGCAGGAATCTATCTTCCTCGGTTCTGGGATCCCCTAAATACTCAATTTAGGGGTGTGTTTAGGTCTGGGAGGATAGTAGCCAATGGCTACTAGCCCTGAGGGTGGCTACACCCTCTTTGTGCCTCCTCCTGGTGGGGAGGGGGTCACATCCCTAATCCCATTGGGGGAATCCTCCATCTGTAAGATGGAGGATTTCTAAAAGTCAGAGTCACCTCAGCTCAGGACACCTTAGGGGTTGTCCTGACTGGCCAGTGACTCCTCCTTGTTTTTCTCATTATCTCCTCCGGCCTTGCTGCCAAAAGTGGGGGCTGTGGCCGGAGGGGCGGGCATCTCCACTAGCTGGGATGCCCTGTGGCGCTGTAACAAAGGGGGTGAGCCTTTGAGGCTCACCGCCAGGTGTTACAGTTCCTGCAGGGAGAGGTGAGAAGCACCTCCACCCAGTACAGGCTTTGTTCCTGGCCACAGAGTGACAAAGGCACTCTCCCCATGTGGCCAGAAACATGTCTATTGTGTGGCAGGCTGGTAAAACTAGTCAGCCCACACTGGAAGTCGGGTATGTTTTCAGGGGGCATCTCTAAGATGCCCTCTGGGTGTATTTCACAATAAAATGTGCACTGGCATCAGAGTGCATTTATTGTGCTGAGAAGTTTGACACCAAACTTCCCAGTTTTCAGTGTAGCCATTATGGTGCTGTGGAGTTCTTGTATGACAGACTCCCAGACCATATACTCTTATGGCTACCCTGCACTTACAATGTCTAAGGTTTTGCTTAACCACTGTAGGGGCATAGTGCTCATGCACCTATGCCCTCACCTGTGGTATAGTGCACCCTGTCTTATGGCTGTAAGGCCTGCTAGAGGGGTGACTTATCTATGCTGTAGGCAGTGTGAGGTTGGCATGGCACCCTGAGGGGAGTGCCATGTCGACTCTAGTCATTTTCTCCCCACCAGCACACACAAGCTGGCAAACAGTGTGCATGTGCTGAGTGAGGGGTCCCCAGGGTGGCCTAAGACATGCTGCAGCCCTTAGAGACCTTCCCTGGCATCAGGGCCCTTGGTACCATGGGTACCAGTTACAAGGGACTTACCTGGATGCCAGGGTGTGCCAATTGTGGAGACAAAGGTACAGGTTAGGGAAAGAACACTGGTGCTGGGGCCTAGTTAGCAGGCCTCAGCACACTTTCAAATCATAACTTGGCATCAGCAAAGGCAAAATGTCAGGGGGTAACCATGCCAAGGAGGCATTTCCTTACACCTACCTTAAACATACACTGCACCCTGCCCATGGGGCTACCTAGGGCCTACCTTAGGGGTGTCTTACATGTAAGAAAAGGGAAGGTTTAGGCCTGGCAAATGGTTTCACTTGCTAAGTCAAATACACAGTTAAAACTGCACACACAGACATTGCAGTGGCAGGTCTGAGACATGATTACAGAGCTACTTATGTGGGCGGCACAACTAGTGCTGCAGGCCCACTAGTACCATTTGATTTACAGGCCCTGGCACCTCTAGTGCACTTAGTAGGGACTTACTAGTAAATCAAACATGCCAATCATGGATAATCCAATTACATACAATTTACACAGAGAGCATATGCACTTTAGCACTGGTTAGCAGCGGTAAAGTGCTCAGAGTTCAAAAGCCAACAATAACAGGTCAGAAAAAATAGGAGGCAGGAGGCCGAAAGATTGAGGATGACCCTGCATAAGCAAAAAAGTCCAACACCTGGCATGTGGGTACACTTGCCAAGTTGAATTGGCAGTTTAAAACTTCACACGCAGACACTGCAGTGGCACTCTGAGCCATGTTTACAGAGCTACTATTGTGGGTGGCACAACCAGTGCTGCAGGCCCACTAGTAGCATTTGCATTACAGGCCCTGGGCACCTCTAGTGCACTGTACTAGGGACGTACCAGTAAATAAAATATGCCAATCATGGATAAACCAATTACATACACATTTTGTAGGAGCACTTGCACATTAGCACTGGATAGCAATGTTAAAGTACCCAGAGTAACAATAACAGCAAAAACAGAGTCCAGCACTCATCAACAACCTGGGAAACAGAGGCAAAAAGTTAGGGAGACCACGCCAAGGATGCCAAGTCTAACAATATTGAAAGAAAAATGGGCCTGATTATGTACCGTCACCATGCTGGAGTGGTTCATTCACGCTATGGCCAGTTTCCTCCACCCACCAAACTGAGAGATGTACACCCGTCCGGAGGACACCTTTTGCATTTATCAGAATCACCGTCATGCTTTGAAACATGACCAAGCTGTACATCAAACTTTCAACATTCTTTTTTATATTCAAAAACAAAATCCAAAAGCAGGATTTTGTTTTTGAAAATAGAAAAGCAGTGATCCCCTGGCCATGATGTGGGGATGATATTGCAGTTTGCACTGCCCCCTACCTTCAGGTGCTACCTGGTGGTGAGGGACAGTGAAAACTGACCATGTGTTTGAAAAGGGCAGGAGGGCACATAGCCATAACCCTTACTTCATTGGGCCATCAGAGGTATATGTATGCGACTGAGGCAGAGTAGTCTCCACCCTCTACATATTTAAGCTCCGCCAGACTCTAAATGAGTGTGGTGTAACTTCACTTTGGCAGAGAGGGTACTCCATTGCCACTGCAACGATGTACTCTCTCTCCCAAAGTCTAAATCAGGCCCAATATAACTAATCAAGTGTTATGAGAGGCTTGCACAGAGATTAATTGAGGGGAATGTAGCTTTTGCAGATGAGAATAGTCACCCAGAGGTGATGGGGATGGAGGATTGAACTAAAAAAGAGCAGCATGTTTTAGGGCAGAGGTTTTCAAACTTTTTGATGCCGGGACCCCCTGTCAAAATTCTTTATGCGGAAGACCCCCTCCTGACAAAAATTTCTAGAACCTGGTACTCCTCATCATCGACAACCATAAACGCCCACAATTCCCACAGCAAATCATTTTTACGGTGGAGAAATAATATTTAACAGTGATTAGCAAATCAGAAGTTTGTGGGTGACTCCTGGTTATGTTAGTTTGCTGCTGTTCTTTATTTCAGTCATGTTTGGGGCGGAGGCTGGAGGGCCTTGAGAGTCTGAGCAGGGAGAGCCATGTGATAGCGCTTCCCGACCCGGCAGTAAACATCTTGTGCTGTGCCCCCATACACCATAGGTCTTAATTAATGTGTACACCTGTGACACACACTGCGTTCTTTCTCTACTGCTGCCTGGGAGTGAGAGCTGGTCTAGGTACAGGGGTGCAGAAATGTGCTAAAGCAGTCACTGTCTGGGTAGGACAGAAGCTGTAGTACAGTGCTGGTCTGCACCTCTTCAGGGTGGGGTGCCCCTCACATTAAAAAAACACATATAGAGGGTTCAATTTAGCCGAAAATTAAGTCAGTGGTTGTGCATTGTCAGTAAGGCATGCACCAAACTGGAGGCGGCAGGGCGAAAAAGTAACAAAACTTCAGCTTGCCGTCTGTGCTGAGTGAGTCTCAAGTGTGATCAGACTGCTGCAGCCAGTGCGGCTGAGCCCCCATGCCAGTGCGACCAGTCCCAGCTATGTTGTAATGAGTGAACTGTACACATTCGAGGTGTCAGTGCAGTGTTCAGTGCAGAGCTCCAGTTCTTGTCAACCTCCCATCATCCGCAAAGGAATGGGCAGCCAGGCCAACCAACTGTCACAGTGCATGAAAAAAGTATGGGAACTGTGATGCTGCATGCAATAGGGGTGGTGTCAGTGAAAGGTCTTTCATCATCAGGTAGCTGCACATAAAATAGCAGGAAGCTTGAATGAAAAATAAATAAAAATAGATGTTACTCAGTGGGAAATGCACATTAGTACATTATGAAACCTCTATTAGTGAAATCACTGCAGAGGTCTGTGTGTCACCAGAGAGCCACAGAATTAGTCATGGGGGGAGCAGTGGAAAATAGTGACTTGTGTATTTTTAGTGCTAAGAGGTCACAGCCTGTGACAGAAAGCACTGTGAATATGTAAGTCATTATTTTAAACTTCCATTACACGCAGTATAAAAAAGACTGCTACAAAATCCCTTAAATGTTTTACGATAAAATGGCACTTCCAAAACATAGATTTTAGTAATACCCAGACTGTATGTAATGCATTTTCTTTTTACCTTCACTACCTTCTCAAGAGTAGTAAGTGCTAAGTAAATACCATTACAATGAAAAGCACATACTTCACAGATCAGTTGTTAACTCTTTGCACTACCACTCAAAAAGAATAAATCTTTGTTATCACAAAGATTCCAGTGACTTAATCACTTAAAGGCAGTACTGGCTCACAAGCATCCTTTACATTGGCAAATTACCATTTACATTTGTAGATTAACTCTGCGTACATTTGCACTTCTTTCATCCAAGCAGGCACCCTAGCAGGAAGTTGTCTGCCCAGCTCGGTTTCACAGCACGGGAAACCCCCTGAATGACACTTCAGCTGAAGCATTTAAACTATTGGAATTAACTATCCTGAGACGGTTGTTTTTTTCCAAAAAGTAGGGGATCAGTTTTTCATAAATCCTTTTTGTGCAGACAAAAAAGATGGGAAATGTGTGCCCCCACTTCCCATGACTCCACGCCTCCCCAGGGGGTCACGCCCCACAGATTGAAGATCTCTGTTTTAGGGGAGAGGGGCTGGCACAAAAAGGGCATGTAGCATGTAGGGGAAATAGAGGCTGGTACCTATAGGTGATGTGGAAAGATCCGTCTCCCAGTGGGGTATTAAGCCTATGGACAGGAGAAGGACATCCAAAGGGGCAGCATGGGGACTAAAGGAGAGAGAGAACATTCAGACAGGATGATACAGGGGCTTCACACACAAAGGGACATGGAGTCTGTGGGGAGAGAGGGGGCACCAAGCAGGGATGCGGAGATAGCTGTCTACCACCCAAATCATAGAGCATGTGGCTGTGAGAGGAAGCACCTAGAATGGTGGCATGTAAAGAAGAGGGGGTTCTGACACCCACAGGGGCATGGTGAATGTGGAGGCATTTGTATGACAAAAACCAAGAAATTATCAGGCTTGGAGGTAGAGAGGGACTGGGTTTTATAGCTGGTAAATACTATGTGTGTGACTTAGGTTAGTGCCCAGATTGGATGGGGTAAGAGACTGGGTCTGAGAGGGTATAGGGAATAAGGCTAATTCCCAGAGGCGACCACAGAGACTGTGGAAGTACTTTTTCGGCATGTTTCTTGACTGTTCTTTCTCTGCAAGATTGAAGACTTCACCTATCACTGCCAAAGGACTACATTAGCCTTTAAAAAGCCCTGGGCATGCCTGCCACACGGGGCAAAACACATGTTGGCTTTTTTGTGTGTCTTACCTCATATATTTCCACAACTAAAAAACGCAAATAAGAAAACAGAAATAAATCAAGGAGTTCTTTGATATCAATTTCTAATTTCAAACTTCCATTTTGGAATTGAACTGTTATATTCAAGGGCACAACCCATCTCCATTACTATATTCCTATTATGTTGTGGATGTCAGAGGTTACTCTACTCAATAGCTTGACCTATGTAGAACACAAATTTGAGACCTCGTCTAAGTTGGCATAAACCCCAGAAACCTCACGTCCCTTGTTCATTGAAGGTAAACATATATACATTTTTTTAAAACACATTTATTTCAGTTGTAATTGTGAATGGAGTTATATAGCACTTACTACCTCTGACAAGGCATTGAAATCCTTTACAGCCAATAGCACACTAATCCGGAACCCGTGGTTAGTCTTTTGGTTATTGTTGGTTATTGCCATTAATCACATGCTCTCAAGAAAGATTGCATGCATTTACTCCAGGTATTTTGTGAAATATTAATGACAGGTAGGAATAGTTATTAGTGGGGGCTATGTGGTTTCAGGTGACTGCTTGGTGAGATAGATAGGCTGGTGGAGATCAGGTAATGGTAGAGTATAGGGATAGGTTTTAGAGAGGAGACATTGTGGTCTAAGAAATTACGTATCATCCAAGTGCAGCATTTTCAGTAAGAAGGATTGAGGTAGGCAGGCATGAGGCTCAAGTGAGGCTATTGTCAATAATAGAATGTATACAGGGAATGAAAGGTAAGAAGAGGGCCTCTCTGAAGTAAGGAGAGGAATCAAGCTGACATAAGTCAAGATCAATTTTCCATGCTCAGTTCAGTAGTATAATGGGAGAAGGCTTTCTGAGTTAGCAAGCAATAGGAGAATGTAAGCTGTAAAAATAAGCACCATTATACATAGTGCTCCATATCTGGGGCAGGTAGCTTAAACATGTCATTCCGAGTGCACATATCATTTAAACACTAGGGCCCATAGTTATACTTTTTGACGCTAAACTGCGCTAACGCAGTTTAGCGTCAAAAAATTTAGCGCCGTCTAACGCCATTCTGAAGCGCCATGCGGGCGCCGTATTTATGGAATGGCGTTAGCCGGCGCAAGCAGACCGGCGCTGCCTGGTTTGCGTGGAAAAAAACCACGTACACCAGACAGCGCCGGCGTAGGGGGAAAATGGCGTATGGGCGTCTTAAAATGGGGCAAGTCAGGTTACGTCGAAAAAATCGTCGTAACCCGACTTGCGCCATTTTTTTTCCACGCCCATCCCCCATCAACATGACTCCTATCATTGTAAAGATAGGAGTCATGCCCCCTTGCCCAATGGCCATGCCCAGGGGACTTATGTCCCCTGGGCATGGTCATTGGGCATAGTGGCATGTAGGGGGGCACAAATCAGGCCCCCCTATGCCACAAAAAATAAAAAATAAAATACTTACCTGAACTTACCTTAATGTCCATGGGATGGGTCCCTCCGTCCTTGGGTGTCCTCCTGGGGTGGGCAAGGGTGGCAGGGGGGGTCCCTGGGGGCAGGGGAGGGCACTCTGGGCTCATTTTGAGCCCACTTGTCCCTTAATGCCATGCCTGACCCAGGCGTTAAAAAGCGGCGCAAATGCGCCGTTTTTGGCCACGCCCACTCCCGGGCGTCATTTTTGCCCGGGAGTATAAATACCACGTAAAGGCCTGGGAGTCATTTTTTAAGACGGGAACGCCTCCCTTGCATATCATTAACGCAAGGAAGGGGTTCACGCTAAAAAATGACGCACACTCCGGGCACTTTGGCGCCCGAAGCGTCTAACGCCATAGTATAAATATGGCGTTAGTTGGCGTTAGTTTAGCGTCGAATTTGCGTCGAAAAAAACGACGCAAATTCGGCGCAACCAGAGTATAAATACGGCCCTTGATGCCTTGTCCTGTTGTGTCCCAAGCCTAGGACAGCCCTTTCAAACATATCTTGGATTATCCCGTCCTTGGTGCAGGGTCTGTACACTGCACAAGAGGAGTTGTCACAGACAAAGAAACAGTCTCATTGAAAGATCTTCCCTCACTATTCTGTAAATAGAAGGTTTTTTCACTCACTCACTAAAAATTAGGTATTTGGCCCTAGCTGAGAGTGTCTCACCACGATGCAGTCACATTTATCCCCTATAATGCCATCTAATCCTGCTCAAGTGTATGTTTGTATATGTGACTGTTGTAGTATATGCATTATATGTAAAAGCAGAATGGAGTGATGAAGGCCTGTGGGTTTGAATCTGGACATCCCCGGGCTGTTTCAGTGCACAAGTAGGGGGTGAAGTTGATTTCCCTGAAACTAGAATTGTATCAGGATGCAGGAGGAGGAGATGCAGACAGTGAAGTGAGGACAAGGAAGACAATGTTTTTGTAGAAATGTGATTAGGTCATTCCAATAGCACTGCCACTTGGTAGATGGCGGGGGTGAAGGGAGCTGCCGTCTGTTGTTCCGAATAAGACAGGTCCTTGAGGTGAGACCTGCCTTTTCTTTTTTTTCCTGATCACTGGCTTTGTGGCTGTCACAGCCAGTTGCAGATAGTTTACAACTCTTCGTGCCTTTGTTGTGGCTGTTGCAGGCTAGAGACTACCATACTGTGAGGAGCATCACCTGAAAAAAGCCTGTGTATACACAGCTGCATAGAGAGGTACTTGAAAAGGAAGCCATCCCAAAATAGTTCTCTTGCCAGCTCATCTTGTCTTGATCCTTCTAAAAATCCTGTTTCCATCATATTTCAGAACAACAAAAAGTGCTTCATTAACACTCGTTCAACCCCTGAATGTGTACACCCCACCCAGATTCTTTCAGCTTGGTGTGGAGAGAACTGATGCATACTGTTCCCTGGGTGAAGGGTTGGCTGACCTTTCACGTCGTGCTGCCACATCACCAACATGTGCCCGTGTGCCAGCCTTGCTGCCCTGAGACAGAGTAAGTATTAAAAGTTAGAGTTAAAAAAGGCTTACTTATTTCAAGTTATACATGCAGCTTATTTCATCAACAATTAGGGTGTTTGGAATTAAAAAAACATAAAATAAAATTAGTGAAACGTATTTAAAAATAGGCAATCGCATCTTTTGACTTTAGCTGCACTGAGGGTGCATTGCTGATTCTAACAGATGACAATGGGTAAACTTTCGACCACACTATTTGTATAGACTGAATAATTGCAGAGGAAAACAAAATGCAGCTTTCGTTTGTTGAAAGGCTGCAACTGACCACAACACATTTTTTTACCGAAGCTGCAGGAGGTCTGTGCATGCAATCGTCTGCGGGCGGAGGGAAAACTGCAAATGAGGGGCGAGTAACCCTATGCAAGTGGAACCTCCTGGGAGTTTTTGAGCTATGGATAAGTTGCGTAAAGGAGGACTTAGAAGTAGGCTTAAAAAAAACATAGCACTTAAAACGACGATATGTGTGTATCTCAAAAGCAATCATTGTTAAACAAGAAGAGAAACAGAGTTTGGCGTCAAAGAAAACTGCAGTAGAGAAAGCGTTGCCCTAGCTTCAGGGTTTTCAATGCAGAAATGTTTCCAGATTCGTCTCATTTATGGCAAGTAAGCAGTTCGGTTACAATAGTTTAGAAGAATGTTGAATTTCCATACAATGCTACCATCTAGTGGGAGAAATATGCATAATGAAAAAATCTACAAACAAATTATTTTGAAAAGGCAATCTAAACAGATACGTATTGAAAAAGTGTTGATAAAAACGTGGACTTTTGCTAAAAAAATTGTACCGTCTACTGTAAATTGAACATCGTATGCCACGAATTGTTTGAGCACGAGACTGACAGACAGGGTTGGGGAGAGCACGCATGCGCACCAAACGACAGTACTGCTCCGGTGTACGAGACAGTGAAAATGGAGTACAATCTCTCTGTCATTGTGCGTCAGGAAACATACCAATTGGGTAACTAGGTTATCGGGATGAGCGGAGTTTTCCTCGAATTTCAGCCTGCCAGATAGATGTCAGTGGATAGACTCCGAAAGCATGTATATCTGTGCAGTAGACTGAACGGGGGTGGCCAGATGGAAGGGGGATAAAAATAATAAATAAATAAAAGAAAAAAAATAACTTACCTGTTACCTGCAGAGATGGGTTCGTCTTCTCCGTCCTCGTCTGGGAAGCGCACAGGCTCCCAGACTCCCCTCAGCCAATCATGACGCATGACAGCAGCGCTGTGATTGGTGTGAGCGGCCTGGTTCGGCGCTCACAGAGGGAGTGGTACGCTGTGCACTTTCTCCTCTCGGCTGTGCAAAGCAGCCGGGAGAAGAAATGCAAAGTGCAAATGTCTGTTTGGCCGGCCCAATACAGCCGGCCAACAAGACATGCGCACTTATGGTGCACAAACCACTCCTCCCTCCAGCCCCACCCCACTATAACCAGGCTCAGCTGAAAAATAAAATGATAATAATGCTTTGTTTATTTTTAATTTCCCTTGTGCTGAAAGCAGTGGGCCGACACTCCTCTGCCTTAGCTGAGGAGCCTGAAAATTATATGGAACCTTAAAAAACGGGATTGGGTTGCTACAAAGTAATAAGTCATGTGTACGGTGGTTTGGGGGCATACGATAACAGAGTTATGCCCCCTGGGAGATTTTGGGCTAGTGGTTTGGTCCCAAAAAAATTGACACTGCCATTGGGCTACAATTGGGAAGGGGGAGTACATTTAGGGTCACATTTTAGGTTAGAAGCCACCATTTTAAGGCAGACACTGGCTGGTAGCGGGACAGGTTGAGAGGAAGATCATTTTCCCTCCCACCCTCCCCAAAAAATGAATAGTGATTGGCCATGGGTAATTTTTGGGTCGGTGGCGAATTCCATGAGAAGTGGAGGCTAGGTTATCAGAATAGGTGCACAAAGATTGCATTTTTATTGTGTTGTTGATTGGTGCAGGTGTTGGTAGGCGTATCAGGAAAGGTTTTTTAGTCTTTCAAATGGTTTGTATTGTGTTGATTAAAAGGGGGAGAGTTTTTTTTATCTTGCAGATGCTGGAAGTTGAAGGTTTTCAAGTTGGCAGAATCAAAATTGGTTTTGGTAAAATGCATAATGTAAAGTGCTGTGCTGGAAAGATGATTAAGTTCAAGGGGAAGTGTTGGGGTGGTTCAGTTAGGGTTGGGGGTAGGCGAAGCCAGTAGGTTTGATTGCTGTACAACAAGGCTTTAGTTCTGTTAGGCAATTCTTCCTAGGATTTTGGGTAATGTTTTGTGATGTGCACTTGCCTCAATAAAGAAGTCTTTTCCACACTAAGAAGTTGTCAGCGGTACATTTTGCACCCTCCCCCCAATTGTGTGTTTTGCAGTGTAATCTTTCACTAACAACCACCAACACCACATGCACATCAGTATGTGGGTGATAACATGCAGGCCCAGATTTACAAAGGCTTTGTGTCAGGCTTGTGTTATTTTTTATTCAGACTCAATGAAACATCCTTTTTGGAATTTACAAACCAATGCAAATTGCTAATTGCATTGGTTTGTAGGAAAAAGTAATGCAAACCAGTGCAGAGCTCTGCTTTGTTTTACTCAGTGTCAAGGAGGCGTTCAAAGGGCAGTACACAGGCGTTCTTATGCAAGCACTCATGGTTTTTGATGCAAGACCTTATCTACTAACAAAAGTAGATAGAGTTTACTGACTAAAATTAACACCACTTGAAAGCAGGAGCTAAAAATAAATGCTTTATTTTCTCCAAACTTGTCCCACTTTATAAGTGTGCTGCAATATACTGCACACATCTAAAGTGTGAAAAGTTTAAAAGTTAGTCTAACCATAGTATTTAGAACTGGAAGGGTCACCTTCTAGTACAAAACCTATGCTATACTCACACAGGCACCTTCGCACTATGGTGAAAAGGTGTGTAAGTGGTGCTGAGCAGTTTGATAGTGTGCCGGCTCTAGGAAGAGTGCAGGATAGTGCTATATCTCTGTAGATATGGCCCTTTTCCGTTCTTCGTCACACAATGCAACAGAGCAACTTTGGGTGCTAGGCTTTGTTGTGTGACAGGTTTGTAAGTCTGGGCAGCAGTGTTCTCCGGCTGGCTCGCAAGTGATAAATGTATTTGGATTACTATATAAAATATATTTTATATCGTCCTCTCATTTCCCTGAATAGTAATCGTGGTCACAACTATAACCATGTCCTGATAATGACCCTTTCTAACTACTTGGGAGTGGAAACACCATCAATAGACTTTAGTTACTGGTTATTAGAGCTCACATGGCCAAACATTTGTTACAATTATAACTCCCTTTCTGATATGTTTTGATACATTTTGATTATTTTGTTTCTTTCACCAAGCAATTTACACATTGTTCACTCCGTCATTTTCCTTATTAGATCACTCTATACATGTTTGTGACAAATACTTCGTGGTATGCATTGAAGAAAAGTGTAATTTCCTTTTCTTCCTAGGTCAATTCTCATTTGTTTACATTTTTGGATGAAGAGCTTGATTGTTGGGGAGGATTGGATACCTTCAAATGCAGCAAACTGATATACGCAATAGATCGAGAGGAGTCTTTTATTGTCTTGCACATCTGGTTCCCTCCTTGAGTACTTTGTAATCCCATGAATATTTATGATACTCTTCTAGACATTTCCAATTCCAATTCAAAATTGTTATGCAATGGTTCATCTAGTAGAGTACATAGTATGAGGTAGGAACAACTACAACACTAAGCATAATATAGCACAGGTTCAGCGGGTTCCAGAGCAGGACTGTATTAGAGATGGCATGGATGTTTATTCTGTCCCTCCCGAGACCGATAGATGGACCCAAGAGAGGATTATCCTTAACAAAATTCTCAGCATATTTTTTCATTGATGTCAGGACGTTCAAGTCACTCTTCCCAAATTAACACAATACCTTGTACGCATAGAGTATGCGCACATCACAGTAAACAAGTCCATTTAGGGGTCATGCAAGGCTTGGAGAGTAGACTTCAGGGACGTGGTTGGGGCCTAGTATGTGGAAAGTGACTGATAAGGTGGAGGGTAGAACTTTTTGATGCTATGGTAGTCTCTTGTGTCATTATGTTACTAGAGTAAGCTGTTTCCTGATTGGGTTAGGCAGAGGTACTTACTTCTGCGATGTTCGCAAATGTCTCAGATGTTATTGGAACAAGGGCCACCTGAACTGTGAAAGCAACCTGTGCAGCTGGAGTTATAAACATGTGCACGATTATGTCATTGACACAAGCAGTGTAGCTTAGGAATGTAAGAATTGCAATGTTTGTAAAATAAGGTCAGGGCATCAGCAATCTGGAGAAGGTGCAAATGACTGGACATTTTTTGAATCAGCAAAATTTTGAAGTTATGTACGTATAACAATCCCATTCAAGTTAGAGTGAACGTACTAAGGCCCATATTTATACTTTTTTATGGCTGCATTTGCGCCACTTATTGACGCAAAAGCGGCACAAACTTACAAAATACAATTGTATTTTGTCAATTTGGCCCGCTTTTGCGTAAAAAAATGACGCAAACGCGGTGCTAAAAAAGTATAAATATGGGCCTAAATCTGGTTAGAGTCAGGAGGTAGGTGTAGTCTGATATGCTACGCATGCCACATATCCTCAGATAGGGTGGTATGCACATTGCTCTATCTGTGATTAACTCACTGTGCTGGCCTTGGTTTAGAAAATAGATAGTCATGAGATTTGGCTGTTCTAGAAAGGGAAAGTATTTTGTAAGATATTCCACATTTAAAAAAGCATTGGGCTGAAGATGCCCATGAGTGGTGCTCTTATTTTGTGATGTCGAGATTTCAATTATGTCACCGGAACAATGTGGAAAATATCAGGTTCTAACGTTAAAAAAATCTCTGGAAAAAGAGTCTTTTACATTAATTGGCTGTGGAAAATGATTTGCAGGGGGACAGTAGATTTTGCACAAATTATAAACTAAAATCTGTCAATTGGTTATCAGAGAAACAGGTTTGAATTTGGCCCTGTGATATTATCCGATCACTCATTGCTCAGATCATGGAACACGGGAAACAAGATATGTCTGCCAGCCACAAAGGTACCCGGATTGTCCTTTTATAGACCATGTCTAAATATAAATTTCAGAGAACATGGTGACGTTACTGCAGGCTAAAATGGACTCAAAAAATCTTTCTCTTCATTTTGGAGACATTCAGGTTGTGTGTCCACCAACTCTAGACTTCTGTAGATGCAAGCATTGATAAATCTCTGGCTTGACTTTAAGGCGCTTGAGCTATAGGTAGGCTGCAGCTGTTTAATGCCGAGGAGGATGCAGAGTCTGACTCCAGAAAAACAAACCTATTCGGAGACGCAGAATGGTGAATGTATAACTACTGAGAATACTGGCAGCAAACTAATATGAGCACAGGCTACTCCCGAAGTGTGATAAACATATGTAGGTGGTGGTAAGAGATTAGAAACTCTGCGATATATCTAACATTATGGTAATGCAGTTAGCACAATTTACAAGGAGGATTATCAACCCGGGATTATCTTTTCACTGTTTCATCGTTACTGACTACTGTCCTCCACTCATACTCATTGCAATGTGGAAAAGATGTGCTCCCGATTGCTCCTCTTGCTTCAGCAATCGCTCTACTATTTGATAAGAATTAAAATCATGCCTTCTTCTCCATGCTGTCGTGTAGATTGTGCTGAATGTTTCCATATGGTATACATATGACCTAAGGTTGCTTGATACACCTCTTAGGTGGGATCCTTGGGTAGTCCTTACCCCCAATCATAAGAATGTCACACTGGGTATCCAAAGCAAGGAAGCTGAGACTGTGGGTACCCGTCATCTTGTGGCAGTGGCCTTGCTGGTGGCAATGGTCAATATGGCCAGACATTGGATTCCGGCTGAGCCCCGTGCCTTTGATGAATGGGCAAGTGGCATGGATATTTCTACCACAGCAGCACAAACTGTCTATATGACACATGGATGTCTATGTAAATATTACAAGACATGGATGTTTCGTGGGACAATTGTGGGTAAGCTGCACTAAAAGGGGTGCTGGGGATACTCGATGTGATGATGAAAATGAGTGGGCTCTTAAACATCCTGCTCTGGTTTGATATGATGCGGCAGTGCTGGTTGTCTTTCTTTTTTATTAAAACCATTAAAAAAAATATTATTTTAAAATAGAATGAAATTCTTAACAGAATCAATATAATTTCAATTAAATCTTATAATTGCACTACGTTGTTTTTAATGTTGTTAAACAGAACGTGTGGCCCTCAATAAAGAGGAGGCCAGGGGTCTTAGAAAGCACCCCACAGCAACTCGTTGGGATAAAATGTTGCTTGGGTCACAAAACCTAAATCTAGCTATTGTTTAATAATGGATTTAAAATGTTGGATTGAGCATATTACATCAAAGCTGCAGGTCTTCCCATCCAAATAATCTATTATGTATGTACTCCATATTGGTAATGCCTTATTGGCTGAGACCCATATTCGGGTTCCCATATGCCTACTATTTCTTATATAACGGGAAGGTCGATGGAGCCCTTAAGATGCTTTATTGCTCGGTGAACATTTGATGCTATTCTAACATGTGAAGCTGTCTAAGCGGTTGTTACTTGTTATTCATACCCAGCAGTCGAAGTGCATAACGAGAAGTATGGATCTGTGATCCTGAGCGCTATGGGGGTGTGGCCAGTGAATGTGGGGGCTGATTCAGAGACATGGGTCAAAGGACAAAATATTCTATAAATCTTTTGTTAGCCTTTGACTTATAGGTAACTGCATATAAAATATAAATCACACACTTAAAATGAAAAAAATGATAGCAACATAAAGTTGTCTGTGAGAAATGCATTTTTCTGGCAGGACGGTTCTGTTGGTTAGTGGGATCACTGTCCTGGGGACATAGTGATGTGGATTTATAATCCTAAAAGGCCCACGCCTGTGACAGAAAGAACTTGTAATTAAATTCTTAGTTTAAAACATGTATTACACACAATATATGTTGCACATCAGATTTGCAAAAAGATTTTGTTGAAATGTATACAGTGCTTTCAAAACGTATGTTTTTCGTAATATACTAATTGTAGCGAATACAAAAAAATTTAGGTTTCGTCTGCACATCACTTGCACTGTGTTTGTGAAATCTATTGTTAATATACATCTTAAAAGGGGCTTACATCCCGCCTCCTTGCTTTTCATTGGTTCCTGTGCTTGCCACTTACTTCTAATCCATTTCCATTGGCTGTAACATATTTCTTGCATTTGTTAATGCTTGTTCCTCATGTGTTTGCTCTTATCAGTGTAGCAAGGCCCAAGTTCTGTTTACATCCCCTTTTTTGGGGAACTTTTTTTTATATATAGTTTGGCTGCACAGGGCTTGCGCTGTGCTTGTTTTTCTTGTCTACTTACCTTTCCCCCATGACTACAGGCATTTCATGAGCAAGCATGTTCCTTCTTTTATTTTATACATTCAAGATAGCAAAAAGGTATCAGAGTGCTTTACATGAGCAACAGTTGAATGAAGCGATTTGCACAGAATTACAGGATATTGAGCCTCCCTCCGAGACTCGAACGCTGCTCCGGCAGCTTCAGAGGCAGCATTCTTCCCCTCACACTACATTCTGAGATCGAACTGAGACGATCAGCACATGAGATATCTGACACTCCTTTGGAACGCGCAATTAAAATGTATTTCAATTATGCGCTCCAAAGAAGCGCCGGCCTTCTTTTTTGTATCATGCTTATTAGACAACATATGCATTTAAAGCTGCATTGCCCATCACCAGGGAATGTTTTTCAGGGCCTTTTATTTCCCTTTTAGTGTGTTTGTTTTAGGCGGCGGCAGCAGCACAGTTCCACTTGAAAAGAGAAATTATATTTGAATGGCGCTTTTCCAGATGCCACAACCAAGGGTTTATTTGTAGCTCTGATGCTTTCAGCCTGCACTCCAGCCTTGCTCCTTTCTGCCGGTGAACGGCATTTGCTGTGCCATTAGGGACCTCGTGGGTTATGTGATGAACTCCCCTCCACGCCGGAAGTGCTTAGGTGAAGAAACAGCGTCTAGTAACAGGATTCTTCGGAAGGCAGCTGGTGCATGGGACATCATCTCTTTCTATATAGTTAGGAGGAAGTCTTGTTTATTTTGAAACACTGGTGCTGTTTATAGATAAATGTGCCGATGTATTGTTCTGATAGCTCTAGGTGGTCAGAAAGCTGGTTAAACCATTGATTAACCTCACCCTGTTGAACGCCTAGCCTGAGTGACCTTGGGCGGACATACAGCTAACACTGCTTTCTACGCGATCAAGTCTGTCCGACTGCTAAATGCCTTAATTCACGTAAAACTCTACGTTAAACAGTGTGAATGCCATTGTTAAATGCTTATTGATAACAAACGTTCCCAAAGCTTACAACTACGTTAAATGTGCTTGCACCTTTCAGTTGCATTGTCAATCCTGTTTTGAAGCCCCTTTCCATGAGTGCACCAAACCTCAGTGCTTAGCTGGATTCAGTGCACTGTCCGGTCCCTTTGCAACCAGTTTTTCATGTGCACTTCAGTGTATGGAATGTGCACAGCTCTGCTGCTAGATACGGTGCAGACGCCAGTGCTTGTGTCAGTGCAGTTCTGCTGCTAAGGCCATACCAGACCAATGGGCTGTGATTTTTTTTTTTTAAAGTTGATGCATGTAAAACATACGTATTTTGGTAAGGTGGAACCACCCTTTGCGTGATTCTGTCTCTCATCTTCTAAAGGTGCCAGAAACGGAATTCCCATGTTATATAGCCATTTCTCTCCAGCAGCATATCAAGCATTCCTAATATTCGATACATACCTGCAGCATTTTTCCACTTGGCTACAGCACCAAAGACCTTAGGTCTGATCTACATTTTCCTGGATCACTACCACAAACAATTTTTTTTGTAAAGTGCATTGCTTTAAGCCATGAACACCGATTCTCATGATCTATAGTACTGGAAATGTGTGCACTCACGAGCCAAGGGTACCTGTATCCTTTAAGTGCCATTAAAATGTGTTATTTTTGAGAAGTGGCAATACTGGTCCATTAAATACATAATCGACAGGCATGTGTACCTGTTCAATAAAGGACGATTGTTAAAACATGGTGAGATTGCTGTATTAAAGACTGACGTTATTGGTAACAAGTACCAGCACTGCACCGTTGAGAAGAATGACACTGAATAGTGGCAGTGCAGGTTCATTGAAGAACGACTCTGCTGTTGAGATGTGCATCTGCTTGTTTGTTAAATTATTAAATTATTGCTCAGAACGGTCTCAATTCAATTGTCAAAGAGTGTGAGTACACCCTATGGAAAAGCGGGCATGCGCATTATCACATCCGGTCATTTGATGTTTATTGGATACTCTGCGGTACAGTTAGGCTTAGCCTTTTTTGGGACATGGTCATCCAAAATGCTTTTAACTCGTATGCCGTCACGTCACTACAGCACATACTTTCATTATTGGGAGTAGATACATATACTTTATATCTCAAAATTCACAGTTGTCCTTTGTCCAAGTGTTGTTTACACATTACTTTCCTCTGTCTTTCTACTATTGCGTTACTGTCATGGACGTACCGCTCCTGTCTCTTTCCATTTATATGTTTGACAATGAAGAATTATCAGGACAGGGCAGCTTGACAGCTGTGTCAGACCATTATCCTTTGTTTCTAAAATTGGTATTTAGGCTGTCAGTTGCAGTGCCGAATATTCATCCAAGGTGGAAGAATAACCAGATTTTTTTTATCTGGGTTATGCTGCAAGTGGGTGTTTGTCACCGTTTTGTGGGTTTAGCATACAGCTGTAAGCATCACATCAATGCATCTCCATAAAAATGTGCTTTCGGAGCATGAATGTTTAGTTATTTGTAAATTTTTGGAATGGGCTGAATGCTGCCAAATCACACGGAATTTTAATGTAACTCTACAAGTTCTGCGTGTTCCTAGTTTCAAGATGATTAGAATAATGCATTTTCTGTCAAGAAGGTGAGCTGTTGCTCCATATTTCATATCTAAGTACCTAGAAGCGCTGCCACACTGCCCTCAACAGCTTTTACCTTTTAGAGCCACCATAGTTTGCTTTCAGAAGACATTCTGAATGGTCATAAATAAACATCCATCTCTGTAGCAGCTCATTTTCCTTTTTGTTGAGCTTCGATTTGGTGCTGACATATTTTCCTGAGCTTTTGAAGCCAGAAATAATACCAATATATTTTCAATTCTTTCGGTTGTGTGGACACTTCCACACTGCACCTACCTTCTCCAGCTATTTATCAACTAACCGCATACGTTTCCCTATCATATAATGTTTCTTTTTCTAAGGCCTTTTTTTAGTCTGAACTGAAAGGAAAATTGAGGATACATAATTACGGCACCAGTCCTTCCACAAATGAAGCAGAGGTAAAATCAAGCGTACTGGAACAAAGTGCTTTTCCCCAGAACCTCTGGGACATCAGTTGCACATCCCAGAAACGCCTCCTTCGAATGCCTTCCCCAAGGTAACCCCATCCACAAAGTTCATCCCTATAGGCTGACCCAAGGTGCACAAATTATTTTCTATTGCATTATTTGGATAAATTGCACAAAGATGCATAATCTTGTTTTACTACACTTTTTTCTCACTGCTGGCATTTGCCATATCATTTGTTAAAACAAAATGATGTTATTCAGACACAGCAAAAATGTTATGGAAATCAAAATAAATAACAACAGTAAAAATGAAGAGACTTCAGGGGACTGTGTTAGGCTCCTAACTGTTCTCCACTGCTCCAATCAGGATCCGATTCCTGCCACTCTGGTTACAGACACAAACCTCTGCGGTGCTTAACTAATAGAGGTTTCATAAAGTACTATACTGCATTTCTCACTGATTAACTTAACTTGCATCATATATATTGAATTACAACAAAAACATATTAGAAATCACATAGGTGAAACCTAATGCATTTATCAATGCTTGTAAAGGTTTCTGTTAAAAGGACAAATTCCAGATTATAGCAATAAATTAAAACCTATTTTGGTATCCAAGCAACCTTCAGATTTGCAAATTCACCAAGCAGGGACCCAAGAGTGAAGGCTTGTTTCTTCTTTATCTGCCTCTATCACAGTAGAGAAACCCCTTCTCCCCTTTCAACCTGCGGCAAATCCACTGTTTAGGGACGGTTGTTTTTTAAATAAAGAATATATGAACTGTTTTGAGCAAATTGGTAAAGCTTCGGTATGTCTTTCCCCCCATACCCATGTCCACTTCAACCTCTTATCGTACCACTCTATGGCCCTGAATATGAGTTAGGTGTAATAGTAATTACTGCATCCACGGTACTACTCTCAGACTGTGACCTTGACCTTGCGTTTGCTGAGCTGTTTCAATTTCCACCTGATGAGAGAAAGACTGAACTACATCAGCCGGGCTTTTGCAGTAATCTAGCACCATATCATCTGTAATATTCACAAGTGCATTTGCAGGTATTGCTGGCAATCTCATTGCTCTCCCCATCAAGATTTCATGCGGAGACAACCCAGTCTTCTTGTCAGTTGTACTTCTCATTGACATTAGTACAAGAGGTAAAGCATCTGGCCATTTCAAATTTGTTGAGGCACACACTTTGGCCAATCGTGATTTTAATGTTCCATTCATTTGCTCTACAAGGCCTGAACCTTCTGGGCGATAGCTGCAATGTAGTCTCTGCTGAATGTTTAATGCCGAAAAAAGCACCTTTATCACCTCATTATTGAAATGTGTACCCCTATTGATTCAATTGAGAACGGAAAACCAAAACATGGAATTAGTTCTTGCAAAAGCAACTTAGCCACTGTGAGACTGTCATTTCTCCTTGTTGGGTAAGCCTCAATCCAATGACTGAAAATACACACAATCACCAACACCTATTTCAAACCAGTACATCCAGGCATCTCAATGAAATCCATCTGCATTCTACTGAATGGACCTCCTGCCATACCTATGTGACCCATGTTGACAATTGTTCTTTGCCGACATTCATCTGTTGGCAAATTGTGCACTTATGGCACACCAGCTCTGCCACTTGTCTGAATTTTAGATTGTACCAAAACTGTTTAAAACTCCTGATCATTGCATCTCTTCCAATATTCGTTTGGCCGTGGTAGTAGCTAGCCATTTGAGTTAACAAACTGTTTGGCAAGACTAACTTTCCCTCTATTGTTACCCAAATTTCATCTTCCCTTTGTATGCATTGATGCCTAATCCAATCTCTCCTCTCCTCTTCTGGAACAATGTTCTGTATTCCTTTCAACTCATCTAATGTCTCCACTATCTGCATAGTAAAATTTGCAGACATTTCTTCATTTTCACGCATCAATTGCCAATTTCCTTTGAATGAAATCCCATTCAGAGCACACAATTTTGCAACCTGATCTGCATAAGCATTTCCCATAGTTACATAATCTTGTCATCTCTGGTGTGCTCTGCATTTAACCACAGCAATTTTCTCTTGTTCCTGTACTGCTTGTAACTAATCATGTATTCTTTCCCCATTTCTCACAGGTGAACCTGAAGAAGTCAGGAACCCCCTTTGTGACCAAATCTGCCCAAAGTCGTGTACAATACCAAATCCATATTGGCTGTCAGTGGAGATTGTCACTTTAATTTGATCTGATAATTGACATGCTGTAGTAAGAGCCACCAACTCTGAGACTTGTGCAGAAATCACTCCTTTAAGCCATCAAGCTTCTAATATGCCTGTGACTGTGCACACTGCATATCCTGCTCTTAATGCAACTCTGTTGTCTCATAAACAGGAACCATTAACAAAGAGAATTTGATCATTGCCTTCCAGACAAGTATCTTTGATTTTGTCTCTTGGTTTGGTACATAATTCTGTCACTTCCAAACAATCTTGTTCAACATCGTGTATGTTAGACAGATCTTTCCCCTCATTTGGTAATAGAGCTGCCGGGTTAAGCACTGTGCACCTTTTTATTGTTACATTTGGTGCCCCAAGAATCACTGTTTCATATCGTGTCAGTCTTGCATTTGTCAAATATTGCGTCTTTGACCTGGTCAATAGAATTTCTATTAAATGAGGTACCATCCCTGTCAGAGGATAACCCATCACAATATTTTCACTTTGAGTTATACTCTACTCAACTGCTGCAACTAAGGCTGCTCCAACATTATCCCAAGTAGCTGAAAAATATGCTACTGGACGATTGACACCACCATGTTTTTGTGTCAAGACAGACAAGGAACATCAATCTCGCTCATGACAAAACAATTTAAAGGTTTTGTGTAATCAGGCATACCTAAAGCTGGTGCTTGACACAAACTCTCTCTTAACTCAGTAAAAGCTCTCACACATTCCTCATCCATCATTATGGAATCTGAAACATCCTTATGTGTCAACCTCTGCAATGGCTTTGAAACAACTTAAACATTTGGGATGCACTGACGACAATATCCTACATACCCAAAAACATTCTCAACTCTTTTTGTGAACTGGGCATTTTTATTTTCATTATTTCCGCTACTCTCTCTCTGGAAATTCTCCTCGACCCTTTCTCAATCAAATGTCCCAAATATTTCACTTCTTGCTGACAATACTGCAACTTGGCAGGAGAAACTTTATGACCATTGTCTCCCAGAAAATGCAACAGTGCAATTGTATACTCTTTGCAGCCTTCCTTTGTCTTTGACACAATCAACAAATCATCAATGTACTGTACTAAAGTCAACTGATAAGGCACTGCCAATGACTCCAGGTTCTTTTTCAAGATCTTGTTGAAAATCGATGGTGATTCTAAAAACCCTTGTGGGATTCTACTCCAACAGTAGACTCTGGTGAGGAATTTGAAACAAAAGAGATATCTGCTATCCTCATGTAGAGGTACTGATAGAAAGCTTGACACAAATCATGACTGTGAACCCATTCTGCATCACATGGAATCTGAAGCATTATTACTGCTGGATTTGGTACAACTGGACAACACTTCACCACTATGTCATTTATTTTTCTCAAGTCCTGGACCAGACGTATTTTCCCATTCGGCTTTTTCAAACCCATTATTGGTGAATTACACGGACTGCACATAACTTCTTTCAAAACTCCTTGATCCAAAAATTGTTCTATCAATGGTCTTATCCCCTCTATTATCTCATTTGTCATCGGGTATTGAGCAGTTTGTGGAAACACCACATTCTCTTTCACTGCCACTCTGACTCCTTCAACCAGACCAATGTCCTTTCCTGAAAAATCCCAAACCTTCGGTCTAGGCCTTTCCTGCAAATCATCTGGCAAATCCTTCTTTTCAAAAACTGGAAAGAAATTGATTAAATCTTCCAAATTATGCTCATCATTTGTCTCTTCTTCGTCAATTACCTGATCATACTCAATATTCAATAAAACTAATTCACAAGATATCATCCTTTTCTTTTCATCAATTGGCAAATCTTTCTCATTGTACTAAAGGTCTCTATCGTGATTCCCCTTCTTGAACACATAATCAAACAATTTATATTGCACAGCATGGTGTTCATGCTGGCGGTCAAAACAGTGACCGCCAGTGACCCCAGAACCCCGGCGGCCACATTATGAACATTTCTGTGGGCCGGTGGGTGGAAACATTGTTTCCACCGGCCGGCTCACAGAAAGGCCCGGCCGGGACATTGACGGTGGCTCCACATGGAGCCGCCGTCAGTGCCTCTGTGCAGCAGGTGCAGTTGCGCCCATCGTGTTGATCACTGCCTGAAAATCGGGCAGTGACCTGCGCGACGGGGCTCTGCACTGGGACCCCCTGCACTGCCCATGCAAAGAGGCACCCCCTCCACCAGCCTTTTCCTGGCGGGATAAAGGCTGGCGGGAAATGAAACATTATCCGCAGGGTAGCGCCGCTACCCTGGCGGATAGTGCTTCAACTCACCGGCAGGCTGCCTGACGGCGGGAGTCTGGCGGTGGGTGAGGGCTGCCGATGGCGGCCCTCAACATGTTCAGAATATGGCGGTTTGGCCTGCCATGCCGGCTGGCAGCTTTAGCTGGCAATGCCGGCATGGCGGGCCAAACCGCCATATTCGTAATGAGGGCCTAAGTCTCTTCCCAATAGTGATACTGGACTGGAGTCACAAATAACAAAACCATGATAATCTCTAAAATTTCCAGTTTTCACAAGAACTGGTTCTGTAAGAGCATTAACAAACTGTTTATTTGCAATGCCTACTATCTGCACTGTCCTTTTGGAAACAGGTATGTTTGGAACCTCTGTCGTCCTTATTGTTGAGCGTGTTGCTTCTGTGTCAACCAAAACATTAACCTCATGGCCATGTACTTCACCCTGCACATAAGGACATCTCCGATCCACATCAGATGATTTAGCCATCATATACTCCTCCTCATCTGAACTATCCAGCGGCCATTCAGCGTTTACTTTAGTCTCACTTTGTAAGGGAAATTGTTCAACTGCCTTTGCACTTTTGTTTTTACTCTGATTCGTGACCACTTGCGAAAGCATAACCTGTTGCTGTTCCATTGGGCTCTGCATCATTTGAACCTGTCTCGGTATGTGCATTTATTTAGCATACTGCAAAACTTCATCAATCAACTTTGCTTGCCAGCAGATCAAATGATTCTTGATCATTTGACTTAGTTCTGGTTTCAACCCGTCAACAAATCTGAACACCAAATGATTCATGCTCTCCTTTTCAATTGTTTCTGCACCACTGAATTGTTTAAATGCCTTCAACAATCTTTCATAATACGCATGAACTGATTCCTTCCCTTCCTGTGTTGTTCTATCTATGTGCTGCCAAATTAACATTTTTCAGCGAAATTCTCATTTTCAAAAACTCAATGACTTTATAATAATGTTTCATTACTTCAGGAGATGGTGCACGTGTTTTTAAATCCCTTTGCGGTTCACTCGTTGGCCAATCAACACTTCTCTTGCATTCAATCCACAAATCTGCTTGAACAACAATGTAAAAAAGAGTATTTAAGTCTTCCCACAGCAATTTTGAAAGTTTCAGAAACCTATCTGACTGCTGGTACCACTCCATTGGTTTCTCTCTCAGCCTTGGGTAAGCATTCATAAAACTTATAATATCACTTCTATTCCAGGGTACATGTATAAAATTTCCTCCTGGCATTTCTCTCATTGGTAACATTTTTACTGCATCCCCTGTCTGTGACCCATCATCTTTCTTTGGTCCTTCTCTTTTCCTGTCCCATTTACTCTCCCATTTATCCATTGCCCTCCTAACTTGCACTTTCTCAAGTTATTCTCTATGATGTGTTCTCATCCCTGCGGATCTGATGTGAATGTTGTATTCTTCCTCCAAATTTAATCCATAACTTCTTTTTAGTGTTTTCGTTTTTGTCAAATCAATGTCGTAATCATCTGCTACATCTTGTAACTGTTGATAAACCATGTTTGCTCCCTTGGTAATGACTTTACATAGGTATCTCAATTGCCCTTCAGTATACGATTCAAGTCAGTTCACCCCCATGGTCCCTTCTAAAAGTTCACTCCCTTCCATGTTTATTCTCACCTTGTTTATTGTCTCTTCCTCTTTGTCCCTTCTCTCTTGTTGTTTTGAATTGTTTAAACCTTCCAACCATTTTGTTATTTCTTGTGCAGACAAGCCTTTCAATGATACTCCATTGGCTTGGGCACCTGCTCCTCGCTATTGCTCTGAACTTGTACTCTGCTGCCGAGCCATTGTTCCCAAATCCTCAATAGGTGACAAATCTATTAAAGAATTTGTCTCATTTAAACTTGGTCCTTGTCTATTCTGCACATTTAACAATGAATTCTCTCCACTATTGTCCACACGAACATAAAATGGAGTTACCGGACCCATCGTAATAAGTACAGTAATTGCATCTGGATTAATCAGTGTTCCAGCTCTCTGCATCTGTCCTGCACTCATGCTGTGCATCTGTGGAATCTGTATATATACAGGTTCTCTTAAATTCAACCCTTGACAACCTTGTGATAACACTAAATTAGTAGTTGTTTTCACAATCTGAGCCTCTGGCTGTATCTCAGGAATGTTCATTTCAAACTGCTGTCTGTTGCTCAATGAATCATTCAAACTACTCTGCATCTGAACTCTTTGTCTAGGATACCCGTTGATTCTGAAATCAATGGTGCAGTAGGAGTTGTATTACTAATTACACTCCCATTTGATCTGTTATCATTCTGCTGTCTCACATTTGGTGGAGGATATATTTCTATAACATGAGTAATTATCTCATCATCCTCCATTTCATCGTCATTAAACATAACTCGTTTCGGCTCCTTCATGTCTTGTGAACCCTTCTTCTTCTTTTTCTTTCCATCTTTTGTCTCAATCTCATCTTCCTTTGTTCTCGCAGGAAATAATCTGACCCCATGTAATGTTTCTACTCTCCACCTTTTCTGCTCTTCATCCCATACAGCTTCAGATAACGTCTTTTCTACTCTTCTCATTTTCTTTTCAAATTTTAAAGCTTGTTGCCGCTTCGCTACCAGCTCCCATATTGCTAATGCTTCGTACTGTGCTGGCCTTGGTGAAGGTTTTAAACTGTAAATTTTTGACCTCAAATTGTCCAGGACTCTTAAATTAAATGTACCATTTCTGGGAAAGCTAGACAACCTTCTTTCTTTGTAATCTTAACCCAGTGTTTCAACCAAAGACATGCCGCTGCACTTCTCTCCTCAAACACGATATATGCTGGAGTATTCTCTGGCAGACAAACCTCTCCTTCGAGTGCTGGAATGTATTTATCACCCCTCAATGCACTTCTCAAAGCTTTGAAAAACTTCATTTTTGACTCAATTTATTCAAACCCTGATATCCACAGCAACAATTATTCTCAAACTCAATTAAACAAAGCAAAAACAAACAGTAAACAAAGAATAAGGAAAGAATAACCAATCATGGAAAGTGACTATGATCCCACAATTCTCTTCGACCCCCTCGCCTTCCAATCGCGTTACTCTATTGTCAGACTGATTGACGAATCCGTGCGTGAATCCTCTTTGCTAATCAACCAATTCCCAGCACAGCACTAATTACATCACACCCACACATTCACCCCCTTTCACTGAAACGCTGACAAAGTCTGTTGTACCAATCTTTCACAACCCACACACAAAATCAACACAATATTAATTTGCGAGCTATCTTAAAAATAAAGAAAATAAATTTGCTCATTTACTACAGGAAGGGTAACACAAACTCTTCAGAACCTTCCAAAGGAACCTTCACCTTTCGCCTACTCCTTTTTCACAGTTCCCACAATTGTGAGCAAATTTCAACCTGCCAACTTCACTTCTCCACTGTTCCTTGGATTATTGTCTAGTGCACTTAGTACTCACCAAGTCTTCAATAAAATTTAATTCACACCAATTTTTCACAAACTCGACTTACCAATCACAACGGATCGGTCTACTAAATGAACGAATCACAACATATACTAAGTGTCTCGCTACACTTATCAATATACCCCGGAGTCCCAGACCTTGCTCCTTAGGTCTGTCATCAACCACCACGTGGAAATTTGTTCCTGCATCAAGCGCCACACTCAAATGAAGAACACAGCTTCCCTACTCTCATACCTATAGGAGTACGCCCACTCCATCTAATTAACCAATTTGAGTATTTCTACTCCTCTAGACTCATATCCAACACAATCATCTGCAAATTAGCTAAAGCTCTGCAAGCGCAAAAACACTTCATTCGAATACGATCAAACACCACCAGGAACATACCCTTCAAGCTAGGGGGTCTCCAAGAACTGGGGAAAGTCACTTAAGGCAACTAGCAACTCATGTCAAATTTGTTTAACAATTTGAAAAAGAAAAGAAAGAACAAACCAACAACTTTAGCGCACCCGAAACCTCACAACCTCATTATGACATCATCAAAACAATTACGTAACCATAATCTGCTACCAAAAACTGCTAACACGCCTGGCAATCCTAGCCATTATCTACAGTGAATAGTGGATTCTGCACTAGAGGACGATGGATCGAAGCGACATAGGTTTGAGGGGATGTCATCAATGAACATCGTGAGTTTCAACAAAGGTTAATAACAATCAATATATTAAACTGCAATCAATAACCACACCAGCTTATTAAGAAGAATTCATAGATTTATTTCCCTATATTACAATGCTAATGTCACAAAAATAACTCTCAAACACAAATGATAAGCATATAAAATCAATAATGGTTGGTTAAAGCGTCTTATATATCCCAATTCGATCAAGACAATTAAACAAATTATCTCCAAAAGAATCACACTTATTAATAATACAAAGACCGGTAATAATGGCAAAGTATACATTAGTTCAGCATCAAATGATTTCAAAACATGTCATTTTGAATTAGTTCCCTCACTAACCACAAATTAGCATCAACATGTTGGGCTTCATGTGAAAAGAATTTTAGTAACACAAATTTAGAAAAAAACTCTTTAACTCAGTTAATGATAAAAATATATTATTAATATGCAGCAATTAAGTCATAAGTTGCAGCTGGTACCGAGAAAGCAGAAGATACACATATTACATTACAATGACATACATTACCAATGGTAAAAGTAGAAACTGCAAGTAGCTTGCTTCTGCCAGGGGACACTATCAGTTATGGCCTAACGACAGCTAACCCACTCAGCCAATCTGAACTTCATCTGCTCCAGTCTGCTCTCCAAAACTATCAAAAGTAATAATCATACTACCTCCTAAAGAATTCTACCCAAGTTGGTATATTAAATCCTAATAAGCTCATGATTGGTCAGTCTATGGGGTGGTTTCATTTCAGTCAATCAACAACTAAAGTGATGATCTAAAACACAACAAATCTACGCTAACTATAACATTTTCTTCAAGAATAACTTTTCCTCTTCAGTCTCGTCTGTAGCTCCATTGTTTCACCACCTCTTGAATATCTTGTCTCAAGAAGAAACTTTTACTGTTTCAACTCACTTCCATCCTCGAGGAAAGAGCAGATATTAGTAACATTCTCAAACAATAGGACATTTCAACTTATGCAATGCTTGGTTAAAACATGACCTTGTAAGACATAACATAGCAACCCACTAGGGGTAGCTATAAACACGTCTACACAAACTCCGAAAACACTTTTATGTAGGCTTTTTAATCATGGAAAATAATCACAGGTTTTAATTAGGATTTCCTTCAGCTAAGAACCGAAAAGCAAACATTTTTAAAAATCACTTGTTTTGAATGTTAATTCATTACACATTTTAGTATAAAAATCATTAATAAACATATTAGAAAATTCACAGTCTCACACACGGTATGGTAAATACTGTGTATAATGTAGCTTTTAGAGTTAAGTAAAACTCCAGAGCTCCTTGTGCTTATGAATATAAATGGTTCACCTGTAACATATTATAATAAATGTTAGCCTAAAGTAACTCTTCTGCATTACTATAATATATACATTCAGAATCGAATTCCTTAAATACCTTGAATAATATTGAATACAGTTTATAATACATCCAGAAAACCAAATTAAGTATGTGAGTCAAAGTCTTTCGAAGAAATGGGAGATTGTAACTCCACAGACGAAACATAACTTTAGTTCAATACAATCAGTCAAGAAGCAATGCTACCTTTGAAGAAATTTCCACATTCATACAAACACATGGGAAAACTTGCGGAACTATTAATTCCACTGAAGAAATTCAACAGCTGACACCAAAAATCAGGCTTTTCAAGAGATGATAGTACCATGACTCAGTCTTCAAGCTAAGTGAGATGCAAGCAGATAAAAACAGCCATTGGGAAGCAAGATTCTCAAAGGTAAGCACCTTGATATACTAGAGTTTAAAAATGGCTACAACATTCTAGTTCACATCTGTTCTGACTTGGAATGTTACTTTCACTATGTGGATGCCATCTTGGTTCGGAAAAGATACAGCACACACTCACCTTGTTGGTTTCCATTATAGAAATATTAAATGTTACTTAAATTTGCATTCAGTATTAATCACATGAAATCAATATTCAAGATATAAATGTTCTGAATGATTAAATGTGAAGAACTATAAATGTACCATCTACCTTGATTGGACTATGTGATGAAACCTCTTCTATTCGGACCACAATTAATGTTGATGTTTCTGACACTCTCAGTGTAACCAAGCAATCTCTGACAGAGAAAAACCTTAAACAACATACAGGAAAGGGTACTGGGAGCACGGTATGTTATGTTATAGATATTTCTATTGCATAGGCAGTGGATTCAGTGCTTGGCCTAATACCACACCCCTTGCACAATGTTTACTTGCAACACAACAAGCTGACATTGGCATCAAGGATTACCCAGCCAGAATGTAGCTGGTCATTGACTACTTAACCTTGTTGCATGGAATACCCACTGATCACTGTAGGAATGAGTAATACGCAGAGAGAGCAATGAAAGGCCGTGCATTTTGTACATTTCCTGCTGATCACAACTGCAGGTTGTTCCCAGTGGGCATTAAGGTTATGACTACTGGGCTAAGACTAGTGTCTCTATTGTCTATGCCCATTACCTGTAGGGCATATATCACAGTACCCCGTGGGTAGGGATATTGGGCACAAGGGCTGGCCAACGACTGTACCTAGTTTGATCTGTGAGCAGAGGCACTTTCTACATGTGCTCAGCAGGTGCTGCAGGCATGAGTATTGAACAAACAATGTGCCCTGTGGGTAGAGATGTACTATCCAGAGGATGTGGCTAAAGGTCATCCCAGTATTACTGAGCACTAGCATGGGAAAGAGCACAGGGTATGGATACGATCATGGCCAGTGCTCACTGTGGCAATATCGAATGAGAGCATGTAACCAAAGACCATGCTTTCTTCCCATTGCACGCTGGCAACATCTTTATTTCATGCCCAGCAAGTACTGAGGAAGTTGGAACTATGGTGGGCTATGCCCAGTAGGTATGTCAGGAACGGGTACTAGGTACAGATGGACATCTGTATGGCATGGTATGATAGGAGTATTTCTATAGTGCTTACTGCTCCTGACAAGGTGTTGACGTGTTTTTGGACAGGTAGCACGCTAGTTGGCGTAGCCCAGTGTTAGTAGTTTTAATTATTTTTTATAGTTAAATAATAGTTCAGTTGTAGTTTCATGCAGTGTCATGGTTGTGTTTCATGTCGTACAGATTTATGGAGTAAAGTCTATACAACGGGTCTAAGGTTCTCATATATTTGGGTTCGATGAGTGCTATTAGTGACTATTAGTGATATTGTCATGCCATTGGTCAAAAAATAGTTATGTACATGAATGAGTAGATTAAGAAGGCTGAAGGTTTGAGAGTTAGGGACAATGATTGTACCGCAGGAAAGTGCGAAGTTTGGGAAGGATGAAAGGTAAAGCAGTGGAGACAGAAATCCATGTGTTTAGTTAAATTGTTGCTTTTGCTTAATCTTCCACGGGCTAGGAGTGTCTTCTGTGCATCAGACATGGAGAGTCAAGCAGGGTGTCATCTAATTTAGTACCTATTTGCAATCACAATCATACAGTTGATTGATGATTTTTATTGGGTGGACAGTTTAATACTTTTCCGGGGGCTATGGTTTGGCTTTATCAACATATGCTAGGAACTATGATTTGTTTTTTTTGTGTTGATTCACTTTTTTCATCGTGATTTGTGCTGTTGTTATGGCATGCCACATTGTAGCCTAGATTTCCTTTGTATTGGGTGATAATGGTATATATTTGCTCTTGTCGATAGTTTGCATGTTTTTTTTAACTTATGGTGAGTAGGATCCAGCTGTTTATTGTCCAACTACTGATGAAGTGGAGTAGTGCTGGTCTGTCCATCTCAATAGGTTTGCTTTGGAAAAAACTGCATACATATCTTCACAATTCTCCTGAATTCCAGGTGGTTCAGGTGTTAGATTCTTTGTACATATCCTGCTTTTGTGGTCTTCAGTTTTTCCCTGCATTGTTACTCTTCTGTGCTCCTTACTTCTGCTGTCAAGTATTTATCTACTCTGGGATTTTTCTGTCTGGCGTTTCTCTGATGTTTTGTTATATTTCTCTTTAGCTCTGTTAAGCTACGTGTACAAGTTTTGATTTTACTCCTTTTTAACTGTGTTTCTTGTCCACTGGGATAGATTCCAGGATGAAGTCCCTGACCCTTCGTGCATCTTGTGCCAAAAGTATTCTTAAGTGCCTTAATTGTTACAGTATGATATTTTTACTGTCTTACAAATCTCAACCATGTTTGTTGCTGAACACACTGGGCTTACCACTTCTCCTGCCCCTTTGAAAACTGGGCCTTCCATGCAACAGTCTCATTTTCAGTGAGAATGATCTGCACAGATGCATTAAATTTCCCTTTTCTACTTGAAGTCAGTGAAGGGGGTACCCTCAGCACAGTACCCTGTCCTGAGAGTGTCAGGTGGGGGACCCCTGGATGTACTTTGCGGGGGGAGCTCAAGTTTTGTTACGCCACTGCTTGACGTTCTGAGCTATGCCTCTGAACACCCCTACTAGTAACCCTGTTTGTTTGCCCATTTATTGATTCATTTTTCTGCATGGTCCCATTATCGTTGTCTTGCATTTTCTCTTGTTTTCCCTTACTTCTTTATGTCATCTGGAACCTACACTTTCCTGGAGTCACCTTGTCAGCTCCTTTGCATCGGTACAGTGTTGCCCTCTTTACTAGCCAAAATGTAATTGACCTTACTTTGTTGTGCCACTTAAACTACATAGCGGCAAGGCACCAAGTAGTTCTGCCCAGAATAAATGCAAGCATAAATGACTGCTGTGCCCACTGGGCACTCAGCACAGGGCATGACCTTAAGCCATGTCCTGCTCCCACCTCTCATCCCTACAGTAGGCAAAGCCAATAACATGTGGGCACCACATGCACAACATGACCTGTTGGCATGCTATGCACCCAGTATCCATGCCTACATTACAAAGCCTGTTCTGCAACTACTGGGCACAGTTCATGACCAGTGGCCATTGCCCAGGCTTTGTACATGGCATTACTATCACTTTAATTTTCACTCCTGTGGTGGGTGCCTTGGCCCTTCTTTTACAGGTGAAGTGTGGTCCGCCACAATGAATAGGACCAACGCATCTCATCTTTTTTTTAAAAAGCGGGCTCCTCTGTCCCTTGTTCAAGGTTGCAAGCATCGTATTAGAAGCAGAGCAAAAAGGTTCGGCTCCTAGCAACAACTTAATTTCTAGAATCAGATACAAATCAGATATAATAGTTTTACACCAAACCAAATAAATATTTCTTTGGCCTATGCTTTCTCTTTTCGTCTTGAGTCACCCAGTGATTTTGTGCCAACACTCCCTAAAACTGTCTTATTGGAGAATGAGAATTGTAAGATAATTTTGGGACTCCCTATGACTCTGTAGTCTCACCCTTCACCAATCCGCTCAAATCTGTCCAGGAAAAGGCTTACTTGGTAAATGTTGTGAATCCCTCTCAAAATTAATTAATTTGATGATGGCATACGATATCACAGTTATATGGCTGCCACTAAAGTCATTAGGAATTAATAAATAAGGGTAAATTGTGGCTTATGCTAGAAATCGAAACAGTGGATTTTCTAAGCATTAGCAGTAGGCCAAAATGAGATAATTAACTTTAATGTAACCCTTGTAATATATTTAATGAAATTCTCACACAGCCATATATATAAAAGAGCTACCATTTGATGGCTGAAACAGAGTTTAGCAATTCATATGCACCATTAAAAAGATAGAATTGGTATACTCTACGGCAGAACATTGGGCTCATATCATCAGAGCAGTCAATGCAATGATTCACTTACTTACCAGAGTCTTCATTACTCTGAATACACTTTTTCTCTCACCAATACTTACTCTAAGAGGTTTCTAACCTCTACCTAGGCACCATATGACCTAGCTATAGCCAATCAAAGGGTGTAAAACAACAGTTTCTGTCCGTTTCTATCTCAAGTCCCTACTACCATACTGGTAATAAAGAGCCAGAACTCATAACACTTCTTGTACATCCCCAAGCTAAGGAGGATTCAAGTTGTGAAAAGGGTACTGTAAGGCAGGGGAAAAAGTGCTGGTATGAGTGAAAGGGCATTCGGAGTAATGAAGATCACTGGCAAGTAATTTAATTATTCCCTCCTAAACCCCTTGTCTCTTACCACCACTTACTCTATGAAGATATACTAGAGCTAAATAACAAACTGAATCCTCAATAAATACAGCAAAACATTTGATTGATGCTAACAGCAAACTGTTTATTGCAAAAATTTAAGAGTTACAGTATTTAAGAAAAGGCAGCAGCCGAAACTCTGGAACCAAACACCAGTTATTCCACATATCTAGTCTAATATGAGTCATGAAATGGATGGTGTGGCACAAGTGGCTGCCTTACCAATATCCAGAATGCAAGCTCCACCAGAGTCAGCCTAGGAAGGTGCCATGCCACGAATGGACGTTTCCTGAACTCCACTCGGCAACTGATATTCTGAGAATAATACACAAGGCAAATCAGTGACTTAATCCACCTGCTCAGAATTGGAGTAGAAGCTCTATGCCCATGACAGAGAAAAACAAATTGACAAATAAGTTATCACATTATCTAATGACTTGGGACCTTGACAATAGACCCTCACCACCCTCAACACACCCAAAGTATGTAAAGTCTCTTCCTCAAGAGTGGGAGGGTGCTGGAAAAAAGAGAGTAATGTTATTTCATGTTCCTGATGAAAGGAGGAGAAAACTTTAGGAACAAAAGTAGGACCTGTTAGAAATGGGGTCTCTGGTTGGTGGAGGTATACACCAATGTCCAAAGACGGACCACAATCCTAGTCAGGGTAAGTCACACACAATCCAAATTATCCTGTGCCCACCCTTTGGTAGCTTGGTACTGAGCAGTCAGGCTTAATGTAGAAGGCAATGTGTAAAGTATTTGTGCAATAAATCATACAGTAAACAGGGAAAAAACCACAAAAATACACCACACAGGTTTAGAAAAATATAGGATATTTATCTGGTTAAATTAAGGTACACAAAATACCTGGTTTGCAAAAATAACACGCACGGAGCCTGCAGAGGAGGAGATGCTTGGAAAAATAGGGTGTGTGTCAGATTTTCCAGTGTGTCACAGACGATGCGTCATTTCTTTCCATGGTGCAAGGGGCCTTGGGTCATTTTTCGGCATGCAATCTTCGTTCCTCACTGCAACGTGGGAATCTTTTGAACACCCAGGGACAATGCAGGGAAATCCTGAGCATGTGGGAAAAAGTCACAGGCATTGTGTCGATCTGGTATGGCGATGCATCAAATTTTCTGTTGCACGGCATGCGCTGCGTTGATTTTCCTCTCGGAGAATCGACTGCATCGTTCCAGTTCAGCTGTGTGCGTCGATCCAGTAGGGCTGTGCGTCAAACTTCCGGTCGCAAGGCAGGCGCTGCATCAAATCTCCACTCAGGAATTCGGGCTGCGTCGTTCCAGCTCGGCTGTGCGGTGATTTCTCGGTCACAAAATGGCTGTACATCATTTCCGGCAGGCCGTGCGTTGATTTTCGGTGCGCAAGGAGCTTCCTGAAGAGATTAAGGCCCTCATTCTAACCCTGGCGGTGTAACACCGCCAGGGCAGAGGGCAGAGGAAGCACCGCCAACAGGCTGGCGGTGCTTGCGCGGTCAGAAAAGGGGAACCGGCGGTTTCCCGCCGGTTTTCCCCTGGCCCAGGGAATCCCCATGGCGGCGCTGCAAGCAGCGCCGCCATGGGGATTCCGACCCCCTTACCGCCAGCCTGTTCCTGGCGGTTTTCACCGCCAGGAATAGGCTGGCGGTAACGGGTGTCGTGGGGCCCCTGGGGGCCCCTGCACTGCCCATGCCACAGGCATGGGCAGTGCAGGGGCCCCCTAACAGGGCCCCACCATGATTTTCACTGTCTGCTGAGCAGACAGTGAAAATCGCGACGGGTGCCACTGCACCCGTCGCACCCCTGCAACTCCGCCGGCTCCATTCGGAGCCGGCATCCTCGTTGCAGGGGCATTTCCGCTGGGCCGGCGGGCGCTCTTTTGGAGAGCGCCCGCCGGCCCAGCGGAAATGTAAGAATGGCCGCCGCGGTCTTTTGACCGCGGTGCGGTCATTTGTCGGCGGGACTTTGGCGGGCGGCCTCGGCCGCCCGCCATAGTCAGAATCAGGCCCTAAGTCCCTCCTTATGACATTGGCGGTAAATCCCACTTACCGCCATGCTGACTGCCACCAACATACCGCCGCCGTGGCGGATATCCGCTTACCATATTATGATGCACACATACCAATCCGACACTATACAGCCACACACACAAGTCCGCCAGCCCAAATGTCAGTGATAAACTGGCGGTAGCAAAACCCACACCGTTACGCCAACAGAAGAACGCCCACAACAATATGACCCACGAATCACCACGGCGGTCATTCAATGGTGGTAAACCATTGGCTGTACATACCGCTGCGCTCAAAATATACACACACATACAAAACAACACCACCTTGGACAATTCAAACTACACACACCTGACACACATACACACACCACACCCACACACCCACACTACTATAAAACACACACCCACATTACCCACAACTCTTTACGACTACAAACAATTGCCAATAGAGAGAGACAGCAAGAGCACTCACACAACCAGAGCCACATACCACCGTCATCTATACACCATCCACGCACTTTACATCACACACCCCAACACATCACCCTACACACCCTCACCAACACCACTCACACTAGACCCATGGCACCACAACGACACCCCAGATTCTCTGAGGAGGAGCTAAGGGTCATGATAGAGGAAATCATCCGGGTAGAGCCACAGCTATTTGGATCACAGGTGCAGCAGATATCCATTGCTAGGAAGATGGAGCTATGGCGGAGAATCGTGGACAGGGTCAATGCCGTGGGACAGCACCCAAGGACTAGGGATGACATCAGGAAGAGGTGGAACAATCTACAGGGGAAGGTGCGTTCCATTGCAACAAGACACCAGCTCGTTGTACAGAGGACTGGCAGTGGACCCCCAGCTCCACCCCCACAACTAACAACAAGGGAGGAGCAAGTCTTGGCAATCATGCATCCTGAGGGCCTGGCCGGAATAGGAGGAGGACTGGACTCTGGTAAGTCAACTCTTTACTATTATCACTCCCCTACCTGCATGCCATCACGTACCCCGACCCCACCCTCACTCCCATCACTCCACCACCTCCCACACACCCCACCATCACAACCCACTCATCCCAATGCAAAGCCCAGCATGCACCACCAATGCATGGACACCACTCACAGACCTGCATGGACACCTATCACTAAAGCATGCACACTAGAGGGAATCAGTTAAATAACAACCCACACAAGGCAAAGCAGCCAGGGCAATAACAACCGTAGAGGGCAACCACCCCATGCACAATATGTCACACACAGAAACAATAACACTGCATCTGCATTCCCATAGGTATCCCAGCCAATGTCACCGGAGAAGAGGTGTAAGCAACATCCAGTCCCCCCACAGAAGAGGCCACAGTGATGACCGCAGCTCTGGTCGCCTGGATCTGGATAACCAACCTGGCTCATCAGGGACCTCCGGACAGTCAGTTATCCAGCCACAGTTTCACACCACCACAGAGCCTCCCCCCTCAGGAAACACCACCACAGCACCCACCCAGCGGACCCATACCCCTGTCCCCAGGACACGTCAATCAGCCGTGTGTCCACCACTACAGGGACCCAAGGGCACACCACAAACCCAAGACAATCAGGGACCTGGGGTCAGTGGCAGTGGGCACACGGTTCAGGGGACAGAGGCACAGGACAACAGGGAAACTGGGAGGACTCTTGTGCGCCAGGGGAAGGACAGGCCCAGGGAACCGACTCTTCAGGAGGCACTCACTGCAATCCTGGTGGCATACCAACATTCTTAGGATACGCTGGGCCAGATCCTGGACAAGTTGCAGGAGAACATGTGGCTTCAGGAGGGACAGTACCTGGGGATCAGGGAGAACTTGAAGTCCATTAACACCACCCTGGTCTCCATTGCAGGGGTGCTGGCAGACATGGCCAACAATATGAGGGAGGCAGTGTCACACCAGCCGGCCCCTCCCACTCGCCAAACTACTGAACAGCCCTCCACCTCCACTGCCGCTAGTGGACAGGAGGCCCCGCCACAGGATCAACAGTCCACCAGCACCCCACCCCCTGCAGAAGGAGAACCACCCCGCAGTTATCCAGGCAGAAGCCAGAGACTACTGCAAAGACCTCTGCCAGGAATAAGACTCTCCTGATTGTCACCCTTGTGTCCACCTTGAACTGCCATTGCTCCCCTTCCTGTGCCTCATTGGACATTGCACCTGTGCTACAAATGGACTGGACTCTAACCTGGACTTTCCTCCATTATCACCCCAGCCCATTGCACTTCCCCCTTTACGTTAGAGCACTGCAATAAACACACTTTGAAAAAAATACAAGTATTTAGTATGTCAAATGTTTTAAGTATGTATTCGTGTACAAGGTTTAAACATTGCAATTCAACTGTACATTAATATTTACATAGGAAAGACCTGTAGTTGGCTGCAGTTAATACACCAGGAGCGATAGTGGGGCACCAACATCTGCAAAAAGAGATGCCAAATGGTACACTGAGTGGGCATAGAAGTAGCAATTCACAGCCTGCCAGTGACAATGTCAAACATTAAACTGTCAATGAAATGTGAAGTTACACTGTCTTACCTGTGTGTCATTGGAAGTATTGACCAATCAATGCACTTCTGTTGTTCTCATCCTCTGCTTCCTCATCTTCACTGTCCACAGGGTCCACTGCTGCCACACGGCCATCTCCAGCCTCCTCCTCCTGCAGAAAAATCACATGGCGTCTCAAGGCAAGGTTGTGCAACATACAGCATGCCACGATGATCTGGCAGACCTTCTTGGGTGAGTAGCATAGGGATCCACCTGTTAGATAGAGGCACTGAAACCTGGCCTTCAGGAGGCCAACTGTACGTTCAATTATCCTTCTGCCCTTGTCCTGGGATTCCTCACAGGGGTCAGTAGCCATGAGAGGTTGGGATAACCATAGTCACCTGCAAATATCGAGGGACAACAGTTAGCCACACACTAAACCTTATGGCCCACACCATACCCATACACCAACATCCACTGGGTGGGAACCAGAGCTCACTTATTAGCCACATCCTGTGCCTCTGGAGTTGGCCCATCACATTTGGGATGCTGCTATTCCTCAGGATAAAGGCATCATGCACAGACCCAGGATACTTAGCATTGACATGGGAGATGAACTGGTCCGCCAAACTCACCATCTGCACATTCATAGAGTGAAAACTTTTTAGATTTCTGAAGACCTGTTCATTTTGCCGGGGGGGGAGGGAACAAATGCAATATGTGTTCCATCAATGGCCCCAATGATGTTGGGGATATGTCCCATTGAATAGAAGTCAGCCTTCACTGTGGCCAAATCCTCCACCTGGGGGAAAACGATGTAGCTGCACATGTGTTTAATCAGGGCAGCCAACACTCTGGTCAGCACTATTGAGAACATTGGCTGTAACATTCCTGCTGCCAAGCCCACTGTTACTTGGAAAGAACCAGTTGCCAAGAAATGGAGCACAGATAGCACTTACACAAGAGGGGGGGATCCCAGTGGGGTGATGGATAGCAGATATCAGGTCAGTCTCCATCTCCTATTCATCTGCAGCGGTTGCAATCTATGGGCAAAAGAGTGAGGAGCCGGTCATAATCTGTACATTGTAACTACTCCAGTACAATTCATGACGTGATTTTAAAACGTATTGGTGGCATATGTCCAGAATGTACAATTGTGAACTGTGACGCGGTTAGGATCCATAGCCTGCCCCCCCCTGAAATGGCATCCGCCTGTCCTGTATGGAGGTACAGGTGGAAGTGAGGTAATTCCGCTGACGTTGTGCGCCATTGCGGGAGGCGCTCGGGAACCATCATGCAACTCCTCATTGGTTATCTTTGGGCCCTATGGGGTACAGTGGCCAATGGTGATCTACACCGGCGGTGACAGTATGCACCGCTGTGGACGTCACTGCCATTTTCTATCTGTTCACTCACTTGCTACCTGACCTTCAACAGGAGAGGACCTACACTGGATGTGCTGCTGTGACCTGTGTCTGGAACCTACCATGGCTCGTGTGACTGGGGAAAGGGCCCCTGCCTTCACCTCGGCGGAGTTGAGAGAGACTGGTGAATGGGGTCCCACCCCAGTACCGACTGCTGTATGGGCCTCCAGACCAACAGGTGAGTACACTGTGAGCACAATGCATGGGGCATGAATGCATGGAGTGGTGTGTGTGAAGGCCTCGTGTGGGGGGGTTGGTGGATGGGCCCTGGGCAGCATGTATGCTGGGCCATGTCTGTGCGTAAGGGGATGGGAGGGATATGGTGGGCCATGAGCGTAACAGGCAGGATGGTCTGACTTATAGCTTTCCTTGTGTATATTTCCTCTGCAGGTCAGTGCCCATCAAAAGAAGGGTATATGGCGTGCCATCGCCAAGGACGTGCGCACCCTGGGGGTCTACGGCAGGCAGAGCACCCACAGTCGGAAACGGTGGGAGGACCTGAGACACTGGGCATTGAAGATGGCGTAGGCCCAACTGGGGATGGCCTCCCAACGTGGAAGCGGTGCCCATCGAACCCTGACCCCCCTGATGGCCTGCATACTGACAGTGGCCTATCCGGAGCTGGATGGGCGCTTGGGGGCATTATAGCAGCAACAAGGGGGTGAGTACAGTGCCCATGATTACTACTTACACCTGGTCGGGTAGTATCCGGGTGGGGGATGTGTGCCTGTAGGTGCCCCTAGGCCAGGCCTGACATTGCAGAGTAGGTCCCATGTTGGGCAGGGTTCTGATGTGAAATTCCTCCTAACCAGCTAGTAAGCATCCACTACTGGGCAGGGCAGTGTGGGTCCCAGGTATGCTGCAGTTGGCGGTATGTGTCCCTCCCCATGCCCTGATAACTAGCATTGTTACTGGTAGTGCCTTGCCTAATGTGTAGGGCTGTTCCCTGTGTGTGAGTGTGCTGTGTACGCCAAGGGTGGTGTTGGTGCATCAACTGACCAAGTGTATCCTTTGTCTCTCCCACCTCTTTTTGTTTTGTCACTCTGTCTTTATGTGCATTAGCATCATCTGGTGAAGGAGCAGAAGCACCAGCGACGGAGGGAGCTGCATCCCACAGGACCCAGGAGGCAGAGTCCACCAACAGTGAGGGACCAGTGGGATGGAGGGCGAGGGGAGCACCACGGCGGAGACTGGAGGAGACAGTTCGGACACGGATACCTCCTCTGATGGAAGCTCCCTGGTGGTGAAGGACACCTCTGTGCCCACCCCAGCTACAGTTACAGCTGCCACCCCGTACCAGCACCTCCTTCCCATCAGCCCCTCAGCGAGTTGCCCGTGCCCTCTCACCCAAGAGGGTGGGTATCTCCCTCGCCCCAGGCACCTCAGGCCCTGCCCCAGTTAGCCCTGCTGCCCTGAGTGAGGAGGCTATTCACCTCCTGAGATCCATCTCTGTTGGGCAGTCAACCATTGTGAATGCCATCCAAGGGCTGGCAGCCCAAATGCAACAGACCAATGCATTTCTGGAGGTCATTCACACTGACTTGGCGGCCCAACAGAGATCAATCCAGGCTCTGGCCTCCCCTCTGAAGGCAGCCATTGTTCCTGTTTCCACCCTCCTCTCTCCAGCTTCCTCTACCCAATCATATTCCCCTCAACCACAACCTATCCCAAGCACACAGGCAGACGAGCATGCATACAGGACAACACACAAGAGTGGCACAGGCAAACACAGGCACCACACTTCATCCCACAGGCACTCACACAAACACCATCCAGATGCAGACATACCAACATCCACTGCCTCCACTGTGTCCCCCTCCTCCTGGTCCTCCACCTCCCTCCCAGTTGCATCTACACTCACACTTGCATGCACTACATCCTCATCCACTACCACCATCACCACCACACATGTCAGAACACACACCTCACTGGCAGTCACCACCCCAACAGCCATGCACACGTCCCCTGTGTCCTCTCCCACTGTGTCTGTGACCCCTCCTCCAAAAGTACACAAACACAAGCACTGAGACACCCAACAGCCATCCACCTCACAACAGCATCCAGCCCATGCAACTGCACCCAAACACAGCAGACAGACACCTCCTACAACCACTTCCTCTTCCTCCACTCCCAAACCTTCTCCCTCTTCCCACCCCAATGTCCCTAAGAAGCTTTTCCTCTCCACCGTTGACCTCTTCCCTCCCCCTCCCCCCGTCCTTCACATCAGTCCAGGGTGTGTAAAACCCAGGTAAGTACCTCAGCCACCCAGTCCATTGGCCCAGTAGTGTCCACAGCAACTCATGGTGGAAGGGAAAGGATCCGGGGCACCAGGCAACCCAGGGTGCCTGCCCCAACTGCTGCCAGGAAGGGTATACAAACTGGGTCCCTGACCCCACCAACTCAGAGACTTCTGGACCTGAACCTGCAACCTGTCAAGAGGAACTGCCTGGCTGCCCAAAGGACTCATCTGGACAGCTTTGCTGAGAAGGACTGCTGCCTTGCTGTTACCCTGCTGCCCTCTGACTTTGGGGTTCGAACAGTAATCCACCCCCTTTCTCACCCCCCCCCCCCCCACCAGCGCCTTGAGACCCTCACGGGTGAGTAGCACGCTCTATACATTTTCTTGATTGATTGATTGATTGAAGTGCACAAGTTCCCCTTTCAGTACAGGTCTGACTTCCAGGGTCCCAGTAGGGGGTTTAGCAGTCCATTGTGTGAGGGCAGGCCACTAGTCTTTGAAATGTGAGTGTCAGACCCTCCACCCTTCCAGCCCAAGAAGATCCAGTCAGTGTGCAGATGAGTACAAGTGTAACTGAGTGTCCTGTGTTTGTGGTTGTCTGGGTGAAATGCAAAAGGGAGTTGTCAAGCAGCCCAGCCCAGACGCTGATTGGAGAGAGGCTGTAAGGCATAGATGAATTTTAAATGCAGAGAAATGCTCACATTCTAAAAGTGGCATTTCTTAAATAGTAATATAAAATCCAACCTCACCAATAAGCAGGATTTTCTATTACCATTCTGGCCATACTAAATATGACCTGGTTACCCCTTTCTGGTCAGAATCTACCACTCAAACAGCATATGAAGGTAGTCCTAATGCTATCCTATGAAAGGAGCAGGCCTCGCAGTAGTGAAAAACGAATTTAGGAGTTTTCCACTACCAGGACATATACTACACACATGTCCTGCCTTTTACCTATATAGCACCCCACCCTATGGGTTATCTAGGACCTACCTTAGGGGTAACTTATATGTGGGAAAAAAGGGAGTTAAGGGCTTGGCAAGTACTTTTGAATGCCTAGTTAAAGTGGCAGTGAAACTGCACAAATAGGCCTGGCAAGCCTGAGGCATGGTTAAGGGCCTACTTATGTGGGTGGCACAACCAGTGCTGCAGACCCACTAGTAGCATTCAATTTACAGGCCCTGGGCACACGTAGTGCACTTAACTAGGGACTTACAAGTAAATCAAATATGCCATTTGGGAATGAACCAATGCTACCATGTTTAAGGGAAAGAGCATATGCACTTTAGCACTGGTTAGAAATGGTAAAGTGTGCAGAGTCCTAAAACCAGTAAAACAGTGTCAGAAAAATGGAGGGAGGCAGGCAGGCAAAAGGTTGGGTGATGACAACCCTAAGGCTGTCAGGTCTTACAGGACCCAATTCAAGAACCCGTCTATATGAAAAGAGTCTTAAATAAGGAGGTTTGATAGATAATGATCCCATTTCTCCAAGTCTACGGACTGAAGTTATGGCCACCAAAATGAATACTTTCAAAGACAAGTGTTTCATGCCCAAACTTTCTAAAGATTTGAAGGGGTGAGATTGTAAGGCTTTAAGACCTAAAGGAAGGTCCCAAGAAGGGGTAATTGGATTACAATGGGCTCAACAGGGACAAAAAGTCTGAAACCCAAAGAACACCTGTCAGGAATATCCCTAGGAGCTCTGATTACCCTAATTGCCACTGATTGCACCTTTAAAGAAGCAACAGCCAAACCATTTTGAAAACCCTCCTGCAGAAACAGTAATACCTGAGAGGACTCACAGCTAGTGGGATTCAAAGATTTATCCATACACCATTTCAAAATAGATGCCCAATGATGATCATATGATTTCTTTGTGGAGAGTCTCCTCAAACCCTTCCTCGCAATAACCATACCACCAGATGCATTCTCCTTCAAGTTTCTAGAGGAAGGAGAGTAGATCTGAGGAGACATTGATTCATTGGGAGAATCAATTCCGATGCTCTTGCCATAATTTTCAATCACGAAAACTAGTCCATTCTTGGCCAAAGCAGAGCTACAAGAATAAGATCCACTCTCTCCTTCCTTAAGTTGTTTAACAGCCTAGGAATCAGGGGAAAGGGAAGGAAAGCATACACAAGAAGAGAAGTCTATGGGTAAGTAAGAGCATCTACTCCTAAGCAACCTGGTGCCTAATACATATATAGAAACCCCGGGAGAAAAGTGTTCTCATACGTGGCAAAGAGATCCACTTGTGGAGTACCAAATCTTTTGGAAACAAGTGAAAATAAAGAGAGACAGACAGACGTTGAAAGGAAGACGGAAGTGTTATAGGCTCTGGCCCTCTTTATTACCAGTATGGTAGGAAGGGCTTGTACAAGGGATGGAGGGGATCTTTTGTTTTACACCTTTTGATTGGCTATAGCTAGGTTACATAGTGCCACGGTAGAGGTTAGACACCTTATAGAGTAAATAGTGGTCCAAGAAAATGGGTTGAAGAGGTAATGCAATTGTTAACATTCTGGGTACAGCCAACATAATGTGAAATGTGGTGACAATATTAAGTGACTGAAGCAGCTGAACACAGGCTGTGATTACGAGCTAAAGCATTATTTATCGTCCCTGATAAATAACGATACTATGGGGTACATTATTTATCAGGTGCGATAAATACCATCTTTTATGAATATATGGGGAACAACATGCATATTTTGGTGTTTAACACGCCAAGACCCCCATTATACGATAAATTGTTTTTTGTTTTCCCCTGATAAATTTGAGCAGGTCTGACCTGCTGAAATTTAAGGAAATTTGAGTTACTTAATTCATCTGATAATTACGGGGTGCATTAACTACCTTTACACTCCTAATTGCGACCCATGCTTAAACAGGAGTTTAATCATGGGTCGGGAAAATTAAGAGGAACTCATAATTAGGCCCTTAATATGCTTAAACAGAGTATCACACATGGAACAGGCACAATGGCCAGTGACCTTTATTTATAAAGAGCAGGTGAACTAGATATTAACAATGAACGTGGGTTTCATACATTTAGAAAAAAATTAATGTTCTATGTAATTTGAAGGAAGCCACTAGAGGAAGCTTTGGCTTCAAATAATAGCAATTACATGTTCTAAAACTTGAATAAGATTAACAATTGCGTTCATGAGAAAACCGTTGGAAATTACCATGAAATTTTATCATTCTGAAGCAAGCTCCGCTGTCATCAAAACCTTCCGAAAATAAGTAATTGCTATGATAATATCAGAACAATAGTGGTGTGAGTCCCTTACTACAGAATTTCATATGCCTCAAGCGCCTTCCCTCCAGGGCTGCAGAAGTAAGGTCACCAGACGTATCCTTGCAATCAACTCTTCACCCTTCAGTCTCCATCCATCAGTGGCATGGCTTAAGATGTTGGGCCCTGTGTGGGCAGAGAGAGGGATCTATGGCCCCCATGTCTTAGAGATATTTCTAGGCCTTGCATTGAAAGGGAGGCCCCTGAAGGACGTGGGCACCCCTGAACCGCAGGGGCTGCACAGGCTTGCGTTACACCCTTGCATAGTATGAGATGTATCTCCCGCTGGGCCTAGCTGGTAAGGTTGCACTACCTTGAAACAGTGGTGGCTGATGAAATTTGAAAATGGTTGGCCTAAAGAACCAAAGTGAAAAGCACAGACTAGTGAAACACACGACCCCAATTCTTTAAAGAAAGGTCGAGCGAGGCAAGCAGCGGGTTGTTTCTCCCATGATAAACTACTGTACTGTATGTAGACTATTTCCAGCCCAGTATAGGAAATGAGCAAACACTGCACAGGGCTGCTTATGCACATTTGCCCAGCTACATGTAAATACATCTTGTGTCTTTGACAACTCCCTGCAAGGTTAGACACCAGAGCACTGTACTTTCTGGCCAAGGACCCTGCATGAGTTTGAAAACCAGATTTCCACCATGTTCCCCTGCCCCTTACTGGAATCTGTTATGATGATTTGGGGGACTGGATAATATAGATCTGTTTCTGTAGAGAGACTGGAGAGATTGGTCAGGTACAGCTACCCTTTATTGGAGTGTGAAGGTTCCCATTCCCAACAGTAGATCTTTGTGTGAGAGGGGTCAGTAGACTACCCTCTACCCGACACAGAGAAAGAGGTCTGGTCTTTTTATTGATTCATTTTTTCACAAAACATGGTACCCTGCCACAACTGCTTTATGTGTCAACAGGATGATGGATGGAATGCTTGAATTTGTCTCAACCACTGGTATTTGCTTGAGGCCACATCCCAATCCATTGTCATTTTGCACACTATGCCACCTCAGTTTGTATCCAACTATATGCAAATTAGTATTGACCCAATCAGCCCAAATACATGGCATAGACCATGTCTTAAATAACCACCGCCCGCACTCACTTTATGTGATCATAGCCCCTGACTTCACTGCTATTGTAGAGATGTCCCCCCAAGACAAGTTAAGTAGTCAGTGCAAAGTTCACTGACACCGAGTGAAGCTACGTACCTCTGTGTGACTTGCCTCACTGCACCAGAAAACTCTCAGTTCCATTTTGGCAGAGGTTGAATCTCCCCCTGATTAATTATTGCTCTTTTAAGGAGAAGCTGAAGGCTCAGAAGAATCATTCTTGGACCCTACCAAATCGGACACCATGCAGTGTGCAAACATGTGGCACATCACTGTTGATGATTTTCATTGTCTACCTCCCTTTGGTGGAAGCTGACTGCGCTGCATATTCTGTAACGGAAACATGTTGCTAGTCATTTGGAAATAGTAGGATTTGCATCTAGCAATGCCCCCTAATCATAAAAGGTCATTGCTATCTGTAAATAAAATGGAGCAAAACAGCAGCCACTCATTCAGCATTAAAAGCAAGCATTAGTAAAGCCAGTAGGTATGGTTTCAATGTGATAATTCATGCAAACACATGCAAAACAGTCCATTGTGCATGTGTGAGGCATACATAAGCACATTAAAGCAAGGACAAGTGCAACATAACTGTATTAAAGGCTCATTTGCCTTCAGTGTATTCAAGTTTTTGTATTTGTGTGAAATGAAGTTTGGATGGCGAGGGAACTTGAATTATAGTCTTTCTTTCATTCATATGAAATACAAGAAAGTAACAAAGGACCTTCTTGGCTTCTTTTTCACCCGACTTTCACTTGATATAGAAACAAAACAATGACTCTGCATTGGTAACTTCAGTCACTAATAATCACTCTGTTCAGAAACATGAATTTCCCTCACTCACTGGGCTCAAGAAGAATGAACCTTTCACATGAGTGTGGAATTAATTAGGAGCTGCAAATCAACACTCTATCATTATAAATATCATTTGCATTTTGCGGGAGTCAATAATGAGATTTTGATGTGAGTTTCAAAGCTTTATTGAAATCGTGTACTATTTATTTCTGTATTGAAAACCATCAATTAGTCAATGAAAATAACAATACAATACAGAAAAAAGCATAAAGTGTTTTCCATAGAAATAAATCCCTATTCTAGACTGAGGAGAGTGTGGGCAAATAATTAATTAGAACCCATGAAAAGCTCTTAGTTTGGATGTGAAAGCATTAGTCTTTTGTTAATCATAAGTAGAACATTCTATTAAGAGAGGTTCAAGAAATTTGTGGATAGCATAGAATTCAGGTAAGGGTAATAAAAGAGCTTTAAGGAGAAACCTGACAAACATCCGCATAACGTACTGCAGAGAGTCTGGAAAGGGTCTAAGCAGGATCTCTGGTCTGAAGGTTTGAGAGAGTCAGAGTTTCCACTGAACTCTAGGAACACACATTTTATAGCATTTTTGTATCATTAGTTGAAACAAATTTTTGCATTTTTTCATCGTCTCGTTAAGTCAGTGGTCTCATCATGGGAACAGGACAGCTGTTGTCAACTGAGCAAACTAAACAAAGCACATCCTAGACATAAGATACAAATGTACTACAAATTGTACCATGAATACCAGTTAAGCTTAGTTTGCCATCACATCTTTCTATAAGATAAAAACAGTTCAGGGTGAGAGCAATATTTTACTTGATGAAATTATTCCCTTTCCCATACGCTTTTATAGACTACACTTATTCATGAAGAAACATTCTATGGAAATTGAACTAAGGGGGTCATTCTAATCTTGGCGGGCGGCGGGAGCCGCCCGCCAAGCGGGAACCGCCAGAAGACCGTACCGCGGTCAAAAGACCGCGGCGGTCATTCTGAGTTTCCCGCTGGGCTGGCGGGCGACCGCAAGAAGGCCGCCCGCCCGCCCAGCGGGAAACCCCCTTCCACGGGGATGCCGGCTCCGAATGGAGCCGGCGGAGTGGAAAGGGTGCGACGGGTGCAGTTGCACCCGTCGCGATTTTCAGTGTCTGCTATGCAGACACTGAAAATCTTTGTGGGGCCCTGTTAGGGGGCCCCACGACACCCGTTTCCGCCAGCCAGGTTCTGGCGGTCACAACCACCTGAACCAGGCTGGCGGGAAGGGGGTCGGAATCCCCATGGCGGCGCTGCCTGCAGCGCCGCCATGGAGGATTCTTCAGGCCAGGGGAAAACCGGCGGGAAACCGCCGGTTTCCCTTTTCTGACCGCGGCTTTACCGCCGCGGTCAGAATTGGCCTGGATGCACCGCCAGCCTGTTGGCGGTGCATCCGCGGTCCCCGGCCCTGGCGGCCTATGACCGCCAGGGTCGGAATGACCCCCTAAATCTTTTAATACATTCTTATATTCTCTGGAAAGTATGTGAGTGAAAAAGATGAAGCATAATACTTCATCTAGCTGTTCTTATTGTCTCAACTCGCATTTACCTCAATTCAAGTTTATAACTTGAATTCCTGACCTTAGTCAGGGTAAAATAGAAAAGAAAAATGCATTAGTCAGTAACTTTAGCTAAGTACATGTGACTATGAAAGCTTTCTGTAAAATTCTGAATTTAAATGCTGCTTTTCATGTTGAGCCCTACAAATTAAGTACAATAATTAGATTTAATTAAATGCCTTCACAACTGTGAGAAAGGTAAGACAGCCTTCAATTTAGTCCTCGATAGGAAACAAAAGTGAGATACCAAGGGAGCTTTCATTATATATAAATGTGGAATATAATGAAGGCTCCTTTTACCACGCAGTTGAAAAAAACAGAAAAAGCAACCCTATGCCAGCAGCACTTATGAAAAAGTGACAGGAACTTCAACAGAGGAAAGTGGGTATGGCAAGAAGGAACAACAAGAGGGATGTTTGGGAGGGAGGAATGAGGAAACTATGCTCAGGAGTATAAGAGAGGAGTGAAAGGGAGCAACAAGAGGGTTCATGTAACAGAACCAGCAGGTATAAAAAGCCTCCTATGGAACTGATGAGAAGTCGCCCGGAGGTACTTAAATGAACAAAGCAGGAAAGAGGAGGAGTGGGAGAGAGCAATGAGAGAATGGGCCGCCAAGGGCAATGAGTAACTGCAACCCAGAGGAAACAGGCTGGGTGGGAAGGAGGAAACAGAAAGAGATAGAACCAGGTTGGAGAAACAAGGAGCTCACCCAAAGGAGAAAGACAGAGGGTTGAGAGGGAGCAGACACACAGGAAAGATGGAGGGTTGGTAGAAACCAATAAGGAGTGGACACACAAGGGGATAGAAGAAGGTGTGGCAATGAGTCACAGATGGGGGAGATATAAAATGCCCCTCATGCTTCGCACCATGGATAGTCCATTGGAGGCAGAAGGAAACACCCAAACAGCCAAAAGCATTAGGAAAGAGAAGTACTCCTTTAGCTGACTGACAAATTCCCAAGCAGGTGGCTGAAACAGGTTGGTCCAAAAATGCCAGTTGGTAAAGGGGGCAGACTCTAAGCCCACTTTAAGTATACAGTAAGCAATAGGTCTGTTAGGGTGCCTCGCTCTGAACCCAGATCTAAAAAGGACAGTGTCCGCCCTATTCATCCTTTACCACCAAACTCTAGGCACTCTAGGACAAATGGCAGAAAATGCAGTTTTCGCAGTTGCCACAGTTTTTCTATTGTGTTCATAGGTGTTTTACATAGAACTTATTTGTAGTTAACAGAGGAATGAAGTTAGGGAAATTAGGCCATTTTATAAGCATGATACAGGCATGCCTATAGATGAGATCTTGTTGATACCTACTGCTAAGATTCTTGACACTTTGGCCCAGATTTACAAAACACGCACGCAACGCAGCAGCCAAAAATGCATGACAGGGGGGGAGCAGGAGCGCACCATATCTACAGACATATGGCACTCTCCTCCCCTCTCCCTAGCGCTGGTGCAGATTTTAGCTGCTGTGTGCCATACAGACAGCTTAGTTTAAGGGTGTGTGCATGAGTGTAGATTCAGCCCTTCCAGTACAAAATACTATGCTTAGACACTTTAAAACTTTTACTATTTGTACGTCTTCTCAACAGTACAGCACGCATGCAAAGTCGGAAAAGAAAGAAGAAATAAAAACATTTCTCTTTTTAACGCCTCCTTTCAAATGTCTTTAACTTTTAGCACACAACACTGTCTACCATTGTTTGTAGATAGGGTTTTGCGTCAAAAGGCATGGGTGGTTGCATGGGAACGCCCACGTACCTCCCACGTAACGCCCTCTTGGCACTAAGTTGCGCAAAGCTGTGCTTCACGCTGCTTTGTGTTACTTTTAGGGTACTTTCCAGCGCAAAACAAGTTTTGCACTGGAAAGTAAATTAGGAAAAAAAACATTTTGTGCTGAACTAGCACAAAATGTTTGTAAATCTACCCTTTGTTTTTTCAAAAGTTGTGCTGTAACACATTTAGGCTTCCTATCAAACATTGAATACAATATATTTTATAATGTTTATTGCTTATTCTGTGCACACATTTTTATCAATTCTCTCAAAAAAAGATTTTATGAATAATATAATATATTAAAAATGTATTTATAAAAGCTGGCAATGTACAAATCATGAATAACTTAAATAACACAAATAGAACACGACTATGTAAAATAAAAAATATAAAAATACAACTTAGAAATAAATATAAGTAGTAGAAAACAGAGGATGGTAGCACCATCTATACAATACTGAGTTTGTCTCTGCCAATCAGATAGCTTACTCTGGCTATTGCATTGTAGTTTAGTAGTAAAGTGCTGAAGCAGGAAGAGACAGTGGCATGCGTATGTGCCTTTGATGGGTGGTGTAAGAGGGTGGGCGTCAATAGATTTATTGTCCCTTACTGTGAGTGTTAACAGATGTTAATTGCCCTACCCTTATCCTCCTTCGCTTTGTCAGGCGGAGAATTAGTAGCAGTCAGCAGCCTCCTCGAAGCACTTTCACTATTGTTATCTCCCTAAGCAGAGGACCGTAGAGCTTAAATATCATCTTCATTACACTGCAAAGGTGGGCTCAGCTAGCCCAATGCCTAGGATAGGGTCAATAGCTGCACTTATTTACTTGAATCCCAGGCTCTTCGGCAAGCACTAGAAGCACGTAAAGACAATGAACGTATGTATTTGCCTTTGTGGGTGGGATCAGTGTCAAGTGTTCATAGCCTTCATACCCGCCAACTGTTTTGTGTTAAAATCTGTTAGATGCCCTTCCCATGAATATGCAGCCTCGCATGTGGCCCAGACTAGTCATTTTAGTGCAGGCAGTTAACAGTGGTTAATGTACAATGCAAAAGTTAACACCCTGCGTAGTGGGCGTTAAACACTGTTAAAGCTCTGACAGTGAGCAATAAAAAATGCTCTGAAGTTTTGAATTTTAAGGAACAGTTTTTGTACAATGAATGAAAAACGTTATGTGAATGATATAACTTTTGTATTTGCAAATATACATTTATTACTATTTTCTTACTATTAGCATTCTGTGATATCAAATATTTATACAAATAACAAAAGAATTAGGATCTGTTCTTCGTGCGAATTACATTAATAGCTATACTTAGATGTGCTTATTTCACAACAAGCGGCCCTTTATTCATAAGCATAAAATGAATAAAGGTATTATAATGAGAACTCAACGCTGAATCACTCAGATAACAATGCTTGACTTAAATATAGGAAGTGAAAGAATTCTGTGTCACAGCACCTGCTTCCTTCTGAGATCTGCCACCTCAGTACTATTACCGGTATTTGAGCCCTGTTCTGATATGGCAGGGGATTTCCTTTGATTTAACTAAAGTTATGGTCCTTCGTGACTAAATTTAAAAAAAGAACATACAGAATAAACGAAAATCAGCCTTAACACTGTTGAAATATAGGCATTATCACAGGATGCACAAGTTTCCTAGTTTCTCATAAAAATAGATTTTCAAACTTGCATCCTTTTAAAAATAGAATCACATTCCAGTTTGTCACCGACGCCCACACAGAAAGAAACCTCCAAAGACAATATTTAGTATTACGAGATGGCCAGCCAAACACACATGCGCTTTGAGGGGGAGTGGTGAGCACTCCTCCTCACACTTGTCACCCCTGTGGCCCCCCTCCTCTAGAAGAAAACGATAATAAACTATGTTTATTGTCAGTTTCTTTTAGAGGTTTTTCTGCTGCCACTGCTGGCGGGGGGGAGGAGGGGGGGGAGTGACGGCCCTCTGCCCTAACGGAGGAGCCACCCCTGTGATTGCATATTTTATTGCATCAATATAAGAAATATATATCAGTGCTACTAATATTTTATGTATATGCTTTCTTGATTACAAACAATTCAGAATATCAGGGAGGGTTTGTATGCTGGGCTGAGAGGAATTAAAGAGTAACTGTAGGCTGATGTTTGGCTACATATACAAACACTGAGAAGGTAAAAGAGATGTTTGCAGTGCTTAATTTGAGCCTGTGGTTTCTGGTGTGGAGCACTGACACTTATTTCTGAGGACCGGCACTTATTTTTCTGCCTCAAGCATTTATTGCGAGCAAAAGACACATATGAGAAAGATGGAGAAGAGAAAAATGAAAAAGAGTCACAAAGAGAGAAAGCAAAAAGCTGCAAGAGTGAGCTGAAGGAGAAGGGACTGGCTGTGGCTTGATTAAAGAGGCCCGAGATGGCGTCTTGATTACGCTGCCTCAGTATTCCATGTTCGCACATTTAATTACAGCAGCCGCATGTTTAAGAGGAGGACTTTATGCACCAGTTCATTTACAAAAGAAGCACTGGATGTTCGTGGGTGTCGTTACATATGTGTATATGTACACATGTCAAGTCAAAGGTGTTTGGTAGCAGTCAAAAAAGATTATAGTACCTGAAACTTACAGCAGACCCTCTCTTGCTCCGGCAGTGAGCCACAAAAAACTTATTTTTCTTAGTTAGCGTCGTGTCTCTCTTCTGGACATGTTCCTTCATGGACTTTGTTAAACTTTAACCAGATGTGAGGACAACTGGATTGTAAGATTGAAAGTGGTGGGATTTGGACATATAATACTGACCATAAATATCTAACACTTTTCCTGGTGATGAACTACATTACTAAGGTGCAACATAACCAATAAAGGGCAAAGCTGTTTTCCATGTTTCATCTTTTGTTCCAGCATTTCTGTTTCTGAATGGTTCTAACAATCTTCCAAGATGATAGTGATTTAATCTAAATGCAAATATGCTGCATATCGTGATCTTAATAATAGAATATGATACACTGTTCCAAAAGAATAGGGAGAAGGAGTAAAAGAGTCCTGATCATCAGGAGCAAGAGTCCTCACACACCATACTCGGTGTCATGCTTCATCATCGGACAGCTCCTCGTCAGACCGGCGCAGCAATGTCTGACGGGCTCCCCCCTAAAAAGGGGGGGCTCTTTGCCGGAGATCTTTTGTTTTGCCGATGATGCCGCGGAGCCAAGTATGGGTCCGTGGGGAAAGAAAATACTGGAGTAAAGGATAAAATTGGCTCAGGACCCTCACTAATTGTTTTATTCTTTGATGTTGGGAGATGGCCAAGATTAAAAAATGGCAAGGGAGTGAAAATCGAGATAATGCTCAAACACTCACACAAGACAATCGAATAGAGGAAGTCGGTAATTATCCGAAATTCCTTAATATGCGGTCGACATGTTTCGCGTCTTCTTATGGTCCCAAAAGGATCCTATGACGCTTCTTCAGGACCTATTAAATAATTGGACTTCTTCAATCGAAACCAAGGAGAAAAAACATATATATGTATATAGACTCCTGCAATCTATCGTTTACAGTCAAGGCGTCATCAGTCACTTACTAGGATGAAACAGGACTGGCTTTTTCCTATCAGTCACCCAACTCCACTAGAGACGGGGCTTCATGGGATCACGTAGGCCTGATGCCCGATACACAACCATTTTGTATATGTGTCGGTGTCCTGACGCAGCACCTACCCTCAGGCTCCGTTCCCGAATGAGTCTCATTCCTGGTCTCATTCGGGAATGGAGCCTGAGGGTAGGTGCTGCGTCAGGACACCAACACATATACAAAATGGTTGTGTATCGGGCATCAGGCCTACGTGATCCCATGAAGCCCCGTCTCTAGTGGAGTTGGGTGACTGATAGGAAAAAGCCAGCCCTGTTTCATCCTAGTAAGTGACTGATGACGCCTTGACTGTAAACGATAGATTGCAGGAGTCTATATACATATATAGGTTTTTTCTCCTTGGTTTCGATTGAAGAAGTCCAATTATTTAATAGGTCCTGAAGAAGCGTCATAGGATCCTTTTGGGACCATAAGAAGACGCGAAACATGTCGACCGCATATTAAGGAATTTCAGATAATTACCGACTTCCTCTATTTAATTGTCTTGTGTGAGTGTTTGAGCATTATCTCGATTTTCACTCCCTTGCCATTTTTTAATCTTGGCCATCTCCCAACATCAAAGAATAAAACAATTAGTGAGGGTCCTGAGCCAATTTTATCCTTTACTCCAGTATTTTCTTTCCCCACGGACCCATACTTGGCTCCGCGACATCATCGGCAAAACAAAAGATCTCCAGCAAAGAGCCCCCCCTTTTTAGGGGGGAGCCCGTCAGACATTGCAGCGCCGGTCTGACGAGGAGCTGTCCGATGATGAAGCATGACACCGAGTATGGTGTGTGAGGACTCTTGCTCCTGATGATCAGGACTCTTTTACTCCTTCTCCCTATTCTTTTGGAACAGTGTATCATATTCTATTATTAAGTTCTTTGGAGGATATACACTGGACCATAAATCCTCCTATCCCCTCCATTTTGTTCGGCATATCGTGATCTACCTGCAGACTATCTCTCTGTCTCTGACTTTCTTGTGAAGTGGAAAATATAGAATTTCTGAGGACATGGACAAGTGCTTAATGCATGTTGTAGACTGATCTTTCTCCTAACTCGCCCCCAAAACCTGGAACTCCCTCCCCACCGACCTTCGCAAAACCAAAGACCTACTGGTCTTCAGAAAGAACCTCAAGACATGGTTGTTCGATCAGTGACCCTCCCTGCCCCACCCCCCCCCGGTTTCTCCTCCCCCAGCGCCTTGAGACCCTCACGGGTGAGTAGCGCGCTCTACAAATTTTTTGATTGATTTATTGATTGATCTTGTACAACTTCTAACATAACAATGGCTACTTTTAACTCTTGACAATTGTGATATGAATTTATGATAGGGTGGTTTAGAAACTGAAATATACAAAGAATCATAATTATGTAATCTGACAGATAACAGTAAGGACCATATTTGAATTAACAATACCTTAAACACAATATGCACATCATAAACGTATATAAATGTCTTAATATTTAACTTAATAAGTATGTATTAAAACAGACCCTAAAGTTACTATGTTTTGGCGCTTAGGAAAACAATTGCAAATTCAGAATTATTTTGGAAATCCCACAATTTTTACAGCAATACCCACAAAAATACCTGAGGATGATCTTCCTTCTCATGGCTCTGTTCTGTTCCAATAAAAGGAGGGCGAGCAAAAGGCTAGCTGGTGGCGGAGGTTTTAGGTTCCTATGCAGCCTACCTATCAATACCTTGCACATGTACAGGGCACTTCTCCTGGGCTAACACTCTGTGCCCGCCTACCTGCCTCCTTCCTTGTCTCTCCAGGCCCCCTGCTTCCCTCTACCCCTTGGTTTGTGGAACCTACCACCTATTTGTACTCCTTGAGTCCTCTTCATCTGCCACTCCCCACTTATTCATCTTCTCTACCATAGCTGAAATCCCCCTCCCCCAACAACCTCAGGACACTCATTGTGCCTCTCTCCTCACTATTATTGTCCCACACCTCAAAGTTTCCTTGTTCCCAGCCACTCCATCCCTTTGGAATGGAGTTTGTTGGACACCAGATAGAGCAGAATTTTCAAATTTAGATCAGAGCTCTCTAGCATCGGGTGACCTCCTGTTTCAAGGAGGAGTACTATTGGACACTGCCAGATCACAGGCTGAGACTTGTAAGAGTCTCCAGTAGTGACAGGATACGGACCCAGTGATATTTTTGTGAAAGCCACATGTTCTGTCTGTTGCAAAAATACTGAAAATTTTGTGGTTTGAGGCCACAAATTCTGCCTTTTTTGCCTCGAGATTTGCCATCCCAGACCGCAAAAACCTTATGGCCAGGTAACACAAGGCCTTCTGCAACAAACTCCCACACCACCACAAGGACACCCCACCCCCATGGATCTTATCCTATCTTGCACATAACCACACTCTTTTGGGTTTTGGGGTTGTGAACCATCCGGCTGTATTTTTATTGACAAAACACATAAGTCAATCAAAAATCATTAAAATTATATGCGGTAGCCCCATCATCTTTACATAATATATACAGCATTTCAGATGCCTAGCCTTAACAGAGTACGCTAATACTTCCTATTTTCTAACACTGACTAAAGCAGTTTGTTCCTGCGTATCTCAATGTTGGTGACTGTGAATGAGATCATGAGTGCTTGCTAGCACACCCCAGTCCCCGCCCCACCTCTCATTGTGAGGCCCAAGGGTAAGGATTTTCATAGGGGATTATCCTATCCCTTCCCAAACCCACATATGGGTACACTCTGTGGAGGGGGCCCGTCTGCCCACCAGGATACCTACCCCAGCAATGGCCAGTGCTAGCTTCAGCCCTTTTGCGCATGTGGGGGTGGTTGGCCCTAGGGGCCAGATGCCAGCAACTGCTCACAACCCAGCGCCCCTGGATGTCATCCTCACTTCTCAGCCAGCACCCCTTGGAGGGTCCAATTACCTTGTGTCAGGAATAGAACCATGCGCAGTCCAGGTCCCGCCCGAAACTTCGCTGCGCGGCTTTGCAGCGCTTTCTGCGCACCACTTGTCATCCCCTCTTGCTCCAAAGGTGGCAATCAATGTTGTCTGCCCTGTGGCACAGATCATAGAGCTGCAGGTTCAGGTCATTGGTGGACAAGATGCACTTATCAGTGCTATTTCATGAAGGTACTACAATTCCCATGTTTTTAGCGGCAGCAGCCATCTTGGGGTGTGGCAGGCCTATAAAGCCCAGTCACGCCCAAGCACGTTGCTCACTATTTTGAAGACTTCGATGCAGCCAGACCTCGTGGGGATTTCTCTGGAGAAGAGCAGAGTTCTTGAATGGCAGAGTGTCATCCAACCGAAGTATCCTTGTTTCCATGGTGCATTCAAAGACGAGTAGGTCGTATTCGTAGTGGTAAGGCCTTGCTGAATCCAAGTTTGAAGGAAGTCGTTAATTCCAAAAGGTAAAGCGCCCCTTAGAATAACGATCAAAGCGTTTCAGGCCACACTGGTAAAGCACCCCGGGCACGACATTTAAAGAGCTTCAGTTCAGAGGAGTAAAGCGCACTTGCAATGGTATTCAAAGTGCTTCAGTTCACTGGAGTAAAGCGCACTTGACACAACATTTAAAGCGCTTTAGTTCACAGGAGTAAGGCGCACTTGGCATGGTATTCAAAGCGCTTCAATTCACAGGAGTAAAGCGCACTTGGCATGGTATTCAAAGCGCTTCAGTTCACCGGAGTAAAACGCACTTGGCACGACATTCAAAGCGCTTCAGTTCACATGAGTAAAGCACCCTTGGCACGACATTTAAAGTGCTTCAGTTCACAGGACGAAAGCGCACTAGGCATAGTATTCAAAGCGCTTCACAGGAATAAAGCACCCTTGGCACGACATTTGAGGCGCTTCAGTTCACAGGAGTAAAGCGCACTTGGAATGGTATTCAAAGCGCTTCAGTTCGTAGGAGTAAAGCACACTTGGCATTGTATTCAAAGCGCTTCAGTTCACAGGAGTAAAGCGCCCTTCGCACAGCAAGCAAAGCGCTTCAGTTCATATGAGTAAAGCGCCCTTGGTCCAATAATCAAGGCGCTTCAGTTTACCTGAGTAAATCTTTCAGGCCAAGGTGGCAAATGTATAATTGAATGTTAATGCTGTTATGAACAAGTATATACATACATGCTCAACCATTTGTCTTTTTCAGATCTCTCTCCCTGCTGTTCCCTACCCTTATTCCCTTCCCCCGACTGGCTTCACCATAACTCTGTGCTATAATAGCTTTCTGAGTTGGTGATGCCAGAAGGTGGGCCTGTTGTTCAACGGCATGCAGATCCTGAGGAAAGGACACTGTGACAGAATAGTGAGCCCACAAGTTTATACTTTCCTCTCGGTATGTATGTCTGCTGATCAAGATGGCCACCTCAAAATACCCTCATACAGGTAATTAATCAAGTGCAATAGCGCCCCTTAGCATAACAAGCAAAGCGTTTCAGGCCATACTGGTAAAGCGCCCGGGCACGACATTTAAAGCGCTTCAGTTCACAGGAGTAAAGCGCACTTGGCATGGTATTCAAAGCGCTTCATTTCACAGGAGTAAAGCGCACTTGGCATGGTATTCAAAGCGCTTCAGTTCACCGGAATAAAGCGCACTTGGCACGACATTCAAAGCGCTTCAGTTCACAGGAGTAAAGCGCCCTTGGCACATCATTTAAAGCGCTTCAGTTCACAGTAGTAAAGCACCCTTGGCACGACATTTAAATCGCTTCAGTTCATAGGAGTAAAGCGCACTTGGCATGGTATTCAAAGCGCTTCAGTTCACAGGAGGAAAGCACACTAGGCATAGTATTGTATTCAAAGCGCTTCAGTTGACAGGAGTAAATTGCCCTTGGCACAACAATCAAAGCGCTTCAGTTCACAGGAGTAAAGCGCCCTTGGCACAGCATTCAAAGTGCTTCAGTTCACAGGAATAAAGCACCCTTGGCACGACATTTGAAGCGCTTCAGTTCACAGGAGTAAAGCGCACTTGGAATAGTATTCAAAGCGCTTCAGTTCGTAGGAGTAAAGCACACTTGGCATTGTATTCAAAGCGCTTCAGTTCACAGGAGTAAAGCGCCCTTCGCACAGCAAGCAAAGCGCTTCAGTTCATATGAGTAAAGCACCCTTGGTCCAATAATCAAGGCGCTTCAGTTTACCTGAGTAAAACTTTCAGGCCTAGGTGTCAAATGTAAAAACATCTCAAAGATAAGCAAATTATAGTTTCATTGTTTTTGGAAGCATAATATGTGAGAGACATATTTAAGTCTTTGATGATATGAGAGATACATATTTAAGTCTTTGCAAATTTCTAGACTGAGATCAAACGTTTTATGTTTATGAATGCATAGTAGTTGCATAATTGATGTTCAAAGTATGTCCATGGTCCAAGTTCTTGCCTTCTCAAGGTTGAGAGGTCTCAGTTCGTTCTTGTTACATGATTCAGAGAAGTGCCATGCCAAGTTTTGTCTAATGCTCATGACATCCTGAAGTATCATGATTCTACCAATTGTTCTTGTTCCATGATTCAGAGAAGGGCCACGCCCAGTTTTGTGTAATGCTCATGACATCCTGAAGTATCATGATTCTACCAACTCTTGTACCCACGGAGACGCCTTTGTTTATTCCATAAGGGTCTTAACACTTGCATTCACGGAGACAACTTTGTCTATTCCATAAGGGTCTCAAATCTTGCACACATGGAGACGCCTTTGTCTATTCCATAAGGGTCTCAACTCTTGCATTCGCTGAGATGCCTTTGTCTATTCCATAAGGGTCTCAACTCTTGCATTCACGGTGACGCCTTTGTTTATTCAGTAAGGGTCTAAAGTCTTGCATCCACAGAGACGCCTTTGTCTATTCCATAAGGGTCTGAACTCTTGCACACACGGCGACACCTTTGTTTATTCCATGAGGGTCTCAACACTTGCATTCACGGCTACGCCTTTGTCTATTCTATAAGGGTCTCAACTCTTGCACACACAGAGACGCCTTTGTCTATTCCATAGGGGTCTCAACTCTTGCATTCGCGGAGACGCCTTTGTCTATTCCATAAGGGTCTCAACTTTTGCATTCACGGAGACGCCTTTGTTTATTCCATAAGGGTCTCAACACTTGCATCCACGGAGACGCCTTTGTCAATTCCATAAGGGTCTCAACTCTTGCACACACGGAGACGCCTTTGTCTATTCCATGAGGGTCTCAACACTTGCATTCACGGCTACGCCTTTGTCTATTCTATAAGGGTCTCAACTCTTGCACACACAGAGACGCCTTTGTCTATTCCATAGGGGTCTCAACTCTTGCATTCGCGGAGACGCCTTTGTCTATTCCATAAGGGTCTCAACTTTTGCATTCACGGAGATGCCTTTGTTTATTCCATAAGGGTCTCAACACTTGCATCCACGGAGACGCCTTTGTCAATTCCATAAGGGTCTCAACTCTTGCACACACGGAGACGCCTTTGTCTATTCCATAAGGGTCTCAACTCTTGCACACACGGAGACGCCTTTTTCTATTCCATAAGGGTCTCAACACTTACATTCACGGAGACACCTTTGTCTATTCCATAAGGGTCTCAACTCTTGCATTCACGGAGACGCCTTTGTTTATTCCATAAGGGTCTCAACACTTGCATCAACGGAGATGCCTTTCTCTATTCCATAAGGGTCTCAACTCTTGCACACACGGAGACGCCTTTGTCTATTCCATAAGGGTCTCAACACTTGCATTCATGGAGACACCTTTGTCTATTCCATAAGGGTCTCAACTCTTGCATTCACGGAGACGCCTTTGTTTATTCCATAAGGGTCTCAACCCTTGTATCCACTAAGACACCTTTGTTTATTCCATAAGGGTCCCAACACTTGCATTCACGGAGACGCCTTTGTCTAAATGTATAATTGAATGTTAATGCTGTTATGAACAAGTATATACATACATGCTTAACCATTTTTCCTTTTCAGATCTCTCTCCCTGCTGTTCCCTACCCTAATTCCCTTCCCCCCGACTGGCTTCACCATAACTTTGTGCTATAATAGCTTTCTGAGTTGGTGATGCCAGAAGGTGGGCCTGTTGTTCGACGGCATGCAGATCCCGAGGAAAGGGCACTGTGACACCTTGCCGTCCTGCTCAGGTAAGAAAATGTAACTAATTGTCCCCCCATTCATGATCTCACCCCGCCACCATCCCAATACATTATATACAACGGTATAAAAAACAGTTTTACGATGAAACCAATCACCTTTCAAAAGAGAACCTATTAAACAGGGCACAGAATACAGCAGACACAGGTCAGAAACAACATGTGACAAGTCATCAAACTGCAAGTCAAGAGTAGACAGCTGCCAAAAGAGGGGGAAGGCAGGTGGGTATTTTTTTGATGGGCTTGTGGCAAATGTTTTTTATGATTGTGGCTGGCAAGCAGGAGCAAGATAACTGCTCGCCGACCGCCTTATAAAGGCGGAGCCTACAGCGTCATCATTGCACGCGGCCCCCGAAGTACTTGAAGTGCCTCCGGTGCCGCAGCAACCAGCTCACAAATCCCTTGCACCCTCATTAAGGGGCTAGGGGTCGAGGGTGCATTGCACCCATTCCCATCTATACTCCCGGCCCGGCGCCACTGACATAAGTGAGGCCTCTCCCGATAGGGGTGGCCCTGTGCAGGAGAGTCTGTTCGAATGCATAGAGAAACAATAGTTCATAAATCCCTTTGAAGTAGGATTCAATGTTTTCTTTCTAGTTCCTGACATCAAAATGAAATAACCTCAGAATATCAATATTTAAATTAAGTTCCTTAATATGTGTGGTGTGGACAAAGAGGAAACTTATTTTCAACATCAAATATGGCTGCTGCTACTTGTAAACATCATAAGAGTAGTTTGTGGTAGGTGCCATTGTGTAGTGCATCCTCCAAACATAAGAAACCTTTCGCCAATTGGCATCAAAGTTCCCTGTCCAGCTCCATGGGTTTGTTTCCTTTTACTTACCTACCCCACACATACACATCGTGGTTTTGTGAACTGGTGGCTCATTGTTATGTCTAAAACACCTATGTTCAGACTATACCATCATGCTAAGCCTTAAACTGGAATAGTTGAAGCTAAAGAGTGAGTAATTATCTTTGAAGATTCATATATGCATATCTTCTGTTTGGGGCATATTCTGGGAAAGAATCCCTCGAAAAACACTGCATAATGTGGATAGTGATCATTATTTCAGCAGAACACAGTGCAACCTATACTACCTAAATTCTACTGAGAGGAAACCGAGCCACAGAAATATCTCCAAAAGAGTGTGCAGATTCAGACACCTTTGCCTCAGGAAAACAAATCTTGTAATAGAATACCTCATATTGTCAATTAGAGGAAGGCCCAGTGTCTCTTAGGGAGCAAACACATACATGTATGTAAGTATATTTTTCAAATTGATAGTAATGTCACTCATCTGATCTTACAACATAAAACATTTTTCAAAGTAAGCAATTAGTTGCGGCTAATAATATTCACTGGGTGATCAACACATATTTAGAGGCTATGTTTACTCTCTTGACTCAACTATTGGTTATTGTTATTTGATTGTGGAAAAGCAAATTCTAATGCCACTATCTACTCTACTAATTCACTAACTTCTAACTTTCCATTAGTGCCTATGGTTTTGTTGGGGTCAGTCAATTGGCAGGTACTGGGAAATCTGAATTTACAAGGCTGAGTGTAGTAGAGTAGAGCATATGGAAGCTATCTTGTTTGTCGTCAACATGAGGTTGCAAGACTAGTATTTCAATTCCCAATAAACACTCATACCACCCCTTTGCTCAAAATGCTCCTCTGGCTACCAGTAAAGGAACAAATACAGTTCAAAGCCAGCTGTTGTTTTTCAGAAGCCTTAAAACGCTGGCACCCATGTTTGTGAGACTGTAATCTGAGATCAACACATGCTAACCAGTTTATGATTCCACAATTCCAAAAAAGTAAATCCGGTGGATGCAGCTTTGAAGCATTAAACCCAGCGATTTGGAACTCTGCCCCGGACAAAATACGCCATGAGGCTGATTTAAGTAAAACATTTAAAGGCATGATTCTTTTTAAAAAGCATATCAATCTTAGACATTTCTCTCTGACTCCAAATCTGCCTCAGTGTTGATGTCTTAGTAAAAGTGCCAAGAAACCATTGGTGAATCTGTACTATATAAGAATAATATAACATAGTATAACATCAAGGTGAACGTTGTGGGTTGATGTCTCAGTAAAAGCGCCAAGAAACCATTGGTGAACGTGTACTATATAACATATCAAGATAAACATATATAAGACTAATATACCATAACATCAAGGTGAACGTTGTGGATAATGAATCAGAGGAACTTTTGGATAACATCTTTCTCAAGTTTCTTAGATATGAATGGTAGTTTGAAGTTTAGATGTAAATCTGTTAATGTCACTATAGTTGAGGTATTGTTTCTTGACAAACTGTTGGAACTATAATTTATTTCATGGTTCATACAAGGGTGAACACTAATAGGACAGTATTCAGGATTGTACATATTTTCGGGCTGGTTTGGCATATAGCAATGGTGTAAGCGGGTGAGGCAGGGTGATAGGATGCATAATATGGATTTCATTGACAGTAAGAGGATGGTTGTTAGGTCTACCATATTTGAGTGGAGGGATGATTGGAAAGGAGAATGTGTGTGAATGACTGAAGGAGGGGTCATTCAATGAGGAGAATCCTGCAACTGATGTGTTGTTTTACATTTGTTGGCTAATGTTTCTGACTGGAATGAAAGGCAGATCTGACACTTATCCTAGAAATTAGGTTGGTTCGCTAGCATTATATGGACTGGACAGATATCACCCGATGAGGAGGAATATATTGCATTAAAATGTTTTCACTGGAGTTCAGAAACTGAAGTGGTCTGCTGCAACTTAGTGACAACACTGAATGGGTGTTTCAGATACCTAAGATTAATTATGTTTGACATACAAAGAGTTAGATATTAAAATGTGTTTACAAAATGTGAAATGATTCCCTATTGTTTTAGTTTAGAGAAATCCAAAAGATTGACATGGTCAGAGAAGGCCCTTCCTGCAATTTGCCTCTTGTAAACTGTTTGAACTTTCTGAAGCATATAGAGTAATGGAAAGCGCAAAAATGTATAAACCTGGCTATTATGAGAGATGAAACAGTATAGAATAGACGCTACCAGTGCTACACCATGATTTAAAGTGGATGAGCTTGTCTAGAGACAGCCAGTACAGGTGCATCAGAACTAATGACAAATGTTCCCTTCTAGGTGTTCTAGATACTATATTGGGACACCACTTTGAGGATGTTGCAGTCTGAAGGAGATAAGTGCAGACACAGCCAATCTTCTATGTGATTAGGGGCCAGAGGTTTAAGCAGCCACCTAAGAATTCTAACTTGACAGATATCTAGATGACGGGCTGACTTGCAACGGGATTATAACTTGAAGGATAAAAGGAGTGGTGTCTTGAAAAATCATTTTAATGCATGTTTCATTGATGAAGACAATGTCCTTGTCAGTTTTGAGAAGGGGTGAATGTCCATTACCAAATAAAGCACTATTCTTCATTCCTCATTCACAGACTCAGTTCTGTTAACCAGGTAAGGTTGGTCAACAGTGTTTTTTGGGTGTTTTGACCTATAATAGACATTATTGTGTTCTGTGTCGGAATATAACTTTCTTAATAGAAGAAAAATGTATGTTTTTCAAATGATGAATGGATCTCTTTCTTCCACTGGCCTACTACCTCATTGCCCTTAAGAGCAGCAGAGAAGGCATTGAGCCCCTGATTATGAGTCATGAGTCAGCCAAACCAAAATTTGCACAATTTGGCTCAATAGATTTTCGCATGTGGAGAAATTGAATATGCAACACGGTCAGTAAAAACGAATGCAAATCCTTTACTTACTGAAAGCAGGTATTAATATCACGTTCAAAATATTCACTCGAGAAACACATTCAGAATTACTTAGCTGTAAAATCGCATGTTGAACAAGTAAACTGGTGTTACAAGATAAGTGGTAACTCTCTCCATATGAGGAATTAGCACTAAAGTACCCCTCCTTCCCTGCAGATAATGCCCATGGAGCAACTACAAGTTCATCATCATCATCATAATCTGTATTCGGAAAATACAGCAACAGAAGAGCAATGCATTCACATAAAAGAAGTAAATAAAATCAAGACATCTGATAAATGCCCTCGGGATAAGACCCCATAGCTCTTCCTAATTGCCAGGGAACATCTCATAAACTTTCCAACAGCAAACAAACACAAATGATGGACGGAATGCAGAATCAAACATCACCCTCAGTCACAGATCTTGGTTTAATCCATCTATTATTTTGCTGGCCATGCCACCCCAGTTTGGCTCCAGCCATATGCAAATCAGTCTTGACCCTGTTCCCCATGGGAACAGTCCACCCCGAACTGCCAGGCCAGATTCTCCCTGGACCAGAAACAAGCATCCTGGGACCAGGTTCAGAGTATCACCCTTCATCAGCCAAGCTGGCTTGAATCCAGTGGCACAGTGAGCCTGGGACCCACGTCTGGGCATACCCGGAGCACTTATAGCAAAAAAAACGATGCATTTAGGCCAAGATCTCTGTAATGGGGGTGAATGTTTGACATTGTTCAGCATTCCTTCCTTCACTTGTTCTTTCTGCAATTGTTGCCCTGAGTGGGATGGGTATGCCCAAACCTGGGTCCAGTGTTCCCCATGCCACTGGAGTCAAGCTACCCTGCCTGAGGAGGGGTGATACAGTGAAACCAGTCCCAGGATGCTTGTTTCCTGTCCAGCCAAGACCTGGCCAGGCAGTTCAGGCTGGACTGTTCCCATGGGGATCATGGTCAAGACTGATTTGCATATGGCTGGGTCCAAACGGGAATGGCATGGGTAGCAAACAAAACGATGGATTTAAGCCCAGATCTTTGTACTGGGGGGGCAGAATGTTTGACACTGATCAACATTCCCTCCATCAATTGTTCTTTTTGCAATTGTTGCCCTAAGTGGGACGGGTATGCCCAGACGTGGGTCCTGTGCTCCCCCATGCAACTGGAGTCAAGCTATACTGGCTGAGAAGGGCTGATATCTTGGAAACGGTCCCAAGATATTTTCCCCAGTCCAGGGAAGACCTGACTTGGCAGTTCGGGCTGGACTATTCCCAGGGGGAACAGGGTCGAGACTGATTTGCATATGGCTGGGTCAAAACTAGAAGGGCATGGGTAGCAATAATATGGCGGATTTAGGCCCAGATCTCTATACTGAGGTTGAATGTTTGACATTGTTTAGCATTCTGTCCCTCCCTTGTTCTTTTTGCCATAAAATTTACAACAGCATAGCATAATTTATCAGGATTGTGTTGTTGCAAGAAAACAAAAGCTGACTTTTAATATCTAATTTTAACTTCTGGAAGTATGAGAAGGTAAAAATGAGTCCATGGGCATGTATACAGAGGGCAAAAAAGTTCAAAGTGCACTGTACATCATTTAGAAGCATTCTCACAAGGGCAACTTGGAAGTAGTGGAAACCATGATCCCTGCATTGGAAAGAACACTAAAAAGTGAATGGTGTTAAAACGGAATCTAGTCAAATATAATCTATACTTAGGGCCATATTTATACTTTTTGACGCAAAACTGCGCTAACGCAGTTTTGCGTCAAAAAAATTAGCGCCGGCTAACGCCATTCTGAAGCACCATGCGGGCGCCGTATTTAAACAATGACGTTAGCCGCCGGCGTTAGCCGCCGGCGCTGCCTGGTGTGCGTGGAAAAAAACGACGTACACCAGGCAGCGCCGGCGTAGGGGGATATGGAGCTTGGGCGCCAAAAAATGGGGCAAGTCAGGTTGAGGCAAATTTTTCGCCTCAACCCGATTTGCGCCATTTTTTTTAACTCCCAACCCCCGTAGAAATGACTCCTGTGTTAGCAAAGACAGGAGTCATGCCCCCTTGCCCAATGGCCATGCCCAGGGGACTTATGTCCCCTGGGCATGGTCATTGGGCATAGTGGCATGTAGGGGGGCACAAATCAGGCCCCCCTATGCCACAAAAAAAAAAATTACTTACCTGAACTTACCTTAATGTCCCTGGGATGGGTCCCTCCAGCCTTGGGTGTCCTCCTGGGGTGGGCAAGGGTGACAGGGGGTGTCCCTGGGGGCATGGGAGGGCACCTCTGGGCTCCTTCAGAGCCCACAGGTCCCTTAACGCCTGCCTTTTCCAGGCGCTAAAAAACGGCGCAAAAGAGGCCGTACGTCATTTTTTTTGACCCGCCCACTCCCGGGCGTGATTTTTGCCCAGGAGTGTAAATACGGCGCACATGCCTCGGAGTCAATTTTTTAGACGGGAACGCCTACCTTGCATCTCATTAACGCAAAGTAGGTGTCCACACTAAAAAATGACGCAAACTCCATGGACTTTGGCGCTAGACGCGTCTAACGCCAAAGTATAAATATGGAGTTAGTTTTGCGTCGGAATTGCGTAAAAAAAAACTACGCAATTCCGGCGCAAACGGAGTATAAATATGCCCCTTAGTGTTTGTAAAAAGACATAAATAAAACTGAGGACCTGGGGTTGATTTTATGAGGGCAAAATCTCTGCTGGACTGCAACATTTGAAGGTCACTAAAATGTAAATCGCCAATTAGAAAATAAAGTGTTAACATCTCTTTTAGAGTCTGCTTTGATGCTATCAGGGTTTTTAAAAAGTTCTGGAATCCCCAGGGTATCAAAATAGTTTTAACATATCTGAGCCATGAATTACAAGGGCAAGTCATAATAGAATGCCCCGGCTACAGGTGGATGCGATGTCTGGCGTGGGGAAAGGTTAGCACCAACGGCTTTTGCTGTTGGTGCTAATTTTCAAATTTTGCATGCTTTAGCACCAACTGCACTCAGTGCCCATTGGCCAGAAGGGGTCAGCAGGGTTGCCTGGGTGGCCAGCCGGGGCACAGGTAAAGGAATTTAAGCCTGAGCAAGAACCTTATTCATCCACTTAGCTGCCCCTGCAGACTGCCGACACGACCTTTTGCTTTGGGAGAGCATTTTTGTTGTTGTCTGGATTGTCTTTTTGTCCTGAAGTACCACTGCAGCTGAGATTCCTTCCTGCTTGGCCCCTTTGAGCCAGGCTGCGCACCTGCTACCCTGCAGTGACAGCAGCAAGTTTCCCTGGGGATTTCCATGAGGCGACAAGCAACTTGACCCTTCACCCTGGGAAGCAGTGTTGGTGGCTTGGTATATAATGTTAATAAGAAGGCATGCACCAGACCTCAGGCGTCCTGCAAGTTCAAGCACTGTTGTTCCTTTTGTCGGATCTCAAACCATCCAGAATTTAAGTGCTTTAAAAAGCCCAAAGAGAAAAGTAGTCAAAAGTGAAGCGGGGATCACACATATATGGGTAGGCTCCCATCTCCGGTTTCCTTATTGGCTTTGAACCTCTGGTTAAATGCTTACCCAAGACAGGACATGGCCCATCAGCTTTACTGTGGTTTTCACTTTGGTTTCCAAATCCCAGCCCATGGAGGCCAGGGCCCCAGCTACTCTAAAAATCAACAATCATTGTGTCTGAGTATGGGGGAGGCACGCAAGAAGATTGAGAAGGATGTCCATCTGGTGGGGTGGTGAAAGGTCCTTTTTCGGATCCACCATTTCAGGATTCCGTATGCTTCCCCCTTGGGCTAGTCCCCAAAAAAGAACCAGATGAATTTAGACTCATCATTAACTTATCGATCTGTGAATTATGCCATTGACACATTGCTTTTCTCAGTAAAGTATGCATAGCTGGATGGGGCCCCCCAAAAAGTGAGGTTATTGGGCCTGGTGCCCTTATGGCAAAAGAAGATATTGCGTCAGCCTTTCGGCTCCTCCCCGTCCACCCAGATGACTTCCATTTGCTGGGTTTTCAATTTGAAGGAGGGTTCTACTATGACAAATGCATGCCTATGGGATGCTAAGTCTCCTATGTGTACTTCGAGACCTTTAGCACCTTTTCCCAGGTCTCTGGTTCTGATGGGGTAATTCACTATTTGGATGACTTCTTGTTTTTGGGCCCAAAGAATTCTGAAACATGTGCCTACTCTGTGGGCACTTTGAAAGGCTGATAGGGGAGATGGGGGTTCCACTAGCCCATGAAAAGACAGCTGGCCCAACTATGACTTTGGTATTCCTCTGCATAAAAACTGACTCAGTAAAGGCGGAATGCAGGTTACCACCAGTGAAAGTTCAGGCATTCCGGAATTCACTAAAATCTTTCCTCCAGGGCCAGAATACGACCTTGCAGGAGTTGCAGGTATTGGTGGGCCAGCTTAATTTTGCATTGCCCATTATCCCCATGGGCCGCCCCTATTCACGCTCCATCGTGCAGGCCATGTCAGGTTTAAGGCACAAACATCATAGAACCCACCTTTCCGCAGATCAGAAGCAGGACATAAGTATCTGGTTAGCATTCCTAGAACAGTTCAATAGGTGCATGGTCTGGCGGGCACCTATGCAGTCCAGCCAGGAGTTTGGCCTATATACTGAAGCGGCTGGGGGTGTGAGCTTTGCTGCTATAATGGTTGCAAAGTGGTGTGTGCAGCCCTGGCTGCAGCATTAATTTGATTCAGGTTTGACAAGAAATGTCACCTTCTTGGATTTGTTTCCCTTAATGGTTGCCTTGCAATTTTGGGAAGATCAGTTCTGTAATCATTACATACAACAATGCCCTAACGGGGGAAAACAAATTGTTTATATATCATAAAACAACATAGGTGAAAACAAACAAACTATTTATTCATACAAATATAATATTCATCTATTCACTTATACATAAATATCAATTTAATATATTCATCCTATATGGACAGCCCATCTGATAAAACAACACACCAAAGGACAGGTAGTGTGAGAAAAAGTGCTTGTGATAGATAGAAAGAAGAATAATACCTATTCCAATGGATCAAAAACCTATACAAGAAACATTAAAAACAGTTGGTTGATTCTTTTCTGTTTGCTGCATTAAATTCATTCAAAATCCTCAGAGAGTCTAAATCAATTGCTTCAATCCTCCAAAGATACTATGCAGAAACCAATCCAGACATTCATGGGGGTCTGTTACTAGATCACTTATCTTGGCTCGAGAGTGACCTAATTATAACCCTCCCCACTCAAAAACTGGCCAATTGGGGAAGGAGGAACAGGTGATCCTCAGAAGGGCTGAGGGCACCAGCGGATGCCCGGTATCCACAGTGGCATCCTTCCTACGTATTCAGCCACATACATTGTCTACTTCATTGTTAGTGCATGACTCGGTCTACCTCTCACAAGATACCAGTTCATGTATGTCATGCATGCAGCATTGCAGGAGGTCAGGGTGGATCCCATCAGTTATAGCTCCCATTCGTTTAGGATAGGTGCAGCAACATCAGCGGTGGGGGCTGGTCTTGATGCAGAAATGGTTAGGAGAATCGGGAGGTGGTGGTCTAACTGCTACAAACGCTATGTGCGCCTGGATATGGCTTAAAGACAGTTTGGTCACCAGAGGCAACCCACTAAAAAATGTTCTTTCTGTCCCTTGTTCTGTGTATTTAGGGCACATGGCTATGGCCAGTGTGCGGATTCTTGGCCATTCCTTTGTTCGACGGGCCAACGCAGCCTTCAGGGAGAGCTGTTTTTTCCACCGAGCAGCTGAGGCTGGACTGCGATTCATTTGGGTCAGGAAAGGGGGTCTTTGGTTTGATGGACTGCGCCAGCTAGTGGAGGAGGTGGAGGGCAGGAGGCGACAGCCACTGGCACTAATCATTCTTCACATAGGTGGGAAGGACCTCGCATTGATCAGGAGGCGAGGTATCTTCGAGAAGTTGTTGGTGGAGATTTCATGGTTAGCTTGAAGATTTCCAGGGACTGTCATTGCTTGGTCTCATATTATCCTACGTAGGGTGTGGGGTGTAGGTTTGCCTTCCAAGGGTCTGAATGAGTCAGTGAGGTGCCTCAGTAGGTTGAGGAGGCTCCTCAACACAGCCATTTTGAAGACAATTCCCCATGGCAGCTTTAGGGGGAGGCCTTTTTCCACAAAGACGGAGTTCACCTTTCCACCCAGGGCAATTAGCTGTTCATCGAAACTTTGTTGGCCTTTGCAGTGCACATCTTGTCCAAATCTCAGGACAGCCCAACTATGGGGGAGACCCGGTTGGTCAGTTAACCAACCGAGTCTGTGGCGGTGAGGGGGTCAGGTTTGGCCACATATCTGGTAGGCACCTTGGCAGCAGGGGACATGAAGGCAGGCGAATTCCTGATACATTTGGGGGCATATTTATACTCCGTTTGCGCCGAATTTGCGTCGTTTTTTTCGACGCAAATTCGGCGCAAAACTAACGCCATATTTATACTTTGCGTTAGACGCGTCTAGCGCCCAAGTATGAGGAATGAGCGTCATTTTTTTGCGTGAACGCCTTCCTTGCGTTAATGAGATGCAAGGTAGGCGTTCCCGTCTAAAAAAATGACTGCGACGCAAATGCGTCGTATTTATACTCCCGGGCAAAAATCACGCCCGGGAGTGGGCGGGGCAAAAAACCCTGCATTTGCGCCTCTTTTTAACGCCTGGGTCAGGGCAGGCGTTAAGGGACCTGTGGGCTCAAAATGAGCCCACAGCTGCCCTCCCATGCCCCCAGGGACCCCCCTGCCACCCTTGCCCACCCCAGGAGGACACCCAAGGATGTAGGGACCCATCCCAGGGACATTCAGGTAAGTTCAGGTAAGTATAAATTTTTATTTTTTTTATATTTTTTTTTGGCATAGGGGGGCCTGATTTGTGCCCCCCTACATGCCTCAATGCCCAATGACCATGCCCAGGGGACATAAGTCCCCTGGGCATGGCCATTTGGCAAGGGGGCATGACTCCTGTCTTTACTAAGACAGGAGTCATGTAAATGGCGTCTGGGCGTCGTTAAAAATGGCGCAAATCGGGTGGAGGCGATTTTTTAGCGTCAACCTGACTTGCACCATTTTTAAGACGCCCTAACGCCATTTTCCCCAACGCCGGCGCTGCCTGGTGTACGTGGTTTTTTTCCACGCACACTAGGCAGCGCCGGTCTGCTAGCGCCGGCTAACGCCATTCAATAAATACGGCGCCCGCATGGCGCTTCAGAATGGCGTTAGCCGGCGCTAAACTTTTTGACGCTAAACTGCGTTAGCGCAGTTTAGCGTCAAAAAGTATAAATACGGGCCTTGGTTTTTCAAATAGGGGCAGAAGAACTATGGATTGCAAGGCAGGCCCAAGACATATGCTACAGCAATTTTCCTTGGCTCTACGGATACTTTAAGACACTGCCCTGACATTGTGGGGAGTGAGACCTTGTGCCAGGGGACCACGATCAGGCCTGGTTGCTCAGGCCCATCTCCCAAAGGGTGCTAGGGGGTTGCTCTGGCATGGGTGATTTCGGGCTCAGGTGGCTTGCTGGCCCATGAGACCTCTCTCTGTGAAGGGGCTAGGGGAGTTCACCTTGTACAGTGTCCATATATATGTATGGGAGAGCCCAGTGGCTTGCACTCGGGCTCAATAGTCTTTCAGTGCTCTAAGAACTAGGGGCCAGCCAAACTTGACCAAGAATACGCTGTTAGTTGATTTATGTCCAGTTTTGTGCAAACACTTTCTGTTTTGTAATTTTCAGTGTTGATTGAACCGAAAGGTGTGGGATACTAATATTTAAATATTTGTTTTGTAATAAATACTGCCTTCAAATTGTTTCTCAAACACAAACCTATCTGTCTCAGGTCGATTTCTGTCAGAGAATTTTCTCCAGTTGGTGAGGGGGTGTCACAGGGATGGCAAAGAAGGGGTATCACAGATTTTACTGTCTAAGAACACGGGCCTAGGCATGATCCCCAGCCTGTGGTATAGCCATGGAATTATCCAATGCAAGACAACCAGATAAAATATCCCCGGTAAAACCTGCTTCTGGCGGACTCTAGACCCTTAGCCATAGTGACAAAGGGTTTAATCTAAAGATATCTGTTAAAAAGGCCAGCCTGCTTCAAAGTGACTTAAGAATGCAGGAGTCGATTTAGGAACTGCTAGTAATCTGCATTACTACCTATTACCCTCTGTAACAGCTCAGCTCCTTGTACTCTCAGGTCCATGCAACATAACACTCTGTAGCCACACATTGACTTTTATAAATGTTAAGAAGCACTGTTTTTTTCATCCAATTTGGTGGCAAAGTTAAAAATAGATGCAATTGCTATCTGAAATTGATGGACTGTTGTTTTAAGTAAAAACTCCCAATTTATAATAGAACCCAAAATAATGCCCAGATACGAAATGTTTTTAACCTTAACTATTTCAAACCCACCCCATTAAAAGTTCTATATTTTAGTCATTTTTGGTCCCAATGTCATTATAAAGGACTTGGATAATTTTGTTTTTAGACCCAGATCATTCATAAAAGAGTTCCAAGAGTTTAAAAGAACTTGAAGACAAATAACGGTTGTAGATAGTAGGACCACATCATGCGCATACAGCAGAACTGGGACAGGACAATTCCCCATTTGGGGCATATCTTTACTAGAACTGATGGAGATGTTTGTCCAAACTGTTTATAAAAAGCAAAAAAAAGCAGTGGGACCAACTCACATCCCTGTTGAACGGGATAGAGTTCACCATCAACCCCATATCTAATGCTAGCTGTAGTGTCTTGGTGATAGTCCAAAGTTTCATTTTTTGTTTTGGGATCACTGCCTGCTCTTAAAAAATACCTTAAAATATTTTTAACATTCTCAAAGAGGAAGGGGTCCCCTGTTGGGAAGGCGTGGAAGATGTGGAAGGTGGTAAGGGAATGGCTGCAGGAACTGTTGCTTAGAGTACACATATGTGTCCTGGGCAACTGCCGGATTTGTCCATTTAATAAAACATAAATGTGTGTTTCCAGTGATCGCAACAAGTCTACATGTACAACCACATTCTGGCTTGTAAATTCACACACAGTGAATGGCCCATCTATTTTTGTCCTCTCAACCACATCTTGCCTTTGGACAGACCCCATGTTGTATCATAACTGTATGTGGTGGTGTGTTGCGGGTATGCATGCCTGTGACTGCTCCCTCATCAGTTGACCAATGTTGGCAAGCAGAGACCCACTATTGCCCACTATCACAATGTCATCTGTAAAGGCATGTGCATTTGCCTACAGTGCCATATGACTAGTTTCCATGACACCAATTCTTGCGACATGTAGTCCAAAATTTGGACCACATACATGGTGTTAGTGCTGCAGGTGGACGTACTTCAGCTGCCACTACCTCTGTAAGTATGCTCTTTTCTAAGTCTGCCTCTTTACTGTCAGTGGCACATCCTGTTCCTCCTCCTCTTCCCCTTCATGCATGGTCACATCTGTGGCATTTTATTAAAAAAGTGCTGGTGGAACAAGTATAGTGATGGCAACAGAGGCAGTCGATAATGCCTGGGAGGAGCTTAGGCAGTAGGCCTAGTGCTGTCTAGCTGTGCACTGGTGTCTCCAATAGTGTGGCAGCGGTACATGTTCGTCTAACATTGACCAACCCAAATGCGTGCTAGCTGGATGTGAATTTGGCAGTGTGGGGGTGGCAGATTGAGTATGAGTTACTTCAGGACTGGAGACACCAATGGCAATGGTGCCATTTGTGGTAGCTGTGGCCATTGTCTGTGCCGTGAACCCACTGTTGACATTGTCTTAGTGGGATGTTATGTGTAATTGTGGATCGCACTATAACCTGCAAGGGTATCCTTTCACTGAGTACATGTGTGTTTCTAGCCTTGCTAGGGTAGGCTGATTATTCGAAAAGCCAGGACTTCAGCTTTATGTGAATTCAATAAGTGAGAGGTTGTTCCACATTTAGGAGCGATGTAAGAGAAAGCTCGTCCTCCAGATCTGGTTCTGTGTTTTTGTGGGATGTATACATTTAGGAGTCCTTCAGAGTAGAGGTAGCTGAGTGATGGGTGGTTGGTGGAAAGATATGTGAGTGTTCTGGTAGTTGGAGCCAATGTTATTTAGTGCCAGTAATGTGTGTGTAAGGAGTTCAAAATGAACACCTCTGTGTATCAGTAGCAAGTGGAGCTCCTTGAAGGGTTGTGTGATGTCTGATCTGTGAGAGAAGTTGAAAATGACCCTGGCTGCTGAGTTCTGAATGGTTTGTAGTATTCTGATGAGTTGCTTGGTGATCCCGATGAAGAAGATGTGTGCATAGTCCAACTTGCTTGTAACAATGGCATGAGCGATGTTTTTTCTGGTGTTACTTAGGAGCCATTTGAACACCTTCATCAGTATCTTTGGGTTTCAGAAATAGTAGGCAGTGAAGGCTTTGACCAGTATGGTAATGTCAGGTTTGCTAAGATTCCAAGGTTCCTGGCATGGGTGCTAGGGGTGGGTGTGGGTTTGAGTTCAGATTGCCACCAGTTAGAGCCCCATGTAGAGGTCCCTTGACTTTTCTCGTCTTACAAGTGGTAGTGGTACATTGCTGTTAGAGGGCTATTCTCAGAGCTCCGGTGCTGTGTCACCTGTATGGATAACAGTGGTGGATTGTTTAGTTCCCTGACAAATACATCTCTGGACTTGTAACAGCAGTGTTATAATGAGTAAGTATCTGCCAACTTGGTTATATGTGAGCAATTTTCAATCAGTTTCAGCCATGATATGACATACTCAATTTTTTTCTTTAATGTCACCAATAGGCCCTGCCCAACCTGTTTGTTATGGATAGAGCCTTCCCCAATCATGTTTTGTTGCCACATGGCCACATTCCTTGTCCTATTCACTATCAGAGCAAATGTAACATGCCATCTATACCTAAACGTCACATGGATACATGGATATGTAAAGTGTAGTGGTGTCTGGTATTCACCTGGTTACTTCATGCCTCTAGTTTTGCCTCCACCTTCTATTTCCTTAAAACTAGTGAGGCTGATATTGTTCTGGACATGCTAAGCTGGGGGTCAACCTCAGCTCTGATGCAGACCTTTCCCCAGTGACAAGGGACTCACATCTATGTTTAGCAAGAAGTTCATGTACACAATGGCCTAGAAACCTTCTATTGTACTATTCATCTGTCTGGGGGTGTAAGGCGACCATTAGCTTTCTAAGTTATTTGCTGTAAGATCTTCATTCTGGTGTTGGCAGCGGTATCGGATACCAAATAGCAAATTAGTCAGGGGTCTTCTCAGCCAATCTCTGCAATTCAGGCTTACTGTATTGTATTTCCTGAGTCACTCAAGGCTCATACTTGAAAGATTGCAGGTTTCATGATGTGGATGGAACTTTATTTTGGTGGATTGTTGTGGATTGTGGCTCTACAAAATGGCCTCCAGGAAGGGTTAGGAAAGAAACGGACTGTGAGTAACAAAATTATGGTTATTAGAACCAGGTATCAGCAGACTATGCTCTGCACTGGCATTGAAGAGAGCACCAGGAAATTACACAGTTTCTGTTGCTCAATGTAGTTCCTTTTGATGCAGTATTTCTGCACATGCATGGTTTTTCTAGTCAGTATTGCCAGCTGGCGAAACCATTTATGTGTTAAATGGCAATTCTGTAGACTCAGTACATATTTGTAATCAGAAGGACTTGCGGATCCTTCCGCGAGATTTACCAGCCAGTATCTGTAATTATGGATGCAATTTCTCCATACCTGAATATCTCCGCACGTGTAACCAGGGCCTATGTACTGTTGTTAGCACTGAGTCATCACACCAAGGGTTTGCCGATAATAAGCATAAAAGAATCAATGGCAAGAGAAGTAGAAAAAATCACGATCCTCAAGGGAATCTGATAAAAGTCTATTACAAATGAGGAGTCAAAATACAGTGCAGGTCGCTAACAGGAAGGATATATTTTGACCTGTGGGACTAATGGTACTTTCCAGGAATATTTACATCACTTCTCCTTTGAAAGAATTCTGTGTGCCTGGACAGTCCACTCCAGTCTTCACCAACCCATGGCCACTACTGAGGTAGTGTTGGCGTTGGTATTTCCGTCATGATGAAACGCCCCTCGAACAGATGCAGATAAGCTACCCACAAAAGCAAAATTGATGTAATACTTGTGCTGAAACATGGAAGATGTGAGCCTGATGAGCAGTTCTTTCCGTTCAGACGAAGAAGAAGGAGGTAGGAGAATATACCCACAGCACAACTGTATCTAAGAGTGGGGAGGTGGGGGGGTGCTTACGTTGCAAAAATATTAGTGCAGGGACCCAAAGACTTTCTTATGATGAGCCCGCTGAGGTATTGCCAAATGCTGGGGTTGCTGCTTGCCAAGGCTGTTTAGGCTCGATTCCAGCTCATGCCTCAGTCTTTGACCACCCTGCACTTCCTGTCTCCTTATTTCACTCTTGAGGGTTCTCTTTTTTTATCCCTGCCGTCTTCCTTTGTTATTGTTTTCCTATCTTTCTCCCCCTACTCCCTTTCTCTCTTGTAGTGATGAACGCCAGTGGCGTAAGGAAACTTAAACAGGGCCCTCTGCAAAGTACCCATAGGGTCCCCCTTCCGCCCTGGACACAGTCAGGGGCTGCCGCCCGTGCCCCTGGAGCTAGGGGGCACTTCCGCACCGCGGAGACTCGGGGGCCTTTGTTATGCCACTAATTATATGCTTGATCCTGAAAAATGAGGACCCACTACAAAGTAAGCTCTGACAAAGTCAATCGGCCTCTGCTCTAAAAGGCAAAGCTATTTGGCTTTGCTGAATGTTGGTCTTTGCTCTTTTGCACGCATATACATAGCCGGCAATCTCACTATGGGCTTTCTATTAAAGAAAACTCATACAAAGATGGCAGCTACTGCCAAAAACGTATTTGCAGTGCTTAATTTGTGCTTGTTGTTTCCGGTGCGGAGCACCGCCACTTATTTTTGAGTGCCGGCACTTATTTTTCTGCCTCAAGCATTTACTGTGAGCAAAAGACACATATGGGAAAGACGTAAAAAGAGAAAACGAAAAAAGCATCACAAATGAAGAAAGCAGAACGCTCAAGAATGAGTGGAAGGGACGGGATGTAAATGGATTGAAGAGGCCCGAGGTGGCTTCAGGATTACGCTGCCTCGGTATTCCTTGCTCCCACATTTAATTGCAGCAGCTTAGGGCCATATTTAGGGCCATATTTATACTCTGTTTGCGCCGGATTTGTGTCGTTTTTTTTTACGTAAATTCGACGCAAAACGAACTCCATATTTATACTTTGGCGTTTGACGCATCTAGCACCAAAGTTCATGGAGTTTGCGTCATTTTTTAGCGTGGACACCTTCCTTGCGTTAATGATATGCAAGGTAGGCGTTCCCGTCTAAAAAATGACTCCGAGGCATGTGCGCCGTATTTATACTCCTTGGCAAAAATGACGCCCGGGAGTGGGCGGGTCAAAAAAAATGACATCCAGCCGCTTTTGCGTAGTTTTTTAGCGCCTGGTCAGGGCAGGCGTTAAGGGACCTGTGGGCTCGGAAGGAACCCAGAGGTGCCCTCCCATGCCCCCAGGGACACCCCCTGCCACCCTTGCCCACCCCAGGAGGACGCCCAAGGATGGAGGGACCCATCCCAGGGAACTTAAGGTAAGTTCAGGTAAGTATTCTTTTTTTTTGTGGCATAGGGGGGCCTGATTTGTGCCCCCCTACATGCCACTATGCCCAATGACCATGCCCAGGGGACATAAGTCCCCTGGGCATGGCCATTGGGCAAGGGGGCATGACTCCTGTCTTTGCTAAGACAGGACTCATTTCAATGGGGGTTGGGAGTAAAAATAAATGGCGCAAATCGGGTTGAGGCGATATTTTTGCCTCAGCCTGACTTGCCCCATTTTTTGACACCCAAGCTCCATATTCCCCTACGCCGGCGCTGCCTGGTGTAAGTCATTTTTTTTACATACACCAGGCAGCTCCGCCGGCTAACGCCGGCTAACGTCATTGAATAAATACGGCGCCCGCATGGCGCTTCAGAATGGCGTTAGCCGGCGTTAGATTTTTTGACGCACCACTGCGTTGGCGCAGTTGTGCGTCGAAAAGTATAAATATGGCCCTTAGTGTTTAAGAAGAGGGCTTTGGGCACCTGCACGTTTTTATTTACAAATTAAGCACTGGTATGTGTTACTACCAATGCATGCGCATCCTAATGCCACAAGCGTATGTGTGCATTCTGACACATGCATGCAGGTGTGACGTGATGTAAGGAAGACATTTTGTTATTTTTAATTTACCATTCTAATAGGTCGACAGCCATATTAGGATGGTGAACTGAAAGTGCATTGGCAAAGCCAATAGGTCCGGCTATAATGTATGGCAAGAAAATGGAAGAGACTTTTGCAGATTTATTAATTCGGTAGTTCTTAATCTAGAGCACGCTGGCCACACGATGAAGTATATAACTGAGAGAAAGAATTACAATCCCGCGCCTGATCTGCCCTCGTCCATGCTTGCCAAAAAAAAGATTGATAAATAAGGCGCTATGGGGCTTCGACGAACGGTTGCGCAGGTTGAAAGGAGAAGGAAGTTTGATGCACTATAGTAAAATTACCAACGTGCATAAGAACTGATATAGTGAAGTACCGTGAAATATTTTTATGATCATTGGCTACATTATGATTGCAAGAAATCTGTTCTTTTGTGTTTTGTTCAGCGCTCTGTCACTTAGAGCAAACCTGTGTGAAGGAACTGTGGTATAAAAAAGAGGCTGTTTATTATGCTGTACCTAGATCCTTCAGTGTCAGCATCAGCAATTGAAATCCGCAGCAGCCGGCGGGGAACGGCAAACGTTTTAGGACCCAGGCCTGACTGGGATCCGGGATCTGGGAGGGCTGGGTGGGCTATGAAAATGAATGGGGTTGTGCTGCGTTTCCCAGGTGTCTGGAAGCTGGGTCTGCTCTCCATCTCATCCTCCTTTGTCCCTGCCAAGGCCTCATCGCTCTCTCTGCCTCACCTTCTCTTTTCCACTTCACCCTTCTCTTTTCACCTCACCTCCCTCTGTAACTCATCCTTGCTATCCTCTCACTGTGCAGCAACCTCCCCCTCTCTATAAAAGTCACTCTTTTGCCTCTGCCCCACCCTTCTCTCCCTGACTCAAACTTCATGGTTGCCCCCCTCACTCTCTGCCTCATCCACCTCTGTCTTTCCAATCAACCCTTCTTCTCTTCACTTCACTGCCTTCTCGCTCTTGCTCGCTGTCCTGCCTCTCTCTGCTTCCCTTTCCCCCTAACTCTCCTACCCGTAACACTCTCCTATCTCTGCTTTTACTTCTCCTCTCTCCACCTCACCATCTTCCGTAAGCATCACCTTCTCTGCTGTTGGATATGGGGTAACGATTTCATGTATGTAAAGGAAGTTTGATCTGCTACCGTACAAGCCTGTATGAGTGTACTTGTATGGGTGCGCAGGTGTGCATAATGCCCTGGACATGCTTTTCACTGGTAGAACTCAACACTTGAACAATGGCAGTATTAAGGACTAGATTATATAGAGCATGCTTGTGGGCATACACAAAATCTAAAAAGATCTTGGAGCCGTATCGATTTTAAATAGTAGGGAGCTTTGCAACTCTTTAAAGTTGTGGGTAGTGCATACTGCTGTACCTTTGCTCCTGAGAAAAAACAACGAAATATCAAATGTCAGTCTGTTTCTACTGTGAATGCTGACTTTTTACTAATAAATATTCATGTATTCTGAATTATGAATCTGCATAGAATTTGATTTAATACAGAAAATAACGCACAACTTGGAAAATGTGCCTACTTGAGTGGCTGCTAGAAATCACGAAGTGTCCTTATTAATTGCTTATTAATATGAAATTATGTACTCCTGTTTAGATTACTGCAGTAGTATGTTATATTAGTGATTACGTATTATGTATTTGCTTTATAAATTGTAGGCCTTAAGTTAGCAACGTCTTGGGCCTAGTTGCACAGCTTCATGTTAAATTGCACTGTTTAGATAATTCACATAAAATGGCTGTTTGGAGAAATGAATACTTGTATTGTTTCGCTGCGTTGACCAAACACTAGTAAATGTTTTATTTTCCCATTAGAACTGCTTGCTAGAATATGCTGTATTAGCTATCGTTACAACGTTTAGTGTGTGTGAAAGCGATGTTCCCAGGAGCTAACGATGGATGCACTGACTGAAGGACAGAGAGATACAAAATTATTACCTGATAAGTCCCACAATGGGAACAGGAGAAGAGGAGCCAATCGTCGACATGTGAAAGACAGTTTAGTTATATCTTAGACTTGAAGTTTTACTTTCATTGGACTAAATGTAAATGTAGTTTCTTTGACCAATGGCAACATGGGAAGAGTTTTAGATGATTTTAACTTAGCCTGACTGCACCAAGAAAAGAGTGTCACTTTCCCATTTTTCCTTCTTCACCAATAAGGTGTACTCGCCTAAATTTGCTTTACCTAGAGAACTCTAACTTTATTGCTCAGACTTTTGTTGCTGAATGCTGATCCTTAGACTATACTTGACAAATGGTTCAGATAGCTTAAAGTCCCCTTTTCCGAACCATTTTCTTTCATGGCCTGATGTTGATTCTGACCGAACAGATGTCCAATTGACGAAGACAGTTGCGGTTTGCTGATCCATTACCAAGGAGAGGTATTAATCAAATGTTATTGTTTGATGAAATTTGTCTTTTGTTCCTAGGTACCAACTGCTAATTTTGATGGAGCCATAGTTAGACGTTTTTCCAACTTTATGTTGACTAAATTGTTTTGCATGAAGCACAAATGTGCTATTCTAATCAGAAGGTTAGCTAGGAGACCGACAGAGAAAGTTTGCTGATTATTAACAACAGCTGATGTCATTTCTTTGCTGAATCTAAATGTATGCTATTTCTATTGTGCAGTTATTCTTGCTATTGAGCTGTACTGTAACTCTAGAACGGGTAGTGATCCATGCTTTCGTTAAATTGAGATTCTTTAGAAGATTTGGTCAACCGGTGTTGTTTCTGTATAAATACCATCTGATTTTGAGATTATTACATGATATTAGCATTGTTAATATAGTGAAAAAAACATTCCAACTTTTACAATAAAGGTGTGGTTATTCATGGCCAAAGGGGTCATGGTACATGGAAATCACTGACTCCAAAGATTATTTATACTGTTGATTGATATCTGTTATTGATTTATATTGAAATTGAGTCCGATGGTGGGATTTACTCTAAGCACAGTCAAAAGGTCCATCGAATCTCTAACGCATCCCCTTATAAATTAAAGATAAGAAACCAAGTACGGTCAGGCGCGCTAACACTACCCAATACTGGCCACTGAGCCATGAGAGCAGCTCTTGAGGCTGACTACTGGACTTCTCGTTGTGTGGCTATTTTCTCAAAGAATATTTGGTTTCAGTTTCCTGAGCAGAGTGTATTTTAAGGGAAACAATGAGGAAATGTACAGTTAATTGAGAGTGCCTCAAATCTGAACTTTTTTCCTAAATTGTGACTGGCATGTTGGTGCCTCTTTCCTATTCTCTACCTCTTTCCCATCACCCTCTCTCTCTTTCTCCATCATTCTGTCTGTAACTTTTGTTCTATCAATCTCCCACAGTCTCTTCACCCTCCTTCTATTGTCCCTCCCACACCAATGATCATTTGCTTATTACCCTTCTCTCTGACCACCTTCCTTTCTCATTATACTCATCCTTAAACAACCTCATCCTTTGCTTTCACCCTTCCCTACTCCTCTCCCTCTACTCACCTCTCATCACCCCCTCATTACATGCCTCCCCATTTCCCTAATCTCATCAAATCGTCATGCTCCAGCTTCATCCTGATGTCATCATCCTTCCTTAGACACCTATTTCATCCTCCTTCATCCACCTTTCACAACATCATTATCTCCTTCTCTAGTTTATGACATTCTCAGCCCTCATACTCCTCTTTAATCGGCCATCCCTGTCATGATATGTCTTCTTTCTTCTCTACGCTTAGTTGATCCACCTCTTTCCTTCCCATATTATGCCTCATTCTTCGAGGCCCCGACTTTTCTATCTTCACCCCCTTATTTAATTGCTCTCTATCTCTCATCACTGTGTCCGTTCGTCTTTTCCTCTTCTCCAGATTCTAGTATGTTTGATCATGTTTGCAACCCTTTAGCACCACTGTTGGGAAAACCGTGGCTATGTGTTTTTCACGACTTCTAGTGAAAGGGCACACCAAATCCACAGTTGCTAGTTGCTGAATAGCTAATAACATTTAGCGCTTAGAGTTATGTGCTCTACCTTTCAAAATGCCCCAAAAGACCACAATTATTTGAAACTCCAATAAGTGTGGCTATCTAGTTGAAGGCCAGTGAGCAGCTCAGAATTGTTATATCAATGCCAGGACATAAATGTTTTTTACAATGCTTGCCATCCCACTCATGTGCCAGAAATGAAAGGCTGAGCAGCAAGATTGGAATCTGTGAAGCCAGAGTTTGTAGGAACATATAGTAGCAAGCGCCTTACTCCACTATATCATCTTACCAGTTTAGGGCCAGTAACAGCAGTGCTATAATCCAATTCTAGCTACTCATATAACCAAAACAGAGAGGGCTTGATTTACAAAGTGCCTCTGTACTATTGGCGGAGGCCCTGCAGTTGTGACCAGGGTCCTGCACTTGTGGCCAGACCTCTGTGTTGCATTTTCCCACTGTGGGATTCCCGTCACGAGTACGTGCACCTGTCAGAAGGGTGGGGCCCAACACCACAACTGCAGAGCCTCAGGTATAAGTGCGGAGGCCCTCTGTGAATCAGGGCCAGAATTTTCTGGTATATCATTTTTTGGGAGACAATAAAACACAGTCACCAGTGCCCCCAAAGTGTAGTGTCTGTACTTCAAGTTTGTTCAAATTATATTAGCAGACTCAGGATATTTGTACAATTGTACAGACATTTTCAATTACTTTTCTTGGGATGACAAAATCCTATCAGATTCTTTATGCTACGTGATGTCTCAAGTTCTGTGTGATTAGAGTCTGGGTAGGTCTCCTTTGATGTAATGGGAATGTCACAGGTACTCCTGCTGTTCACACACACATGATAAGAGACACTTTTCCGACCGACTTGACACCAGTCCCAGGCACTTCAAGCCCAGGGCATTGGTGTTATGCATGAAAGCTAAACAATTAGGCTGAGAAAGTGAGGCTGCAGACCCAGGGGACTAATTAGGAAAAATAACAAAAGTTGATTTTCTAATTCTAAATGGACCTTAGGTGGGCCATGGGGCTACCTTGGGAGGGCTTGGCCCTCCCTCCCGAACTGGGCCGGTCAAGGACCCCTGCCACTGTTTTATAGTTACCAAAAATATATAACCTTGTAGTCCGGACTCTTTACCAAATGGAAGTTGCACTTTGGGTGTTGGTTTTACCATTATATATTTGGCCTACAAATTTTAGCAAGCAAAATGCTGTTTTCTAAAACGTTAGAACTGAATGATGGGAGGTAAACAAAAAAGCATAGGACTAATTTCCTACAATGAGCCAGTTAGGTTTAGTTTCACATGGAGCTCTTTGGTACCCCGCATTGACTAGCAAATGCCTACCACAATTGCCTGAAATCTGCATTGTATATTTTCCCAAGCATCTGAATTCAATTCTGTGTGCAATGACTATCATGTAAGAAAGTTCACTCATTAACTTGGTTACCAAAGCCAAGACACTAATCTACACCTGTCAACTTGACATACTTTAACCTAAGCGTCCCTATATGTTTACTTGGCTTTTCTAAAAGCAATGCGTCTCTGTTTAAACGTCTGACATCCTTCGAAAAATCTCCCTGATGGTTATTAAAAAGTAATGGTCAGTGCAGATAGCGTATTCCCATTAACCATTTGACGGGGCTGCCAGTGGTAAGGAGAGTTAGTTCTGTGCCACTTGTAAATGGACTTTGTTAGAAAAAAACGAATGGGAGAAGTGTGCATGCAAGTCAACACGTCATTCCCTGAAACCATATATGCAGTTGATCACTCGTGATCTCCAAGGTAATTGAAACAAATCACCTCCCAATCATTGGGCTTATTGTCCTGTATAGACATCAGGTTATATCACCACGGTGTGTTCTAATGGTTATCTCAGTAAGCTTTTAGACCGGGAGATCTGCGCCTCGAGCCACGTTATGTTGATTAATTAATTTATATGCCAGCGCCTCTGTTACCATATGAGCAAATGTTAGAAAAACAATAGTCTAGGCGTCAACTGCATGGGCGCATTTTTTTAACTCTTTTTATTAATTTTGCTCAGGAAACAACAAGTGCAATGATCAAAGCAATCCTACAGTTTACACTTCAGACAGGGCGTTTAGCAGGATAATCTCGAGAGTATTGGTCATTCTGTGTGGAGGCATCAGGTAATGGAGAAGCATCGTCTCCTAGTGTGTGGAACACAACAGTGCATCGGTTCCCTCTAGTGCACATTTAAATATATCCTGGGCAGGTAGCATCTCTTCTGTAATGCATACATGCCATCACACCTTATTCAAGCGGGAGGCCTTTGTTTGTGTCCTCCTTAAAATTTCCTCCACTTCAGTGCAAGTCAATGGAGGAAAATAAATTCCTCTGATTATTTTTTTCTAAATTTCCCTCTTTCCAAATGTTGTCATTATGGTAGTGATTCACATGCACTCCAATCACAATTCAAACTACTGTATTGGCGAGACTGAGAACAGTAGAATGTAAACCATGGATTTCAGAGGTGCAGACAGATCCGGAGAGTATAGGAATGTGACTGAACTTTGCTCATGTTGGCTACATGTCTACCTCCACTCTTTAGCGGACTATGAGCACTGGGCACACCATGAAAGTATATCTGGAAATTATAACAAAAGTGGCCCCACCATGGTCACACAGTCACAACTCCTGCCATAGATAGACGTGCTGCGCTACGTACGGCTAGTGCCAGCCCACCAGCTCATTTCACCACACTGAGTAACAGTGCACAGCATTGCTAACTGCAGCCCCTTAAGGATAAGAAGACAAAGGTTATATTATGTTAATTTAACTAGTATAGCACACGAATCTCACCCGAGGGTGTATCTTGGCACTTTGCTTGAAACACAGGTAAATCAGTGTGATCGGGTAAAATAAAGCAGTCTTAAAAAGTTTCCTAAATTGAACTTGATCTGTGCGGGAACAGATATGATATGGTAGATTATTCCAGTAGAAAGGGGCAAGGTAGGGGAAAGGCCTACCTCCACCTCTAGCCAAACGGACATTGGGAACGTCAAGTAAAGCTTTCTCTTTAAATCTCAAATTCCTGACTGGATGATAATAAATGAGCTCTCTGGTGTAAGTAGCTGGGGCCTATACCCATTAAGGATTTGTGCGTAAGGCAACAGAGTTTGAAAATTGCTCTATTTCTAACTGGCAGCCAATTTATGGCTCTTAATAAAGGTGCAGATGCGGAGTTGGAAGGAAGAGTACAGACAAGCCGAGCTGCATTGTAAACTACTTGCCTTTTGGACATAAAAGTCTAATTTGCTGATGCTAGTAGTGAATTTCCATAGTCCAATCTACTGATAATCAGAGCCTAGACTAAAGTTTTCCTAGCATTAAGAGGAAGAAAAGGAAATGCTTTCCTTAGCAGGCACATTGTGTTGAAATAGGTTCGACTAATGGACACAACATGATCTTTCATTGCTAAAGATTGAGCCAATTTGATGCCCAGGTTCTTGAATGCCTGGGAATGGGTGCATGACTTAGTTCTGAGAGCTACCATTGAGGAGACCAAAGCTGTAGGGTCTTGCAAAAAAGCATAATTTCTGTTTTGTCAGTGTTTAATTGTAAACAGTTTGTTGTCATGCAGTCTGAAAGCACTTTCGTGCCCTTAGCAAAACGGTCTTTAACTTTACCAAGATCTTTCTCCAAAGAAATTACAAGGTGAGTATCATTAGCATATGATAGTATTTCAAATTCATATGTTTTACCAGTCTTGGCAAGGGGGTACCACGTAGATATTGAATAATGTGGCGTTTAAACAAAAGCCCTGCAAGACCCCTATGTCGATCCACAAGGTGTTTGACTTAAAAGGGCCAAGGGAAATCATTTATGCTCTGTTTTCTAGAAAGTCTCTGAACCACTGAAGAGCTGTCCCATAAATGCCTATCTCATGAAGCCTTTGAATCATCCTAGTGTGAGACACAGTATCAAAAGCTGCGGACAGGTCCAGCAGCACCAGCACCAAGTGAGAGTCTTATGGAATCCGTGACCCCAACCAAGGCAGTCTCTATACTGGGGAGTCTCTGAATACTGATTGCGAAGGGTCCAGGATCTTGTTCTCCTCTAGATAGGCTTAAAGATGTTGATTTATTAGGACTTCCAACATCTTGCCCAGAAGTGAAGGCAGCCAGCGAGATGGGATGATAATTTGTTAAATTTTTCAGCTCACATAAGCCTTCTTTGGAGAAACCAGTGTTGTTTTCCAGGCCTGAGGGATTTTCCCAGTGTCCACTGATAAGTTAAACAGCGACCTGGTAGCAGGTGCAATCTGGTTAGCAAAACCAGCTGAAATCCTTGGAGGACATAGGTATAAGGGGGAGCCAGATTTGGCTTTCTCTTGTGTCTTCTGAATCTGCTTGAGGGAAAGTGATACTTTTCCAAACTACAAACACTGTTATAAGTGGAAGAGTTGTAGTTTGGTACATCATCGAACTGATAGAGTGGGCTAGGAAAGTTCTTATGAATACATTTTAGTTTATCCTCCAAAAAATCCACAAGAGAATGACATAGTTCTTGCTCAGTTAGGATAACCAGGAAGCAGGCATGAAGTTTAATAAAATTGTTGCGAACTTTAAATGATTCTTTAGATGAATTGCCTGCTTGATCAATTTGGTTAATAATGTGAATTATCCGTGCTAATTTGATTTTCCTATGATATGAGGAAAGAATTGATTTATATGCATCTTTATCCCTTTGATTTTTTGTCTGACACCATCTTCTCCCCAATTTTTTACAAGAAGATTTCTCCTTTGTCAGCTTTGTAGAGTACCAGGGAGCATGAGATTTAAGATGCATTTTAGATCCCATTTTTAGAGAAGTAACACTGTCAGATAAAGAATTTAGGGATCTGTGATATTCTGCTAGTACTCAGTTGATATTATTGTTCTGAGAAACCATTGAGAAGTTAAAGACCTTGGAAAAAGAGACAGGGGAGACTAGCTGCCAATGTCTTGAGGCTCTTTTGTCGGCTATATTTGGCCTTTCTGCTTCACCTGTTTTAGGAATCTGAAAAAAGATCATAAAATGACCCATCCAGATTAGAAGTAGAGGGAGATCACTGGTCAAAGATTTAGAACTAGTAAAAATTAAGTCCAAAATATGGCCTTCAGAATGAGTGGGGCCTTTCATTTTCTGGTGCAGACCCAGCATTTCCAGGTCCATAAAGAGTTGTGCTACCTCTTGGTTGGAGGAGTCTTCCCTGTAATAGTTCAAATCGCCCAATAAAAGAAAGTTCTGTGATGACAGTACATGCATGGCGATGTATTCACTTAGACAGTGACTAAACTGTGTTTTTTGGTCCCGGACGGCGATATAGAAGTGCTCCTTTTCAACTACCCTCTGAAAAAAACTCAGTTTAAAAAATCACAGTTCATCCCCATCTGCTATTAAGGTATCAATAAATGAGACTTTGACTGTGTCTTGAAAGACACTGGCAATGCTGCCTCCAGTTCTAACTTCCCTGTCGAGTCTGAGCATGTGGTAATTCTCTGGAAGTGCTAACGTAAGGGAGGGGGGTGGAGTTCAAACAGGTTTGTGTGTAAAAACAGACCTCTGGTGACAAAGAAGAGGTGAGGTGCCAAAGTTCTGTCACATGTTTCTGTAAAAAACTCACATTGCAGAGGAGGCTGTTGGGGCTAGGTACAACATGGGGAGGTGAGGGATATGTGGTAGCTCTGGACAATCTTAGTGTTATATACCCAGCAAGATAAGTTATGTTATCTGCGGGACTTGCTATTTGTGCCTTAACTCTAGGAGTATCATAAGTGCAGTTAAAGTTACAAAATATACAGGCCGCAGGACCTTCTAGACATGGCAGGGAACATCTTGTGTAGTGCGTAGCCTGAGTAGTAAAAGACATAAACATGTCTCCCTGATGGCGTAGAGCCATAGAAGCATAGCATATTTTAGTGGGGTGACTGACCTCTATAGTGGCTCCTGTCGACGTTTGGGCATGGACAGGCGCAGATGGGCTTGCCTTTGTCACGCTAGCGGCACGTCCGCTGCACATCTGTGTTCGTATCAGCTCTATGTATTGTTTCTTAATAACAACTAGACTGCAAACCTCTAAAATGGCAGTTTTGGGAAGCCTTGACTGCCAACTAGGAGGTGGGGCAATTAGAGAATGCTTTCTCAGCTACAATTAGTAATCTTACAATACCACACACAATACATAATAAAGGATACTGACAACTTTTTTTTGGGATAAAATTATGTTGCAAGTTTATTTATTACACAGGTTGGGTTAGTTTACAAGTAATCCAGGTGTCAGCAGCGAGATGGTGACTACAAAAGAGGTCATTTCCTACTTGTTGACTCCTTAATAATACCCCATGTGGCCTTCACCTTGACTTCCTCCATGTTTCAGAAACATCTTTCAAGGAATAATTTTCAGTAAAAAAAGATTTAGAAGACTTGTTGCTTTTTGCAAACAAGTCACAATCACACACCCACATGCCTACCATTCTGTCTACACATGGCCACTAGTAAAATTATGTTATCCTTCTCTTAGTCCCTGACATCCCCATATGTCCTTCATCAGCCACATTATACATTCTCTTCCTCATTCCTATGGGAGGAATTATCTTGTCACCTCTCATAAATACATCATCCAAAACAATCAACTCCTCCCCGACTATAAAAAAATGCACTTAAGCTTCCACTGAGATTTATTTCCGATGGCCATACGCTGCCTTGCAATGACTTATCAAATTCAATTCTTTATCACCATTTATCATTTGACTCTATGACTTCTTTAGAAATGGGAGAGACTTCACCTATGCTGCACCAATTAACATATTCGATAGTCAAAGCTACATCACAGCCTTCATTATCTTTTACAGAGTCAAATCCAGACTCAAAAGGTAACCTTGACATGCAATCTGAATGTACATTGACTTTTCATGGAACATATTCCATACCAAATTAGTAGGTTTGTAACTTTGTAGCCAGATGTTCTAAATTGGCTGTCATAGATCTTCCACCACCAGGTGATAAAAGATGCACTAAACGTTTGTGGTCAGTTCTAAGAACAAATTGAGCGCACCACACCAACTACCTAAAATGGTCAGCTGCTCAAGAGCATGCAAATAACTATTTATCAATTACTAAGTAATTCCTTTCAGGAGGACATAATGTTCTATAAGCATATTCTACAATCCATTCTTTCACACCATCTCATTGAATCAGCACCACCCTGAGACTGCACACTCTGCCATCCACAGCAATTATAAATTACTTCCCTATTGCTAAGGACTTAAGGAAAGGAGCTTCTACTAATTCCCTTTAAGTATCACAAATGTTACTTGATGTTCATCTCCCCACACAAACTGTTCATTTTATTAAGAAATGTCAAAAATATAAATCTTCAGCCAAACCAGAAATGACACCAATTGCACCTTAGATTAAGTAGTAGGAGCTTACAAAATTGCTTAAGCTTATGACTGTTTGGATTTTATTCTATCCTTCATTATCTGGTGACCTAGATTTTCCTGCTGTTCACATTTAAATTTGCATTTGGAAACTTTTAATTTCAAACCTTTTTTCCTGTAATAGGGAAAGAACGTTATGCAAGTTGCCGTTCTGCTCACTCACAGTATTCCTAAAGCTACAACTCTTTGTATGCCATCACAAATTGTTTTTATAAGACATTGGAATACTGAGGCTGTACTTGCTAAACCATTTTGCATCATACCAAACTGAAACATCCCTCCAGGAGTTACAAATATGTTAAGCATTTAGAATTCACAATTAGCTCAACTTTGTGGAAAGTACTGGTCACGTCCAATGTGAAAAACATAGTAGATCCTGCTAATGTTGAAAATAGATCATGCAAATTATTAGAGAGGAGATGTCTAGCAACATATATTTCTCTACTATAGCTATTCAAATCCACACACAATCCTAATTCACCTGAAGTCTTCAACCATATAAACACAGAAGAAGCCCAAAGAGAAGATTCAGTAGGTCCAATAATGTCCTTTGTACATAAATCATCAACAATGGTTTTCAGCTTCTCCCTATAACTCAGAGGGGCATTGTGCACTTTATGCCGTACAGGCAAGGTGTTGTCCATTCTGACAATTTAAATTTTAAACCCCTCAAATTTACCAAAAGAGTCATTAAAATACTAGATAATTTATTCTTCAGAGAAACAACATATTCCTCATATGAATACCATTACTCACAGAATCAAGTGGTGAAACATCATTAGAATCCAACCGGATGCCTAGTTCTTGATAAGATGGGATCCCCTTTATAGCCACATAAATCTTCCCTTCTGTTTTCCTCTCAGCAAATGGAATCTTTGCATTTAAATAGCCCAGAAGAGTAGCCCTGTGATCAGTGTATCCATCTGGATGTGTATCTGAAGATAACAATGCTCTATCTACTCTATCTCCCCATTTTCTCCACATAAGAGACCAATCTATTATTCTGAAACAGACACACAAATTGACTATCATCTAAACTCTCATACCATCCACACTTAGAATACATTTAGCAAATGTTTTAAATTTCATTTCATATTATGTTTACTTAGTACTCTGTCAGGATTAAAATCATTATAATCTTCTTCCATGATGGTGTTGACTTTATTCCCAGAGAAGCCTTACAACCTCTCCCCAAATGTCCTTTCCATTTGCAACAATTACAGTAGCGGACAACTCTTAAAGCTCCCCATTTGATAGAGACTTCTACATATGTAACATTAAATTTTCATGTCAAACCTCATATTCTTTTGTTCTTTCTTCTGATTGGTTGACCTTTTACTACATTCACCTCAGGAGTCATTTCCATCTTTTTGTCAATGCTCGTGCCTGTCTCTCTATGACTTCTACCTCTTGGTTGAACTCTCCGATTGGTCAATACTTTTTGGAATATTCACAGTAGCACTTAAGGTTACATCAGATCCAACCCAATGCCTCATGAACTTTTTGCTTTTTGTTGGACTATGACCTGATCATTGAGCACACAGTTCAAAACTATACTTTCAAATTCACATGTAGCTGCCAAGGTTCATACAGCAGATACATAATCGTCAATTCTCTCGTCATCTTTTGGATTCCTTGAATAAAACAAATCTTTCTATGACGATTTAGATTTTTCTCACCTATCATTGATGTAACTGTGTGACAGCATACTCAAAAACATCAATAGTACCTGCATTTTCCAGGGGTGGTAAGGCTCTTGAACTCCTTTAGTCCCACACCAGATAGAGTTGAGTAAAGATAATTTCTGTGGGGTGGACAGCTATATCCGTATAAGACTTGTACACATTCCAAAAATACTGGATTCCATAATATTTGGATTGCACGTATAGTAATGCAGAAGAATAGTTACTGTTAAAAAATACATTCAATAAATGTTTGTAAATATTAGCAAGCTTAAATTAGATTGCCATAAAATACACATATGAAAGTAATCACTTGAAAATGGAGTTGCTTGTTAGAGTCACACTCAAACAAAGAAGCTTGTTCGTACACAGGCAGCCAACGAGTATTGAATATATGTCTCGTGCTGCATGCCTCAAAATATTTTAACAAAAACCTTTCCCCCCCACAAGCAGCATAGCACCCCGACAAACCTCACACCTGCTCATTGCCAAAATGTTACAGCCACATAAGAAAAACAGACATGAAGGTGAGATCCATAGACATCTGTATTAAGGAAGTGAACACAGCCTACGGCCTCCAAGATATACAGGCATCAACTCCTCTGACCTCCAAATCTCCCAGGTGTTTATTCTACGTACCACAAAGCATGCGATCACAAGCTATGAGATGCTAAATACAACAATTCTGTACCTATTGTAGCCCTATAGGACACACTGTCGTTCCTATTCTAGAAGGGGAGCAACACTTAGAAGCTGACACCCCCATGTCGCCCTGCAGGTCAAATTGCCAGTGGCATTCCCTCTTGCTATTTAATGTGCTGTGAAATTCAAAACAGGAGATGTGGACCGTCGTCGTCAGAGTGTGGTGGCACACCAACATTGTCTGCGAGCCAGCTGCATAAGCAGGCCCCTGTGTCACAGGGGGTCCCTTCCCCTCAGGGGACCTCTTGTCAGCTTACAGCCTCTTATCTGTTAAATGGAACAGTATTAAGGGCCCTGTTATGTGTGCACCGCGCGCGGGGGGTTGGGGTCGCTTGCCTGCAAGCCAGCCTCAGCTATCGTTGGCACCATAGTGTAATGAGTGCAGCGGTGCATAAGTAAAAGCACTGGTCTCTGAGTATGATAGCAACTGCCTTCTGAGAAGTTTCTCTCTTTTATTTACTAGGTTCTGTCGTCATGTTCAGGAACAAAAGGCTTATTCTTAGTAGGGGCTTCGTCCTGAAAACTCCTTGGTTACATGGGAAATGGAGTGCACCAGATCCCACAACATAACAGGACCCTCAACACATTCTACAGTGAGGCCACCTCATTTTGTGTTATGCCACTGCCGTGAGTGCCAGGGGGACATTTCAAAAAGTGATCTGCTGCATTTTCACACCAGGTTTAAAGTAATTACCTCATCCAACGTTTGAAACTGGAAACAGCTGACGCCCCAAGGTGCACTTCCAAATGTTTTGAAGAGACTACTGTAAACATGGTCACTGAAAAATGTCAGTACAGCCTGACAGCGCATCTGTGTGCCATTGTATAAATTGCTGAATTTAAATCACAAAAAAATAAATTGTTTTCCCAGCAAACGTTACAGATGGTCAGTGGTTATTTTTTCATTTCCCTAGTTAGTAACTTTGGCAATGCAATGCAAAAGGCTCAGTGTGGCTCCTGTTGCTCCTGGTGTTTGGGTGAATAGACAGCCAATCCTTTTGTGTGCACATCTGAGAAAACCCTGTAAGTACTTGGGAAGCCACAGTGTGCCTCGTAACAGACAGACCAAGTAAAGAAAGCTAGAATGGAAAATAACATCAAAAGTGGAGAAAGAGTGTAGGGTGAAGGAAAGAAAAGAGAAATGAGTAAAATCCCAAGGGGAAATTAAAAGTTTTGTCCTTTATATTATGAACATATTAGAAAACCTTAGTGAAAAAATAGAACAGATACAGTAAGAGCGGCAGCAGTGCATGTTTCATTAAATGTATAGAATAGTAAGTTGCTGCCTTTCTAGTATTTTACAACCCTGCTCTGTATTTTTAAGTCTTTGTCAATTATAAAAAGTAAAAGTGATGCAGCTCTGTATCTATTTCCTTTTGACATTTAAATCTAAAATAGCAATCACATAAAAAATCCATTAAAAATGACTTTCATTTCCACCAGAAGCTTTTGGTGGAAGCAAGATGGCAACTGTGTAACATGCCTCGCGAGCCACTACTTGTCAGCCCTGCCATCAGTTTCATTCTATGAGTCAAGGGGAGAGAGCTTGTCATCAGAAAGCATCAAATGTGACGGGACAGCTGGCAGCAGACAAAAGTATTGTGGCCAAATTGCATGGATGTTAACGCTCACCCTCATGTTCATGCTCTGGTTTGGTCGGTGGTGATTGTTTCTCAAGCCACCAGTTGGTTGGTTCACAGGCCAGGAGGTGCTGCCGGTGCATCGTAGCAACAGGAAATGGAGGGATGCCTCCTAAAGGGGTGAGGTTGGTGGCCCAGCAGCAGCATACTAGCAATCCATCTCAGCAGAAAACAGACCATGGTACTGGCTCGAGGTAGGGGGATCCATACACGGCATGGAAGATTGAAGCGCAAGCACAAGGTGTGACAGATACACAAGCTCTCATTCAGGAGAGACTTCGAGGACCGAAAAGTGGCATTCTCAAATCACATGCGGCTATATATAACTTCTTTGCTATGGGCCCTTATCTGCTTCCAGGTCAGGTACAGGGCCAGCTGATGATCATGTCTGTGTTTTTCAATGAGTGGCTAGGCATGAGGAGGCACATACCCCTGCTATGGCCAGACAACTAAACAGAGGAAAAGGCCTAAAAAGCAGACTAGTTGGACCACAGTAGGAACGGAGAAGCATGCTTCACGTTTGTTAAAATAGGATTGCTCTGCAACACAACAGGTATATATGGAAACCCGGGGGATCATTTGTTACTCCCTCCCCTGAATATCATGCTTCTGACCCAGACTTATGTAGTGGAAGAGCCCTCTCTGAGGCTTATATAACTGTCTATTAAACATAATCAGGAAGAAACACAGAATGATAGCCGGAGAGCACGGGTGGCTACTAAGAAGCTGCCAAGGGCAATAAGGAAATCAGCAAAAAGTGCAGCACGATTGGGGAAAGGATATCTGCTGTAGAGGATCAAACCATGATGCAGGAGTCCTACATGGCGGCTCTGAAAAGTCAAGCTGAAGTGCATGATTCTCAACAGGCCGAAATGTTATGGAAAATAGAAGACTTTGAAAATCGACAAAGGAGGAACAATCTGAGGTTCTTGGGCATTACAGATGGGCAGAAGGTGGGGACATAAGGTCCTTTATGATCTACTTATTGGAGGTGGGCTTTCAAAATATTCTTTGCCTGCAGGAAACACACGTAGGTGGGCTAGAAAGAAACTGTTAGAAACCTTAGGATACTCTTTGATATTCAGTATGACACAGGGCACAAGGACACAGGGAGTATGGATCTTGGCTCAGAGGAACCTAGGGTGTTTTAAACGCAGTCTTATCCATAAATTTCGGCATTGGGCTATTCAGTATACCTGGATAATAACATTTCTTTCACCCTCTGCTCCATCTATGGGTCAACACTAGATGACCTGGTTATTTTTGAGGGGCTGACTGTAGAACTGGCTCTATGGCCAACTCCAAATATAATATGTGAGGATTTTAGTATTAGCGTATCAGGTGGCCTCTTTGATAGTGGGATTAAAACATATTGTGGAAGGAAGCCCAAGGTGTTTAAAGCACTAGCATAATTGGGGACGGATCATAGGTTGATCAATGTGTGGCACAAGGTAAAAGGCCCAGATCCAGGCCATACCTATTTTTCTGCTTCTCATAGGAAACATCTGCAGCTTGATTATTTCTTAATGTCATGCAACCACCTCAAAGACTACAAGATAGAAAAGTTCCAGAGAGTCATGCCCGACCACACCCCACTTATTCCAGAGATCCGGGTGGAAGGTTAGGAGAGGAGGGGGTCCAATTGGTCATTCGAGAGTGCACTGGTAGGGGATGAGGATAATATCCAACATATGAATAGCTGGATACCGGAATTTTGTGATTTTATTAGAGGAAGTGCCTCACCCGGGATAGTCAGGGATACTTTTAAGGCTGGGTTCAGGGGGATGCTCAGCTCCAGCTTGAATCGGTAAAAGAGACAGAATCAACTTATTCTGGAATTGTGTAGAGTATTGGGGGAAGCAGAGGCTCACCCTATTTCGGCAGCTGCAGTGGGGCAGACCTCAGTAGGGTTCAGCACAGAGTGGTGGTGGCCAGGACCGTGATTAACTATATTTTATCTAAGAAAGCGACTGAGAAATAACTAGCCTGGAAACAGGAATGCTATGAATTCACTGAGAGGGTGAGTCACATGCTGGGGGTTCTAGACAGAGGAATAGTCAGGGCAAAACTGCTGATATTAGAAATGATCAGGGGATCTGGTTGCAGGACAAGAAATAATTCAGGAGGTTTTTAGAGCATATTATGAGGGGCTTTATATGGAGGAAGCGCAGTAGAATGTCACTAAGTGCTGGCAGTATTTGAAGACCCTCCCAGAAAATAAAATAGGAACTGAGGATTGTTATTTTATTTAATTCCTCAATGGTAGAAGAAGAAATTAGGGTCACCCTCAAGAGTCTGGAAGCTGGGAAAGCAGACTGCCTCTAGAAATATTCAGCTGGAGTTTTATAAAGCATTTTCTGCTATTGGCTCTGACCTACTGGAACTATTTCTTGGGATACAAAAGGCAGAATCTGCTCCAGAATCATGGGATTCAATTAATATCATGGTTTTCCCACAGAAGGAAGAGGGGCTACGGAGCATGTCCACCGAGTAATAACTCTATTTGATGACGCAGCTGTCTCCAGAGACCCTGTGGCTTTGGTTCTACTAGACACAGAGAATGCATTTGATCGGATCTCCTGGAGGTATCTGTGGCAGGTGATTAGTTGGGTAGGAACAGGTCAGGGGTTGATAAGGCTGTGTGTGCAGTATACATCAGGCCTACTGTTAGAATGCAGATGATAGGAGGCCAATGTGATCAGATGATGGGAGCCCAATCGGATCAGTTTCAAGTCCAGCAGGGTACTAGACAAGGGTGCCCGAGTTACCCACTTCTGTTTGCTTTGTATATCGATCCATACTCAGGAAATTAAGGGCCAACATACACATGCGTTCATTATGTTTTTTTAAAATGGGAGACTAAAGTGCTTGGTTTTGCAGAGTATGTTTCTATTGTCACACCTGACCAGAAGTGTCTTTGAAGGAGTTAGAAGGTAAGATAGCATTATTTGGGGAATTTTCTGCATATGTGCTGAACCAAAATAATCCCAGGTAGTGATCAATAGACAGTCTCATTTTTCAGACCTGCACATTGTTAATAAAGCTGTATACCTGGGAGTCACTATTACAACTGACCTATATCAAGTGGTGGAGGATAATCTGGCACCCATTCTTGGAAAGGCCAAAAGCGACCTTCGGAGACTGGATAATCTTCCTCTGTCCATAATGGGGCATAGCAATGCCATTAAAACAATATTATTACCTAAGGTTCTGTACTTCATTCGGGCTATCCCTCTCAAATGTGAGGCCTGCTGGTTCAAACTATTAGACAAGCTAGTTTGTGTTTTTTTACGGTCATTCGAAAAGACCAGAAGGGCCCTCAAGTTCCTGACAGTTCCTAGAGAGAGAGGTTGTGGGCTGTCTTGAATTTTAAATCATATTATTGGGCAGTGGCAATATCTGCTCCCTCTGTTCACGGACTGCAGTGCGGATAATGGGGCGGGTGATATAGCCCCCCTGGTCTATGCTCTATTGATATGGAAGGAAATCCACAGTTTTATTTTTTTACATCGTGTTGAACTCAGTTATTTTAAGGAGGTCCGAATTAAGAAACTGGGTCACCCTACGAAGGAGGTTGGGGCTGGGGAGACTAAACCATTACACCTCTCTACATAGAAACCCTCTACTCCATGATATATTTGATGATCGATGCATACAAGGTAGGGAAGAGCAGGGTTTGAGGAGGCTGAGAGGTTTCATTGATGAAGGAGGAATAGTCTGCAGGGGAACCACATGATAAAACATAAGGCCTTTTCTACACATCTGCAAATTCTGGACTTTCACTCTAAGAAGGGTTTGGCTCAAGGGGTTCCTGTAAAGTAGGATTGATGGAGCTATTAGGAGATAGTGGGAAATGTTCTATCAGCCAGATTTATTGCACTTTGAACTCTCTCTCTCATGATGATCTTGAGAGACAGGCAGAGAAGTGGCAGAGGAAGCTGGGTTCCCAAGATAGTTCCTTCTTGGAGTCTCTGGAGCTTGGCTGGATGGTACTATGCTAAGTCAGTCTCCAAGTTCAACCCTACAAAACAGTCTTTGACTTGTATTACATGCAAGCAAAAATCGCTAAGTGGGGGTGGGCGGATTGACGGGCACACACTTTGCGTGATGCCAGCTTCTGGAATTGGATTTAATTCACAGGTTTCACGCTTGCCTGAAGCTAGAAATACTTAAAAAGGAGATTTTAACATTCTTAGGGAGCGACCTAAATCTTGAGATCATTTTAACCCCTTAATTAACTCTTCTGAGAGTTCATAACGAGGTTGTTCCAGGGCCATGCCGCTCTTGTTTGTAGCCATGGCGGCGTTGCGTTTATGTATAGCTTCGGCCTGGCTTGATCTTGCAGTGGTTAGCACAATTTCTAGCTATATTTAGTCTGAAAAGGTCTCCCTATCTATACAAGGGCAAGAAAGGTAGGAAAAAGGGTGATCAAATTTGGACACCGTTTGTGTGCTGGATCGACTTCCAGAGAGTACACTAAGCTGAACTTATGCCTGAGAGCCTCACTCCCTCCCCGCTTTGCCCACTCCCCAATATTTTTTCTAAACATCTTAGATTGCTAGCTGAACATCTAATGGGATTGGAAGGCGTTTGTAAAACACTATTTGCAACTCCTAGCGTGTATAATGACTGTTCTGCTCGTTTGTTTAATTTGTGGGGGTAGTGTTGTACAGAAAGCAGTTTATGCATCATGTAACTATTTGGATTTAATGATACAAGAGGTTTTGGTGAAATCTGCATTGCACTTCCTTGAATGTATAATGACTGCTAGTCTTGTTGGTTATGCAAGTGAGTAGGGTATAGCATGGCAAGCACTTTAGGCAGTGTGCAATTTGTGAGGTTTTTATGCTTTGTCACTTTGATTTCATCACTGGTTGATGTTAAACTCGATTATGGGCTAGGATTATTGATGAAATGCATTGAAGATTTGGAAGCGAAGGACAAAGCTGTTTGTCAATCATGTATTTTCCTCTTCCTTGTGTTTTTAAAATGCAATAAAAAAAGGAAGAAATGTCTATTATTTCAATGAATATTCAAGGAAATAGTGGTATGATTGTTACAAATAAATACTGAGAATTGTAAACAAATTATTTTTCACCTACTAGCTCATGGCCTTTCCAGAATAGGAAAATGTAAGCAATTGGTATTTTTGCTGGCTCTCCCTAGTGTCAAGTAGCTGTATGCCATGAGTGATGTCAGTATTCCCTTTTTAGCCTACACCATGATGCATTTTGGGACTCCTTTGAAGATTAACAATGTGACCGAAAACTTATAGCAAGCAATGTGCTCTTGTGGCTACAAAGTGAAGACTTGTTGACGCAAGGACACTGAAGTTACAGTGTGGACATCAATACCTCTCTGCCTCATCCACCTCTGTCTTTCCAATCAACCCTTCTTCTCTTCACTTCACTGCCTTCTCGCTCTTGCTCGCTGTCCTGCCTCTCTCTGCTTCCCTTTCCCCCTAACTCTCCTACCCGTAACACTCTCCTATCTCTGCTTTTACTTCTCCTCTCTCCACCTCACCATCTTCCGTAAGCATCACCTTCTCTGCTGTTGGATATGGGGTAACGATTTCATGTATGTAAAGGAAGTTTGATCTGCTACCGTACAAGCCTGTATGAGTGTACTTGTATGGGTGCGCAGGTGTGCATAATGCCCTGGACATGCTTTTCACTGGTAGAACTCAACACTTGAACAATGGCAGTATTAAGGACTAGATTATATAGAGCATGCTTGTGGGCATACACAAAATCTAAAAAGATCTTGGAGCCGTATCGATTTTAAATAGTAGGGAGCTTTGCAACTCTTTAAAGTTGTGGGTAGTGCATACTGCTGTACCTTTGCTCCTGAGAAAAAACAACGAAATATCAAATGTCAGTCTGTTTCTACTGTGAATGCTGACTTTTTACTAATAAATATTCATGTATTCTGAATTATGAATCTGCATAGAATTTGATTTAATACAGAAAATAACGCACAACTTGGAAAATGTGCCTACTTGAGTGGCTGCTAGAAATCACGAAGTGTCCTTATTAATTGCTTATTAATATGAAATTATGTACTCCTGTTTAGATTACTGCAGTAGTATGTTATATTAGTGATTACGTATTATGTATTTGCTTTATAAATTGTAGGCCTTAAGTTAGCAACGTCTTGGGCCTAGTTGCACAGCTTCATGTTAAATTGCACTGTTTAGATAATTCACATAAAATGGCTGTTTGGAGAAATGAATACTTGTATTGTTTCGCTGCGTTGACCAAACACTAGTAAATGTTTTATTTTCCCATTAGAACTGCTTGCTAGAATATGCTGTATTAGCTATCGTTACAACGTTTAGTGTGTGTGAAAGCGATGTTCCCAGGAGCTAACGATGGATGCACTGACTGAAGGACAGAGAGATACAAAATTATTACCTGATAAGTCCCACAATGGGAACAGGAGAAGAGGAGCCAATCGTCGACATGTGAAAGACAGTTTAGTTATATCTTAGACTTGAAGTTTTACTTTCATTGGACTAAATGTAAATGTAGTTTCTTTGACCAATGGCAACATGGGAAGAGTTTTAGATGATTTTAACTTAGCCTGACTGCACCAAGAAAAGAGTGTCACTTTCCCATTTTTCCTTCTTCACCAATAAGGTGTACTCGCCTAAATTTGCTTTACCTAGAGAACTCTAACTTTATTGCTCAGACTTTTGTTGCTGAATGCTGATCCTTAGACTATACTTGACAAATGGTTCAGATAGCTTAAAGTCCCCTTTTCCGAACCATTTTCTTTCATGGCCTGATGTTGATTCTGACCGAACAGATGTCCAATTGACGAAGACAGTTGCGGTTTGCTGATCCATTACCAAGGAGAGGTATTAATCAAATGTTATTGTTTGATGAAATTTGTCTTTTGTTCCTAGGTACCAACTGCTAATTTTGATGGAGCCATAGTTAGACGTTTTTCCAACTTTATGTTGACTAAATTGTTTTGCATGAAGCACAAATGTGCTATTCTAATCAGAAGGTTAGCTAGGAGACCGACAGAGAAAGTTTGCTGATTATTAACAACAGCTGATGTCATTTCTTTGCTGAATCTAAATGTATGCTATTTCTATTGTGCAGTTATTCTTGCTATTGAGCTGTACTGTAACTCTAGAACGGGTAGTGATCCATGCTTTCGTTAAATTGAGATTCTTTAGAAGATTTGGTCAACCGGTGTTGTTTCTGTATAAATACCATCTGATTTTGAGATTATTACATGATATTAGCATTGTTAATATAGTGAAAAAAACATTCCAACTTTTACAATAAAGGTGTGGTTATTCATGGCCAAAGGGGTCATGGTACATGGAAATCACTGACTCCAAAGATTATTTATACTGTTGATTGATATCTGTTATTGATTTATATTGAAATTGAGTCCGATGGTGGGATTTACTCTAAGCACAGTCAAAAGGTCCATCGAATCTCTAACGCATCCCCTTATAAATTAAAGATAAGAAACCAAGTACGGTCAGGCGCGCTAACACTACCCAATACTGGCCACTGAGCCATGAGAGCAGCTCTTGAGGCTGACTACTGGACTTCTCGTTGTGTGGCTATTTTCTCAAAGAATATTTGGTTTCAGTTTCCTGAGCAGAGTGTATTTTAAGGGAAACAATGAGGAAATGTACAGTTAATTGAGAGTGCCTCAAATCTGAACTTTTTTCCTAAATTGTGACTGGCATGTTGGTGCCTCTTTCCTATTCTCTACCTCTTTCCCATCACCCTCTCTCTCTTTCTCCATCATTCTGTCTGTAACTTTTGTTCTATCAATCTCCCACAGTCTCTTCACCCTCCTTCTATTGTCCCTCCCACACCAATGATCATTTGCTTATTACCCTTCTCTCTGACCACCTTCCTTTCTCATTATACTCATCCTTAAACAACCTCATCCTTTGCTTTCACCCTTCCCTACTCCTCTCCCTCTACTCACCTCTCATCACCCCCTCATTACATGCCTCCCCATTTCCCTAATCTCATCAAATCGTCATGCTCCAGCTTCATCCTGATGTCATCATCCTTCCTTAGACACCTATTTCATCCTCCTTCATCCACCTTTCACAACATCATTATCTCCTTCTCTAGTTTATGACATTCTCAGCCCTCATACTCCTCTTTAATCGGCCATCCCTGTCATGATATGTCTTCTTTCTTCTCTACGCTTAGTTGATCCACCTCTTTCCTTCCCATATTATGCCTCATTCTTCGAGGCCCCGACTTTTCTATCTTCACCCCCTTATTTAATTGCTCTCTATCTCTCATCACTGTGTCCGTTCGTCTTTTCCTCTTCTCCAGATTCTAGTATGTTTGATCATGTTTGCAACCCTTTAGCACCACTGTTGGGAAAACCGTGGCTATGTGTTTTTCACGACTTCTAGTGAAAGGGCACACCAAATCCACAGTTGCTAGTTGCTGAATAGCTAATAACATTTAGCGCTTAGAGTTATGTGCTCTACCTTTCAAAATGCCCCAAAAGACCACAATTATTTGAAACTCCAATAAGTGTGGCTATCTAGTTGAAGGCCAGTGAGCAGCTCAGAATTGTTATATCAATGCCAGGACATAAATGTTTTTTACAATGCTTGCCATCCCACTCATGTGCCAGAAATGAAAGGCTGAGCAGCAAGATTGGAATCTGTGAAGCCAGAGTTTGTAGGAACATATAGTAGCAAGCGCCTTACTCCACTATATCATCTTACCAGTTTAGGGCCAGTAACAGCAGTGCTATAATCCAATTCTAGCTACTCATATAACCAAAACAGAGAGGGCTTGATTTACAAAGTGCCTCTGTACTATTGGCGGAGGCCCTGCAGTTGTGACCAGGGTCCTGCACTTGTGGCCAGACCTCTGTGTTGCATTTTCCCACTGTGGGATTCCCGTCACGAGTACGTGCACCTGTCAGAAGGGTGGGGCCCAACACCACAACTGCAGAGCCTCAGGTATAAGTGCGGAGGCCCTCTGTGAATCAGGGCCAGAATTTTCTGGTATATCATTTTTTGGGAGACAATAAAACACAGTCACCAGTGCCCCCAAAGTGTAGTGTCTGTACTTCAAGTTTGTTCAAATTATATTAGCAGACTCAGGATATTTGTACAATTGTACAGACATTTTCAATTACTTTTCTTGGGATGACAAAATCCTATCAGATTCTTTATGCTACGTGATGTCTCAAGTTCTGTGTGATTAGAGTCTGGGTAGGTCTCCTTTGATGTAATGGGAATGTCACAGGTACTCCTGCTGTTCACACACACATGATAAGAGACACTTTTCCGACCGACTTGACACCAGTCCCAGGCACTTCAAGCCCAGGGCATTGGTGTTATGCATGAAAGCTAAACAATTAGGCTGAGAAAGTGAGGCTGCAGACCCAGGGGACTAATTAGGAAAAATAACAAAAGTTGATTTTCTAATTCTAAATGGACCTTAGGTGGGCCATGGGGCTACCTTGGGAGGGCTTGGCCCTCCCTCCCGAACTGGGCCGGTCAAGGACCCCTGCCACTGTTTTATAGTTACCAAAAATATATAACCTTGTAGTCCGGACTCTTTACCAAATGGAAGTTGCACTTTGGGTGTTGGTTTTACCATTATATATTTGGCCTACAAATTTTAGCAAGCAAAATGCTGTTTTCTAAAACGTTAGAACTGAATGATGGGAGGTAAACAAAAAAGCATAGGACTAATTTCCTACAATGAGCCAGTTAGGTTTAGTTTCACATGGAGCTCTTTGGTACCCCGCATTGACTAGCAAATGCCTACCACAATTGCCTGAAATCTGCATTGTATATTTTCCCAAGCATCTGAATTCAATTCTGTGTGCAATGACTATCATGTAAGAAAGTTCACTCATTAACTTGGTTACCAAAGCCAAGACACTAATCTACACCTGTCAACTTGACATACTTTAACCTAAGCGTCCCTATATGTTTACTTGGCTTTTCTAAAAGCAATGCGTCTCTGTTTAAACGTCTGACATCCTTCGAAAAATCTCCCTGATGGTTATTAAAAAGTAATGGTCAGTGCAGATAGCGTATTCCCATTAACCATTTGACGGGGCTGCCAGTGGTAAGGAGAGTTAGTTCTGTGCCACTTGTAAATGGACTTTGTTAGAAAAAAACGAATGGGAGAAGTGTGCATGCAAGTCAACACGTCATTCCCTGAAACCATATATGCAGTTGATCACTCGTGATCTCCAAGGTAATTGAAACAAATCACCTCCCAATCATTGGGCTTATTGTCCTGTATAGACATCAGGTTATATCACCACGGTGTGTTCTAATGGTTATCTCAGTAAGCTTTTAGACCGGGAGATCTGCGCCTCGAGCCACGTTATGTTGATTAATTAATTTATATGCCAGCGCCTCTGTTACCATATGAGCAAATGTTAGAAAAACAATAGTCTAGGCGTCAACTGCATGGGCGCATTTTTTTAACTCTTTTTATTAATTTTGCTCAGGAAACAACAAGTGCAATGATCAAAGCAATCCTACAGTTTACACTTCAGACAGGGCGTTTAGCAGGATAATCTCGAGAGTATTGGTCATTCTGTGTGGAGGCATCAGGTAATGGAGAAGCATCGTCTCCTAGTGTGTGGAACACAACAGTGCATCGGTTCCCTCTAGTGCACATTTAAATATATCCTGGGCAGGTAGCATCTCTTCTGTAATGCATACATGCCATCACACCTTATTCAAGCGGGAGGCCTTTGTTTGTGTCCTCCTTAAAATTTCCTCCACTTCAGTGCAAGTCAATGGAGGAAAATAAATTCCTCTGATTATTTTTTTCTAAATTTCCCTCTTTCCAAATGTTGTCATTATGGTAGTGATTCACATGCACTCCAATCACAATTCAAACTACTGTATTGGCGAGACTGAGAACAGTAGAATGTAAACCATGGATTTCAGAGGTGCAGACAGATCCGGAGAGTATAGGAATGTGACTGAACTTTGCTCATGTTGGCTACATGTCTACCTCCACTCTTTAGCGGACTATGAGCACTGGGCACACCATGAAAGTATATCTGGAAATTATAACAAAAGTGGCCCCACCATGGTCACACAGTCACAACTCCTGCCATAGATAGACGTGCTGCGCTACGTACGGCTAGTGCCAGCCCACCAGCTCATTTCACCACACTGAGTAACAGTGCACAGCATTGCTAACTGCAGCCCCTTAAGGATAAGAAGACAAAGGTTATATTATGTTAATTTAACTAGTATAGCACACGAATCTCACCCGAGGGTGTATCTTGGCACTTTGCTTGAAACACAGGTAAATCAGTGTGATCGGGTAAAATAAAGCAGTCTTAAAAAGTTTCCTAAATTGAACTTGATCTGTGCGGGAACAGATATGATATGGTAGATTATTCCAGTAGAAAGGGGCAAGGTAGGGGAAAGGCCTACCTCCACCTCTAGCCAAACGGACATTGGGAACGTCAAGTAAAGCTTTCTCTTTAAATCTCAAATTCCTGACTGGATGATAATAAATGAGCTCTCTGGTGTAAGTAGCTGGGGCCTATACCCATTAAGGATTTGTGCGTAAGGCAACAGAGTTTGAAAATTGCTCTATTTCTAACTGGCAGCCAATTTATGGCTCTTAATAAAGGTGCAGATGCGGAGTTGGAAGGAAGAGTACAGACAAGCCGAGCTGCATTGTAAACTACTTGCCTTTTGGACATAAAAGTCTAATTTGCTGATGCTAGTAGTGAATTTCCATAGTCCAATCTACTGATAATCAGAGCCTAGACTAAAGTTTTCCTAGCATTAAGAGGAAGAAAAGGAAATGCTTTCCTTAGCAGGCACATTGTGTTGAAATAGGTTCGACTAATGGACACAACATGATCTTTCATTGCTAAAGATTGAGCCAATTTGATGCCCAGGTTCTTGAATGCCTGGGAATGGGTGCATGACTTAGTTCTGAGAGCTACCATTGAGGAGACCAAAGCTGTAGGGTCTTGCAAAAAAGCATAATTTCTGTTTTGTCAGTGTTTAATTGTAAACAGTTTGTTGTCATGCAGTCTGAAAGCACTTTCGTGCCCTTAGCAAAACGGTCTTTAACTTTACCAAGATCTTTCTCCAAAGAAATTACAAGGTGAGTATCATTAGCATATGATAGTATTTCAAATTCATATGTTTTACCAGTCTTGGCAAGGGGGTACCACGTAGATATTGAATAATGTGGCGTTTAAACAAAAGCCCTGCAAGACCCCTATGTCGATCCACAAGGTGTTTGACTTAAAAGGGCCAAGGGAAATCATTTATGCTCTGTTTTCTAGAAAGTCTCTGAACCACTGAAGAGCTGTCCCATAAATGCCTATCTCATGAAGCCTTTGAATCATCCTAGTGTGAGACACAGTATCAAAAGCTGCGGACAGGTCCAGCAGCACCAGCACCAAGTGAGAGTCTTATGGAATCCGTGACCCCAACCAAGGCAGTCTCTATACTGGGGAGTCTCTGAATACTGATTGCGAAGGGTCCAGGATCTTGTTCTCCTCTAGATAGGCTTAAAGATGTTGATTTATTAGGACTTCCAACATCTTGCCCAGAAGTGAAGGCAGCCAGCGAGATGGGATGATAATTTGTTAAATTTTTCAGCTCACATAAGCCTTCTTTGGAGAAACCAGTGTTGTTTTCCAGGCCTGAGGGATTTTCCCAGTGTCCACTGATAAGTTAAACAGCGACCTGATAGCAGGTGCAATCTGGTTAGCAAAACCAGCTGAAATCCTTGGAGGACATAGGTATAAGGGGGAGCCAGATTTGGCTTTCTCTTGTGTCTTCTGAATCTGCTTGAGGGAAAGTGATACTTTTCCAAACTACAAACACTGTTATAAGTGGAAGAGTTGTAGTTTGGTACATCATCGAACTGATAGAGTGGGCTAGGAAAGTTCTTATGAATACATTTTAGTTTATCCTCCAAAAAATCCACAAGAGAATGACATAGTTCTTGCTCAGTTAGGATAACCAGGAAGCAGGCATGAAGTTTAATAAAATTGTTGCGAACTTTAAATGATTCTTTAGATGAATTGCCTGCTTGATCAATTTGGTTAATAATGTGAATTATCCGTGCTAATTTGATTTTCCTATGATATGAGGAAAGAATTGATTTATATGCATCTTTATCCCTTTGATTTTTTGTCTGACACCATCTTCTCCCCAATTTTTTACAAGAAGATTTCTCCTTTGTCAGCTTTGTAGAGTACCAGGGAGCATGAGATTTAAGATGCATTTTAGATCCCATTTTTAGAGAAGTAACACTGTCAGATAAAGAATTTAGGGATCTGTGATATTCTGCTAGTACTCAGTTGATATTATTGTTCTGAGAAACCATTGAGAAGTTAAAGACCTTGGAAAAAGAGACAGGGGAGACTAGCTGCCAATGTCTTGAGGCTCTTTTGTCGGCTATATTTGGCCTTTCTGCTTCACCTGTTTTAGGAATCTGAAAAAAGATCATAAAATGACCCATCCAGATTAGAAGTAGAGGGAGATCACTGGTCAAAGATTTAGAACTAGTAAAAATTAAGTCCAAAATATGGCCTTCAGAATGAGTGGGGCCTTTCATTTTCTGGTGCAGACCCAGCATTTCCAGGTCCATAAAGAGTTGTGCTACCTCTAGGTTGGAGGAGTCTTCCCTGTAATAGTTCAAATCGCCCAATAAAAGAAAGTTCTGTGATGACAGTACATGCATGGCGATGTATTCACTTAGACAGTGACTAAACTGTGTTTTTTGGTCCCGGACGGCGATATAGAAGTGCTCCTTTTCAACTACCCTCTGAAAAAAACTCAGTTTAAAAAATCACAGTTCATCCCCATCTGCTATTAAGGTATCAATAAATGAGACTTTGACTGTGTCTTGAAAGACACTGGCAATGCTGCCTCCAGTTCTAACTTCCCTGTCGAGTCTGAGCATGTGGTAATTCTCTGGAAGTGCTAACGTAAGGGAGGGGGGTGGAGTTCAAACAGGTTTGTGTGTAAAAACAGACCTCTGGTGACAAAGAAGAGGTGAGGTGCCAAAGTTCTGTCACATGTTTCTGTAAAAAACTCACATTGCAGAGGAGGCTGTTGGGGCTAGGTACAACATGGGGAGGTGAGGGATATGTGGTAGCTCTGGACAATCTTAGTGTTATATACCCAGCAAGATAAGTTATGTTATCTGCGGGACTTGCTATTTGTGCCTTAACTCTAGGAGTATCATAAGTGCAGTTAAAGTTACAAAATATACAGGCCGCAGGACCTTCTAGACATGGCAGGGAACATCTTGTGTAGTGCGTAGCCTGAGTAGTAAAAGACATAAACATGTCTCCCTGATGGCGTAGAGCCATAGAAGCATAGCATATTTTAGTGGGGTGACTGACCTCTATAGTGGCTCCTGTCGACGTTTGGGCATGGACAGGCGCAGATGGGCTTGCCTTTGTCACGCTAGCGGCACGTCCGCTGCACATCTGTGTTCGTATCAGCTCTATGTATTGTTTCTTAATAACAACTAGACTGCAAACCTCTAAAATGGCAGTTTTGGGAAGCCTTGACTGCCAACTAGGAGGTGGGGCAATTAGAGAATGCTTTCTCAGCTACAATTAGTAATCTTACAATACCACACACAATACATAATAAAGGATACTGACAACTTTTTTTTGGGATAAAATTATGTTGCAAGTTTATTTATTACACAGGTTGGGTTAGTTTACAAGTAATCCAGGTGTCAGCAGCGAGATGGTGACTACAAAAGAGGTCATTTCCTACTTGTTGACTCCTTAATAATACCCCATGTGGCCTTCACCTTGACTTCCTCCATGTTTCAGAAACATCTTTCAAGGAATAATTTTCAGTAAAAAAAGATTTAGAAGACTTGTTGCTTTTTGCAAACAAGTCACAATCACACACCCACATGCCTACCATTCTGTCTACACATGGCCACTAGTAAAATTATGTTATCCTTCTCTTAGTCCCTGACATCCCCATATGTCCTTCATCAGCCACATTATACATTCTCTTCCTCATTCCTATGGGAGGAATTATCTTGTCACCTCTCATAAATACATCATCCAAAACAATCAACTCCTCCCCGACTATAAAAAAATGCACTTAAGCTTCCACTGAGATTTATTTCCGATGGCCATACGCTGCCTTGCAATGACTTATCAAATTCAATTCTTTATCACCATTTATCATTTGACTCTATGACTTCTTTAGAAATGGGAGAGACTTCACCTATGCTGCACCAATTAACATATTCGATAGTCAAAGCTACATCACAGCCTTCATTATCTTTTACAGAGTCAAATCCAGACTCAAAAGGTAACCTTGACATGCAATCTGAATGTACATTGACTTTTCATGGAACATATTCCATACCAAATTAGTAGGTTTGTAACTTTGTAGCCAGATGTTCTAAATTGGCTGTCATAGATCTTCCACCACCAGGTGATAAAAGATGCACTAAACGTTTGTGGTCAGTTCTAAGAACAAATTGAGCGCACCACACCAACTACCTAAAATGGTCAGCTGCTCAAGAGCATGCAAATAACTATTTATCAATTACTAAGTAATTCCTTTCAGGAGGACATAATGTTCTATAAGCATATTCTACAATCCATTCTTTCACACCATCTCATTGAATCAGCACCACCCTGAGACTGCACACTCTGCCATCCACAGCAATTATAAATTACTTCCCTATTGCTAAGGACTTAAGGAAAGGAGCTTCTACTAATTCCCTTTAAGTATCACAAATGTTACTTGATGTTCATCTCCCCACACAAACTGTTCATTTTATTAAGAAATGTCAAAAATATAAATCTTCAGCCAAACCAGAAATGACACCAATTGCACCTTAGATTAAGTAGTAGGAGCTTACAAAATTGCTTAAGCTTATGACTGTTTGGATTTTATTCTATCCTTCATTATCTGGTGACCTAGATTTTCCTGCTGTTCACATTTAAATTTGCATTTGGAAACTTTTAATTTCAAACCTTTTTTCCTGTAATAGGGAAAGAACGTTATGCAAGTTGCCGTTCTGCTCACTCACAGTATTCCTAAAGCTACAACTCTTTGTATGCCATCACAAATTGTTTTTATAAGACATTGGAATACTGAGGCTGTACTTGCTAAACCATTTTGCATCATACCAAACTGAAACATCCCTCCAGGAGTTACAAATATGTTAAGCATTTAGAATTCACAATTAGCTCAACTTTGTGGAAAGTACTGGTCACGTCCAATGTGAAAAACATAGTAGATCCTGCTAATGTTGAAAATAGATCATGCAAATTATTAGAGAGGAGATGTCTAGCAACATATATTTCTCTACTATAGCTATTCAAATCCACACACAATCCTAATTCACCTGAAGTCTTCAACCATATAAACACAGAAGAAGCCCAAAGAGAAGATTCAGTAGGTCCAATAATGTCCTTTGTACATAAATCATCAACAATGGTTTTCAGCTTCTCCCTATAACTCAGAGGGGCATTGTGCACTTTATGCCGTACAGGCAAGGTGTTGTCCATTCTGACAATTTAAATTTTAAACCCCTCAAATTTACCAAAAGAGTCATTAAAATACTAGATAATTTATTCTTCAGAGAAACAACATATTCCTCATATGAATACCATTACTCACAGAATCAAGTGGTGAAACATCATTAGAATCCAACCGGATGCCTAGTTCTTGATAAGATGGGATCCCCTTTATAGCCACATAAATCTTCCCTTCTGTTTTCCTCTCAGCAAATGGAATCTTTGCATTTAAATAGCCCAGAAGAGTAGCCCTGTGATCAGTGTATCCATCTGGATGTGTATCTGAAGATAACAATGCTCTATCTACTCTATCTCCCCATTTTCTCCACATAAGAGACCAATCTATTATTCTGAAACAGACACACAAATTGACTATCATCTAAACTCTCATACCATCCACACTTAGAATACATTTAGCAAATGTTTTAAATTTCATTTCATATTATGTTTACTTAGTACTCTGTCAGGATTAAAATCATTATAATCTTCTTCCATGATGGTGTTGACTTTATTCCCAGAGAAGCCTTACAACCTCTCCCCAAATGTCCTTTCCATTTGCAACAATTACAGTAGCGGACAACTCTTAAAGCTCCCCATTTGATAGAGACTTCTACATATGTAACATTAAATTTTCATGTCAAACCTCATATTCTTTTGTTCTTTCTTCTGATTGGTTGACCTTTTACTACATTCACCTCAGGAGTCATTTCCATCTTTTTGTCAATGCTCGTGCCTGTCTCTCTATGACTTCTACCTCTTGGTTGAACTCTCCGATTGGTCAATACTTTTTGGAATATTCACAGTAGCACTTAAGGTTACATCAGATCCAACCCAATGCCTCATGAACTTTTTGCTTTTTGTTGGACTATGACCTGATCATTGAGCACACAGTTCAAAACTATACTTTCAAATTCACATGTAGCTGCCAAGGTTCATACAGCAGATACATAATCGTCAATTCTCTCGTCATCTTTTGGATTCCTTGAATAAAACAAATCTTTCTATGACGATTTAGATTTTTCTCACCTATCATTGATGTAACTGTGTGACAGCATACTCAAAAACATCAATAGTACCTGCATTTTCCAGGGGTGGTAAGGCTCTTGAACTCCTTTAGTCCCACACCAGATAGAGTTGAGTAAAGATAATTTCTGTGGGGTGGACAGCTATATCCGTATAAGACTTGTACACATTCCAAAAATACTGGATTCCATAATATTTGGATTGCACGTATAGTAATGCAGAAGAATAGTTACTGTTAAAAAATACATTCAATAAATGTTTGTAAATATTAGCAAGCTTAAATTAGATTGCCATAAAATACACATATGAAAGTAATCACTTGAAAATGGAGTTGCTTGTTAGAGTCACACTCAAACAAAGAAGCTTGTTCGTACACAGGCAGCCAACGAGTATTGAATATATGTCTCGTGCTGCATGCCTCAAAATATTTTAACAAAAACCTTTCCCCCCCACAAGCAGCATAGCACCCCGACAAACCTCACACCTGCTCATTGCCAAAATGTTACAGCCACATAAGAAAAACAGACATGAAGGTGAGATCCATAGACATCTGTATTAAGGAAGTGAACACAGCCTACGGCCTCCAAGATATACAGGCATCAACTCCTCTGACCTCCAAATCTCCCAGGTGTTTATTCTACGTACCACAAAGCATGCGATCACAAGCTATGAGATGCTAAATACAACAATTCTGTACCTATTGTAGCCCTATAGGACACACTGTCGTTCCTATTCTAGAAGGGGAGCAACACTTAGAAGCTGACACCCCCATGTCGCCCTGCAGGTCAAATTGCCAGTGGCATTCCCTCTTGCTATTTAATGTGCTGTGAAATTCAAAACAGGAGATGTGGACCGTCGTCGTCAGAGTGTGGTGGCACACCAACATTGTCTGCGAGCCAGCTGCATAAGCAGGCCCCTGTGTCACAGGGGGTCCCTTCCCCTCAGGGGACCTCTTGTCAGCTTACAGCCTCTTATCTGTTAAATGGAACAGTATTAAGGGCCCTGTTATGTGTGCACCGCGCGCGGGGGGTTGGGGTCGCTTGCCTGCAAGCCAGCCTCAGCTATCGTTGGCACCATAGTGTAATGAGTGCAGCGGTGCATAAGTAAAAGCACTGGTCTCTGAGTATGATAGCAACTGCCTTCTGAGAAGTTTCTCTCTTTTATTTACTAGGTTCTGTCGTCATGTTCAGGAACAAAAGGCTTATTCTTAGTAGGGGCTTCGTCCTGAAAACTCCTTGGTTACATGGGAAATGGAGTGCACCAGATCCCACAACATAACAGGACCCTCAACACATTCTACAGTGAGGCCACCTCATTTTGTGTTATGCCACTGCCGTGAGTGCCAGGGGGACATTTCAAAAAGTGATCTGCTGCATTTTCACACCAGGTTTAAAGTAATTACCTCATCCAACGTTTGAAACTGGAAACAGCTGACGCCCCAAGGTGCACTTCCAAATGTTTTGAAGAGACTACTGTAAACATGGTCACTGAAAAATGTCAGTACAGCCTGACAGCGCATCTGTGTGCCATTGTATAAATTGCTGAATTTAAATCACAAAAAAATAAATTGTTTTCCCAGCAAACGTTACAGATGGTCAGTGGTTATTTTTTCATTTCCCTAGTTAGTAACTTTGGCAATGCAATGCAAAAGGCTCAGTGTGGCTCCTGTTGCTCCTGGTGTTTGGGTGAATAGACAGCCAATCCTTTTGTGTGCACATCTGAGAAAACCCTGTAAGTACTTGGGAAGCCACAGTGTGCCTCGTAACAGACAGACCAAGTAAAGAAAGCTAGAATGGAAAATAACATCAAAAGTGGAGAAAGAGTGTAGGGTGAAGGAAAGAAAAGAGAAATGAGTAAAATCCCAAGGGGAAATTAAAAGTTTTGTCCTTTATATTATGAACATATTAGAAAACCTTAGTGAAAAAATAGAACAGATACAGTAAGAGCGGCAGCAGTGCATGTTTCATTAAATGTATAGAATAGTAAGTTGCTGCCTTTCTAGTATTTTACAACCCTGCTCTGTATTTTTAAGTCTTTGTCAATTATAAAAAGTAAAAGTGATGCAGCTCTGTATCTATTTCCTTTTGACATTTAAATCTAAAATAGCAATCACATAAAAAATCCATTAAAAATGACTTTCATTTCCACCAGAAGCTTTTGGTGGAAGCAAGATGGCAACTGTGTAACATGCCTCGCGAGCCACTACTTGTCAGCCCTGCCATCAGTTTCATTCTATGAGTCAAGGGGAGAGAGCTTGTCATCAGAAAGCATCAAATGTGACGGGACAGCTGGCAGCAGACAAAAGTATTGTGGCCAAATTGCATGGATGTTAACGCTCACCCTCATGTTCATGCTCTGGTTTGGTCGGTGGTGATTGTTTCTCAAGCCACCAGTTGGTTGGTTCACAGGCCAGGAGGTGCTGCCGGTGCATCGTAGCAACAGGAAATGGAGGGATGCCTCCTAAAGGGGTGAGGTTGGTGGCCCAGCAGCAGCATACTAGCAATCCATCTCAGCAGAAAACAGACCATGGTACTGGCTCGAGGTAGGGGGATCCATACACGGCATGGAAGATTGAAGCGCAAGCACAAGGTGTGACAGATACACAAGCTCTCATTCAGGAGAGACTTCGAGGACCGAAAAGTGGCATTCTCAAATCACATGCGGCTATATATAACTTCTTTGCTATGGGCCCTTATCTGCTTCCAGGTCAGGTACAGGGCCAGCTGATGATCATGTCTGTGTTTTTCAATGAGTGGCTAGGCATGAGGAGGCACATACCCCTGCTATGGCCAGACAACTAAACAGAGGAAAAGGCCTAAAAAGCAGACTAGTTGGACCACAGTAGGAACGGAGAAGCATGCTTCACGTTTGTTAAAATAGGATTGCTCTGCAACACAACAGGTATATATGGAAACCCGGGGGATCATTTGTTACTCCCTCCCCTGAATATCATGCTTCTGACCCAGACTTATGTAGTGGAAGAGCCCTCTCTGAGGCTTATATAACTGTCTATTAAACATAATCAGGAAGAAACACAGAATGATAGCCGGAGAGCACGGGTGGCTACTAAGAAGCTGCCAAGGGCAATAAGGAAATCAGCAAAAAGTGCAGCACGATTGGGGAAAGGATATCTGCTGTAGAGGATCAAACCATGATGCAGGAGTCCTACATGGCGGCTCTGAAAAGTCAAGCTGAAGTGCATGATTCTCAACAGGCCGAAATGTTATGGAAAATAGAAGACTTTGAAAATCGACAAAGGAGGAACAATCTGAGGTTCTTGGGCATTACAGATGGGCAGAAGGTGGGGACATAAGGTCCTTTATGATCTACTTATTGGAGGTGGGCTTTCAAAATATTCTTTGCCTGCAGGAAACACACGTAGGTGGGCTAGAAAGAAACTGTTAGAAACCTTAGGATACTCTTTGATATTCAGTATGACACAGGGCACAAGGACACAGGGAGTATGGATCTTGGCTCAGAGGAACCTAGGGTGTTTTAAACGCAGTCTTATCCATAAATTTCGGCATTGGGCTATTCAGTATACCTGGATAATAACATTTCTTTCACCCTCTGCTCCATCTATGGGTCAACACTAGATGACCTGGTTATTTTTGAGGGGCTGACTGTAGAACTGGCTCTATGGCCAACTCCAAATATAATATGTGAGGATTTTAGTATTAGCGTATCAGGTGGCCTCTTTGATAGTGGGATTAAAACATATTGTGGAAGGAAGCCCAAGGTGTTTAAAGCACTAGCATAATTGGGGACGGATCATAGGTTGATCAATGTGTGGCACAAGGTAAAAGGCCCAGATCCAGGCCATACCTATTTTTCTGCTTCTCATAGGAAACATCTGCAGCTTGATTATTTCTTAATGTCATGCAACCACCTCAAAGACTACAAGATAGAAAAGTTCCAGAGAGTCATGCCCGACCACACCCCACTTATTCCAGAGATCCGGGTGGAAGGTTAGGAGAGGAGGGGGTCCAATTGGTCATTCGAGAGTGCACTGGTAGGGGATGAGGATAATATCCAACATATGAATAGCTGGATACCGGAATTTTGTGATTTTATTAGAGGAAGTGCCTCACCCGGGATAGTCAGGGATACTTTTAAGGCTGGGTTCAGGGGGATGCTCAGCTCCAGCTTGAATCGGTAAAAGAGACAGAATCAACTTATTCTGGAATTGTGTAGAGTATTGGGGGAAGCAGAGGCTCACCCTATTTCGGCAGCTGCAGTGGGGCAGACCTCAGTAGGGTTCAGCACAGAGTGGTGGTGGCCAGGACCGTGATTAACTATATTTTATCTAAGAAAGCGACTGAGAAATAACTAGCCTGGAAACAGGAATGCTATGAATTCACTGAGAGGGTGAGTCACATGCTGGGGGTTCTAGACAGAGGAATAGTCAGGGCAAAACTGCTGATATTAGAAATGATCAGGGGATCTGGTTGCAGGACAAGAAATAATTCAGGAGGTTTTTAGAGCATATTATGAGGGGCTTTATATGGAGGAAGCGCAGTAGAATGTCACTAAGTGCTGGCAGTATTTGAAGACCCTCCCAGAAAATAAAATAGGAACTGAGGATTGTTATTTTATTTAATTCCTCAATGGTAGAAGAAGAAATTAGGGTCACCCTCAAGAGTCTGGAAGCTGGGAAAGCAGACTGCCTCTAGAAATATTCAGCTGGAGTTTTATAAAGCATTTTCTGCTATTGGCTCTGACCTACTGGAACTATTTCTTGGGATACAAAAGGCAGAATCTGCTCCAGAATCATGGGATTCAATTAATATCATGGTTTTCCCACAGAAGGAAGAGGGGCTACGGAGCATGTCCACCGAGTAATAACTCTATTTGATGACGCAGCTGTCTCCAGAGACCCTGTGGCTTTGGTTCTACTAGACACAGAGAATGCATTTGATCGGATCTCCTGGAGGTATCTGTGGCAGGTGATTAGTTGGGTAGGAACAGGTCAGGGGTTGATAAGGCTGTGTGTGCAGTATACATCAGGCCTACTGTTAGAATGCAGATGATAGGAGGCCAATGTGATCAGATGATGGGAGCCCAATCGGATCAGTTTCAAGTCCAGCAGGGTACTAGACAAGGGTGCCCGAGTTACCCACTTCTGTTTGCTTTGTATATCGATCCATACTCAGGAAATTAAGGGCCAACATACACATGCGTTCATTATGTTTTTTTAAAATGGGAGACTAAAGTGCTTGGTTTTGCAGAGTATGTTTCTATTGTCACACCTGACCAGAAGTGTCTTTGAAGGAGTTAGAAGGTAAGATAGCATTATTTGGGGAATTTTCTGCATATGTGCTGAACCAAAATAATCCCAGGTAGTGATCAATAGACAGTCTCATTTTTCAGACCTGCACATTGTTAATAAAGCTGTATACCTGGGAGTCACTATTACAACTGACCTATATCAAGTGGTGGAGGATAATCTGGCACCCATTCTTGGAAAGGCCAAAAGCGACCTTCGGAGACTGGATAATCTTCCTCTGTCCATAATGGGGCATAGCAATGCCATTAAAACAATATTATTACCTAAGGTTCTGTACTTCATTCGGGCTATCCCTCTCAAATGTGAGGCCTGCTGGTTCAAACTATTAGACAAGCTAGTTTGTGTTTTTTTACGGTCATTCGAAAAGACCAGAAGGGCCCTCAAGTTCCTGACAGTTCCTAGAGAGAGAGGTTGTGGGCTGTCTTGAATTTTAAATCATATTATTGGGCAGTGGCAATATCTGCTCCCTCTGTTCACGGACTGCAGTGCGGATAATGGGGCGGGTGATATAGCCCCCCTGGTCTATGCTCTATTGATATGGAAGGAAATCCACAGTTTTATTTTTTTACATCGTGTTGAACTCAGTTATTTTAAGGAGGTCCGAATTAAGAAACTGGGTCACCCTACGAAGGAGGTTGGGGCTGGGGAGACTAAACCATTACACCTCTCTACATAGAAACCCTCTACTCCATGATATATTTGATGATCGATGCATACAAGGTAGGGAAGAGCAGGGTTTGAGGAGGCTGAGAGGTTTCATTGATGAAGGAGGAATAGTCTGCAGGGGAACCACATGATAAAACATAAGGCCTTTTCTACACATCTGCAAATTCTGGACTTTCACTCTAAGAAGGGTTTGGCTCAAGGGGTTCCTGTAAAGTAGGATTGATGGAGCTATTAGGAGATAGTGGGAAATGTTCTATCAGCCAGATTTATTGCACTTTGAACTCTCTCTCTCATGATGATCTTGAGAGACAGGCAGAGAAGTGGCAGAGGAAGCTGGGTTCCCAAGATAGTTCCTTCTTGGAGTCTCTGGAGCTTGGCTGGATGGTACTATGCTAAGTCAGTCTCCAAGTTCAACCCTACAAAACAGTCTTTGACTTGTATTACATGCAAGCAAAAATCGCTAAGTGGGGGTGGGCGGATTGACGGGCACACACTTTGCGTGATGCCAGCTTCTGGAATTGGATTTAATTCACAGGTTTCACGCTTGCCTGAAGCTAGAAATACTTAAAAAGGAGATTTTAACATTCTTAGGGAGCGACCTAAATCTTGAGATCATTTTAACCCCTTAATTAACTCTTCTGAGAGTTCATAACGAGGTTGTTCCAGGGCCATGCCGCTCTTGTTTGTAGCCATGGCGGCGTTGCGTTTATGTATAGCTTCGGCCTGGCTTGATCTTGCAGTGGTTAGCACAATTTCTAGCTATATTTAGTCTGAAAAGGTCTCCCTATCTATACAAGGGCAAGAAAGGTAGGAAAAAGGGTGATCAAATTTGGACACCGTTTGTGTGCTGGATCGACTTCCAGAGAGTACACTAAGCTGAACTTATGCCTGAGAGCCTCACTCCCTCCCCGCTTTGCCCACTCCCCAATATTTTTTCTAAACATCTTAGATTGCTAGCTGAACATCTAATGGGATTGGAAGGCGTTTGTAAAACACTATTTGCAACTCCTAGCGTGTATAATGACTGTTCTGCTCGTTTGTTTAATTTGTGGGGGTAGTGTTGTACAGAAAGCAGTTTATGCATCATGTAACTATTTGGATTTAATGATACAAGAGGTTTTGGTGAAATCTGCATTGCACTTCCTTGAATGTATAATGACTGCTAGTCTTGTTGGTTATGCAAGTGAGTAGGGTATAGCATGGCAAGCACTTTAGGCAGTGTGCAATTTGTGAGGTTTTTATGCTTTGTCACTTTGATTTCATCACTGGTTGATGTTAAACTCGATTATGGGCTAGGATTATTGATGAAATGCATTGAAGATTTGGAAGCGAAGGACAAAGCTGTTTGTCAATCATGTATTTTCCTCTTCCTTGTGTTTTTAAAATGCAATAAAAAAAGGAAGAAATGTCTATTATTTCAATGAATATTCAAGGAAATAGTGGTATGATTGTTACAAATAAATACTGAGAATTGTAAACAAATTATTTTTCACCTACTAGCTCATGGCCTTTCCAGAATAGGAAAATGTAAGCAATTGGTATTTTTGCTGGCTCTCCCTAGTGTCAAGTAGCTGTATGCCATGAGTGATGTCAGTATTCCCTTTTTAGCCTACACCATGATGCATTTTGGGACTCCTTTGAAGATTAACAATGTGACCGAAAACTTATAGCAAGCAATGTGCTCTTGTGGCTACAAAGTGAAGACTTGTTGACGCAAGGACACTGAAGTTACAGTGTGGACATCAATACCTCTCTGCCTCATCCACCTCTGTCTTTCCAATCAACCCTTCTTCTCTTCACTTCACTGCCTTCTCGCTCTTGCTCGCTGTCCTGCCTCTCTCTGCTTCCCTTTCCCCCTAACTCTCCTACCCGTAACACTCTCCTATCTCTGCTTTTACTTCTCCTCTCTCCACCTCACCATCTTCCGTAAGCATCACCTTCTCTGCTGTTGGATATGGGGTAACGATTTCATGTATGTAAAGGAAGTTTGATCTGCTACCGTACAAGCCTGTATGAGTGTACTTGTATGGGTGCGCAGGTGTGCATAATGCCCTGGACATGCTTTTCACTGGTAGAACTCAACACTTGAACAATGGCAGTATTAAGGACTAGATTATATAGAGCATGCTTGTGGGCATACACAAAATCTAAAAAGATCTTGGAGCCGTATCGATTTTAAATAGTAGGGAGCTTTGCAACTCTTTAAAGTTGTGGGTAGTGCATACTGCTGTACCTTTGCTCCTGAGAAAAAACAACGAAATATCAAATGTCAGTCTGTTTCTACTGTGAATGCTGACTTTTTACTAATAAATATTCATGTATTCTGAATTATGAATCTGCATAGAATTTGATTTAATACAGAAAATAACGCACAACTTGGAAAATGTGCCTACTTGAGTGGCTGCTAGAAATCACGAAGTGTCCTTATTAATTGCTTATTAATATGAAATTATGTACTCCTGTTTAGATTACTGCAGTAGTATGTTATATTAGTGATTACGTATTATGTATTTGCTTTATAAATTGTAGGCCTTAAGTTAGCAACGTCTTGGGCCTAGTTGCACAGCTTCATGTTAAATTGCACTGTTTAGATAATTCACATAAAATGGCTGTTTGGAGAAATGAATACTTGTATTGTTTCGCTGCGTTGACCAAACACTAGTAAATGTTTTATTTTCCCATTAGAACTGCTTGCTAGAATATGCTGTATTAGCTATCGTTACAACGTTTAGTGTGTGTGAAAGCGATGTTCCCAGGAGCTAACGATGGATGCACTGACTGAAGGACAGAGAGATACAAAATTATTACCTGATAAGTCCCACAATGGGAACAGGAGAAGAGGAGCCAATCGTCGACATGTGAAAGACAGTTTAGTTATATCTTAGACTTGAAGTTTTACTTTCATTGGACTAAATGTAAATGTAGTTTCTTTGACCAATGGCAACATGGGAAGAGTTTTAGATGATTTTAACTTAGCCTGACTGCACCAAGAAAAGAGTGTCACTTTCCCATTTTTCCTTCTTCACCAATAAGGTGTACTCGCCTAAATTTGCTTTACCTAGAGAACTCTAACTTTATTGCTCAGACTTTTGTTGCTGAATGCTGATCCTTAGACTATACTTGACAAATGGTTCAGATAGCTTAAAGTCCCCTTTTCCGAACCATTTTCTTTCATGGCCTGATGTTGATTCTGACCGAACAGATGTCCAATTGACGAAGACAGTTGCGGTTTGCTGATCCATTACCAAGGAGAGGTATTAATCAAATGTTATTGTTTGATGAAATTTGTCTTTTGTTCCTAGGTACCAACTGCTAATTTTGATGGAGCCATAGTTAGACGTTTTTCCAACTTTATGTTGACTAAATTGTTTTGCATGAAGCACAAATGTGCTATTCTAATCAGAAGGTTAGCTAGGAGACCGACAGAGAAAGTTTGCTGATTATTAACAACAGCTGATGTCATTTCTTTGCTGAATCTAAATGTATGCTATTTCTATTGTGCAGTTATTCTTGCTATTGAGCTGTACTGTAACTCTAGAACGGGTAGTGATCCATGCTTTCGTTAAATTGAGATTCTTTAGAAGATTTGGTCAACCGGTGTTGTTTCTGTATAAATACCATCTGATTTTGAGATTATTACATGATATTAGCATTGTTAATATAGTGAAAAAAACATTCCAACTTTTACAATAAAGGTGTGGTTATTCATGGCCAAAGGGGTCATGGTACATGGAAATCACTGACTCCAAAGATTATTTATACTGTTGATTGATATCTGTTATTGATTTATATTGAAATTGAGTCCGATGGTGGGATTTACTCTAAGCACAGTCAAAAGGTCCATCGAATCTCTAACGCATCCCCTTATAAATTAAAGATAAGAAACCAAGTACGGTCAGGCGCGCTAACACTACCCAATACTGGCCACTGAGCCATGAGAGCAGCTCTTGAGGCTGACTACTGGACTTCTCGTTGTGTGGCTATTTTCTCAAAGAATATTTGGTTTCAGTTTCCTGAGCAGAGTGTATTTTAAGGGAAACAATGAGGAAATGTACAGTTAATTGAGAGTGCCTCAAATCTGAACTTTTTTCCTAAATTGTGACTGGCATGTTGGTGCCTCTTTCCTATTCTCTACCTCTTTCCCATCACCCTCTCTCTCTTTCTCCATCATTCTGTCTGTAACTTTTGTTCTATCAATCTCCCACAGTCTCTTCACCCTCCTTCTATTGTCCCTCCCACACCAATGATCATTTGCTTATTACCCTTCTCTCTGACCACCTTCCTTTCTCATTATACTCATCCTTAAACAACCTCATCCTTTGCTTTCACCCTTCCCTACTCCTCTCCCTCTACTCACCTCTCATCACCCCCTCATTACATGCCTCCCCATTTCCCTAATCTCATCAAATCGTCATGCTCCAGCTTCATCCTGATGTCATCATCCTTCCTTAGACACCTATTTCATCCTCCTTCATCCACCTTTCACAACATCATTATCTCCTTCTCTAGTTTATGACATTCTCAGCCCTCATACTCCTCTTTAATCGGCCATCCCTGTCATGATATGTCTTCTTTCTTCTCTACGCTTAGTTGATCCACCTCTTTCCTTCCCATATTATGCCTCATTCTTCGAGGCCCCGACTTTTCTATCTTCACCCCCTTATTTAATTGCTCTCTATCTCTCATCACTGTGTCCGTTCGTCTTTTCCTCTTCTCCAGATTCTAGTATGTTTGATCATGTTTGCAACCCTTTAGCACCACTGTTGGGAAAACCGTGGCTATGTGTTTTTCACGACTTCTAGTGAAAGGGCACACCAAATCCACAGTTGCTAGTTGCTGAATAGCTAATAACATTTAGCGCTTAGAGTTATGTGCTCTACCTTTCAAAATGCCCCAAAAGACCACAATTATTTGAAACTCCAATAAGTGTGGCTATCTAGTTGAAGGCCAGTGAGCAGCTCAGAATTGTTATATCAATGCCAGGACATAAATGTTTTTTACAATGCTTGCCATCCCACTCATGTGCCAGAAATGAAAGGCTGAGCAGCAAGATTGGAATCTGTGAAGCCAGAGTTTGTAGGAACATATAGTAGCAAGCGCCTTACTCCACTATATCATCTTACCAGTTTAGGGCCAGTAACAGCAGTGCTATAATCCAATTCTAGCTACTCATATAACCAAAACAGAGAGGGCTTGATTTACAAAGTGCCTCTGTACTATTGGCGGAGGCCCTGCAGTTGTGACCAGGGTCCTGCACTTGTGGCCAGACCTCTGTGTTGCATTTTCCCACTGTGGGATTCCCGTCACGAGTACGTGCACCTGTCAGAAGGGTGGGGCCCAACACCACAACTGCAGAGCCTCAGGTATAAGTGCGGAGGCCCTCTGTGAATCAGGGCCAGAATTTTCTGGTATATCATTTTTTGGGAGACAATAAAACACAGTCACCAGTGCCCCCAAAGTGTAGTGTCTGTACTTCAAGTTTGTTCAAATTATATTAGCAGACTCAGGATATTTGTACAATTGTACAGACATTTTCAATTACTTTTCTTGGGATGACAAAATCCTATCAGATTCTTTATGCTACGTGATGTCTCAAGTTCTGTGTGATTAGAGTCTGGGTAGGTCTCCTTTGATGTAATGGGAATGTCACAGGTACTCCTGCTGTTCACACACACATGATAAGAGACACTTTTCCGACCGACTTGACACCAGTCCCAGGCACTTCAAGCCCAGGGCATTGGTGTTATGCATGAAAGCTAAACAATTAGGCTGAGAAAGTGAGGCTGCAGACCCAGGGGACTAATTAGGAAAAATAACAAAAGTTGATTTTCTAATTCTAAATGGACCTTAGGTGGGCCATGGGGCTACCTTGGGAGGGCTTGGCCCTCCCTCCCGAACTGGGCCGGTCAAGGACCCCTGCCACTGTTTTATAGTTACCAAAAATATATAACCTTGTAGTCCGGACTCTTTACCAAATGGAAGTTGCACTTTGGGTGTTGGTTTTACCATTATATATTTGGCCTACAAATTTTAGCAAGCAAAATGCTGTTTTCTAAAACGTTAGAACTGAATGATGGGAGGTAAACAAAAAAGCATAGGACTAATTTCCTACAATGAGCCAGTTAGGTTTAGTTTCACATGGAGCTCTTTGGTACCCCGCATTGACTAGCAAATGCCTACCACAATTGCCTGAAATCTGCATTGTATATTTTCCCAAGCATCTGAATTCAATTCTGTGTGCAATGACTATCATGTAAGAAAGTTCACTCATTAACTTGGTTACCAAAGCCAAGACACTAATCTACACCTGTCAACTTGACATACTTTAACCTAAGCGTCCCTATATGTTTACTTGGCTTTTCTAAAAGCAATGCGTCTCTGTTTAAACGTCTGACATCCTTCGAAAAATCTCCCTGATGGTTATTAAAAAGTAATGGTCAGTGCAGATAGCGTATTCCCATTAACCATTTGACGGGGCTGCCAGTGGTAAGGAGAGTTAGTTCTGTGCCACTTGTAAATGGACTTTGTTAGAAAAAAACGAATGGGAGAAGTGTGCATGCAAGTCAACACGTCATTCCCTGAAACCATATATGCAGTTGATCACTCGTGATCTCCAAGGTAATTGAAACAAATCACCTCCCAATCATTGGGCTTATTGTCCTGTATAGACATCAGGTTATATCACCACGGTGTGTTCTAATGGTTATCTCAGTAAGCTTTTAGACCGGGAGATCTGCGCCTCGAGCCACGTTATGTTGATTAATTAATTTATATGCCAGCGCCTCTGTTACCATATGAGCAAATGTTAGAAAAACAATAGTCTAGGCGTCAACTGCATGGGCGCATTTTTTTAACTCTTTTTATTAATTTTGCTCAGGAAACAACAAGTGCAATGATCAAAGCAATCCTACAGTTTACACTTCAGACAGGGCGTTTAGCAGGATAATCTCGAGAGTATTGGTCATTCTGTGTGGAGGCATCAGGTAATGGAGAAGCATCGTCTCCTAGTGTGTGGAACACAACAGTGCATCGGTTCCCTCTAGTGCACATTTAAATATATCCTGGGCAGGTAGCATCTCTTCTGTAATGCATACATGCCATCACACCTTATTCAAGCGGGAGGCCTTTGTTTGTGTCCTCCTTAAAATTTCCTCCACTTCAGTGCAAGTCAATGGAGGAAAATAAATTCCTCTGATTATTTTTTTCTAAATTTCCCTCTTTCCAAATGTTGTCATTATGGTAGTGATTCACATGCACTCCAATCACAATTCAAACTACTGTATTGGCGAGACTGAGAACAGTAGAATGTAAACCATGGATTTCAGAGGTGCAGACAGATCCGGAGAGTATAGGAATGTGACTGAACTTTGCTCATGTTGGCTACATGTCTACCTCCACTCTTTAGCGGACTATGAGCACTGGGCACACCATGAAAGTATATCTGGAAATTATAACAAAAGTGGCCCCACCATGGTCACACAGTCACAACTCCTGCCATAGATAGACGTGCTGCGCTACGTACGGCTAGTGCCAGCCCACCAGCTCATTTCACCACACTGAGTAACAGTGCACAGCATTGCTAACTGCAGCCCCTTAAGGATAAGAAGACAAAGGTTATATTATGTTAATTTAACTAGTATAGCACACGAATCTCACCCGAGGGTGTATCTTGGCACTTTGCTTGAAACACAGGTAAATCAGTGTGATCGGGTAAAATAAAGCAGTCTTAAAAAGTTTCCTAAATTGAACTTGATCTGTGCGGGAACAGATATGATATGGTAGATTATTCCAGTAGAAAGGGGCAAGGTAGGGGAAAGGCCTACCTCCACCTCTAGCCAAACGGACATTGGGAACGTCAAGTAAAGCTTTCTCTTTAAATCTCAAATTCCTGACTGGATGATAATAAATGAGCTCTCTGGTGTAAGTAGCTGGGGCCTATACCCATTAAGGATTTGTGCGTAAGGCAACAGAGTTTGAAAATTGCTCTATTTCTAACTGGCAGCCAATTTATGGCTCTTAATAAAGGTGCAGATGCGGAGTTGGAAGGAAGAGTACAGACAAGCCGAGCTGCATTGTAAACTACTTGCCTTTTGGACATAAAAGTCTAATTTGCTGATGCTAGTAGTGAATTTCCATAGTCCAATCTACTGATAATCAGAGCCTAGACTAAAGTTTTCCTAGCATTAAGAGGAAGAAAAGGAAATGCTTTCCTTAGCAGGCACATTGTGTTGAAATAGGTTCGACTAATGGACACAACATGATCTTTCATTGCTAAAGATTGAGCCAATTTGATGCCCAGGTTCTTGAATGCCTGGGAATGGGTGCATGACTTAGTTCTGAGAGCTACCATTGAGGAGACCAAAGCTGTAGGGTCTTGCAAAAAAGCATAATTTCTGTTTTGTCAGTGTTTAATTGTAAACAGTTTGTTGTCATGCAGTCTGAAAGCACTTTCGTGCCCTTAGCAAAACGGTCTTTAACTTTACCAAGATCTTTCTCCAAAGAAATTACAAGGTGAGTATCATTAGCATATGATAGTATTTCAAATTCATATGTTTTACCAGTCTTGGCAAGGGGGTACCACGTAGATATTGAATAATGTGGCGTTTAAACAAAAGCCCTGCAAGACCCCTATGTCGATCCACAAGGTGTTTGACTTAAAAGGGCCAAGGGAAATCATTTATGCTCTGTTTTCTAGAAAGTCTCTGAACCACTGAAGAGCTGTCCCATAAATGCCTATCTCATGAAGCCTTTGAATCATCCTAGTGTGAGACACAGTATCAAAAGCTGCGGACAGGTCCAGCAGCACCAGCACCAAGTGAGAGTCTTATGGAATCCGTGACCCCAACCAAGGCAGTCTCTATACTGGGGAGTCTCTGAATACTGATTGCGAAGGGTCCAGGATCTTGTTCTCCTCTAGATAGGCTTAAAGATGTTGATTTATTAGGACTTCCAACATCTTGCCCAGAAGTGAAGGCAGCCAGCGAGATGGGATGATAATTTGTTAAATTTTTCAGCTCACATAAGCCTTCTTTGGAGAAACCAGTGTTGTTTTCCAGGCCTGAGGGATTTTCCCAGTGTCCACTGATAAGTTAAACAGCGACCTGATAGCAGGTGCAATCTGGTTAGCAAAACCAGCTGAAATCCTTGGAGGACATAGGTATAAGGGGGAGCCAGATTTGGCTTTCTCTTGTGTCTTCTGAATCTGCTTGAGGGAAAGTGATACTTTTCCAAACTACAAACACTGTTATAAGTGGAAGAGTTGTAGTTTGGTACATCATCGAACTGATAGAGTGGGCTAGGAAAGTTCTTATGAATACATTTTAGTTTATCCTCCAAAAAATCCACAAGAGAATGACATAGTTCTTGCTCAGTTAGGATAACCAGGAAGCAGGCATGAAGTTTAATAAAATTGTTGCGAACTTTAAATGATTCTTTAGATGAATTGCCTGCTTGATCAATTTGGTTAATAATGTGAATTATCCGTGCTAATTTGATTTTCCTATGATATGAGGAAAGAATTGATTTATATGCATCTTTATCCCTTTGATTTTTTGTCTGACACCATCTTCTCCCCAATTTTTTACAAGAAGATTTCTCCTTTGTCAGCTTTGTAGAGTACCAGGGAGCATGAGATTTAAGATGCATTTTAGATCCCATTTTTAGAGAAGTAACACTGTCAGATAAAGAATTTAGGGATCTGTGATATTCTGCTAGTACTCAGTTGATATTATTGTTCTGAGAAACCATTGAGAAGTTAAAGACCTTGGAAAAAGAGACAGGGGAGACTAGCTGCCAATGTCTTGAGGCTCTTTTGTCGGCTATATTTGGCCTTTCTGCTTCACCTGTTTTAGGAATCTGAAAAAAGATCATAAAATGACCCATCCAGATTAGAAGTAGAGGGAGATCACTGGTCAAAGATTTAGAACTAGTAAAAATTAAGTCCAAAATATGGCCTTCAGAATGAGTGGGGCCTTTCATTTTCTGGTGCAGACCCAGCATTTCCAGGTCCATAAAGAGTTGTGCTACCTCTAGGTTGGAGGAGTCTTCCCTGTAATAGTTCAAATCGCCCAATAAAAGAAAGTTCTGTGATGACAGTACATGCATGGCGATGTATTCACTTAGACAGTGACTAAACTGTGTTTTTTGGTCCCGGACGGCGATATAGAAGTGCTCCTTTTCAACTACCCTCTGAAAAAAACTCAGTTTAAAAAATCACAGTTCATCCCCATCTGCTATTAAGGTATCAATAAATGAGACTTTGACTGTGTCTTGAAAGACACTGGCAATGCTGCCTCCAGTTCTAACTTCCCTGTCGAGTCTGAGCATGTGGTAATTCTCTGGAAGTGCTAACGTAAGGGAGGGGGGTGGAGTTCAAACAGGTTTGTGTGTAAAAACAGACCTCTGGTGACAAAGAAGAGGTGAGGTGCCAAAGTTCTGTCACATGTTTCTGTAAAAAACTCACATTGCAGAGGAGGCTGTTGGGGCTAGGTACAACATGGGGAGGTGAGGGATATGTGGTAGCTCTGGACAATCTTAGTGTTATATACCCAGCAAGATAAGTTATGTTATCTGCGGGACTTGCTATTTGTGCCTTAACTCTAGGAGTATCATAAGTGCAGTTAAAGTTACAAAATATACAGGCCGCAGGACCTTCTAGACATGGCAGGGAACATCTTGTGTAGTGCGTAGCCTGAGTAGTAAAAGACATAAACATGTCTCCCTGATGGCGTAGAGCCATAGAAGCATAGCATATTTTAGTGGGGTGACTGACCTCTATAGTGGCTCCTGTCGACGTTTGGGCATGGACAGGCGCAGATGGGCTTGCCTTTGTCACGCTAGCGGCACGTCCGCTGCACATCTGTGTTCGTATCAGCTCTATGTATTGTTTCTTAATAACAACTAGACTGCAAACCTCTAAAATGGCAGTTTTGGGAAGCCTTGACTGCCAACTAGGAGGTGGGGCAATTAGAGAATGCTTTCTCAGCTACAATTAGTAATCTTACAATACCACACACAATACATAATAAAGGATACTGACAACTTTTTTTTGGGATAAAATTATGTTGCAAGTTTATTTATTACACAGGTTGGGTTAGTTTACAAGTAATCCAGGTGTCAGCAGCGAGATGGTGACTACAAAAGAGGTCATTTCCTACTTGTTGACTCCTTAATAATACCCCATGTGGCCTTCACCTTGACTTCCTCCATGTTTCAGAAACATCTTTCAAGGAATAATTTTCAGTAAAAAAAGATTTAGAAGACTTGTTGCTTTTTGCAAACAAGTCACAATCACACACCCACATGCCTACCATTCTGTCTACACATGGCCACTAGTAAAATTATGTTATCCTTCTCTTAGTCCCTGACATCCCCATATGTCCTTCATCAGCCACATTATACATTCTCTTCCTCATTCCTATGGGAGGAATTATCTTGTCACCTCTCATAAATACATCATCCAAAACAATCAACTCCTCCCCGACTATAAAAAAATGCACTTAAGCTTCCACTGAGATTTATTTCCGATGGCCATACGCTGCCTTGCAATGACTTATCAAATTCAATTCTTTATCACCATTTATCATTTGACTCTATGACTTCTTTAGAAATGGGAGAGACTTCACCTATGCTGCACCAATTAACATATTCGATAGTCAAAGCTACATCACAGCCTTCATTATCTTTTACAGAGTCAAATCCAGACTCAAAAGGTAACCTTGACATGCAATCTGAATGTACATTGACTTTTCATGGAACATATTCCATACCAAATTAGTAGGTTTGTAACTTTGTAGCCAGATGTTCTAAATTGGCTGTCATAGATCTTCCACCACCAGGTGATAAAAGATGCACTAAACGTTTGTGGTCAGTTCTAAGAACAAATTGAGCGCACCACACCAACTACCTAAAATGGTCAGCTGCTCAAGAGCATGCAAATAACTATTTATCAATTACTAAGTAATTCCTTTCAGGAGGACATAATGTTCTATAAGCATATTCTACAATCCATTCTTTCACACCATCTCATTGAATCAGCACCACCCTGAGACTGCACACTCTGCCATCCACAGCAATTATAAATTACTTCCCTATTGCTAAGGACTTAAGGAAAGGAGCTTCTACTAATTCCCTTTAAGTATCACAAATGTTACTTGATGTTCATCTCCCCACACAAACTGTTCATTTTATTAAGAAATGTCAAAAATATAAATCTTCAGCCAAACCAGAAATGACACCAATTGCACCTTAGATTAAGTAGTAGGAGCTTACAAAATTGCTTAAGCTTATGACTGTTTGGATTTTATTCTATCCTTCATTATCTGGTGACCTAGATTTTCCTGCTGTTCACATTTAAATTTGCATTTGGAAACTTTTAATTTCAAACCTTTTTTCCTGTAATAGGGAAAGAACGTTATGCAAGTTGCCGTTCTGCTCACTCACAGTATTCCTAAAGCTACAACTCTTTGTATGCCATCACAAATTGTTTTTATAAGACATTGGAATACTGAGGCTGTACTTGCTAAACCATTTTGCATCATACCAAACTGAAACATCCCTCCAGGAGTTACAAATATGTTAAGCATTTAGAATTCACAATTAGCTCAACTTTGTGGAAAGTACTGGTCACGTCCAATGTGAAAAACATAGTAGATCCTGCTAATGTTGAAAATAGATCATGCAAATTATTAGAGAGGAGATGTCTAGCAACATATATTTCTCTACTATAGCTATTCAAATCCACACACAATCCTAATTCACCTGAAGTCTTCAACCATATAAACACAGAAGAAGCCCAAAGAGAAGATTCAGTAGGTCCAATAATGTCCTTTGTACATAAATCATCAACAATGGTTTTCAGCTTCTCCCTATAACTCAGAGGGGCATTGTGCACTTTATGCCGTACAGGCAAGGTGTTGTCCATTCTGACAATTTAAATTTTAAACCCCTCAAATTTACCAAAAGAGTCATTAAAATACTAGATAATTTATTCTTCAGAGAAACAACATATTCCTCATATGAATACCATTACTCACAGAATCAAGTGGTGAAACATCATTAGAATCCAACCGGATGCCTAGTTCTTGATAAGATGGGATCCCCTTTATAGCCACATAAATCTTCCCTTCTGTTTTCCTCTCAGCAAATGGAATCTTTGCATTTAAATAGCCCAGAAGAGTAGCCCTGTGATCAGTGTATCCATCTGGATGTGTATCTGAAGATAACAATGCTCTATCTACTCTATCTCCCCATTTTCTCCACATAAGAGACCAATCTATTATTCTGAAACAGACACACAAATTGACTATCATCTAAACTCTCATACCATCCACACTTAGAATACATTTAGCAAATGTTTTAAATTTCATTTCATATTATGTTTACTTAGTACTCTGTCAGGATTAAAATCATTATAATCTTCTTCCATGATGGTGTTGACTTTATTCCCAGAGAAGCCTTACAACCTCTCCCCAAATGTCCTTTCCATTTGCAACAATTACAGTAGCGGACAACTCTTAAAGCTCCCCATTTGATAGAGACTTCTACATATGTAACATTAAATTTTCATGTCAAACCTCATATTCTTTTGTTCTTTCTTCTGATTGGTTGACCTTTTACTACATTCACCTCAGGAGTCATTTCCATCTTTTTGTCAATGCTCGTGCCTGTCTCTCTATGACTTCTACCTCTTGGTTGAACTCTCCGATTGGTCAATACTTTTTGGAATATTCACAGTAGCACTTAAGGTTACATCAGATCCAACCCAATGCCTCATGAACTTTTTGCTTTTTGTTGGACTATGACCTGATCATTGAGCACACAGTTCAAAACTATACTTTCAAATTCACATGTAGCTGCCAAGGTTCATACAGCAGATACATAATCGTCAATTCTCTCGTCATCTTTTGGATTCCTTGAATAAAACAAATCTTTCTATGACGATTTAGATTTTTCTCACCTATCATTGATGTAACTGTGTGACAGCATACTCAAAAACATCAATAGTACCTGCATTTTCCAGGGGTGGTAAGGCTCTTGAACTCCTTTAGTCCCACACCAGATAGAGTTGAGTAAAGATAATTTCTGTGGGGTGGACAGCTATATCCGTATAAGACTTGTACACATTCCAAAAATACTGGATTCCATAATATTTGGATTGCACGTATAGTAATGCAGAAGAATAGTTACTGTTAAAAAATACATTCAATAAATGTTTGTAAATATTAGCAAGCTTAAATTAGATTGCCATAAAATACACATATGAAAGTAATCACTTGAAAATGGAGTTGCTTGTTAGAGTCACACTCAAACAAAGAAGCTTGTTCGTACACAGGCAGCCAACGAGTATTGAATATATGTCTCGTGCTGCATGCCTCAAAATATTTTAACAAAAACCTTTCCCCCCCACAAGCAGCATAGCACCCCGACAAACCTCACACCTGCTCATTGCCAAAATGTTACAGCCACATAAGAAAAACAGACATGAAGGTGAGATCCATAGACATCTGTATTAAGGAAGTGAACACAGCCTACGGCCTCCAAGATATACAGGCATCAACTCCTCTGACCTCCAAATCTCCCAGGTGTTTATTCTACGTACCACAAAGCATGCGATCACAAGCTATGAGATGCTAAATACAACAATTCTGTACCTATTGTAGCCCTATAGGACACACTGTCGTTCCTATTCTAGAAGGGGAGCAACACTTAGAAGCTGACACCCCCATGTCGCCCTGCAGGTCAAATTGCCAGTGGCATTCCCTCTTGCTATTTAATGTGCTGTGAAATTCAAAACAGGAGATGTGGACCGTCGTCGTCAGAGTGTGGTGGCACACCAACATTGTCTGCGAGCCAGCTGCATAAGCAGGCCCCTGTGTCACAGGGGGTCCCTTCCCCTCAGGGGACCTCTTGTCAGCTTACAGCCTCTTATCTGTTAAATGGAACAGTATTAAGGGCCCTGTTATGTGTGCACCGCGCGCGGGGGGTTGGGGTCGCTTGCCTGCAAGCCAGCCTCAGCTATCGTTGGCACCATAGTGTAATGAGTGCAGCGGTGCATAAGTAAAAGCACTGGTCTCTGAGTATGATAGCAACTGCCTTCTGAGAAGTTTCTCTCTTTTATTTACTAGGTTCTGTCGTCATGTTCAGGAACAAAAGGCTTATTCTTAGTAGGGGCTTCGTCCTGAAAACTCCTTGGTTACATGGGAAATGGAGTGCACCAGATCCCACAACATAACAGGACCCTCAACACATTCTACAGTGAGGCCACCTCATTTTGTGTTATGCCACTGCCGTGAGTGCCAGGGGGACATTTCAAAAAGTGATCTGCTGCATTTTCACACCAGGTTTAAAGTAATTACCTCATCCAACGTTTGAAACTGGAAACAGCTGACGCCCCAAGGTGCACTTCCAAATGTTTTGAAGAGACTACTGTAAACATGGTCACTGAAAAATGTCAGTACAGCCTGACAGCGCATCTGTGTGCCATTGTATAAATTGCTGAATTTAAATCACAAAAAAATAAATTGTTTTCCCAGCAAACGTTACAGATGGTCAGTGGTTATTTTTTCATTTCCCTAGTTAGTAACTTTGGCAATGCAATGCAAAAGGCTCAGTGTGGCTCCTGTTGCTCCTGGTGTTTGGGTGAATAGACAGCCAATCCTTTTGTGTGCACATCTGAGAAAACCCTGTAAGTACTTGGGAAGCCACAGTGTGCCTCGTAACAGACAGACCAAGTAAAGAAAGCTAGAATGGAAAATAACATCAAAAGTGGAGAAAGAGTGTAGGGTGAAGGAAAGAAAAGAGAAATGAGTAAAATCCCAAGGGGAAATTAAAAGTTTTGTCCTTTATATTATGAACATATTAGAAAACCTTAGTGAAAAAATAGAACAGATACAGTAAGAGCGGCAGCAGTGCATGTTTCATTAAATGTATAGAATAGTAAGTTGCTGCCTTTCTAGTATTTTACAACCCTGCTCTGTATTTTTAAGTCTTTGTCAATTATAAAAAGTAAAAGTGATGCAGCTCTGTATCTATTTCCTTTTGACATTTAAATCTAAAATAGCAATCACATAAAAAATCCATTAAAAATGACTTTCATTTCCACCAGAAGCTTTTGGTGGAAGCAAGATGGCAACTGTGTAACATGCCTCGCGAGCCACTACTTGTCAGCCCTGCCATCAGTTTCATTCTATGAGTCAAGGGGAGAGAGCTTGTCATCAGAAAGCATCAAATGTGACGGGACAGCTGGCAGCAGACAAAAGTATTGTGGCCAAATTGCATGGATGTTAACGCTCACCCTCATGTTCATGCTCTGGTTTGGTCGGTGGTGATTGTTTCTCAAGCCACCAGTTGGTTGGTTCACAGGCCAGGAGGTGCTGCCGGTGCATCGTAGCAACAGGAAATGGAGGGATGCCTCCTAAAGGGGTGAGGTTGGTGGCCCAGCAGCAGCATACTAGCAATCCATCTCAGCAGAAAACAGACCATGGTACTGGCTCGAGGTAGGGGGATCCATACACGGCATGGAAGATTGAAGCGCAAGCACAAGGTGTGACAGATACACAAGCTCTCATTCAGGAGAGACTTCGAGGACCGAAAAGTGGCATTCTCAAATCACATGCGGCTATATATAACTTCTTTGCTATGGGCCCTTATCTGCTTCCAGGTCAGGTACAGGGCCAGCTGATGATCATGTCTGTGTTTTTCAATGAGTGGCTAGGCATGAGGAGGCACATACCCCTGCTATGGCCAGACAACTAAACAGAGGAAAAGGCCTAAAAAGCAGACTAGTTGGACCACAGTAGGAACGGAGAAGCATGCTTCACGTTTGTTAAAATAGGATTGCTCTGCAACACAACAGGTATATATGGAAACCCGGGGGATCATTTGTTACTCCCTCCCCTGAATATCATGCTTCTGACCCAGACTTATGTAGTGGAAGAGCCCTCTCTGAGGCTTATATAACTGTCTATTAAACATAATCAGGAAGAAACACAGAATGATAGCCGGAGAGCACGGGTGGCTACTAAGAAGCTGCCAAGGGCAATAAGGAAATCAGCAAAAAGTGCAGCACGATTGGGGAAAGGATATCTGCTGTAGAGGATCAAACCATGATGCAGGAGTCCTACATGGCGGCTCTGAAAAGTCAAGCTGAAGTGCATGATTCTCAACAGGCCGAAATGTTATGGAAAATAGAAGACTTTGAAAATCGACAAAGGAGGAACAATCTGAGGTTCTTGGGCATTACAGATGGGCAGAAGGTGGGGACATAAGGTCCTTTATGATCTACTTATTGGAGGTGGGCTTTCAAAATATTCTTTGCCTGCAGGAAACACACGTAGGTGGGCTAGAAAGAAACTGTTAGAAACCTTAGGATACTCTTTGATATTCAGTATGACACAGGGCACAAGGACACAGGGAGTATGGATCTTGGCTCAGAGGAACCTAGGGTGTTTTAAACGCAGTCTTATCCATAAATTTCGGCATTGGGCTATTCAGTATACCTGGATAATAACATTTCTTTCACCCTCTGCTCCATCTATGGGTCAACACTAGATGACCTGGTTATTTTTGAGGGGCTGACTGTAGAACTGGCTCTATGGCCAACTCCAAATATAATATGTGAGGATTTTAGTATTAGCGTATCAGGTGGCCTCTTTGATAGTGGGATTAAAACATATTGTGGAAGGAAGCCCAAGGTGTTTAAAGCACTAGCATAATTGGGGACGGATCATAGGTTGATCAATGTGTGGCACAAGGTAAAAGGCCCAGATCCAGGCCATACCTATTTTTCTGCTTCTCATAGGAAACATCTGCAGCTTGATTATTTCTTAATGTCATGCAACCACCTCAAAGACTACAAGATAGAAAAGTTCCAGAGAGTCATGCCCGACCACACCCCACTTATTCCAGAGATCCGGGTGGAAGGTTAGGAGAGGAGGGGGTCCAATTGGTCATTCGAGAGTGCACTGGTAGGGGATGAGGATAATATCCAACATATGAATAGCTGGATACCGGAATTTTGTGATTTTATTAGAGGAAGTGCCTCACCCGGGATAGTCAGGGATACTTTTAAGGCTGGGTTCAGGGGGATGCTCAGCTCCAGCTTGAATCGGTAAAAGAGACAGAATCAACTTATTCTGGAATTGTGTAGAGTATTGGGGGAAGCAGAGGCTCACCCTATTTCGGCAGCTGCAGTGGGGCAGACCTCAGTAGGGTTCAGCACAGAGTGGTGGTGGCCAGGACCGTGATTAACTATATTTTATCTAAGAAAGCGACTGAGAAATAACTAGCCTGGAAACAGGAATGCTATGAATTCACTGAGAGGGTGAGTCACATGCTGGGGGTTCTAGACAGAGGAATAGTCAGGGCAAAACTGCTGATATTAGAAATGATCAGGGGATCTGGTTGCAGGACAAGAAATAATTCAGGAGGTTTTTAGAGCATATTATGAGGGGCTTTATATGGAGGAAGCGCAGTAGAATGTCACTAAGTGCTGGCAGTATTTGAAGACCCTCCCAGAAAATAAAATAGGAACTGAGGATTGTTATTTTTTTTAATTCCTCAATGGTAGAAGAAGAAATTAGGGTCACCCTCAAGAGTCTGGAAGCTGGGAAAGCAGACTGCCTCTAGAAATATTCAGCTGGAGTTTTATAAAGCATTTTCTGCTATTGGCTCTGACCTACTGGAACTATTTCTTGGGATACAAAAGGCAGAATCTGCTCCAGAATCATGGGATTCAATTAATATCATGGTTTTCCCACAGAAGGAAGAGGGGCTACGGAGCATGTCCACCGAGTAATAACTCTATTTGATGACGCAGCTGTCTCCAGAGACCCTGTGGCTTTGGTTCTACTAGACACAGAGAATGCATTTGATCGGATCTCCTGGAGGTATCTGTGGCAGGTGATTAGTTGGGTAGGAACAGGTCAGGGGTTGATAAGGCTGTGTGTGCAGTATACATCAGGCCTACTGTTAGAATGCAGATGATAGGAGGCCAATGTGATCAGATGATGGGAGCCCAATCGGATCAGTTTCAAGTCCAGCAGGGTACTAGACAAGGGTGCCCGAGTTACCCACTTCTGTTTGCTTTGTATATCGATCCATACTCAGGAAATTAAGGGCCAACATACACATGCGTTCATTATGTTTTTTTAAAATGGGAGACTAAAGTGCTTGGTTTTGCAGAGTATGTTTCTATTGTCACACCTGACCAGAAGTGTCTTTGAAGGAGTTAGAAGGTAAGATAGCATTATTTGGGGAATTTTCTGCATATGTGCTGAACCAAAATAATCCCAGGTAGTGATCAATAGACAGTCTCATTTTTCAGACCTGCACATTGTTAATAAAGCTGTATACCTGGGAGTCACTATTACAACTGACCTATATCAAGTGGTGGAGGATAATCTGGCACCCATTCTTGGAAAGGCCAAAAGCGACCTTCGGAGACTGGATAATCTTCCTCTGTCCATAATGGGGCATAGCAATGCCATTAAAACAATATTATTACCTAAGGTTCTGTACTTCATTCGGGCTATCCCTCTCAAATGTGAGGCCTGCTGGTTCAAACTATTAGACAAGCTAGTTTGTGTTTTTTTACGGTCATTCGAAAAGACCAGAAGGGCCCTCAAGTTCCTGACAGTTCCTAGAGAGAGAGGTTGTGGGCTGTCTTGAATTTTAAATCATATTATTGGGCAGTGGCAATATCTGCTCCCTCTGTTCACGGACTGCAGTGCGGATAATGGGGCGGGTGATATAGCCCCCCTGGTCTATGCTCTATTGATATGGAAGGAAATCCACAGTTTTATTTTTTTACATCGTGTTGAACTCAGTTATTTTAAGGAGGTCCGAATTAAGAAACTGGGTCACCCTACGAAGGAGGTTGGGGCTGGGGAGACTAAACCATTACACCTCTCTACATAGAAACCCTCTACTCCATGATATATTTGATGATCGATGCATACAAGGTAGGGAAGAGCAGGGTTTGAGGAGGCTGAGAGGTTTCATTGATGAAGGAGGAATAGTCTGCAGGGGAACCACATGATAAAACATAAGGCCTTTTCTACACATCTGCAAATTCTGGACTTTCACTCTAAGAAGGGTTTGGCTCAAGGGGTTCCTGTAAAGTAGGATTGATGGAGCTATTAGGAGATAGTGGGAAATGTTCTATCAGCCAGATTTATTGCACTTTGAACTCTCTCTCTCATGATGATCTTGAGAGACAGGCAGAGAAGTGGCAGAGGAAGCTGGGTTCCCAAGATAGTTCCTTCTTGGAGTCTCTGGAGCTTGGCTGGATGGTACTATGCTAAGTCAGTCTCCAAGTTCAACCCTACAAAACAGTCTTTGACTTGTATTACATGCAAGCAAAAATCGCTAAGTGGGGGTGGGCGGATTGACGGGCACACACTTTGCGTGATGCCAGCTTCTGGAATTGGATTTAATTCACAGGTTTCACGCTTGCCTGAAGCTAGAAATACTTAAAAAGGAGATTTTAACATTCTTAGGGAGCGACCTAAATCTTGAGATCATTTTAACCCCTTAATTAACTCTTCTGAGAGTTCATAACGAGGTTGTTCCAGGGCCATGCCGCTCTTGTTTGTAGCCATGGCGGCGTTGCGTTTATGTATAGCTTCGGCCTGGCTTGATCTTGCAGTGGTTAGCACAATTTCTAGCTATATTTAGTCTGAAAAGGTCTCCCTATCTATACAAGGGCAAGAAAGGTAGGAAAAAGGGTGATCAAATTTGGACACCGTTTGTGTGCTGGATCGACTTCCAGAGAGTACACTAAGCTGAACTTATGCCTGAGAGCCTCACTCCCTCCCCGCTTTGCCCACTCCCCAATATTTTTTCTAAACATCTTAGATTGCTAGCTGAACATCTAATGGGATTGGAAGGCGTTTGTAAAACACTATTTGCAACTCCTAGCGTGTATAATGACTGTTCTGCTCGTTTGTTTAATTTGTGGGGGTAGTGTTGTACAGAAAGCAGTTTATGCATCATGTAACTATTTGGATTTAATGATACAAGAGGTTTTGGTGAAATCTGCATTGCACTTCCTTTAATGTATAATGACTGCTAGTCTTGTTGGTTATGCAAGTGAGTAGGGTATAGCATGGCAAGCACTTTAGGCAGTGTGCAATTTGTGAGGTTTTTATGCTTTGTCACTTTGATTTCATCACTGGTTGATGTTAAACTCGATTATGGGCTAGGATTATTGATGAAATGCATTGAAGATTTGGAAGCGAAGGACAAAGCTGTTTGTCAATCATGTATTTTCCTCTTCCTTGTGTTTTTAAAATGCAATAAAAAAAGGAAGAAATGTCTATTATTTCAATGAATATTCAAGGAAATAGTGGTATGATTGTTACAAATAAATACTGAGAATTGTAAACAAATTATTTTTCACCTACTAGCTCATGGCCTTTCCAGAATAGGAAAATGTAAGCAATTGGTATTTTTGCTGGCTCTCCCTAGTGTCAAGTAGCTGTATGCCATGAGTGATGTCAGTATTCCCTTTTTAGCCTACACCATGATGCATTTTGGGACTCCTTTGAAGATTAACAATGTGACCGAAAACTTATAGCAAGCAATGTGCTCTTGTGGCTACAAAGTGAAGACTTGTTGACGCAAGGACACTGAAGTTACAGTGTGGACATCAATAGTCTAATAATGAACAAGCTGCGAATTGGTGTGTTCTAGGCATCTGCAGTACAAACCTCACTCATACACAGAATAGTTACAGTCAGTGGTAACAGTTACCTTTACCATATACAATTAAAAATCTACTAAGTGGTTGCTTCGGGTGCCACGTGAAGTACATGGTACATGGCAAATTCAAGAGAAAAACTTTAGAATAAAAGAAATGAAAATGGGAAAAACCTTAGCCTAGATCTGTCACTGAGTGTTCTTGGTGGATGCACCAATTACTCTGTTTGCCTTCTGTGCCGGTTACTGACAGCTAGTGTTGTGTGCCACTGGTTAATGCACACGCTCCCCTTGTTCTATAGGATTTTGTATTTCACATTTCGCAAAAATTCAAAAGGGACAAATAACACAGCATGTACATTTGCCCCCTTCCTTGTATTTAACACTTTCTTTTAGTATGGGGATACCGAATATTACAGCTTATGCATTGATATATTTGTTATTCCCCACAAAGGTCATCCACTGACCAGCAGATATTGTGTTTATTTAATAGCAGATTACAGTATCTTCTAACACCTTTGATATCATTCCACAAACTTTCACATTCAGTTACTTTGAGAGATACCAATAAAAGGGACCTTAAGGGGTATAATATTTGCTATTTGCCAAGTTTCATGGGTTAACACTTACCGGGATACAATTGGACATGGTCTTCTGTAGGTGGTGTGAACATAGTATTCCTCTTGTAAATCACACCCTTACTTGTGTTGTCCACTCTCTTTTTATATGGGAGACCAAATATTATGGTTCATGCATTGCTGTAATATCTGTTTGTTAAGACCTACATTTAGCCATTTACAAGTTGAAATTGCCTGAAATTACCTGTTTTACAGGACAAAGTTGTGCAATACTAATGAGCATAGAATGCACGTTCTGCTGGGAAAAACCCCATGTGACTGGATTTTCAGCTACCATACCAGTGTAGGATGTGGGCATGTTCATGGTGTTGCCATGTAGGTTCTAATTATAAACGAGGTGTATACTCATAAGGTTTGTTTGGCTGTTTATTTATAGCACAAGCCTACACCAAATTTAGAAAACAATTAGGCTATATTACACATTTTATTTAGTCTTACGTGATTTTATCAGAATTATACGATATTGAACCAAAGTTGCTCTAGCCAGTAGGCCCAATCTCCACCCACAACGTTGCAACCTTGTGGAATCCACACATTTTTGCAGTGCATTCGGAACACCAACTTTACATGTACTGTAACACTTAGAAAAGATAAATATTGGTGATGCATTTCGTGCTGAGTAGGACATGAAACACACTGATGTTTTATGAGGCATATGTTTATAACTTTCACTTTTGCAAATATATATATATATATATATATATATATATATATATATATATATATATATATATATATATATATATACACCTTTGTCCATGGTAGATATAAACTGCTTGCATTTTCTTGTTTTTGATAATGGGCATGAGGAGTCTCAAATATAGCAACACTATAAAATAAAATGATGGGTGGAGTGTTGACATTTTTCAAATAGTCACCCCAGTCACAGATCTGGGTTTAATCCATCATTATTTCGCTTGCCACGTCACCCGAGTTTGGACTCAGCCACATGGGGTGTTTCATTTGTTGAAATTGTGCAAGTACGGGCACATATACATTTCTTCTATGCCCTTTGTTTGTTGAAAACTTTTTAAAGGTGATGCTGCAAGTAATAATGCAGGCTGCGAGGAAGACCATTAGGTGGAAACGCGTTGCAAATAAACTGCCTTTTGGAAATGATTTCCAGAGTGCGAGCCTTCTGCGTTACAACATATTTATATATATTTCACTTAAAAAAACAAAGGTTACAGGGACGTTATAGTTAGGCTCACATTTTAAATGTAAAAACCATAAAAATTCACCTGTTATATTGAGAGGTATCTCAAGTAACTATATCTTGTGCCATGAGGTAAGTGTAACATCACACCCAGTTAACTCCTACAAAAACACGTATTTATCCACTGGTCATATAGACAGATAGTTACTGACAGGCTCATTCTCATACCCATAAAACCATTCACACACCCATTTACTTACCTATACATCCACTTACATAGTCATTCATACACCCATGCCGGCACTGTCACATCCACTTACACACCTATACAGCCATTCTTGTACCCAGCACTCAGAGAGCCAGTTACACATGCACTTCCACACCCATACACTCAGTTATACACCTAGTCACCCATCGTACAGCTACTCACATATTTATTTACAAAAGCAGAGAGCCAGGTACACACCCAGTCATACTGTGACAGAGACATTTACACATCCACTCGCACACAGGACTTGTGTATCCACCGCCAGCAGAGCCACTTACACACACAGTTACACACCGCAAAACCCACTAACACAGCTATTTACCAATCCATACAGCCACTTACATACCCATATAGACAACCATACAGTCATTAATACACACAGTCACACACCCTTACAGCTACTTCCACATCCAGTGACACACCCATAGAGGCACTGGTGCACTCACATGTCCACTCAACCACTGACATATTCAGACACCCAGTCACCCACTCTTGACAGTTTTTTCTGCATGTATTGCATGGGACAAATTTTAGGAAGAACTTTCTTTTCTCCTGAAGGGATGGGGAAATATTTTCAAATGTTGGAGGTGGTAAGTCATCTTCTTCATCATCCTGCTCTTCCCCTTCTCTTCTGTCTTCAACAGAAGACATCTTAACTTTGAAACTCTGTTCTTTTGAAGGAAAGCCAGAAAAAGGATGGAGCTGTGGTTATGTGTCTGTCTTCAAGAGATATGAAACCCAAATAACTGTTTAGGGTATGGTTTGCAATGTGGATGGGAGGAGACTTAGGGTGTAATTCTGAGTAAGGCCGCCTATGGACCACCGTACCTGTGGTGGCGGTCAGACCACTGCAACCTTGGCGGACCGACTGCCACATTACTATGCTGGCAGTTGGACCACCAGCACACCACCGCCACAACCAGGATCAGAGATCCCGACAGGTTGGCAGCGGCGCAAGTCGTGGTCAGCCATGGCTGTGCTGAGTTTGCTGATTATGACTTGCCTTTTCACTGGCCTTTCCATGGCAGGGACCCCGCCATGGAAAGGCTGGCAGAAAGGTATAAATGAGGCCACAGGGGTGCCCCTGCACTGCCAATGGCAGTGCAGGAGCCCCCATGTCAACACTCTTGGAATACGCACTGTCTGCTGTGGCAGACAGTGCGCATTCTGAGGGTTCTGGGGGCACCATCTATGCAACAGCATTGGCCTCAGCTCTCCCTCTGAGCCAAAGACAATGCAGTCGGACTGTTTTCGCTAGCCAGCATGACGAAAACATCATAATACCGCAGTGGGGAGGCTGCTGGCTTTGTGGCTGCCTTCCCACCGCCGTATTGAAGGTCAAATGGACGGATCGCCGAAAACATAAAGAGGCCCTTAGTGTATCAATGAGAAGTTGATGTTTGGGTGTGTTCCTGGAATTGCGGCAGATTTGTGGTGATATCGCAGTGGATCCGTGCATTCACACATGTTTTTTCACATTACTGTGTTAAAATTTTACTTTTTAAATGTATTATAAGAACAAGTGTGTTATTAAAATGTGTTTGCAACCTAGTGAATGTGTATATTACTGAATTGAATGTATGTGGTGAAATTGTAGTACAATTAGTATTGAATGAAACAGTGCAATTCACTGAAAAAAACCTAAGGCTACAGGGACATTATAGTTAGGAAATAGAATTAAAAAACCTTAGAAATTCACAGGAAAAAAAGCAGAGGTAAAAAGGTAGTTAAGAAATAGCATTAAAAAAACCTTAGAAATTTACTGGGAAAAAACAATGGTTACAGGGACGTCATAAACACAAAACCACATGCCCCCACCCCCTTTATGAAAAAGCAAGGACCAAAGGACGGGATCCTCAGCGCCCATTATGGCTCAGAGAGGGATCATGCACCCCACCCCTTTAAAATATGTTTTAGCGCAAGAAATCGGATCCTGGGGGCCCCTATTGGCTCATGGAACGGGACTGTGTGCTCCTCTAGCCCCTAAAGTCCCTTGGTATGAGGATCCCCGGTGTCCCTTGTGGCTCCGGAAAGAGGGCCATGCCCCCCTTAAAATATATCTTTTGGCCTGGTAATGGAGTCCCCAGGGCCACATTTGTCTCGGGAGAGGGGCTGTACATTCTCCTCCCCTTAATTTTTTTAAAAGGGCCTAGGGAATGAGTGGCTCAAGGAAGGGGACCACTTGCCCCCTCCCCTTTATTAAAAAATTGCCCCTGGGAATGAGGTCCCCGGGGCCCTTAGTGGCTCAAGGAGGGGCCTGCACACCCCACTCCCCTAAAAAAAAAAAAAAGACTCTGGGGATGATGTTCCCAGAGCTCAAGTGGCTTGGGACAACATAACGTTTAAGCTCAATATGACACTGAGGTTCACCAGTCATAGTTATCTCTAGTTACTATAACTCTTTCCATAAGGTAACTATAACTCGCACCGTCACCATGCAGAGCAAATTACCACACATATTACATTACATATTACATTACTCCTGACATGTTTGCCCTCTATTCCACAAATCCTGGCAAGTGGCTTCATTACATGTAAATATCTATCTTATGAAGCTAAATATTCAAATAGTTTCAACATATGTCTAAATTATAATAAATACATTTTGCATCAATGGTAAGTAAAAATGGTCAAATAATTTATTACGAGAATAAATCTGAAAATACAATGTAAGCAAATGCTCTGTAAAACATGATCTGAGAGACAGGCATATACAACTGCACAGTCTAGGTGCTTTTATTTTAACAGGGAAGTATCACATAAAATTACACTAAAATGAAAATAACCCAGGGCAGGATCGACTTTTTACTTTGCTCTAATGACTAACATGGAAGGAATGTACTTTGAACAGACATCTGCAGGTGAGTTTCTCCCTTCAATGTTAATATTCGGAGTGCTAGCGATGGATCTCTTTCCCAGATTATGAAAGATACTTAATTCTCATTTAATCGCTGAGCAAACATCCCTATGATGGAAAAATAAACCCAAGAGACCAAAGATCCAAAGACAGTAGAGGTTGTATGCTCAGCGTGACTGTTCAGATCAAACGATTTTACCAGCTTAATCTCATTAACTCAAACATTGTTGCAATAAAAAATAGAAAACATAAATGTACTTAAGGAAGTGCACCAAGTTCAAGGAGCCGCTGTAGAACTATTTAACATAATGTTCTGTTATGTCATTTTTTGTATAGCAGCAATTACTTTCCCCCTTGGTGCACATCACCGCTTGTAGTTCATGAGAGTGTGTGATAGGTTGTGAGTGATCTGTGAACGTTATTCTCCTTCATTTTGTTCATATAAATTAATACCATTGTTACGTGAAAGAGGATGGAGTTGTGTGGGGGCACTGGCATATGTTTGTGGCATAATGGGTGTGCTGTCTAGTGTGGTGGTATGAGTTGTGGTGTTGCTGTATGGTGTGGTGGATTATGCTATGTGGCAAAGTAGGTGCATGGTGGAGGTATAACGTGGTGTGATGTACTATAGTATGGTACAATGTGTTATATTGGGGAATAAGAACATACCTTTTTGGGTATGTTCTCATGTGTTGCAGTGTCAAGTCGTGGATTAATTGGGAAGAAATTAAATATGATGTGGGGCGGTGTTGCAGGGTGTGGTGATACCTGGTGCTGGAAGGTATTGTCTGCGTGTGATATGATGTGGTATGTGTTAAGGGGTTCATCATAAAGCTGAGTTGACATGATGTGATGCCTTTTATTTCAACACAGAAAATATTGCTGTGTGAAGTGAAAAATATCATGGTATAATGATAATTGTGTTGGATTGTATGAATGGTGTACGGTAGAGTGCACTGATGTGGAATGCTGTGGTGTTGTGTGCTGTCGAATGCTATGTCAGGGTGCCGACTGGTATTCAAAGAATGCCCCAGGTATACCGTTGTAAAATGTTATATGGAAATGACATGTTAAAAGTGAGTTGTGGTGGGTTATTGGATTTTTTTGGATGCTGTATTGTGGCTGGGTGAACCTTGGAAGAAATTGTGTTAAGTGTTGTGGAGAGGTGAGTTCCTGATTTGCAAGATGCAGAGAGTGTGCTGGTGTACTGTGTGACAATAGGGTGACATGAAGGAAGCCCAACAAACAGGACCTACCATCTGTGGCGTGAGACTACCAAATGGCCTCGAACCCCTGGCCATCTGATAGTCATTTGCCTCAGTGCTTTTGGTCCTTGCAGCTTTCTTGATATCACACACCTTGGATATGGCCGTCTAGCTACCATCATGGACTAGCCACTAGCAGTGATGTATTTGTGGTTCATCGGCTAGGCTTGATAGAGGGTGGATGGGGGAAGGTTTTGGTCACACAGTTCTCTAGATTCCTATCACATTGTATAGCTGCTCATTTTGGTGGTGACAAGCAGCAAAGGCGTGAAGAAGGTATTTCATAAAAGAGAGGTCAAAACTCTGATGATATAAGGCAGGTGTTGTGTGGGGCGAAGATGTGATCATATAAGACAGCAGACAAGAGCAAAATGTGAGGGACGGGGAGCCATGACAAGTCATGTGGGCAAGGGTGTTTGGTATGTATAAGGTGAATGATGATTTTACATAGATAACTTTGGAACAAATATCTCCTTAGTCATTCGATGGGAAGCTCACAGGAGGGTTTACATTTATTTTCTTTGCATGCTGACTTTAATGGTCTTAAGAACACACTGGACTTCATGGCTACTTGAATATTGCACAATTGTGTATATTGTGTGCATGCAGTTACACTCACTCCTTTACTTCAAGGATGGAACACTTTTGAATCATAGCATTTACGTCCACTGCAAAATGCCCTACATTTGATGAAGCAATCATGTTATACCTGAATAAGCACCATGCCAAACACTAGTCAGATGAGCTCGTACATTTGTGGTCTGTTTTGAATGGTGGTAGATTGTTAGGAATTGATGACTTGCTGCAGTTCAGCACTCTGTTGTATACATATAGGGGCATATTTTAGAGCTCTGTGCACCACCGGATCGTCACTTTTTGTGATGCTCCAGTGGCGCAGACTATAAAATCTGCATTTGAAAGTCTTTGAATTGCCTCATAGATATGGAGTAATGCAAGGCAGTGCAAGTCGCTGCATTGCCTTACTCTGCACCAAGGAGGCGTTCTTTGGGCATTGAGGTGAATTTTCCCACGTAAGCAGTGGCGTAACGTGGGGGGTGCAGGGGGGGCCGGCCGCACCGGGCGCAACATCTGGGGGGGGGCGCGCTCGCACTCGCGAGTGCTAAAATCCACGGGTTAGGGGGCGCAAATTACTTGCCTTGCCCCGGGTGCTAACAACCCACGCTACGCCACTGCACCTAAGACTTATGGATTTTGACACATCCCCAGATTTACGAGAACCTGTAAACCTGAGGATGTGTCAAAACCTTATGCCTCCTCATGGCAGGCATAACGAGGAGAAATATTGTTATTTCTCCTCGTTGTTTCCTCTTTCCATATGTGCTGCATTCTGCAGCACTCAGAGAAAGAGGAAAACGCCTCTATGGATTGTTCGTGCAGGAAGGTGCCCCTTCCTGCACAAAAACAATCCTGCTGACAATACAGGCTCTCTTGCACCATGATGCAAGGGTGCCTGTGTTGGTGCTAGGCTGGTGAAATAGTGCCAGTGCAGGTGGGAAGGGCAGGAATGCAGCGTATTGCATAAATACGGTGCATTCCTGCCTTTTCACTTTGGCATAGGGCAGCACAGCAAGGTGACTTGCTGTGCTGCCCTCCACCAAATCCCTATAAGTGAGGACCACAGTGGCATTCCCTTATTTGATCAAACAGGTAGAAGATTTTCCTCTACACCAACGATCACAATTCTCCTGTGTCATCATTTTTGATCCAAGCAGCATTCCATACACAGACCTGCCAACATGAGAAAAAAATCAGCTGTGTGAGGAGGGGGCAATGCTTTGGAGTGGGCGTGGCTTTCTGCCAAGAACTTCCCAAGGGGGCCTTCTGTCCTTGTCAGCTGCCCTATCGACCTCCTCCTTCCAAAACACAAAAACATGAGATCACATGGTTGTTGAGGCTGCGGGTGATGTCCTGGGGTGTTTCCACACCCCTTAATTGACATTGCCTGCTTTCAGCCTCAAAAGACCATCTGGAAATCCACTCTCTGCAGTCGTTTCCAGATCACCTTGCCTTCCTCCATGTGATTTTGAATTCTCAACGGGTGACCGTAGGAAGGCAGCCAAAATTGTGCGACACACAGTGGCACCTTGTGAGTTGGCAGGTCTGTGTACGTGTTGATGCAGTTCATATCTGTCATACACTGTAAGAGGTTGAATGCATAATGGCTGCCTTTTTGACTAAAACTGACATCCTTTTATCAGGGTGGGTAAGTGGAATCAAAACACTGTATATGAAAGGTAAAATGTTTAATTGTCCACCTTATTATTGTGAATGTGACACCATATGACCAATATGGCAGTCTGGTGCCCCTCTGTCTTGAAAAGAGTTGAGTAGAAACTTTTTCAGTGAGGGGGTGGGGAGGGGCTGCTTCCTTTGTACAAGCTTTTGTCCTACATCCCTGGTGTGCTCATAGTGGCGTAACATATCTGTGATGTAGTCTGGTGAGCCATTTTGTCTATTATCTGAGTGTACATTTGTATATAAGGGAAAACAATAACAAGAGCATCAATTTTTGCTAGACACCTACTTCTATATATCAGGTGTACAATATTTATATCAGTCATAAGAGAAAGCAATTGATAAATACATCTAGAATGGTTAAATTAACAGATGACAGACATGGAATGCGAACATTTGTGTTGACATGACATTTTGAACCTGATACCATGAGCTTCCTTTCATGAAAGTAACAGTGTGTCAACTGTTTTTTCTTTCTTTTTAGTGATGGTTCAAAGTTACTTTGACACATTTTAACTAGCTCAAGTGCAGTGAATATATAGTTGAGTTATTATGAGAAATCTCTAGTTTTACTTCTGATCAATCTGCACGATTTCTAATCTATCAGTGAAAGACGTGAAGTTTTTCATAACACATTTATACATGTACATTTATATGTAACTGTCCCGGCACATATACAATAAAAGTTTGCTAATGCAGTCACACACATCCAGTTTAGATAGATTCCCCAACTTTCTGCACAAATTCTGAATTGAGTCTCCCTGTTCCATGAAAAGGGGCAGCCTATAGGGAACTTAAAGTGTTCTGAAGGTTGCAGAAAATAAATTAACCGTATGGATGGGCTATGTGAGAGGGATACATGCCCACCTTGTGGTCAGCATCCTGGATGTAGAACAGGAAGGCCAATTTGCTGACAGCAGGAATGCTTAGGTGTGTGTGGCGTAGAAAATTATCTGTGGATCTTGCAGTTTACACTACAATAACAAAAGCCAAGAAAGGAAGTTCAGGAAACGGTTCTGACAATATGCTGGCTTTGGTCTACTGGCTTGGCCGAACAGGATTTTCAGTTACTTGCCAATATCTGGACTACTGGCCTGGCCTTTTGTGTGTCCTGTTTTGTCAGCTGACTCCTGCTGGGAGAGGCATTCAAAGAAAGGGTCTGTCAAAGTAGAAGTGCACAAGTCAACCCTCTTCTCTCCTTGGGTATCAGATGAAGAGTAGGGGAGAATATTAGAGGGTTCCTGGATTTCTGTCACCAGAAGGATGTAACAGTAGCAGTCCAGTCATTGTGATGTCGGTATCTGTTTCTGGTATGAGGTCAACTGGTTCGGGTGGCAGATTGTCTCCCTCCTGCAGTCAGTAAACACTTCAGTTAGGGATCTGGTCCGCACCATCATTCCCACTTTGGGTCCAATAATGGTCCTTAGGGTTAGATGCAAACCATTTGTCAGATGACAGTCTAAAAATAGTGAATCTGAAGGCACTAGACCACGGAGTCATGGTTGGACTGCACATCACATCTTCGATTGTGCATGTCTCTCTCTCTGAAATAATTTCCTCCCTTCAATGATCACCATTAGGTTTACCTTTTACTGTTACCTGTCTAGGAGCTACTTTAATGTAGGAGGGCACTAGGACTACTATAGCCTATTCCCAACACACATCCAGCCCTCAGAACCCATGGTTTATTGTGGCCAATTACTTTTGCCATCTTGAAAATGCCCAAAGTGGGTAGGGTTAGAACTTTTACCCCATTGGTTAGGGCAGCCCCAGGAGTCATTACCACCACCTGCAAAATGTGGCACCTCCAGGCAACCACCCCAGAACACTTCCTGAACCTGTAGACCAGCAGAGGTCTGGGAGTGCTGCCTGTGGCCTGAGAGGAGCCCTGAAGGACTGGACTGGCTACTTCTTGTACCCAGGACAAAGAAGTAGGGGAAATATGTACGAACACATTTTCCCATAGACACAGAATGGGTAAAACCCATGTCTACATCTGGCCCTAGATTCCAAGGGTCATAAGGCTGACCTTGTGTAGAAGCTACACAGGAACAACATGCTACAAGAGGTCTTTTCCTGGAAGTAATCAGCTGACGAATGGCAACTGGACCTAGACAGAATCCTGCTACTGGGGCTCTGCCTGACACCATGTGAGACTCTGGGAGTTATTCTAACTTTGGAGGAGTGTTAATCCGTCCCAAAAGTGACGGTAAAGTGACGGATATACCACCAGCCGTATTACGAGTTCCATAGGATATAATGGACTCGTAATACGGCTGGTGGTAAATCCGTCACTTTTCCGTCACTTTTGGGACGGATTAACACCTCCTCCAAAGTTAGAATAACCCCCTCTGTGTGCTTCTCCTGAGGTCCTGGGGGCTTTAGAAGTGTACTCAGCTGGTGGATTGGGATTTAAAGGAGTAAGCTAGACGGTAAAATCTTTGACCAAAAATAACTTGGTTGGTGTATCACACACCATTGCAGTCAGCCTCAAGTTGTATAATGATAACTATAAAATTGAATTAGCCAAAACTTACAACCATAACATTTCTATTGTCAACAAAGAACAGGACATGAATATCAATTATAATATATTTTGGGCCTAATTCACAAAAGGATTTACCAGTAGTATCTTTACGAGTGCTAAGTCTCTGCACATAAAAAGATAGGGCTGTCCTATCTTTTTATGTGCCGCGACTCCACACTCATATAAAGATACTCCTTGTAAATTCCCTTGGGAATTAAGCCCCGAGTATTTGGTTTAAAAAACAAAAATGGTCACAGATAACATCAATCTATGTCAGGAATAAGGCCATGCGCAGTCCAGGTGCCGCCCGAAACTCCGCTGCGTGGCTCTGCAGCGCTTTATGCGCACCACTTGTCATCCCCTCTTGTTCCAAAGGTGGCCATCAGCGTCGTCTGCCCCGTGGCAAAGCTCATAGAGATGCAGGTTCAGGACATTGGTGGACAAGATGCACTTATCAGTGCTATTCCAAGAAGGAACTACAATTCCCATGTTTTTAGAGGCAGCAGCCATCTTGGGCTGTGGCAGGCCAATAAAGCCCAGCCACACCCAAGCACGTTGCTCACTATTTCGAAGACTTCGATGCAGTCTGACCTCGTCGGGGTTTCTCTGAAGAAGAGCAGAGTTCCTGCATGGCAGATGGACATCCAATTGAAGTATCCTTGTTTCCATGGTGAATTCAAAAACAAGTAGGTTGTACTCATAGCGGTAAGGCCTTGATGAATCAAATTTTGGAGGAAGTCGTTACTTCCAGAAGTAAAGCGCCCCTTAGTACAACGAGCAAAGTGTTTTCAGTTTCCAGGGTACAGCGGCCTTGGCGCGATGATCAAAGGCGTTTCAGAGCACAGGTGTAAAGCACTCTTGGCACGGCAATTCAAGTGCTTCAGCTCACAGGTGTAAAGCGCTCTTGGCACGGCAATTCAAGGGCTTCAGCTCACAGGTGTAAAGCGCTCTTGGCACAGCAATTCAAGCGCTTCAGTCCACAGGTGTAAAGCGCTCTTGGCACCACAATTCAAGCGCTTCAGTCCACAGGTGCAAAGCGCTCTTTGAACGGCAATTCAAGCGCTTCAGTCCACAGGTGTGAAGCACTCTTGGCACGGCAATTCAAGCGCTTCAGTCCACATGTGTAAAGCGCTCTTGGCACGGCAATCAAAGCGCTTCAATCCACAAGAGTAAAAGGCTCTTGGCACAACAATCAAAGTGATTCAGGCCACATGAGTAAAGCGCTCCCTTAGCATAATGAGCGTAGCGCTTCAGGCAAGACAACTAAAAGCGCTTCCTGGTATTCTAATTAAAGCGCTTCAAGTTCGATGAGTAAAAACTTTTCGGCCTTTATAGTTGTGAATGTGAAAGTATTTTTGGAGATAAGCAAATCATAGTTTTCATTGTTTTTTGGAAAGCATAATATGTGAAAAGCATATTTAATTCTTTGAGATGTTCTAGGTCATGATCAAAGGTTTATGTTATGAATGCATAGATGTTACAAGATTGATATTCTGAGTATGATTATAGTCCAAAGCCCTTGCCATCTCTTGTTTCTGAGGTCGTAGTTTATTCTTGTTCCATGATTCAAAGAAGGGGCGTTGCCCTCATTTCAAAAGGGGTCTCCATCTGATATCTCAGAGACACATTTGGTCAAGAGTGTATTGATGAGTTGTATTCCTATGAATGAGTAAATGCATAATTGTTCTAACCTTTTTCTTTTCAGATCTCTCCCTGCTGTTCCCCACCCTAATTCCCTTCCCCCAACTGGCTTCATCATAACTCTGTGCTATAATAGCTTTCTGAGTTGATGACGCCGGAAGGTGGGCCTTTTGTTCAGCAACGTGCAGATCCAGAGGAAAGGACACTGTGACAATCTACAAATATGTTTTACATACATTGTTGTAAAAATATACAGATTTCAGGGAATGTTAAGGCAAGAGTATTAAATAATTACAAATGGTAATTTAATTTTACGGGTTTATCATTTGACTCCACCTGAGCAATGCAGGTGGAGAGCATTGTTTTCAATCTGTGTGACTAGGTGGTGGTTGGGTCAGTGGCATAACAAAACTTGAAGCAGACCACCTGCAAAGTACATGGAGGGACCCCTCCCCCGGCTGACTACCTTCCACTTTGCCCCACAATCACAAATCAAGGGGCTTAGTTACAAGCCCCTAACACCACCTTGGGCCACTTTAGCGTCATTATTTTTACGCTAATGTGGCCCAATGAGGCCAAAATCCCTGCGCCATATTTACAGAATGGCGCGATGCGTGCATTGCACCACTTTGTAACCATTTGCGCTACATTATGCCTGCGCCAGGCATAATGTATGCGAAGGGGGAATTCCCCTGTTTGGGGGGGGGGTGAAAAAATGGCGCAAGGAAATCTATTAGATTTCCTTGCGACATTTTTTTCTGCACGTTTAACGCCTCCTCAGAGCAGGCGTTAAAAGGGAGCTTCCATTATTTAGAATGGGCCCCTATGTACTCTGCAGGAGTAGTGCCAACATTTGGCACTACTCCTGCAGGTACATCAATAGCGTCACATAAAATGACGCTATTGCCCCCTACCCTGCGCCATGGTGCACCGTATTTTAAATATCGTGTACACATGGTGGTGGTGGGGGGCGCTAAGGGGCGTACCACTGAGTCCCGCGCCACTTTCCATAAATCCGCCTCCAGTGTATCAAACTATCTCTGTCTGGTCCCAGACCCAGTCAGTGTACTGTGCTAAGAGGACCTCCTGGAGCTCTGGGCCCGCTGGGAGGCCACTGGGCTAATGTTATGGCACTGGGTTGAGTTGGTGGTGGTTGAGGAGGTGGTAGTTGAGGTGGCAGTGGAGCAGGTTCAAATGTATAGGGCAGAGATGGTTGGTTTACGGGTGTTGCAAGGAGATTGACAACTGGGTTTCTGGGTACTGTGTCGCTCATAGGCTGAGGTGCTTCTGAAGAGTCTTGAGTATGCATCGGTCATGAAGATTGACTTTTGTGATTGTTTGTTATTGACTCTATAATCTTCATGGTCAAGGCACTTCTCTCCCTGAAAAAGACTAAGATGTTCATGGTGCATCTTTGCCATGTCTTGGTAACATTTCACAATGAAAAGGAGTAAGGAAAAAATGGGAAAAACCCAACTGGCGAATGGAAAGATCCAGGCACTTTCAATTGTCTTCAGATCCTATGATAGAACCGATGGATATCGGAACTGTTCGCCCACCACTGACCAAAGAGGGGAAAGACATGCGACGAAAAAATGGTCAGTGTCTGTATTGCGGAAAAAAGGGTAATTTCGTAAAAGAATGTCAAAAGAAACCCAAAGGTAAAATTGATCCAACATTTGTGACAAAGAAAAAGATAGCGGTTGCTTTTGGAAAATTCACAGGAAACCTAAGGTGCCCAAGAAAAAACGAAGGGGACCTCTTGGGCAAATGGACAATCCCTTCAGTGTGCTCTTGCACAAATCGTTATGTCAAACATTTTCGAATTTTAGTACAAATGACTGTGCAGGGAAAAAGACATAATGTACAAGTTTTAATTGATTCAGGGGCAACAGGAAATTTGGTGGACCAACAAACTGCACTAGACTTGCATATACCCAGTGTTAAGAAAAAGGTTCCAGAAGTTGTGTATGCAGTTAATGGTAATGAGTTGGCAGGAGGTCCTGTTACTAAACAAACCTCACGAATACAAATGATTTGCAAAGATGATGAGAATCAGAACCACTGTGAGATAATTTGCTTTGATATAATCCAAGCACCTCAATATGGTTTTATTTTAGGAATGTCATGGTTAATGTTACATAATCCATGCATGGACTGGCGCAACCAGGTTTTATGTTTTTCTTCTTCTTCTTGTGCAAAGAAATGTTTTCAATCAAGACGAAACAAAGAAGGAAATCTTCAACACTCTATTGCTACTGCAGTTGAGAAGGAAATTGAGCTGCCATCAAAGTATTCAGAGTATACTGATGTTTTCAGTGAAAAGAAAGCGAGCTCATTACCACCTCACAGGCCGTACGATTGTCAGATCAACTATGTACCTCACGCCAATACACCAAATTGTAGAATCTATGCACTATCAGAGAAAGAAAATCAAGTCCTACGAGAATACCTTGATCAATGTTTAGCCAACAAGCTAATTCGGCCATCACGATCTCCAGCGGCTTCTCCACTGTTTTTCTTACCTAAAGCTAATGGCGATTTGAGGCCGTGTATTGACATTAGAGCGATAAATAAGATCACAGTTAAAAATAAATATCCACTACCTCTCATACCAGTCTTGTTAGACCAGGTAAAATCCGCCGTTATTTATACCAAACTTGACTTACGAGGTGCTTATCACCTAGTTCAAATTTGAGAGGGAGATGAGTGGAAAACGGCTTTCAAGACTCGTTATGGCCTCTTTGAGTATCTAGTGATGCCGTTCGGTCTATGTAATGCCCCAGCAGCATTTCAGTATTTTCTAAACGATGTTCTGAGAGAATATCGAGACATCTTTGTCATTGCTTATATTGATGACATACTGATTTAGTCAAACTCAGAAGATATACATGAAGAACATGTTAAAAAGGTATTACAAACTCCACAAAAACATAATTTGTTTTGCAAGCTAAGTAAATGCGAATTTCATACCAAAGAAGTTGAATTTCTAGGAGTCATTTTAACACCTGACGGCATGCAAATGACTGAAAGAAAAATTCAAGCTGTATCCGAATGACCCACACCAAAATCAGTACGTGATATTCAATATTTTTTGGGTTTTGCACATTTTTATTGATGCTTCATCCATCACTTCTCCCAAAACGTGGCACCAATCACCAAATTGCTAAGGAAAAAGGTTGTCTTCAACTGGTCCCAAGAGACAGAGAAAGCATTTCAAGATTTAAAAAAGGCCTTTACTACCGCTCCCATTCTAGCTCACCCCAATGTGGAGGAACCATTCATCGTGGAAGCCGATGCATCTGATGTTGCTGTTGGGGCCATCCTGTCTCAAAGTCATCGAGAAACTGGACAATTACACCCGATAGCATATGCGTCAAGAAAATTGAATGAAGCGGAACAGAATTACACCATAGCAGAAAAAGAATTACTAGCAATTCGTAATGCTTTTAAAGAATGGAGACACTATCTATTGGGAGCGAAACACACCATAACTGTATATTCTGATCATGAAATTTACAATTTATGAGTTCTGCCAGACTACTAACTCCTAGACAACTCAGATGGATGCTATTCTTTGCAGAAATTGATTTCATAGTGATTTGTAGACCAGGAGTTGATAATCGTAAGGCCGATGCATTGTCTAGACAAGATTCTTCAATCACACCTACTGAACAAAAACCCATGCCTATTATAATGCCTTCAAAAAGTGTTGTGTTTAGTAGCTGCCGAGAAATTCTTTGATCTCATTCGTAACCATTTTCATATCACCAAGTGGCAAGAATGATTACAACAAGAGACCAAGAGGTCTATTCAACAAGGCTTACCTCTACGTGAATCTCAAGTATTCCTGCCTACTGAGGAGTTAAGAGAGACAGCTTTTCATTGGTTACACAGTCATCCACTGGCAGGTCACCCAGGTCCTCAAAAAACAATAGAACTCATGAAAAGGTATTTTTGGTGGCCTACATTCGTTCATGAACTTAAGCAAATGCTACAATCATGTGAAGTATGTGCAAGATGCAAAAGCGAACATAGCAAGCCTAAAGGTCTACTGATACCTCTACCCGTTCCCAATCATCCATGGGAACATATCTCTATGGATTTTATTACTGGTCTTCCTCAAATAAAATAATTTACAACCATTCTAGTGGTAGTAGACAGACTTATGAAGTATGCTCACTTCATTGCCTGCAAAGGGCTCCCAACCTCTGACACCTTAGCAACTATCATCTTAGAAAATATAGTTCGTCCTCACGGACTTCCAAGAGTTATCCTCTCTGATAGAGGAACACAATTTTCTGCACTTTTTTTAGGCAACAATGGTGCAAGGCTTTACGAATTCATTCGACTTTATCTACTAGTTATCATCCACAAACGGATGGTCAAACTGAGAGACTAAACCAAACTCTGAAACAATATTTACGATGTTATGCAACAAAGTCTCCTAAAACCTGGCTCGATCTTTTATGGCATGCAGAACTGGCTTATAATAACTCTCACCACTCTTCAATAAACTCAACTCCTTTCTATGGTTTATATGGGCGTCATCCGCACATTTTGCCAGTTACGTTACCTGCCTCTACTCAAATCACTCCAACAGGCGTGGACATGCTAACACACATGAAAAAGGTACATTCACAATTGCAAACAAATCTTTATCAAGCAAAGAAAAAATATAAAATGCAATATGGCAAAAAACATCAGCCTGGTCCTCAGTATACCAACAAAGATAGATTTTGGTTATCCACAAAAAACTTTGGCCCTCATTACAACATTGGCGGTAAAAGCCGCTTACCGCCGTGCAGAAGACAGCCAACACACCGCCGCGGAATTCCGCAACAGCTATTATGACCCACATTTCGGAATCCACCAAAATTCAGACACCCACACAAGTCCGCCACACCAAAGGTCAGTGCTAAACTGGCGAAAACAAAACCTCCACCTTCACGCCAACAGAAATACGCCCACACTATCACAACACACAAATCCACGTGGCGGTCTTTCAACCGCGGTATTCCATTGGCGGTACACACCGCCGCGCTCAAAATACACACACTTCTACAAAACACAGCCACATTGGACAATTCGAAATACACACACCTGATACACATACACACACCACTCCCACACACCCATTACAATATAAAACACACACCCACATCATCCACAAACCCCTACTACCAAAAATTCAGAAAGAAGGCCAGAGAGAGACAGCACCAGCAAGAACAGCATCCACAGGCACACAACACCATCACCCACAGAACTTCCACGCACCTCACACAACACTCCACTACATATCAGCACACTTATCAGCACACACTCCACCCCACACATCACCTACACCACCCCATGGCACGGCAAAAACACCCCAGGTTCTCGGAGGAGGAGCTCAGGGTCATGGTGGAGGAAATTGTCCGGGTAGAGCCACAGCTATTCGGATCACAGGTGCAGCACACCTCAATTGAAAAGAAGATGGAGCTATGGCGAAGAATAGTGGACAGGGTTAACGCAGTGGGACAGCACCCAAGAAATCGGGAGGACATCAGGAAGAGGTGGAACGACCTACTGGGTCTCAAGACACCACCTGGCGGTTCAGCGGACTGGCGGCGGACCCCCACCACCTCCCCCACAACTAACAACATGGGAGGAGCAGGTCTTGGCGATTCTGCATCCTGAGGGCCTCGCAGGAGTAGGTGGAGGAATGGTCTCTGGTAAGACAAATCTTAACTATTACATCCCCCACCCTACCTGCATGCCATTACATACCCCCACCCTCACATATGTCCCAACATCACAAACCACCCATCCCAACACCAAGCCCTGCATGCAACAACAAAGCATGGACACCCATCACTAAAGCATGCCCACTGCACATACCCATACAACCCCCTAAACCATCATCACACAAGGTCCCACACAGGAATGCAAGCACTGGGGTACACGGTCACCCACCCATTGCACACCATGACACACACAGATGTAATAACAATCCTTTTATACCCCTGCAGGACCCCTACCCAACATCACCGGACAGGAGGGTCCACACATGTCCACACCACCAACAGAAGAGGCCCACAGTGATGACAGCAGCTCTGTCCAACTGGATCTAGATGACCAACCCGGCCCATCGGGGAGCTCAGGACAGTCGGTTCCCCTCACTAAGTCACAGGCCACCACAGACCTTCCCCCCTCTGCAAACACCAGCACAGCACCCACCCAGCGGGCCCATACCTCCGTCCCCAGGACATGTCAATCAGCTGTGTGTCCACCACTACAGGGAACCCAGGATAACCCACCACCCCAATAACAACAACAGGGACCTGGGGGCAGTGGTAGTGGGCACACGGTCCAGGTGACGGAGGCCCAGGAACACAGGGGAACTGGGAGGGCTGCTGTGCGACAGGGGACGGACAGGCCAAGGGAACCCACTCTCCACGAGGCCCTCTCCTCCATCATGGGAGCCTACCACCACTCCCAGGAGACGATGGCAATGGTACTGGCCAAGTTTCAGGAGACCCAGCGCCTGCAGGAGGTACAGTATATGGGCTTCAGGGAGGAACTCAGAACCATCAGCTCCACCCTGGGCAACATCGTAGGGGTGCTGAAGGAACTCGTAAACACCAGGAGGGACACTGTGGCACTACAAGGGGCCCCTGACACTAGCATGGATGATGAACTGCCCACCACCTCTGCCGGCGCTAGTGGACAGGACGCCCCACCACAGGAACACCACACCAGCACCCCACCCCCTGCAGAGGGAGAACCACCCCGCAAATGGTCCCTGAGATCCAGGAGCAAGACAGAGCACGATGCCAAGACCCCGCCAAGAAATGAGACCACCCTGATTGTCATCCTACTGTCCCACTTTGTCACCCTGTCCATGCTTAAACTGCCCCAGCTCCACTTCCTATACCCATATGGGCAATGCACCTGTGAGACTAATAGACTGGACTCTGCCATGGACATTCCTCCGCCATCACCCCTCACCATTTTACTACCACCTCCAATATTGAGCACTTAAATAAACACACTTAAAGCACAAAACAATCTGGAGTCTGTCTGTGCTTTCAAAATAGTGTATTAGCAATTACAGTGACAAAATGCTCTTTCAATTGTAATGTCAACATACCTATGTCACACAGCTCTAGTCCATGAGGAATCTAATCGGATGTCACACAGTGGGACCCGCATCTGTGAAATCGTAAGGGAAAGTGACAACTCAGTGACCATACACTGGGTGAAAACGACAGACAGTAGAGAGGTAGTAGTGTTAAAGTACATGTAGTAGGCAGGTCTGTACTCTTACCTGTGTCTCACTGGAAATATTGCTGGATCACTGAGTCCCTGTTGTTCATGTCTTCTTCCTCTGCTTCCTCGTCTTCACTGTCCACAGGCTCCACAGCTGCCACAACACCGCCATCTGGACCATCTTCCTGCAGAAAAGGCACCTGTCATCGCAAAGCCAAGTTGTGAAGCATACAGCAGGCCACGATGTTCTGGCACACCTCCTTTGGTGAGTAGAATAGGGATCCACGCGTCATATGGAGGCACCTGAACCTGGCCTTCAGGAGGCCGAAGGCCCGCTCGATCACCCTCCTAATTCACCCATGGGCCTCATTGTAGCGTTCCTCTGCCCTTGTCCTGGGATTCCTCACTGGGGTCAGTAGCCATGACAGGTAGGGGTAACCAGAGTCACCTGCAAATGGCGAGGGACAACTGTTAGACACGCACTAACCTGGAGGGATATCCTCAGACCCAGACAACCATTCCCACTGTCTTGCTTCCAGGTGCTCACCTAATTGCCACACACAGGGCCTCTGGAGTTGACCCATCACATAAGGGATGCTACGGATGTAGGCGTCATGCACTGAGCCAGGGAACATGGCATTCACATGGGAGATGTACTGGTCTGCCAAACATACCATCTGTACATTCATCGAATGATAACTCTTCCGGTTTCTGTACACCTGTTCACTCCTGTTGGGGGGGACCAAAGCCACATGGGTCCCATCAATGGCACCTATGATGTTGGGGATGTGTCCCAGGGCATAGAAATCACCTTTCACTGTAGGCAAATCCTCCACCTGAGGAAAAACGATGTAGCTCCGCATGTGTTTCAGAAGGGCAGACAACACTCTGGACAATACGTTGGAAAACATAGCATCCGTGATGCTATGGCCACTGTTGTTTGAAAAGACCCACTTGCAAGGAAATGGAGCACAGGCAGCACCTGCACTTGAGGGGGGATTCCTGAGGGATGGCGGATTGCTGACATCAGGTCTGGCTCCAACTGGGTACACAGTTCCTGGATTGTGGCACGGTCAAGCCTGTATGTAATAATCACATGTCGCTCCTCCATTGTCGACAGGTCCACCAACGGTCGGTACACGGAGGATGCCGCCATCTCCTCACATGTCCCAGCGGACAGTGCCTATCAAGGACAACAGCGAGCACAGAGTCAAACAACTCAAAGGTACGTACCCACAGTTTACACAGAACACCATTCGTACACAAAAGGTGGCCTGTATGTGTGTTGAGTCTAGGCCTAGGTATGTGTGACGCAGTTGAAAATGAAGCCATGTGGGCCCCTGAAATGGCAGCTGCCTGACCTCTAAAGTGCGACAATGGAATGTGAGGTAACTGCGCTGGCGTTGTACACCATCGCGGTAGGCGGTCGAAGACCGCGGCGCAATGCTGCATTGGTTAACATTGGGCCCTATGGGTCCCAGGAGCCAATGACGATGTACGCCAGCGTTGACGGTACGCACCGCCGCGGATGTGAACGCCATTTTCTATCAGTTGAATCACTCAATACATGATCTTCGACAGGAGAGGACCTACACTGCAAGTGCTGCTGTGACCTCAGTCTGGAAGAGACAATGGCTCGAGTGTCTGGGGAAAGGGCCCCTGCCTTCACATCGGAGGAGTTGGAGAAACTCGTGGATGGGGTCCTCCCCCAGTACACGCTACTCTACGGTCCTCCAGATAAACAGGTAAGTACACAGGGAGCATGTTGTATGGGCTATGCCTGTGTGGAGAGGGCTGGATGTAAGAAGGAAGGGGGGAGAGTGCTGCGTGCATGAAAGACGGTGAATGCATGTGCCACATGGCAAGGGTAGGGATGGGGGCCAATCAGTTTGACGGTGCAGTTGGTAATAACTTCTCTTTTTCCCCTGCACATTTCATGTAGGTCAGCGCCCACCAGAAAAAAGATATTTGGCGTGCCATCGCCAAGGACGTCCGGACCCTGGGGGTCTACCACAGACGGAGCACCCACTTCTGGAAAAGATGGGAGGACATTCGCCGCTGGAGCAAGAAGACGGCGGAGGCTCAACTGGGGATGGCCTTCCAACGTGGGAGGGGTGCCCCTCGCACCATGACCCCCCTGATGTTCAGGATCCTGGCGGTGGCCTACCCGGAGTTGGATGGGCGCTTGAGGGCATCACAGCAGCCACAACGGGGTGAGTACACTCTCATTCTGCTGACTTTGCGTGCAGTGGAGGTGTCTGGGTGGGGGAGGAGGGCTGTGGGTTTCCCTAGGTCAGGGCGAGTTCCGTAGGCAAGGCCCCTCCGTAAGGCAGGCCATGTGGCACCCCACCCCACCTCTGTAGAGTGACAACTACACCTAGTCATGCCCCTGTGTCATCTATGTGTGCAGATGTCGTCCCTAGCCTTGTAGGCCATTTCCCAGGAATTGAACAGTGGAGCCCAAGAGCACGGCGTAGTGCAGGGGGCTTCTGTGTCTGTCGTGTCCGCCAACGGTAGCGGTAATGCATGCACTCAACATGTCTTGTTTCTGTCCCCCCCCCTTTTTGTGGTCTCCCTGTTCTTGTGTGCATTAGCATCATCAGGTGGAGGAGCAGTGGCACCGGAGCACCAGGGGGCTGCATCCCACATGGCCATGGAGGGCCACACTACGGAATCGGACTTAACTAGTGGGACGGAGGGCGAGGGGAGCTCCACGGCGGGGACAGGAGCTGACACCAGTGACACGGACTCGTCCTCTGATGGGAGCTCCCTTGTGGTGGCAGCAACATCTGTGCCACCCCCATCTACAGGTACAGCCGCCACCCCCCTTCCAGCACCGCCCTCCCAGCAGCCCTTCAGCCTTCGCCCCGTGCCCGCTCACCCGGCAGGGTGGGCATCACCTTCACCCCAGGCACCTCAGGCCCTGCCCCAGTCACCCCTGCTGCCCTCAGTGAGGAGGCCATTGATCTCCTCAGGTCCCTCACTGTTGGGCAGTCTACCATTTTGAATGCCATCCAGGGTGTAGAAAGGCAGTTGCAACAAACAAATGCATTCCTGGAGGGCATTCATTCTGGTCAGATGACCCTTCAGCAAGCTTTTCAGACTCTGGCCTCAGCACTGATGGCAGCCATTGTCCCTGTGTCTAGCCTCCCCCCTCCAACTTCCTCCACCCCGACCCAATCCCCGTACCTCAGCCTATCCCAAGCACACCTACAGACCAGCATGCACACACCTCAACACACAAGGGAAGCTCAGGCAAACATAAGCACCACACATCCCACAGGCACTCACGCAAGCATCACACTCATGCAGACACACCAACATCCACTGCCTCCACTGTGTCCCCCTCCTCCTCGTCTCCCTCCTCCCTCCCAGTCTCATCTACACTCACACCTGCATGCACTACCTCTACAGCCACTACGTCCCTCTCCAGCACACCCACCAGCACACCCCGCTCACGTGCAGTCACCACCCCCACTACCATTCACACGTCCCCTGTGTCCTCTCCCAGTGTGTCTGTGACCCCCCCTCCCAAGATACACAAACGCAGGCACACACCCACCCAACAGCCATCCACCTTCACCCAAAGTCAGCAAACATACACCTCCTACAACCACCACCTCTTCCTCCACTCCCAAACCCCCTCCAGCTACCCGTCCCAGTGTGTCCCAAAAACTTTTCCTGTCCAACCTTGAACTCTTTCCCACACCTCCCCCACCCCGTCCGTCTCCTAGGTCCCGGACTAGCACCTCAGCCACAACATCTCCGGGACCAGTGGTGCCTGTAGTCACCGGAATCTGGAGTGCACCGGCCACCAGGGCAGCCAGTCTGGCACGGAGCCACAGCACAGACAGTCCCCCACCTGTGAAGCATCAGAAGTTGGCCAGTGCCCGGCGGGAGAGGGGGAAGACTCCAGCCACCAAAGCCACTCCCAGGGGTCCCGGTGGGAGTGTGGAGTCCGCTGTGACACCTTCCAAGGTGGGGAAGGGCCTCAAGAAATCCGGCAAGTCTGGGAAGATCAGTACGGCGGAGAAGACCGCTATCATCCCCGCTGCCCAGGAGGCCACCTCCAGCACAAGCCCAGCTGCCCAGGACAGGCCTGCCAGCACAAGCCCAGCTGCCCAGGACAGGCCCGCCAGCACAAGTCCAGCACAAGCCCAGCTGCCCAGGACAGGCCCACCAGCACAAGTCCAGCTGCCCAGGACAGGACCGCCAGCACAATCCCAACTGCCCAGGACAGGACCGCCAGCACAAGCCCACCTGCCCAGGAGGGGCCCGCCAGCACAACCCCAGCTGCCCAGGAGGCCACCGCCAGCACAAGCCCCGCTGGGCCATGAAGGACCGCCAGCAAAAGCCCCTCTGGGCCATGAAGGACCGCAAGCAAAAGCCCCTCTGGGCCATCAAGGACCGCCAGCAAAAGCCCCGCTGGGCCATCAAGGACTGCCAGCAAAATCCCAGCTGCCGAGGACAGGACCGCCAGCACAAGCCCAGCTGCCCAGGACAGGACCGCCAGCACAAGCCCAGCTGCCGAGGACAGGACCGCCAGCACAAGCCCAACTGCCCAGGAGGGGCCCGCCAGCACAAGCTCAGCTGCCCAGGAGGCCACCGCCAGCACAAGCCCCGCTGTGCCATGAAGGACCGCCAACAAAAGCCCCGCTGGGCCATGAAGGACCGCCAGCAGCTGAGTCCCTGCAATGGAGACCGCCGCCTCAAGCACTGCTGAACAGGGCACCGCCATCTCAAGCACCACTGCACAGGTCACCGCCATCTCACGCACCGCTGAACAGGGCACCGCCATCTCAAGCACCGCTGAACAGGGCACCGCCATCACAAGCAACGCTGCACAGGGCACCGCCATCTCAAGCACCGCTGAACAGGGCACCACTATCTCAAGCACCGCTGCACAGGGCACCGCCATCTCAAGCACCGCTGAACAGGGCACCGCCATCTCAAACACCGCTGAACAGGGCACCGCTGTCTCAAGCACCGCTGGCCCATGAGCGGCAAGGGCACTGACGCAACTGAGTCCGTCACGGGGTGAATGATGCACTCTGGGCACAAAGCCCCTTCCAGAACCAGTGGAGACTGTCATCCACTACCTCTGTCCTTAGCAGGATGAAGCACTCTGGCCACCATGCCCCCTCCAGAACCAGTGGAGACTGTCATCCACTACCTCTGTCCTTAGCAGGATGAAGCACTCTGGGCACCCTGCCGCCTCCAGAACCAGTGGAGAGATCCATCCACTACCTCTGTCCTTAGCAGGATGAAGCACTCTGGGCACCATGCCCCATCCAGAACCAGTGGAGACTGTTATCCACTTGAGAGACTGTGGCTTTGCACTCCCCAGGATATGGCAGTGGGCAAACCACCCACTGTAGACTTGAGAGATGTGGCTTTGCACTCCCCAGGACATGGCAGTGGGCAAACCACCCACTGTAGAGACTTGAGAGACTGTGGCTTTGCACTCCCCAGGATTGAACAGTGGGCAAACCACCCACTGTAGAGACTTGTGAGACTGTGGCTTTGCACTCCCCAGGATATGGCAGTGGGCAAACCACCCACTGTAGAGACTTGTGAGACTGTGGCTTTGCACTCCCTAGGATGGAACAGTGGGCATGTGGCCCCCTCGTGGATTTGGCGTTGTGCACTCAAGCGGCTGAGTTGCCCCCCACTTTCCCTCCCCCTGAGGTGCCTGTTTAGTTGATCTCTGATGCCCCTGCAGTGTTCTCTCTGTCATGGTCGGGGATCTTGTGTGGGCCTCGCCCATACCATGTGGTCCCAGTGTTCCACAGACTTTCTTAGAGCACTACCTGGACTACTATGCTTGGTATATATTTTGTACATGGTGTATATATATATTTCTGCCTACTTGCTTTTAATATATTACAATGGTTACACTCATTTTCTATTGTCTTTGCATTCTTCCGGGGGTTTTTGGGGGTGTAACTGTGATGTATTGATTTGCATTAGTGTGTGTGTTGTAGTGGGTGAGGGAGGGGGTGTTGCGTGTGTATGTTTCTTTTTTTTTTCCCTCCCCCCTCCCCTGTGTCGTAGGTGCAGTACTCACCGTGGTCTTCGCCACCAGCGTTCGTGCTCCCGGTAGAGGAGCAGGAAGACTATTGCAGGGAGAATTTGGAGTTCCAGATCAATGGCGTCCTCGTTCCTCGTGGGGTGTGTAGAGGTGAGCGTTTTTCCTTCGGGATTCCTGTTTCCGCCGTGTTTTTATCTGCGGTGAATCCGCCCCGGAAAAGGTGGCAGGTTGGCCTGTCATAATAGTGTGGGCAGTACATTGTCTCCCGCCTGTCTGTTGGCGGTGACCGCCGCGCTGTTTGTTTGTACCGCCGTGGCGGTCGGAGTGTTAAAGTGGCTGTCTTTGTTGGCGGTTTCCGCCACGGTCGTAATTGCAATTTTTTACAGCCGGCCTGTTGGCGGTCTTACCGCCGCTTTAACACCGACCGCCAGGGTTGTAATGACCACCTTTGTATTAAAAAAAATATATATGTTTCATCCAAAATTCATAGGGCCCTATGAAGTACAATGACAAGTAAACCCAGTAACATATAAGCTAAAATTATCATCGACTTTGAAAATTCATCCGGTGTTTCACACTTCGCTTCTTAAACCTGCTTCAAGCGTAACAAAACCTGCTCTTCTATTAGTCCAAGGTCATTGGGAGTATGAGGTGCGATCTATTTTAGACTCTAAATATAGGGGGTCTTCCCTTTGATACCTGGTATCCTGGAAAGGATACGGACCGGAAAATTACTCTTGGGAACCTGCAAGAATTGTTCATGCACAACGTTTGGTACGACGATTTCACCACCTCCATACTGATAAACCGGGCCCTCGACCGTGCTTGGGAGAGGGGTGTAATGTCAGGAATAAGGCCATGCGCTGTCCAGGTCCCGCCCGAAAATCCGCTGCGCGGCTCTGCAGCGCTTTCTGCGCACCACTTGTCATCCCCTCTTGTTCCAAAGGTGGCCATCAGCATCGTCTACCCTGTGGCAAAGCTCATAGAGCTGCAGGTTCAGGACATTGGTGGACAAGATGCACTTATCAGTGCTATTCCAAGAAGGGACTACAATTCCCATGTTTTTAGAGGCAGCAGCCATCTTGGGGTGTGGCAGGCCTATGAAGCCCAGCCACACCCAAGCACTTTGCTCATTATTTCGAAGACTTTGATGCAATCAGACCTCGTGGGGGTTCCTCTGAAGAAGAGCAGAGTTCCTGCATGGCAGAGGGACATCCAATCAAAGTACCCTTGTTTCCATGGTGAATTCAAAAACGAGTAGGTTGTACTCGTAGCGGTAAGGCCCTGATGAATCCAATTTTGGAGGAAGTCGTTACTTCCAGAAGTAAAGCGACCCTTAGCACAACGAGCAAAGTGTTTTCAGTTTCCAGAGTACAGCGGCCTTGGCACGACGATTAAAGGCATTTCAGAGCACAGGTGTAAAGCGCTCTTGGCACTGCAATTCAAGCGCTTCAGCTCACAGGTGTAAAGCGCTCTTGGCACGGCAATTCAAGCGCTTCAGCTCACAGGTGTAAAGCTATCTTGGCACGGCAATTCATGCTCTTCTGCTCACAGGTGTATAGCTCTCTTGGCACGGCAATTCAAGCGCTTCAGTCCACAGGTGTACAGCGCTCTTGGCTCAACAATTCAAGCACTTCAGTCCACAGGTGTAAAGCGCTCTTGGCACGGCAATTCAAGCACTTAAGTCCATAGGTGTAAAGCGCTCTTGGCCCGGCAATTCAAGCGCTTCAGTCCACAGGTGTAAAGCGCTCTTGGCACGGCAATTCTACCGCTTCAGTCCACAGGTGTAAAGCGCTCTTGGCACGGCAATTCAAACGCTTCACTCCACAGATGTAAAGCGTTCTTGGCACGGCAATTCAAGTGCTTCAGTCCACATGTGTAAAGCACTCTTGGCACGGCAATTCAAGCGCTTCAGTCCACTGGTGGAAAGCGCTCTTGGCACGGCAATCAAAGCGCTTCAATCCACAGGAGTAAAAGGCTCTTGGCACAACAATCAAAGTGATTCAGGCCACATGAGTAAAGCGCCCCCTTAGCATAACGAGCGTAGCGCTTCAGGCAAGACAAGTAAAAAGCGCTTCCTGGTATTATAATTAAAGCGCTTCAAGTTCGATGAGTAAAAACTTTTCGGCCTTTATAGTTGTGACTGTGAAAGTATTTTTGGAGATAAGCAAATCATAGTTTTCATTGTTTTTTGGAAAGCATAATATGTGAAAAGCATATTTAATTCTTTGAGATGTTCTAGGTCATGATCAAAGGTTTATGTTATGAATGGATAGATGTTACAAGATTGATATTCTGAGTATGATCATAGCCAAAGCCCTTGCCATCTCCTATTTCTGAGGTCGTGGTTTATTCTTGTTCCATGATTCAAAGAAGGGGCTTTGCCCTCATTTCAAAAGGGGTCCCCATCTGATATCTCGGAGACACATTTAGTCAAGAGTGTATTGATGAGTTATATTCCTATGAATGCGTAAATGCATATTTGTTCTAACCGTTTTCTTTTCAGATCTCTCTCCCTGCTGTTCCCTACCCTAATTCCTTTCCCCGACTGGCTTCATCATAACTCTGTGCTATAATAGCTTTCTGAGTTGATGATGCCGGAAGGTGGGTCTTTTGTTCAGCAACGTGCAGATCCCAAGGAAAGGACACTGTGACAACCTACAAATATGTTTTACATACATTGTTGTAAAAATATATAGATTTCAGGGAATGCTAAGGCAAGAGTATTAAATAATTACAAATGGTCATTTAATTTTACGGGTATATCATAAGACTCCACCTGAGCAATGCAGGTGGTGAGCATTGTTGTCAATCTGTGGGACTAGGTGGTGGTTGAGTCAGTGGCATAACAAAACTTGAAGCAGACCCCCTGCAAAATACATGGAGGGACCCCTCCCCCGGCTGACTACCTTCCACTTTGCCCCACAATCACAAATGAAGGGGCATAGTTATGAGCCCCTAACACCACCTTGGGCCACTTTAGCGTCATTATTTTTACACTAATGTGGCCCAACGAGGCCAAAGTCCCTGTGCCATATTTACAGAATGACGCGATGTGTGCATTGCACCACTTTGTAACCATTTTCGCTACATTATGCCTGCGCCAGGCATAATGTATGTGAAGGGGGCATTCCCCGTTTGGGTGGGGGGGAAAAAATGGTGCAAGGAAATCTGTAAGATTTCCTTGCGACATTTGTTTTGGCATGTTTAACACCTCCTCAGAGCAGGTGTTAAAAGGCGGCTTCCATTATTTAGAATGAGCCCCTATGTACTCTGCAGGAGTAGCGCCAACATTTTGGCGCTACTCTTGCAGGTACATCAATAGTGTCACATAGAATGAGGCTATTGCCCCCTACCCTGCGCCATGGTGCACTGTATTTTAAATATGGTGCATACATGGTGGCGGTAGGGGGGCACTAAGGGGCGTACCACTGAGTGCAGTGCCACTTTCCATAAATCTGTCCCCAGTGTATCAAACTAACTCTGTCTGGTACCAGACCCTGTCAGTGTACTGTGCTGAAAGGACCTCCTGGAGCTCTGGGCCGCGCTGGGAGGCTGCTGGGCTAATGTTATGGTTGAGGAGGTGGTAGTTAAGGTGGCAGTGGAGCAGGTGCAAATGTAAAGGGCAGAGATGGTTGGTTTACAGGTGTTGCAATGAGATTGACAACTGGGTTTCTGGGTACTGTGTCCCTCATAGGTTGAGGTGCTTTTGAAGAGTCTTCAGTATGCATCGGTCATGAAGATTGACTTTTGTGATTGTTTGTTATTGCCTCTATAACTGAGTCCCCAGCTTTTCTTCAACGTTTGACATGTGCAGGCCATGTATGATCCTTGCTTACCTTTTCTGGCATTATTTCAAGCCAAATTTTGAGGCTTATGAATGGGATTGTTTCTTTTTCTGAATCTGCATATTGATGAGGTTAAGTCATTGCCATAATGACTGTACTGAGGAATATTTCTCTCCTCTGGGTCTTGTCCATTTTGCAGCCAAGGAGACATACATTTTCCTTTGTCCAGTAAAATCTCTACATCCCTCCAAGAACTACTATGGCTTTGTTGTTTTACAAACACAGCATCGAGATGAATAATTGCTTCATGAACATTTGTTGAATACATAGGAAGGATGCGCAGCTCTTCTCTGCTAGGGCACCTACAGTCTCTGCTAAAGACAGAGGATAGCTCCTTCTCTCACCTAGGGATTTGTTTTAGTGTCATGTCTCAAAGGATTGGTGTGCTGCTAGGAGACATGATATTCCTTTTTGAGGGGAGCAGATTTTTCAGGGGGATTATGTGAATTAAGTGAACCATAGGGGAGGGGCATTTGACACAACCTCGCTTAGTGTGAGTACAGCAGTGGAAGGATATATGTAATCAGTAGTCAAAGTGCATTAACCCCTTCTGTGCCGCGGACGTAGTGGTTACGTCCCGCGGCACAGTGCTGCTGTGCCGAGGACGTAACCACTACGTCCTCGGCACACAGCCCAGAGGGAGCGCTCTCGCTCCCTCTGTGTGCTTCCCTCCCACCCCCCAAAGTCGGGGATGGAAGGGGAAGCCGTTCCCCTTCCACCCCCGACCCCCCCACCCCCCCATAATGACGTCAGCGCGCGATCGCGCGCTGACTTCATTATGGGATCCTCGCCGCACAGGAAGCCATTTGCTTCCTGTGCGGCGACGAGAGAAGAGGTAAGAATCTCTTCCCGGTGGGTGGGGGGTTGGGGCTAAAGAGGCACCGGGGAAAAGGAAAGGCTTTTCCTTTTCCCCGGTGTCTCTTTGAGCATTCCTGCTGCCCGATCGCATTGCGATCGGGCAGCAGGAATGCCCACTAGACACCAGGGATTTTTTTTTTTTTGTTTACTTACCTGTTTCTGGCACGCGGGGAGCGGCCCCTTGGGCAAGGGTCGCTCCCCTTTGGGGGGCAATTAGTTACGGCCATTTCTGCCCCCCTTGGGGGCAGATCTGGCTACTCTTTAGCCAGATCTGCCCCCAAGGGGGGCAGAAAACACTAGATCACCAGGGATGTATATAGTTATGTGCATTTATGTGTGGGGGGGTGCCCCCTTGGGCAAGGGGCGCCCCCCCCAAGGGGGCAGAGAACTGTTGGCCTTTTCTGCCCCCCTTGGGGGCAGATCGGCCTATTTTTTTAGGTCCATCTGCCCCCAAGGGGGGCAGAAGCCACTTAGGCACCAGGGATTGTGTGTGTAGTGGATGGGGGGGCGCCCCCTTGTGCAAGGGTCGCTCCCCTTTGGGGGGCATGTCTTTTCGGGCCATTTCTGCCCCCCTTGAGGGCAGATTGGCTACTTTTTAGCCAGATCTGCCCCCAAGAAAACACTAGATCACCAGGGTTTTTTATTTTTATGTGTATTTATGTGGGGGGGGTGCCCCCTTGGGCAAGGGGCGCCCCCCCAAGGGGGCAGAGAACTGTTGGCCTTTTCTGCCCCCCTTGGGGGCAGCTCGGCCTATTTTTTTTAGGTCCATCTGCCCCCAAGGGGGGCAGAAGCCACTTAGGCACCAGGGATTGTGTGTGTAGTGGATGGGGGGGCGCCCCCTTGGGCAAGGGTCGCTCCCCTTTGGGGGGCATGTCTTTTCGGGCCATTTCTGCCCCCCTTGAGGGCAGATTGGCTACTTTTTAGCCAGATCTGCCCCCAAGGGGGGCAGAAAACACTAGATCACCAGGGTTTTTTATTTTTATGTGTATTTATGTGGGGGGGGGTGCCCCCTAGGGCAAGGGGCGCCCCCCCCAAGGGGGCAGAGAACTGTTGGCCTTTTCTGCCCCCCTTGGGGGCAAATCGGCCTATTTTTTTTAGGTCCATCTGCCCCCAAGGGGGGCAGAAGCCACTTAGGCACCAGGGATTGTGTGTGTAGTGGATGGGGGGGCGCCCCCTTGGGCAAGGGTCGCTCCCCTTTGGGGGGGCATGTCTTTTAGGGCCATTTCTGCCCCCCTTGAGGGCAGATCAGCCTATTATTTTTAGGCTGGTCTGCCCCCAAGGGGGGCAGAAACTACTAGAACGCCAGGTATTTTTTTTATTTGTTTATTTTTGTGGGGGGGCGTCCCCTTGGTCACGGGGCGCCCCCCCAAGGGGGGCATTGACCTGTTGCCCATTTATACACCCCCTGGGGGCAGATGGGCCTATTTTCTTAGGCCCACCTGCCCCCAAGGGGGGCAGAAGCCACTTAGACACCACGGATAGTGTGTGTGTGTGTGTGTGTGTGTGTGTGTTAGTGGATGGGTGGGGCCTTGGGCAAGGGTCGCCCCCCACTTTGGGGGCACATGTACCCAGGCCATTTCTACACCCCTTGGAGACAGATCAGCCTATTATTTTTAGGCTGGTCTGCCCCCAAGGGGGGCAGAAACTACTAGAACGCCAGGGATTTTTTTTTATTTGTTTATTTTTGTGGGGGGGCGTCCCCTTGGTCACGGGGCGCCCCCCCAAGGGGGGTATTGACCTGTTGCCCATTTCTACACCCCCTGGGGGCAGATGGACCTATTTTCTTAGGCCCACCTGCCCCCAAGGGGGGCAGAAGCCACTTAGACACCAGGGATAGTGTGTGTGTGTGTGTGTGTGTGTGTGTGTGTGTTAGTGGATGGGTGGGGCCTTGGGCAAGGGTCGCCCCCCACTTTGGGGGCACATGTACCCAGGCCATTTCTGCACCCCTTGGAGACAGATCAGCCTATTATTTTTAGGCTGGTCTGCCCCCAAGGGGGGCAGAAACTACTAGAACGCCAGGGATTTTTTTTTATTTGTTTATTTTTGTGGGGGGGCGTCCCCTTGGTCACGGGGCGCCCCCCCAAGGGGGGCATTGACCTGTTGCCCATTTCTACACCCCCTGGGGGCAGATGGGCCTATTTTCTTAGGCCCACCTGCCCCCAAGGGGGGCAGAAGCCACTTAGACACCAGGGATAGTGTGTGTGTGTGTGTGTTAGTGGATGGGTGGGGCCTTGGGCAAGGGTCGCCCCCACTTTGGGGGCACATGTACCCAGGCCATTTCTGCACCCCTTGGAGACAGATCAGCCTATTATTTTTAGGCTGGTCTGCCCCCAAGGGGGGCAGAAACTACTAGAACGCCAGGGATTTTTTTTTATTTGTTTATTTTTGTGGGGGGGTGTCCCCTTGGTCACGGGGCGCCCCCCCATGGGGGGCATTGACCTGTTGCCCATTTCTACACCCCCTGTGGGCAGATGGGCCTATTTTCTTAGGCCCACCTGCCCCCAAGGGGGGCAGAAGCCACTTAGACACCAGGGATAGTGTGTGTGTGTGTGTGTGTGTGTGTGTGTTAGTGGATGGGTGGGGCCTTGGGCAAGGGTCGCCCCCCACTTTGGGGGCACATGTACCCAGGCCATTTCTGCACCCCTTGGAGACAGATCAGCCTATTATTTTTAGGCTGGTCTGCCCCCAAGGGGGGCAGAAACTACTAGAACGCCAGGGATTTTTTTTTATTTGTTTATTTTTGTAGGGGGGGCGTCCCCTTGGTCACGGGGCGCCCCCCCAAGGGGGGCATTGACCTGTTGCCCATTTCTACACCCCCTGGGGGCAGATGGGCCTATTTTCTTAGGCCCACCTGCCCCCAAGGGGGGCAGAAGCCACTTAGACACCAGGGATAGTGTGTGTGTGTGTGTGTGTGTGTGTGTGTGTGTGTGTGTGTGTGTGTGTGTTAGTGGATGGGTGGGGCCTTGGGCAAGGGTCACCCCCCACTTTGGGGGCACATGTACCCAGGCCATTTCTGCACCCCTTGGAGACAGATCAGCCTATTATTTTTAGGCTGGTCTGCCCCCAAGGGGGGCAGAAACTACTAGAACGCCAGGGATTTATTTTTATTTGTTTATTTTTGTGGGGGGGGCGTCCCCTTGGTCACGGGGCGCCCCCCCAAGGGGGGCATTGACCTGTTGCCCATTTCTACACCCCCTGGGGGCAGATGGGCCTATTTTCTTAGGCCCACCTGCCCCCAAGGGGGGCAGAAGCCACTTAGACACCAGGGATAGTGTGTGTGTGTGTGTTAGTGGATGGTTGGGGCCTTGGGCAAGGGTCGCCCCCCACTTTGGGGGCACATGTACCCAGGCCATTTCTGCACCCCTTGGAGACAGATCAGCCTATTATTTTTAGGCTGGTCTGCCCCCAAGGGGGGCAGAAACTACTATAACGCCAGGGATTTTTTTTTATTTGTTTATTTTTGTGGGGGGGCGTCCCCTTGGTCACGGGGCACCCCCCCAAGGCGGGCATTGACCTGTTATATTTTTTTTTTAGGGCTGTCCCCTTTGGCAAGGGTCGCTCTCCATGGGGACACACTACTAAAGGTATTTTCTGGCTTCCTTGGAGTAGACAGGTCTATTTTATTAGTAGGCCCATCTGCCCCTATGGCAGAATCCACTTAGGCACCAATTTCTAAATGTTTGATGGTGGGGTGTTTGTCAACTGAAGAAGTCTTTGCATTTGTGATAAAAAATGTTTTCCTCCTTTTTGTTCTAGTTCAAAGCTTTTGCTTTATTTGCTGTGGCTCCTTGCGGTTTTGGCGGTGGTTGACCTGCAGTTTGCACAGTTGCATGTTTTAGGTAAGTAAAAACAATTTACTCCAAAGGAGTATTGTTGCCATGCATGAATGACATGTTTGTAGGGGGTGTACTAAATGCAGGATTGTGTGTGAAATTGTCCTTAGGTTTGTGCACAATGATATTTGTTTTGTCTTATTTCTAATTTGCCTTTCTTTCTTTATTTTTAGTGGGATATCATTGGTGATTGCTGTGTAGTTGCTGGTGAATCAAGCTTTTTCAGGCAAGTGAGCGGTATAGTTTTTGAGTTTATAACTCTTACTAACAAAGCTACACTTTGTCACTTGTCTTACACAGTGCTGGTTGTTGGTGGTGAATTTGTCCAGTTAATTTTAGCAGGAGATATCATGGCTAGCCGCAGGATGACCGCTCAGCAGGTGGTTGGTATGTTTCTTGAGTCACAGTCTGATCATGACTATGAGACAGACTCTGCATCTGAGGCAGAGGAGGAAGTCAGAGATTCTGGCAGTGATGTTTCTCTTGGAGGGGAATCTTCTGATGATGAAGCCACACTCAGTGCAGATGAAGGGCCTGTTTTAGAGGAGGACATTGATGTGCCAATAGTGCAGCAACCTGGGGCTGAAAGGTTTCCCGTTATAAGACCTGATGTCTGGGTTGCCCCAAACATGGAGCAGCCAGAGTTGCCTGCCTTTACTGGTCTCCCGGGGTGTAACGCCAATACAGAGAACTTTATGCCTATCAATTTCTTTGAGTTATTCATGGATGATGTGTTTTTGGAAGAGATTGTTGAGCAGACTAATTTGTATGCGGAGCAGCATTTGAGGGACAACGCTGCTAGACTTAGGCTACACTCTAGAGCTGCCCAGTGGATTCCCACAAATTTGGAGGAGTTAAAAAAGTTTTTGGGTTTGACTTTTTTGATGGGGTTGATAAGGAAGCCGTCACTGGCTTCTTATTGGTCTACTAGTCCCTTGATGGCAACAGCTATATTTCCAGCGACCATGAGTCGTAATCGGTATTTGCTTCTTCTTAGGATGCTGCATTTTGTTGACAATGCATTAGCCTTGCCACGAGATCACCCAGATTCTGACCGTCTTTTTAAGATTAGGCCTGTCCTTGATCATTTTGTAGATCGGTTTTCGGAGGTCTATGTTCCAAGCAAAGAGTTAAGTGTGGACGAGTCTTTGGTCCTCTTCAAGGGTCGTTTGGTTTTTAGGCAGTACATTCCTAGCAAAAGGGCACGATATGGAATTAAATTGTATATGCTGTCTGAAAGTAGGACAGGATATGTGTATAGTTTCCGTGTGTACACTGGTAGGGATTCCAATATTGACCCCCCTGGTTGTCCTCCCACTTTTGGAGTTACTGAGAAAATTGTGTGGGATCTTGGTAGACGACTGTTCAACAAAGGTCACCATTTGTATGTAGATAACTTCTACACTGGTGTGCAATTGTTCAAGGAATTGTTTAGAGTGGACACAGTTGCTTGTGGCACAATCCGTTCTAACCGGAAAGGCTATCCAAGGGAGCTTGTCTGTAAAAAACTTGAGAGAGGACAGTGCTGTGCCTTGCGGAACGAGGAGCTGCTAGCTTTGAAATTTTCAGATAAGAGGGATGTCTACATGCTAAGTACCATCCATGATGAGAGTACTTCCCCTGTGACTGTTTGGGGCCAGGTTGCTGAAGTGCGCAAACCTGTGTGCATTTTAGATTATAATAAGCACATGGGAGGTGTAGATAGAGTTGACCAGAGGTTGGAACCTTATACTGCTATTCGTAAGTCTTACGTTTGGTATAAGAAGTTAGCACTTCACCTCTTCCACTTAGCAACCTTCAATGCTTTTATTGTGTTTAGGGATAGGTCTCCAGAGTCAAAGATGACATTTGTGAAATTTCAGGAGTCAGTGATAGAGAGCCTTATTGTGGTGGAACAGGCCAGAGTTCCTAGAGAAGCAGTGGTGGAGGATGTGGCTAGATTGAAAGATCGCCACTTTGCTGAGCACATTCCTCCCACACCCAAAAAAGACTTTCCAGCTAAGAAATGTGTGTTTTCGAAGAGGTATCCGGAGGGAGTCTCGAATGTACTGCCCGGATTGTCCTTCAAAGCCTGGGCTGTGTGTCGGTGCTTGTTTTAAGAATTACCACACCCAGAAGAATTTCTGGGAACAACCATGAGTGTAAACTCATGTCTGTTTTGTATTTTCATGTGTTTAGTTTCATGGTTAGCATTTCTGTCATGTTCTTAGTTAGAGCTTTGGTGTTTGTAGTTTTGTAATTCTTTCTACTTAGTTAGGGGTTCCTCTGTTAAAAAAATAATAATAATAATGATGCCATTGTGGGTGGAGTGGGGCTTGGCTGAGAGTGTATGTACGGCCTGATCTGCCGGGCGCACTACCCGGGAGGTGGGCGGCTCCGGACCCACCGGGACACACACCAAGGGATCCGGTGCCCTGCCGGAGCATCGGCGCGAGCGGTGCGCCACGAGGACACGCTTCTGTGGGGAGCCCTTCTGTGGGAGAGGAGCGAAGGCGCCGGTGCTGGGCAGGGAGGCGCTGCAGGAGAGAGCCGCTGCCCGGAGAGGGACCTGCCGCTGTTACATCCCTCAGGATCGCACCGCTGTACGGGGAACCAGAGGGAAGCAGAGAGGAGACCGCCGGCGCAGCAGCAGCTGTGGGAGGTCTGAGGGTAGGGGATTGGGACAGGATCCCCGGCTGCTCGAGGGGCCCCTGGAGTCCAGTGTGAGGGGCCAGAGACCCCTAAGTAAGGAGGAGGGGTCCCACCGCCGCAGAAGTTACTGCACCCAGCGGTGGTGCAGCGCTAGGGTGCTGGACCTAGCGCCGGAGCGCGGAACGCAGGCGCTAGATCCAGTATTGTGGGAAGAGAAGAGACAAGACTCGGTGCTGCTGCAGAAGACCCGACGATGCTGTGGGGACCTGGCCGCCAATACCTGGTGCTGCTGTAGTAAAGAGGGGGCGCGCTGGGGCAGTGCTGCTGTAGGGGGAGGAGGTGCAGAACTTTGGTGCCAGTGAAGAAAGAGAGGCGCTTTACTCGGGGGTCCCCAAAGAAAATTGAGAGAGGATTGGGTGGAACAGAAACGGAGCTTGTAAACTCCGAAGCTACGAACGCAGCGACCCAAAATGGCGGCCGCAACCCAGAGAGAAGCCGGAGCACCGCTTACCCAATAGACGCAACTCGGACCCCGCTGAGGGTAAGAAGCGATGACATTGAATACCCTCGGTAGCAGAAAAGTAAGTGTAGTTAACCTCCCACCTTCGGAATCGGAGATGTGTGGAATGGGGGGAGCATACAGCAACACGCATGGAGGAGCGCCGTTCTGAGCAGAGTGAGAGGCAGAAATGACTTGTAAAATAGACCCCCCTGCTAACGATCTGGGGGAGCGGTGGGTTTCAGAGACATCTCTTTTCTTCCCTGTAATGATCCAGTTGGGACTAAACTGATTTTGGATCGTACATTTGGAACGCTGCACTCAGTAGTCAGAGCTTACTGTTATATGCAATCCAGGGCAGAGCCTGGGGGCCCTGAGTGCTGATGCTACCTGCTTCATTCATCCAAGACTGCTGAGTGGTTGAGTGGGAGAAAATCATCAGAAATCCATACAGGGTAACTAGCGGCTGTGAACTTGCCCCTTAAATCGCTCCCTTGACCCTTCAGAGCATTGCTTTAAATACATGCTGTACAGAATAGTGACATCTGTACTTTTGGGGTCACTGAACTCACCTAAATAACTATCTAGTCCCTATTAATTCCACAAGAGACTGTAGGTGAAACTTTCCTGGAGTGTCTCTTGCATAGCTAAAAACTAGTAGATGCCCTCCACAACCAACATTTAAATAACTGAAAGGAAAACTCATGCACTGCCACGATGGGAAAACCAAAGAAACATGAGACTCAGGAGCAAGAAGAATCGAGTATGGCCAAACCCCGGATCATACCCCTAATTTAAGGCTGCTTGATAATCCGCAGAATCAAGAATCTACTTGGCCAGTTGACCAGGGGGTCCTGGTGGTTTGCAGGGCGCCAGGCCCCATTGTGTATTTGTGGTGCTAGGAACTGTATTTCTTGTAGTTTGTTTTTCAAACCCTGTTCTGGCTACCTCTAAACTGTGTTTTATGATGTTGAGGGTGTTTCGCATACTTTGGGTTATACTAGTGAAATTATGTTCCACCCTGTGCTTTTTGCCCATAATGTTGGTGATACCTAGAAAGTAAGTGTCTAATATTAGACTGTTGAGATTTTGGGCGTACAATGCATTTGATACCTACTGTAATGCTGTGCTTTATGTGGTTTTTATCGCAGGATGATAAGTACAGTGATTTTCCTCTTTCACCACTCCATCTCCTATCCGATCTTGTTGAATCAGCCCTGTTCTGAAGCAACAACCTATCCCTAATCGCCTCACTTTCCTGTCTCCATAATAACTCAGGTGCCTGCACCCAACGTCTGGATTATATGCCCCCCCTTGCCCTCATACTTCTCCTCTCCACCACCGTCCTAGTAACACCCTTCCCTTATCCCCACCACCCTCCTCCTCCACAATTTCCCATCATGGCCACCGCTCGAATTAAGTCTGGAATTAATTGCTACAAAATCATCTACCCTTCTAACCTGACTAAAGCTGCAACAAAACGTTTCAAGCATAACACCATTGAAAGTTTCCCCGATTCCCTTTTTGTCGATCAATTTTACAATGGTCGGTATGGGGGGCTCAAAAACGATCTAATTTTTTTCACCCACGACATACCATCTTGGTCTACCAGCTTTTACAATTCCTTTAACGTCACCTCCTCCTCCTCTATCCCTCATGGGAAACAGTTAAAAATTTCCCCATCTGTGGGTTTTAACGGTTCCCTCACTATCTCACTCTATAACAACGGTACTGTTCTGATCCAAGCCAAAGACTCCTATCTCTCTCTCTTTGACCGCCTCTTCCCTTCCCTACTCCCCTCCCCTGCGACCGGGCTATCCCTTGACTCTCCATCTAGCTCCACCAATTACTCCCTTTCTCCTCCCTTGACCCCCCCACTCTCCAATAGGCTGCACCCTGGGGAGGCACAGGTCGACCCTCTTCTCTCCCCTCGGACCTCCCCTCCCATTCTTCCCCCCTCACAGCATGCCCCTCCCCTCTTCACTTCAGCCTCACCTCTAGCAAACACGCTCCTCTTCCGTTCTGCACCATTCCGGCACTCTATTCTCATCTCCTCCCCCCTATCCCTTACGGCCACCCCCCTCCTTAGACCACCTCTCCTCCAGCCCTCTCCCTCTGTCTATGTTCCCTACGTTCCCCTTGTTCCCTCCTCCTCTCTGCTTTTCCGCCCACTCCTCCCCTCACTATGTACCCCGATTTCCCCACAAATACTTTCCATCTCTCTCCCTCCCCACTCTCCTCCAGCAATGCTGTGCTACCCCCTTTCCTCCTCTGGTAACCCCTGCCCTCCCTCAGACCGAGCAGAATCGCTTCCTTTCTTCAACTTCCCTTTCTCCCAATCCCCCCCACTCTGCCTGATACCCGCTCCCTCACAGCCACCTCACTTAGCTACCAGGACCTATCCAACCCACTCCCCTCCCTTCCTTCCATACCTCCCTAATCCCTATGACTCCTCACACTCTTCCCCTCTCCTACCGCCCCACCGCCCCACACCTCTGCTATCGCCCCCTAATTCTGCCCCTTACTCCTATCCTTCTTGCAACGCCAACAACGTCAACTCTCCTCTCACCCCTGGCGCACCAACTCATGCTCTCATCCAAAACCGTTCCCCACCTCTGAACCCTATACCCCTACTCCCCTCCCATTCCCCCACCTCTCCCTGCCGTACACTGCCTAGTGCACCCCCTCCTGTTTCCATCGAGTCACCCAACATGCTGTGCTCTTCATTAATCTCTCTGGAAAATAAGCTAGGCTCTCTAATCACCGCCATCTCCCAACTTGAAGCTACCATTCTAGTTTTAAGCTCCAAGATCTTGACTTTTCCACACACCTCAATTCCTTTGGCAAACACTCACCCTTCCACGAGATGTACCTCACCCTCACACCCCATTATAGCTAAGCATAGCCTGTCGTCTGCAAATCCACACAAGCACTCGATCGCCACCCTTCCTTCACTTCCACTTCCCAGTAACCCTGTTATCTACACTATTCCGACCATCTCCTCTATCAGAACCACTCACCTACCTAAACCCTCCCGAGCGACCTCATATAAGTACAATATCCCTATCACCCCTCATAGCCCAAGTGCCCCTGTCACCAAAAACATTTGCGTCAGAGCTGCGCTGTTTACTCCACAACTGCAGATCTGCAATAAAACACAAACTTGAAATCTCCGATACCATCAACTTGCACAATATTGACATGCTCTTCCTCACAGAGACCTGGTTCAACGATACCTCTCACTCTATGTTTGATCTCCTTGTACCCACAGGCTATTCTATACTTAGAAATGACAGAATTGACAAAATTGGGGGAGGTGTTGCAGTCATCTTTAGAAACTCCCTTCAACTTAAGGCTCTTCCTAACAGCTCCTTTCACACCTTTGAATGCCTATCTCTTGAGCTTCAATTGCACCACCACTCACCCCTCAGATTCCATGTTATTTACCACCCGCCTGGTAGCAGCCCTTCGTTTTTGGAGGAACTCAGGGACTGCATCAGCGACCAATTCACACAAAGTGACAATCAGATCTTCGTGGGTGACTTCAATGTCCACTGGGGCTCGCCTCAAGACACCTATGCGAACTTGCTGGCCACCTTCCTCTCTGCAAACGATCTTATCCAACACTGCACAGAAACAACACACTCTAAAGGCTCAATCCTGGACCTTGTTATCTCTAAAACAGGCTTGCTGACTATCGCTACCCCTATTCATGTAGACTGGTCGGACCACCTCCTCATCCCATTCTCTCTTCACCTATCACACTCTATAACTCTTGGCCAGCCTAAGAGGGCTACTTCCTGGTTCCGTGACACTAAAAATATTGACCTCAGTAACCTCTGTGATTCTGCTTTGCTATCACTTCCAAGGCTAGACCCGGACCTTGATGTTAACGATCTCACCGCGCAATGCCTCACAGTCCTTGCAGTCGAAATCGATAATGTCGCTCCTCTCCAAAGCAAAAAGAAAAGGCCCACTCCCTCAGCACCTTGGTTCAACAAATCCCTCTATGAAGAAAGGAAGCTCCTAAGAGCCCTTGAGAAACAATGGAGACAAGTGCCCTCCACTGAAAATTTGGCCACGCTTCGTTCAGCAAGATCCAAGTACCACAAACTCATCTTCCTTGGAAAAGCGTCGCACTACAAATCCCTCCTTGACTCAGCCAAAAATAGACCAAAAAAACAATTCGACCTCATCAAGAACCCAAACAGCTCACCCCCAACCTCCAAATTGGAAGATTCCACAAAGAAAGCAGAGGAATTTGCTGTATTCTTTGACGATAAGGTAAAATCACTTGTAGATCAGGTCATTCATCCTACCCCTACAGAGGAGCGCAAATCCCTAACCATTTGGCAAAACTTTTACCCCATCTCTGACGATGCTCTCCTTAAATGCATCCTCGATACAAAGCCCTCTAACCATTCTCTTGACCCCATCCCTAGTGCCATTGCCATTGACTTCTTTACTAATTCTCTTTCCTATTGGACCACTCTGGTCAACCTCTCCCTCAGTCAAGGCTCCCTTCCTGTTTCCTTCAAAACTGGGCAGGTCACCCCTCTGCTTAAAAAACCCACCACTGATGCGAACGACCTTAACAACTACCGTCCCATCACTAACCTACCCTTCCTTGCAAAAATCACAGAAAAATGTGTAGCGAAACAACTCTCTCGACATATCAAGGAAAATGATCTTCTTGACAATTTCCAGTCCGGCTTCATTCAAAACTGCAGCACTGAAACAGCCCTGCTGCTAGTGATTGATGACGCGCTGCGGATACTCGATTCAGGGGAGTCTTGTCTTCTAATTCTTCTGGACCTTTCTGCAGCCTTTGACACTGTTAATCACAACACTCTCCTTAACACTCTTCAACAGAGAATGGGCATGGAGGGCACTGTGCTCAAATGGTTTGCCTCCTTCCTCTCTGATAGATCCCAAATGGTCAAAATTGCGAACAGTCTTTCAGCTCCTTTAGTGGTCAGGCAGGGTGTTCCTGAAGGCTCCATACTTGCACCCACACTGTTCAATCTCTATTTAGAACCGCTGGGAAATCTCCTGAGTAAATCCGGGATCCACTATCATCTATATGCGGATGACACTCAGATCTACCTTAAGGTGGCCTCCACTCACGATCTCTCCTTCCTTAGCTCTACGCTCGACTCCATTCAAAACTGGATGTTAACTCATCAACTGATTCTGAATCCCTCCAAAACAGAATTCCTCCTCCTCTCCTCCTCACTTTCTCATCCCCCAGTGCAATCATGGATGGATCAGATCAATCTAATGAACAATAAACCCATCATTGTCGAGAGCGCAAAATCCCTTGGTGTCATACTCGACAAAAAACTCAATCTACTCTCCCACATCGACTCCATTGCAAAGTCTGCTCGACACCAACTGCGCCTTCTTTGGGTGATTCGTCGCTTCTTCCCGGAGCACGACCTTAAAACCCTGGTCCAATCGCTGGTTCTCTCCAGATTGGACTACTGCAACTCTCTTCTTACTGGCCTTCCCAAATCCCACCTTTCCCCCCTGAAGTCTATTCTCCATTCAGCAGCTCGTTTCATATATGGGGCCAAAAGAAGCGACCACATCACACCCATTCTATCCACCCTCCGTTGGCTTCCCATAGAGGCAAGATCTATCTACAAAACTGCATGTATCACCCACAAAGCCTTGCACGCCTCCTCCCCTCGCTACCTGGTGAATAAACTGAAACTCTCTGGGGGCTCCAGACCATCACGTAATGCAGAAAGGTTATTACTTGAACCACCCATTTTCAAGAAGGAAAGATCGATGGCCCAATCCTTTTCAGGCAACGCGGTGAGAATCTGGAACTCACTTCCGCCTCAGCTTCGGACCACCACCTCTTCCCAGGCCTTCAAAACCGACCTCAAAGCTCTCCTCCTTCAAAGACACTTCCAAAGTTAATTCAAGCCCTCTGTTTTCTGAAGGAAGTCCTTCCATTATAGGAAATTCTGTTCTCCATGCCTATAGAAGTGCCTTCCCATGGTGTTTTTGTGTTTTGAGTGTCTGCCATTTAGTGCAGTATTATACCTCTACCTGTACTTTGTACTCTTTTGTAACTTGCACACGGCACCTTTCCTTTTACAACGTATCATTTGCTACCTCTTATTTCTTGTGTGCTTTTGATATATGCACAACGGCCACCACTGCCTCATGTAACGTAACTATAGTTTTAGTGTTTTGAGTGTCTACCATTTATTGCAATTTTATTTCTTTTTTTTACCTCTACTCGTACTTTATTTGCTCTTGTATCCTGCACACGTCACTTTTTCCTTTCGTAACGTATCGTTTGCTACCTCATGTATTTTTTTTTGCTCTTGATACTTGCAAAATTTTCACTTGCCTCATGTAATGTAACATTTATTTTTGTGACAGGCACACTTGTAATTTTTCTCTTCATGTATCTTTACTTGCCTATTGTGAAGCGCTCTGACACCTTCGGGTAAAGTCCGCGCTATATAAAAACGCATTAAATATTGACTTGCTGTTGGCTACTGCAACACACTGCCAGCCAAACACCAGTCCACACACTCCCATCAGCTGGTGTGATTGTTGTATCAGGCACGTGGGCGTATGTAAGTGATGGGCCCTTGAGTAGCGCTGTCTGTCGATGTGAGTGTTGTAATGTGCTGGGCCCGTGGCTGGCGGTGTGAATGGCCTTGTGTGTGTCATGTATGAAAGTTGTGTGAATGGACTGTAAAGCGGTTGGTGCCTTGTTGCGGCTTTACAGCTCACGAGCTGTGAGTCATTGGTTCAGTTTTTTGCCTTTCAGTTACTAACAGTGCATTTCATTTTTGTGAAAGCTCTTGTTAGTAAAATTTGATCCACTGAACCATCACTCACCCTCGTGCCAAATCCAACCAGTATGTGTGGTAAAAATGACAAAACCTGCTCCGCTGTAATCAGGCGTCGCAGCACACCTGTGACACGCTAGGTGCCTCAGGTGGGACCCCGATGATGAAGCATGCCACCAACTTGGTTGGTGGGTGAGGGGTCTTTTTCACATAACCTAACTGTGTTTCTTTTCAAAATTTTAGTGTTTGGCACATCACGGACGTATGTGGGCACATCAAAACGACATATTACAAAACTACCTGTGTTTGGGGGGGAGAGGGCACCTATTTTTTTGGTCCTGTGTGCGGCCTTCATCTAGGGAAACCTACCAAACCCAGACATTTTATAAAACTAGACACCCCAAGGAGTCCAGGGAGGTGTGGCTTGCGTGGATCCCCCAACATTTTCTTACCCAGACTCCTCTGTAAACCTCAATGTGCTTAAAAAAAGCATATTTTCCTGACTTTTCTTCGTAGGATCACCACTCCAGCACAAAATTCCTACTCCCCAGTGTTCCCCTCAGCCTCCCAAGTAAAATGACACCTCACTTATGTGGGTCCCCAAAGCAGAGTCAGTCTAAAGATGTATAAAAGAATATGTCCTTATAAACTTGCTGTGCTATCCCCTCTATCTCTACAAGTTTTGGGCCTTATTCTGTTGCAGGCACCTGGCCCACCCACACAAGTGAGGTATCATTTTTATCGGGAGACTTGGGGGAACGCTGGGTGGAAGGAAATTTGTGGCTCCACTCAGATTCCAGAACTTTCTGTCACCGAAATGTGTGGAGAATGTGTTTTTTTAGACAGAATTTGAGGTTTGCAAAGGATTCTGGGTAACATAACCTGGTCCGAGCCACACAAGTCACCCCATCTTGGATTCCCCTAGGTCTCTAGTTTTCAGAAATGCACAGGTGTGGTAGGTTTCCCTAGGTGCCGGCTGAGCTAGAGGCCAAAATCTACAGGTAGGCACTGTTTTCAATGAAAAAATGTGATGTGTCCACGTTGCGCTTTGGGGCGTTTCCTGTTGCGGGCACTAGGCCTACCCACACAAGTGAGGTATCATTTTTATCGGGAGACGTGGGGGAACGCTGGGTGGAAGGAAATTTGTGGCTCCTCTCAGATTCCAGAACTTTCTGCCACAGAAATGTGAGGAACATGTGTATTTTTAGCCAAATTTTGAGGTTTGCAAAGGATTCTGGGTAACAGAACCTGGTCCGAGCCACACAAGTCACCCCATCTTTGATTCCCCTAGGTCTCTAGTTTTCAGAAATGCACAGGTTTGGTAGGTTTCCCTAGGTGGCGGCTGAGCTACAGGCCAAAATCTACAGGTAGGCACTTTGCAAAAAACACCTCTGTTTTCCTTCACCAATTTGGCTGTGTCCACGTTGCGCTTTGGGGTGTTTCCTGTCGCGGGCGCTAGGCCTACCCACACAAGTGAGGTATCATTTTTATCGGGAGACGTGGGGGAACGCTGGGTGGAAGGAAATTCGTGGCTCCTCTCAGATTCCAGAACTTTCTGCCACAGAAATGTGAGGAACATGTGTATTTTTAGCCAAATTTTGAGGTTTGCAAAGGATTCTGGGTAACAGAACCTGGTCCGAGCCACACAAGTCACCCCATCTTGGATTCCCCTAGGTCTCTAGTTTTCAGAAATGCACAGGTTTGGTAGGTTTCCCTAGGTGGCGGCTGAGCTACAGGCCAAAATCTACAGGTAGGCACTTTGCAAAAAACACCTCTGTTTTCCTTCACCAATTTGGCTGTGTCCACGTTGCGCTTTGGGGCGTTTCCTGTCGCGGGCGCTAGGCCTACCCACACAAGTGAGGTATCATTTTTATCGGGAGACGTGGGGGAACGCTGGGTGGAAGGAAATTCGTGGCTCCTCTCAGATTCCAGAACTTTCTGCCACAGAAATGTGAGGAACATGTGTATTTTAGCCAAATTTTGAGGTTTGCAAAGGATTCTGGGTAACAGAACCTGGTCCGAGCCACACAAATCACCCCATCTTGGATTCCCCTAGGTCTCTAGTTTTCAGAAATGCACAGGTTTGGTAGGTTTCCCTAGGTGGCGGCTGAGCTACAGGCCAAAATCTACAGGTAGGCACTTTGCAAAAAACACCTCTGTTTTCCTTCACCAATTTGGCTGTGTCCACGTTGCGCTTTGGGGCGTTTCCTGTCGCGGGCGCTAGGCCTACCCACACAAGTGAGGTATCATTTTTATCGGGAGACGTGGGGGAACGCTGGGTGGAAGGAAATTCGTGGCTCCTCTCAGATTCCAGAACTTTCTGCCACAGAAATGTGAGGAACATGTGTATTTTTAGCCAAATTTTGAGGTTTGCAAAGGATTCTGGGTAACAGAACCTGGTCCGAGCCACACAAGTCACCCCATCTTGGATTCCCCTAGGTCTCTAGTTTTCAGAAATGCACAGGTTTGGTAGGTTTCCCTAGGTGGCGGCTGAGCTACAGGCCAAAATCTACAGGTAGGCACTTTGCAAAAAACACCTATGTTTTCTGTGATGTGTCCACGTTGTGTTTTGGGGCATATCCTGTCGCGGGCGCTAGGCCTACCCACACAAGTGAGGTATCATTTTTATCGGGAGACTTGGGGGAACATAGAATAGCAAAACAAGTGTTATTGCCCCTTGTCTTTCTCTACATTTTTTCCTTCCAAATGTAAGACAGTGTGTAAAAAAGACGTCTATTTGAGAAATGCCCTGTAATTCACATGCTAGTATGGGCACCCCGGAATTCAGAGATGTGCAAATAACCACTGCTTCTCAACACCTTATCTTGTGCCCATTTTGGAAATACAAAGGTTTTCTTGATAGCTATTTTTTACTCTTTATATTTCAGCAAATGAATTGCTGTATACCCGGCATAGATTGAAAACCCACTGCAGGGTGCAGGTCATTTATTGGCTCTGGGTACCTAGGCCCGTATTTATACTTTTTTTAGCGCCGCATTTGCGTCGTTTTTTGACGCAAAAACGGCGCAAACTTGCAAAATACCATTGTATTTTGTAGGTTTGCGCCGTTAGCCGTCAAAAAGCGGCGCAAATGCGGCGCTAAAAAAAGTATAAATACGGGCCCTAGAGTTCTTGATGAACCTATAAGCCCTATATATCCCCGCAACCAGAAGAGTCCAGCAGACGTAACGGTATATTGCTTTCGAAAATCTGACATTGCTGGAAAAAGTTACAGAGTAAAACGTAGAGAAAAATTGATGTTTTTTTCACCTCAATTTCAATATTTTTCTTTTTCAGTTGTTATTTTCTGTAGGAAACCCTTGTAGGATCTACACAAATGACCCCTTTCTGAATTCAGATTTTTGTCTACTTTTCAAAAATGTTGCGGTTTCTGGGATCCAGCGTTGGTTTCATGCCCATTTCTGTCACTGACTGGAAGGAGGCTGAAAGCACAAAAAATCGTAAAAATGGGGTATGTCCCAGTAAAATGCCAAAATTGTGTTGAAAAATTGGGTTTTCTGATTCAAGTCTGCCTGTTCCTGAAAGCTGGGAAGCTGGTGATTTTATCACTGCAAACCCTTTGTTGATGCCCTTTTCAGGGAAAAAACCACAAGCCTTCTTCTGCAGCCCATTTTTCCAATTTCTTTGAAAAAAACGAAATTTTCACTGTTTTTTGGCTAATTTCTTGGCCTCCTTCTGGGGAACCCACAAAGTCTGGGTACCTCTAGAATCCCTAGGATGTTGGAAAAAAAGGACGCAAATTTGGCGTGGGTAGCTTACGTGAACAAAAAGTTATGAGGGCCTAAGCGCGAACTGCTCCAAATAGCCAAAAAAAGGCTCGGCACAGGAGGGGGAAAAGGCCTGGCAGCGAAGGGGTTAAAGAAGGTATGGAAACTGTGATGCAGCATGCAGGGGGGGTCAGTGAGCGAAGGGGTGGAGTCAAAGATGTGGCAAAAAATATAAGATATTCTGTAAGTTTTTGGTCTTTCATCATCAGAGAGCTAAACATATAATAACATGCGGCTTCAATGAAAAATACATTTAAAAAGTTGTTACTCATTGGGAAATGCACTAAAGTACATTATCAAGCTTCTATTAGTTAATGCATTGCAGAGGTCTTTGTGTAAAAGAGAACCACATAATTAAGTCTTGGTTGGTGAAGTGGAGAAAAGTTACTTGTGTATTTTTTAGTGCTGTGAGGTCACAGCCTGAGACAGAAAGCACTGTGAATATGTAATGCATTATTTTAAATTTGCATTACACACAGTACAAGAGAGATTGCTACAAAATGTGCAAAATGTTTAAGATAAAATGGTGCTTCCAAAATATAGATTTTTAGTACTATCCAGAGTGCATATAATGCATTTTTTTTTTACATTACTGTCCCTTTAACACCTCGAGGTGTAGTAAGCACAATATAACTGCAATTAGAAGCAAGCACTTCACAGTCCAGTTGTTAATTCTGTGAACTACCACTTAAAAAAATAAATCTTTGTCATCACAAAGTGTGGAGCGATTAGGTGAATTAAAGCCACTACCGGCTCCTAAGCATCACTTACATTTGCAGATTAACTTGCAGCGCCCATTTGCATTTCTTTCAGCCAAGTAGGCACTGTGGCAGGAAAGCTTGTTTAGCTTCTGCCCGGCTTTGGTGTCACTGCATAGGAAACTCACTGAATGACACTTTAACTGAGGCATTCAAACTTTTGGAATGAACGTCCCGGGATGGTTGTCTTTTTACAAAAAGTAGAGGAACAGTGTTTCATAAATCATAAAAGTATGGGCCCGACCACATCGACCACACCATAATGTAATTAATATCTCCTTTACGTGCCTCCAGTACCTTTTATAAACTACGGATGGCTCAGGATCACCTGATACCGTGGGCTGTTTCCAGATGTCTTTCTGAAATAAATGTCTCCAGGCATCATTAGCGTGTTTGTAGTTGCCATATGTAGGTGTGTATTAGTTATGTCTCCTGTTGCCGCCCCTCAAGGAAATTAAACAGACAATCGTGATCCAAACAGTGTGACCACTTGTGACAGTCAATAGTCTTGACAAGCCTTCATATGTCAATGGCACATTCCTTCATTGGTTCAATCAATCAATCAATCAATCATAGCATTTGTAAAGAGCACTATTCACCTGTGAGGGTCTCAAGGCGCTTGGGGGGGATGCTGCTACTGCTCGAACAGCCAGGTCTTGAGGTGTCTCCTGAAGGTTAGCAGGGCCTGTGTTTTTCACAGGTGGATGGGAAGAGTGTGTTCCATTTCTTGGCGGCCTTTTGGTGTCATCATAACTAGAAGTTGAACTGAATTGGTCATACTAATGTACTACTTACGTAAAATGCTAAGGCTTAGAAAATATATAGCACCTCATCCAAGTCTACAACGGCAGTCGATGCAGCAAAAATACTTTTCATTGGTCCCCGTTCCAGCAGCACAGTCAGATTCAAACTCTAGTACACGTTATTTCTAACTCTGCAGATTTGATTTCGAAACTATTATTGCCTGGGTGGGGTTGCAACATGTATATTTTTAGTTCACTTCCCTTGTTAAGTTTAGCAAGTCGCTGTTGTGCTCACAAACGCTACCAGGGACCTTGCATTTTTTTCATGACTGCTTCACTTGGAAAAGAGAATGGCCAAGTCCGTCCAGTGCCCTTGTTTCACTGCCTCCAGTCATCTGTCCTATCATGTCTGAGACTAGATATCTGATTTGAGAGCACTATTTGTTCCAGTTTGTACCCTGAGTTTCCTTTCAACAACTTATTGTTTTTTGTGTGTGTTAAGTCCTTGTTTATTCAGTTCGTCAATCACAGAAATAACTTTTGATCACCTTTCTGGCTAACCTTGAATTGTATGTTATAGTGTTACAAACTATACGTTTTCAGAGCTGACTTGGGAAACAGTTTTTTTTTCTCAAAGTGAAAATATGCCTGAATTTGTTCTACTGGTAAAAGAGTGACATCCACAAGGCTGCATTATGACTGCATCTCGGGGAGGTGTCGGCCCTTTCTCAACCACAATAAAGCTCACCCCTATCAAGACGTGAATTAAGTGTGCTTGAAGAGGTTCAGGGTGTAAGCATTTGCACCAACTACTTCATCAGCCTTTACAATGCGTTAGCTAAAGTAAATGCTTTTCTAAGTCTGGGGAGCACCGATTTACAGCAATTCTGTGCCTCCCTTTTTATAAAAACAAAAGCGTGTCACCTCTTCAATGAACACAAGTTAGTGAAATTGTCCCAAATAAAACAATTGTATTTTGTTCGTAAATAGAGGAGATGCACATCTGATGCTGAAGCCACATGGGGTAAATCATTTAAAACTGTTGTAACGTGTTTTTGCTCCTCATATAGGGTGAGCAGATTTTCAAAACAAAAAACCGAGACTGCCCTAGAAAGAAATAGGGATAAATGTCGGCACTACCCATGGCTGCTGAAGGACTACTGTAAAACATATTGCTATTCTGAGAGGAGTCAATGTGAGTGATCCGGAGTGCCGACATGTAGGAGGAGGCGTTGGCATAAAATGCAAATTCAGTTGTGAGAAGGGGTGCATGAAAACAGTGGCAAGACAACCTAGCGAATCTGCAAGGAGGAACTTTTGCAGGTTATTGGTAAAAAATGAAGTGTGGATGAACTTAATTAGGCCATGGAATCATTTGAGCTATCAGCATGTCCAGATTATTGTCATCACTCATATTGACTTCTCTAGGCATACCTGACCACAACTGCTCTGGGTATCTCCATGCTGGTGCTAGCCCGCCTGGTCCTTAATAAGTAAACTTCTAAAGGGGACGCGCATAGGTCAGTGAACCTTTTGATTCGCATGGAGTATCCTAGCTATGGTGTGACCATTGTTCACAATAATTAATACACAAATCAATAACCTTTAAGCAAATCATTAATCAGCAGTTAATAGCATCACACCATGACATTTCAGTCATGAATAACCACAACTCAATATACATTTTAGCAATTGTATTCCCTATTAGTTACAATACTCATTCATGAGATTAATTCAATCTTTTATTCAAATCAAATCAAGATTAATTCATTACTGACCACCAATAGCATAATCTAATTAAAACATGAGACAAAATGCATTCTAACAATTCAGCATAAGCCAACATATGTATCAAAGGTGAATACGTCAACATAAGTAGCAGAGTTCAACAAATCAGTCTGTCAATCGTCTGTCGTTGTAAATGTCAAATCTTCAGAATAAGAACCTCACCTAACACAGATTAATTAGCATTAGCATGTGGGACTTCTTTTCTTAATTTTCCAAATCTACGAATTCTAATATTACACAGTTAATCAGGATGTCGATTGGTTCACTGTACGATGTTCTCATCATCCAGCTCGTCAGGTATCGAAAATGTTGCATCTTCTTCTCCAGTCAGTGTCTCCATTGTTCAAGTCCTGGGAAAGTACACTCTGAATGCTTCACACAGTCCTTGATACGAAATTTAATTCCCTCATCTCCTGTCCATGGGTTCATGCATAGGATTTTAGCTGAGCAGATTTTATTAAACAACGAGGGGTTCATGGTCAGTTCAGCACATCAGCATTTTCTACATTGAGCGTCAATATTCGGCTTCTGCACGAGGCCTGGCAAAACTAAGCCACAACTTTGTTTAAGTTAAGCTCCTCAACATAATGCAAAACATACGTTATGTATCTCAATATGTCATATTACTACATTGTTATTGTACGTTTTCAATATTGCACATGTTTTAGTCCTTTTTTTAATATAATTTGTGAATTGTGGCAGCCACTCTTCGAGGGCACTTTTTCAAATGTGTGCATTAATTTTCTACGTTAATCATTCAAACTACATAAACATTCATTAATAATTTTTAATTAATATATTTGCTTTAGCAATCCCTCCTCTGATGACTAAATATGTCATCACACTACTTTACCCTCAAGAGTTTCACAACTCAACTCGGTCTCTTCAGTATTTTGTCTTCTTCTCAAATCTTCGCTATAAATTATTTCCCTGTTTCGTTCTTCCCTCCTCTGATTATTTTTTAGACCTTTTCAATTTATTCTTTTGACACAATTTACATGAACCCCATAGTCCTACTATGCAAGCAATCACAATTAATATTCCCTGTATTATTTGTAATAATACCCCATTCCAAATATTACTAAGCCAATTTCCCACTTAAATAAATCCCTTTCCAACCTTTTCCCAAACACCTGGTTCCTTCAATTCTTCCAAATCCTTACTTGAGTTAGTCAGGTTAGTAAGCAAGTCTCTTATCTCTTTACTGTTATTCGGAATGTAAGAGCAGCAATGCCTAGAGTTAATCATTTTACAGACTCCGCCATCCTTCACTAGAAGGATGTCTAAAGCAAGGCAAGTTTGAAGAGTCATATCTCTATCTGCAGCCAATTCAGTATCTATCAGTAGTATTGCCCCTGTAAAATTGTCAACATGTTATCTACAATAGTAGACAACTTTCATATCTTGATTGAGTTCAGGATGATTCCCAGTGAAGGAATCACCACACCAAATATATCTCCCACAACTGCAGAAGAGGATTCCCTCCTCTGTCACTTATGATGTAATTCAGTCAATTTTGGAAACTTTTTCAAGTATTCTATCTGATAAATCTTAGGGAAAACTATCCCCAAATAACATGTCCCATACCATCCTCTTGGAAGACGGTAATAAGCATTAAGTCCACAAATATAATAGATACCTGGAATTGCAGGGTCCTGACCATCCAACATAAAGGTCCTTTTACTCTAAAACAAAAACACACACCTACATTCACTCGTACCCACAAATAAAGTATCAGTGCGTGATTTTGGCCTATATATAAAAAGGTTCCCCACGTGTAAGTCATCTAGTGCTAATTTCCCTTGCGTTTTAATTGCAGTGTAAGCATAATCATTCTTATAAGTCCTTTTCTTCAAACCTTTTTCTAATTTTTCTTTTAATGCCTTTCTTCTGTCATCAGTATGCCCTATGAACCTCTTCTCTAAAGGTGTAAGCAAGCAGGAAAGGTTAATTTTATGTGCATATTGTGAGAAGGTAGCCTCTTTCTAGCCTTGTTACCCCCACTTTTGGCCTGTTTGTGAGTGTATGTCAGGGTGTTTGTCACTGTTTTCACTGTCTCACTGGGATCCTGATAGCCAGGCCTCAGTGCTCATAGTGAAAACACCATGTTTTCAGTATGGTTGTTATGTGTCACTGGGATCCTGCTAGTCAGGACCCCAGTGCTCATAGGTTTGTGGCCTATATGTATGTGTCACTGGGACCCTGTCACACAGGGCCCCAGTGCTCATAGGTGTGCATGTATATGTTCCCTGTGTGGTGCCTAACTGTCTCACTGAGGCTCTGCTAACCAGAACCTCAGTGGTTATGCTCTCTCATTACTTTCAAATTGTCACTGACAGGCTAGTGACCATTTTTACCAATTTACATTGGCTTACTGGAACACCCTTATAATTCCCTAGTATATGCTACTGAGGTACCCAGGGTATTGGGGTTCCAGGAGATCCCTATGGGCTGCAGCATTTCTTTTGCCACCCATAGGGAGCTCTGACAATTCTTACACAGGCCTGCCACTGCAGCCTGAGTGAAACAACGTCCACGTTATTTCACAGCCATTTTACACTGCACTTAAGTAACTTATAAGTCACCTATATGTCTAACCTTTACCTGGTAAAGGTTAGGTGCAAAGTTACTTAGTGTGAGGGCACCCTGGCACTAGCCAAGGTGCCCCCACATTGTTCAGAGCCAATTCACTGAACTTTGTGAGTGCGGGGACACCATTACACGTGTGCACTACATATAGGTCACTACCTATATGTAGCTTCACCATGGTAACTCCGAATATGGCCATGTAACATGTCTATGATCATGGAATTGCCCCCTCTATGCCATCCTGGCATTGTTGGTACAATTCCATGATCCCAGTGGTCTGTAGCACAGACCCTGGTACTGCCAGACTGCCCTTCCTGGGGTTTCACTGCAGCTGCTGCTGCTGCCAACCCCTCAGACAGGCAGCTGCCCTCCTGGGGTCCAGCCAGGCCTGGCCCAGGATGGCAGAACAAAGAACTTCCTCTGAGAGAGGGTGTGACACCCTCTCCCTTTGGAAAATGGTGTGAAGGCAGGGGAGGAGTAGCCTCCCCCAGCCTCTGGAAATGCTTTGTTGGGCACAGATGTGCCCAATTCTGCATAAGCCAGTCTACACCGGTTCAGGGACCCCTTAGCCCCTGCTCTGGCGCGAAACTGGACAAAGGAAAGGGGAGTGACCACTCCCCTGACCTGCACCTCCCCTGGGAGGTGTCCAGAGCTCCTCCAGTGTGCTCCAGACCTCTGCCATCTTGGAAACAGAGGTGCTGCTGGCACACTGGACTGCTCTGAGTGGCCAGTGCCACCAGGTGACGTCAGAGACTCCTGCTGATAGGCTCCTTCAGGTGTTAGTAGCCTTTCCTCTCTCCTAGGTAGCCAAACCCTCTTTTCTGGCTATTTAGGGTCTCTGTCTCTGGGGAAACTTTAGATAACGAATGCATGAGCTCAGCCGAGTTCCTCTGCATCTCCCTCTTCACCTTCTGATAAGGAATCGACCGCTGACCGCGCTGGAAGCCTGCAAACCTGCAACATAGTAGCAAAGACGACTACTGCAACTCTGTAACGCTGATCCTGCCGCCTTCTCGACTGTTTTCCTGCTTGTGCATGCTGTGGGGGTAGTCTGCCTCCTCTCTGCACCAGAAGCTCCGAAGAAATCTCCCGTGGGTCGACGGAATCTTCCCCCTGCAACCGCAGGCACCAAAAAGCTGCATCTCCGGTCCCTTGGGTCTCCTCTCAGCACGACGAGCGAGGTCCCTCGAATCCAGCGACACCGTCCAAGTGACCCCCACAGTCCAGTGACTCTTCAGCCCAAGTTTGGTGGAGGTAAGTCCTTGCCTCACCTCGCTGGGCTGCATTGCTGGGAACCGCGACTTTGCAAGCTTCTCCGGCCCCTGTGCACTTCCGGCAGAAATCCTGTGTGCACAGCCAAGCCTGGGTCCACGGCACTCTAACCTGCATTGCACGACTTTCTAAGTTGGTCTCCGGCGACGTGGGACTCCTTTGTGCAACTTCGGCGAGCACCGTTTCACGCATCCTCGTAGTGCCTGTTTCTGGCACTTCTCCGGGTGCTACCTGCTTCAGTGAGGGCTCCTTGTCTTGCTCGACGTCCCCTCTCTCTGCAGGTCCAATTTGCGACCTCCTGGTCCCTCCTGGGCCCCAGCAGCGTCCAAAAACGCCAAACGCACGATTTGCGTGTAGCAAGGCTTGTTGGCGTCCATCCGGCGGGAAAACACTTCTGCACGACTCTCCAAGGCGTGGGGGATCCATCCTCCAAAGGGGAAGTCTCTAGCCCTTGTCGTTCCTGCAGTATTCACAGTTCTTCAGCCTAGTAAGAGCTTCTTTGCACCAACCGCTGGCATTTCTTGGGCATCTGCCCATCTCCGAGCTGCTTGTGACTTTTGGACTTGGTCCCCTTGCTCCACAGGTACCTTCAGACAGGAATCCATCGTTGTTGCATTGCTGATTTGTGTTTTCCTTGCATTCTCCCTCTAACACGACTATTTTGTCCTTAGGGGAACTTTAGTGCACTTTGCACTCACTTTTCAGGGTCTTGGGGAGGGTTATTTTTCTAACTCTCACTATTTTCTAATAGTCCCAGCGACCCTCTACAAGGTCACATAGGTTTGGGGTCCATTCGTGGTTCACATTCCACTTTTGGAGTATATGGTTTGTGTTGCCCCTATCCCTATGTTTCCCCATTGCATCCTATTGTAACTATACATTGTTTGCACTGTTTTCTAAGACTATACTGCATATTTTTGCTATTGTGTATATATATCTTGTGTATATTTCCTATCCTCTCACTGAGGGTACACTCTAAGATACTTTGGCATATTGTCATAAAAATAAAGTACCTTTATTTTTAGTATAACTGTGTATTGTGTTTTCTTATGATATTGTGCATATGACACTAAGTGGTACTGTAGTAGCTTCACACGTCTCCTAGTTCAGCCTGAGCTGCTTTGCTAAGCTACCATTATCTATCAGCCTAAGCTACTAGACACCCTATACACTAATAAGGGATAACTGGGCCTGGTGCAAGGTGCAAGTACCCCTTGGTACTCACTACAAGCCAGTCCAGCCTCCTACATTGGTTGTGCAGTGGTGGGATAAGTGCTTTGAGACTACTTACCACTCTTGTCATTGTACTTTTCATAAGAGAAAAATATACAAAACAAGGTCAGTGTATATACACATAGCCAAAAAGTTTTGCATTTCCTCTTTTCACTCTTTTCTAAGTGCTGAAAAGTACTTCTAAACTTTCTAAAAAGTTCTAAAAAGTTTAAAAAGTTTTTTACTCTGTCTTTCTAAAAGCTCTGACAAACTTTTTATCTTTTACTATCACTTTAACTCTCTCTAAAAAAATGTCTGGCACAGAAAAAAATGTTGAACTGTCCAAACTTGCATATGATCACCTTAGCTGGAAAGGAGCAAGGAGTCTCTGCATAGAGAGAGGTTTGAGTGTAGGGAAGAATCCTTCTTTAGAACTGTTAATTAATATGCTTAGAGTACAGGATAAGGCCATAAGTGCCCAATCTGTAGAAAAAGTAGCTAATGGTTCTCAATCTGATCCAGGGACTCCCCCAGGAAAAGGTTCAGGAAAGAAACTTCTCAGCCTGCCCATTACTAGACAGTCTAGCATAGTTGGTACAGAGGTTGAATCACACCATACTAATGGTGTGCTCTCACATTATACTGGTAGCCAAGCTGTTAGGGTGCCCTCTGTAAGGGACAGGTCTCCTTCTGTTCATTCCCATCATACCTCTGTATCTAGAAATGTCCCTCCCACCCACCCTGATGACAGATTGTTAGAAAGGGAGCTCAATAGATTGAGAGTGGAACAAACCAGACTGAAGCTCAAGAAGCAACAGCTGGATTTGGATAGACAGTCTTTAGAAGTAGAGAGGGAAAGACAGAAGTTGGGTTTAGAAACCCATGGTGGCAGCAGCAGTATTCCCCATAGTCATCCTGCAAAAGAGCATGATTCCAGGAATCTGCACAAGATAGTTCCCCCTTATAAGGAGGGGGATGACATTAACAAGTGGTTTGCTGCACTTGAGAGGGCCTGTGCTGTACAGGATGTCCCTCAAAAGCAGTGGGCTGCTATCCTATGGCTATCATTTAGTGGAAAGGGTAGGGATAGACTCCTTACTGTGAAAGAAAATGATGCCAATAATTTTACAGTTCTTAAGAATGCACTCCTGGATGGTTATGGCTTAACCACTGAACAATACAGGATAAAGTTCAGAGAGACCAAAAAGGAGTCTTCACAAGACTGGGTTGATTTCATTGACCATTCAGTGATGGCCTTGGAGGGGTGGTTACATGGCAGTAAAGTTACTGATTATGAAAGCCTGTATAACACAATCCTGAGAGAGCATATACTTAATAATTGTGTGTCTGAATTGTTGCACCAGTACCTGGTAGACTCTGATCTGACCTCTCCCCAAGAATTGGGAAAGAAGGCAGACAAATGGGTCAGAACAAGGGTGAACAGAAAAGTTCATACAGGGGGTGACAAAGATGGCAATAAGAAGAAAGATGGTGAAAAATCTCAAGATAAGCATGGGGATAAGGGTAAAACCAAAGATCCCACTTCAAATCTTAAACACTCTTCAGAGGGTGGGGATAAAACAAATTCTTCCTCTTCTTCCCAACCTGCACACATTAAAAAGCCCTGGTGCTTTGTGTGTAAAAACAGAGGCCATAGGCCAGGGGATAAGTCCTGTCCAGGTAAACCCCCTGAGCCTACCACCACTAATACATCAAGCTCTAGTGCCCCTAGCAGTAGTGGTACTAGTGGTGGGACTGCTGGCAACAGTCAAGCAAAGGGTGTAGTTGGGTTCACTTATGGGTCCATAGTGGAAACTGATGTAATCAGTCCCAAGACAGTTTCTGTCACACCTAGTGGCATTGGCCTTGCCACACTGGCTGCTTGCCCCCTTACAATGGATAAGTACAGGCAGACAGTTTCAATAAATGGTGTTGAGGCCTTGGCCTACAGGGACACAGGTGCCAGTTTCACTTTGGTGACTGAAAACCTAGTGCCTCCTGAACAACACATCATTGGACAACAGTATAAGATTATTGATGTCCATAACTCCACTAAGTTTCTTCCCTTAGCTATAATTCAATTTAGTTGGGGTGGAGTTACTGGCCCTAAGCAGGTGGTGGTATCACCTAGCTTACCTGTAGACTGTCTCTTAGGTAATGACCTAGAGGCCTCAGGTTGGGCTGATGTAGAGTTTTATGCCCATGCAGCCATGCTGGGCATCCCTGAGGAATTGTTCCCTCTCATTTCTACTGAAATGAAAAAGCAAAGGAGAGAAGGCCTGAAAACTCAGGATCCCTCTCCATCAACAGGTAAAAAGGGTATCACAGTATCCCCTAACCACTCTACCATTCAGAATACCATTCCTGTGGTGGGAGAAACCTCTCCTGGGGTGGCACCTGTTCCAAGGGAATCATCAGCTGGCATAGCTGGACTCCCTGAGGTAGAAGTACCTCTCTGTGGGATAACTAACATTGGTGACAAAAAGAGCACCATTTTAGTTAACATGGAGCATCCCTCCAACCCTCCCAGAGAAACTTTAGTGCAGAAACCCTGTACTGCCTCACAACACTTAGGACAGCATCCCTGCCCTAGTGTGGAGCTCATAGGACAGCATCCCTGCCCTGCTCCAACTCAAGAGAAACAGCATCCCTGTTCTCTCTTCCAGCCAAATGGACAAAGTTTTTGCCCAGCTATGGCTTTTCTGAGACAGCATCCCTGTCTGGCATTTCCATCACTACAAATAGGTTCAGTGGACAATTCCCACTGCTCTAAACTAAAACTTACTGATAGAAACTCTGAAAATACATCTTCACATTGTTGCTTAGCTAAAAAACTTCAAACAGGGTGGTTTACATCCACACAGGGAAGTAACCATATAGTGGATGATAAAGGGAGTAACCAGTCTATTGCAGAGGTACTCTCTACTTATCACCACTTAGACAATAAAGTCTCAACTGGCCAAGGTTAGCCTTATTGTCCTTCGTTTGGGGGGGGGGTTGTGTGAGAAGGTAGCCTCTTTCTAGCCTTGTTACCCCCACTTTTGGCCTGTTTGTGAGTGTATGTCAGGGTGTTTGTCACTGTTTTCACTGTCTCACTGGGATCCTGATAGCCAGGCCTCAGTGCTCATAGTGAAAACACCATGTTTTCAGTATGGTTGTTATGTGTCACTGGGATCCTGCTAGTCAGGACCCCAGTGCTCATAGGTTTGTGGCCTATATGTATGTGTCACTGGGACCCTGTCACACAGGGCCCCAGTGCTCATAGGTGTGCATGTATATGTTCCCTGTGTGGTGCCTAACTGTCTCACTGAGGCTCTGCTAACCAGAACCTCAGTGGTTATGCTCTCTCATTACTTTCAAATTGTCACTGACAGGCTAGTGACCATTTTTACCAATTTACATTGGCTTACTGGAACACCCTTATAATTCCCTAGTATATGCTACTGAGGTACCCAGGGTATTGGGGTTCCAGGAGATCCCTATGGGCTGCAGCATTTCTTTTGCCACCCATAGGGAGCTCTGACAATTCTTACACAGGCCTGCCACTGCAGCCTGAGTGAAACAACGTCCACGTTATTTCACAGCCATTTTACACTGCACTTAAGTAACTTATAAGTCACCTATATGTCTAACCTTTACCTGGTAAAGGTTAGGTGCAAAGTTACTTAGTGTGAGGGCACCCTGGCACTAGCCAAGGTGCCCCCACATTGTTCAGAGCCAATTCACTGAACTTTGTGAGTGCGGGGACACCATTACACGCGTGCACTACATATAGGTCACTACCTATATGTAGCTTCACCATGGTAACTCCGAATATGGCCATGTAACATGTCTATGATCATGGAATTGCCCCCTCTATGCCATCCTGGCATTGTTGGTACAATTCCATGATCCCAGTGGTCTGTAGCACAGACCCTGGTACTGCCAGACTGCCCTTCCTGGGGTTTCACTGCAGCTGCTGCTGCTGCCAACCCCTCAGACAGGCAGCTGCCCTCCTGGGGTCCAGCCAGGCCTGGCCCAGGATGGCAGAACAAAGAACTTCCTCTGAGAGAGGGTGTGACACCCTCTCCCTTTGGAAAATGGTGTGAAGGCAGGGGAGGAGTAGCCTCCCCCAGCCTCTGGAAATGCTTTGTTGGGCACAGATGTGCCCAATTCTGCATAAGCCAGTCTACACCGGTTCAGGGACCCCTTAGCCCCTGCTCTGGCGCGAAACTGGACAAAGGAAAGGGGAGTGACCACTCCCCTGACCTGCACCTCCCCTGGGAGGTGTCCAGAGCTCCTCCAGTGTGCTCCAGACCTCTGCCATCTTGGAAACAGAGGTGCTGCTGGCACACTGGACTGCTCTGAGTGGCCAGTGCCACCAGGTGACGTCAGAGACTCCTGCTGATAGGCTCCTTCAGGTGTTAGTAGCCTTTCCTCTCTCCTAGGTAGCCAAACCCTCTTTTCTGGCTATTTAGGGTCTCTGTCTCTGGGGAAACTTTAGATAACGAATGCATGAGCTCAGCCGAGTTCCTCTGCATCTCCCTCTTCACCTTCTGATAAGGAATCGACCGCTGACCGCGCTGGAAGCCTGCAAACCTGCAACATAGTAGCAAAGACGACTACTGCAACTCTGTAACGCTGATCCTGCCGCCTTCTCGACTGTTTTCCTGCTTGTGCATGCTGTGGGGGTAGTCTGCCTCCTCTCTGCACCAGAAGCTCTGAAGAAATCTCCTGTGGGTCGACGGAATCTTCCCCCTGCAACCGCAGGCACCAAAAAGCTGCATCTCCGGTCCCTTGGGTCTCCTCTCAGCACGACGAGCGAGGTCCCTCGAATCCAGCGACACCGTCCAAGTGACCCCCACAGTCCAGTGACTCTTCAGCCCAAGTTTGGTGGAGGTAAGTCCTTGCCTCACCTCGCTGGGCTGCATTGCTGGGAACCGCGACTTTGCAAGCTTCTCCGGCCCCTGTGCACTTCCGGCGGAAATCCTGTGTGCACAGCCAAGCCTGGGTCCACGGCACTCTAACCTGCATTGCACGACTTTCTAAGTTGGTCTCCGGCGACGTGGGACTCCTTTGTGCAACTTCGGCGAGCACCGTTTCACGCATCCTCGTAGTGCCTGTTTCTGGCACTTCTCCGGGTGCTACCTGCTTCAGTGAGGGCTCCTTGTCTTGCTCGACGTCCCCTCTCTCTGCAGGTCCAATTTGCGACCTCCTGGTCCCTCCTGGGCCCCAGCAGCGTCCAAAAACGCCAAACGCACGATTTGCGTGTAGCAAGGCTTGTTGGCGTCCATCCGGCGGGAAAACACTTCTGCACGACTCTCCAAGGCGTGGGGGATCCATCCTCCAAAGGGGAAGTCTCTAGCCCTTGTCGTTCCTGCAGTATTCACAGTTCTTCAGCCTAGTAAGAGCTTCTTTGCACCAACCGCTGGCATTTCTTGGGCATCTGCCCATCTCCGAGCTGCTTGTGACTTTTGGACTTGGTCCCCTTGCTCCACAGGTACCTTCAGACAGGAATCCATCGTTGTTGCATTGCTGATTTGTGTTTTCCTTGCATTCTCCCTCTAACACGACTATTTTGTCCTTAGGGGAACTTTAGTGCACTTTGCACTCACTTTTCAGGGTCTTGGGGAGGGTTATTTTTCTAACTCTCACTATTTTCTAATAGTCCCAGCGACCCTCTACAAGGTCACATAGGTTTGGGGTCCATTCGTGGTTCACATTCCACTTTTGGAGTATATGGTTTGTGTTGCCCCTATCCCTATGTTTCCCCATTGCATCCTATTGTAACTATACATTGTTTGCACTGTTTTCTAAGACTATACTGCATATTTTTGCTATTGTGTATATATATCTTGTGTATATTTCCTATCCTCTCACTGAGGGTACACTCTAAGATACTTTGGCATATTGTCATAAAAATAAAGTACCTTTATTTTTAGTATAACTGTGTATTGTGTTTTCTTATGATATTGTGCATATGACACTAAGTGGTACTGTAGTAGCTTCACACGTCTCCTAGTTCAGCCTGAGCTGCTTTGCTAAGCTACCATTATCTATCAGCCTAAGCTGCTAGACACCCTATACACTAATAAGGGATAACTGGGCCTGGTGCAAGGTGCAAGTACCCCTTGGTACTCACTACAAGCCAGTCCAGCCTCCTACACATATGTGGTTCCAAAAGTTAGGGTAGGCTCAAAGAATCCTCTAACCAATACTATATCATGATTCTTAGCTATTCCACTTGAATACCTAACGATAGGAACAAATGAAAACACCAGGCCATAGTGAGAGTAAAAATATTGTATATACTCTTGGTCATAGAACCTTGTTAGTAGCAGACTACAGGTTATTCCATATGTTAATGGAAGACTGTGGTACATAACTCCTTCCTCTACTGATGAAGGAATTTGCGTACACACAAGACAATCTCTTGCATCCATTGTTTCAACATACTCACCCAACAAGCGATAGAAGACATTAGAAGAAAGCTGTCCTTGAGCATTAGTATAGTCATGCAAATACTTTTCATCTAACTTAAACTTCTCCAAAGCCGTTAGTGTAGTAGTCTCAGAAGCAGAAGTACGATTAGCTCCTTTCACATCAAGAACAGACATTTTCACAATCACCACTAATAACAAAATTCCACACATAATCGCCAGTCCAAAGCCCATATACTTACAGCGCCTAGCATTCCTCACTTGATTATTTAACTCAGCCGTGATCTGTAAAGAATCAGAAAGCAGAAGTAATTTCTTATAAAGTGCAGCAAAAAACAAAAACAGGAAAAAAAAGTTCACAGTTCAGTCTCGCAACCAGGAACCCTTTTTCCTTGGTCAAAATTGATTAGCAGCTTGTCACATCCGGTTTTAATGTCAAATCAGGTTATCAATGTCTCTTCCAGTTTATTTTCAACAGTCTCTACAAATCTTCAGATTGGTTCAACAATTCAGCTCCTGATTCATCTTCAGGTTATATCAAAATACTGACTCAGAATCTCTCTATCAAAACAAAAAGACATAAACTTGTGTTGCCATTCATTAGTAGTTGCATACGCACATTCAGGACCTGCGTATCGTCAACTTGCTATTCTCTTTCTTTTCAACTTTCGATCACCACTCACTTCTCCTTCACTCAATTCTTCCTTTCTCGTAGTATCTACTTCTTTCCCTATTGTTTCATTTATGACCACTTCCTTCCTTTTCTCTAATTGTGATTCAGGCCAATTATCTCCTTTCCTTGATCCTTCTCTCAATATTCTTTTTAGGATGGGACTCTTCTCTTTCTCTATGATGTTTTCTCTTGATGGACCTGCAACAGGCTCAAGAGGAGTCGGATCTATTTGACTTCGACCCGTCTCAACTCTTTCCCCTTCTTGGTCTGGCACTTGCTCTGTTCGCTTTTTTAGCACCACCTGCTTCTGGGAGAAACCCAACTGAGTTTGGCTCTCTTGCTGTATCTGTTGAGATCGACTCTTCTGCACCTTCTGGTAATTCTTGAGTTTCGTTTCTTACAGGGGTAATAGAACCACCTTTCACAAGCTCTTGTTATTTTTCTGGTTCAGGTGCGACAACCTGTTTCACCATTGTTGGTGCTCTCAACAACGCTTCTTCATGATCCAGTGGACATGCCACTTTCTTCGTATGACTCGCGTGAATCCAGTTTGGGAGTCCTGCACACTTCACAGCTGTCGAAGTTGTTAGGACCACCTGGTAAGGCCCTCTCCAACGTGGCTCCAAACACATCTTGCAAACATGTTTTCTGACAACGACCCCATCGCCGGCTCTCAGGTGGTGTCCTGGAACGTGTATTGGTGGCAGGGTAGTGGCCTCCACCTGCTGAGAGAAAGAGCGAACCACATCAGCCAGACCCTTGCAGTAGTCCAAAACCACATCATCTGTAATATTCACAAGTACATTGGCTGGAACCTCTGTTAATCTCATTGCTCTGCCCATAAGAATCTGGTGGGGCGACAGCCCTGTCTTCCTGGCAGGTGTATTTCTCATTGACATCAACACCAAAGGCAATGCATCTGGCCTTTTCAGATTTGTAGCTGCACACATCTTGGCAATTCTTGATTTCAAGGTACCATTCACCTGTTCCACTTGTCCTGATGCTTCAGAGAGATAGCTACAATGCAACTTCTGATCAATGTTTTAGTGCTGCACACAAAAGTTTAATCACTTCGTCATTGAAGTGAGTTCCCCTATCTGAGTCTAAAGAGATCGGAAACCCGAAATGTGGTATCAACTCCCTAAGCAACAACTTCGCTACTGTGAGGTTATCATTCCTTCTTGTGGGGTATGCTTCAATCCAATGACTAAAAATACACACAATCACCAATACGTACTTCAAACCTCCACACGCAGGCATCTCAATGAAATCCAATTGCATTCTTCTGAATGGACCTCCTGCTCTTCCAATGTGGCTCAAATTCACCACTGTACCTTTTCCCACATTTAGTTGTTGACAAATTATACAGCGATAACATACTGCTTCTGCTGCCTGTCAAAACTTAGGATTGAACCAGTCAATTTTGAACAAACTTATCATGGCATCCCTCCCAATGTGTGCCTTACCATAATACCTGGCCATTTGTGACAGTAAACTATTTGGCAGAACCATCTAACCTTCTTCAGAACTCATCAGGGCTTTGAACACATTTTAATTTGGACCAAAATCATTTCTCTTCTTTGTCAACATTACTCTGTAGTGTTTTCAACTTTTCAAAAGTATCGATCACTTTCAATGCAAAACTTGTATTATCTTCTTCTGACATCAGTTCCCAATTGTCCTTAAACGATATACAGTTCAATGCGCAAAACCTTGCGACTTGATCCGCATATCCATTTCCCAGTGATACATAGTCCTGTGACTTTAGATGTGCACTGCATTTCACCACGGCAATTTCTTCAGGCAACTGTATGGCATACAGAAACTCTTTTATTCTGTCGCCATTTCTTACTGGTGTACCAGTAGAGGTCAGGAAACCCCTTTGCGACCACAACTGACCAAAATCATGAAAAATTCCAAATCCATATTGGCTATCTGTGTAGATAGTGACTCTCAATCTGGCTGATACATGGCACACTCTAGTAAGAGCTGCCAATTCTGCTACTTGTGCAGAATATACACCTCAAAGCCAAGAAGCTTCTAGAGTACCTGTAATTGTGCACACAGCATATCCTGCTCTCAATGTTCCTGTACCATCTCTGAAACATGAACAATCAACAAAGACAATTTTGTCATTTTCTTCCAATCGTGTATCTCTGATATTAGGTATTGGTTTTGTGCACAACTCTGTTACCTCAAGGCAATCATGCTTAATGTCTTCTTCCTTTTTAATTTCAACCGTATCACTTGGAAGTAATGTTGCCGGGTTCAGCACTGTACATCTTTTCAATGTTACATTTGGAGCACCTAGAATGCTCGTCTCATACCTTGTCAATCTGGCATCAGTCAAATACTGTGTTTTCATCCTTGTCAATAAGATCTCAACCGAGTAAGGTAGCATTACTGTCAGAGGGTATCCCATCACTACTCCCTCACATTGTGAAAGGCTTTGACCAACTGCGGCAACTGCACGCTGACAACCGGGCAAGGCTGCTGCAACTGGGTCCAAGTCAGCTGAAAAATAGGCTACTGGGCGATAAGCACCTCCATGGACCTGTGTCAAGACAGACAAAGAACAAGCATCACGTTCATGACAAAACAATGTAAATGGCTTTGTGTAATCAGGCATTGCTGGAGCTCTGCACAAACTCTCTCTCGACTCAGTAAACGCTTTAATCTAATCCTGGTCTAGTGTAATCGGATCTGTAACATCCTTATGTGTCAACTGCTGCAATGGTTTGGCAATCTCAGCAAACTTTGGAATCCACTGACGACAATAACCTACCATTCCCAGAAACATTCTGACATCTCTCTGTGAAGTCGGGGGACTTCTCTGCAATATCATTGTAAACCTTTCTCTGAAAATTCTCCTTGACCCTTTCTCAATTTGGTGTCCCAGATATTTCACTGACTTCTGACAATACTGTAATTTCAAAGGTGACACCTTATGTCCAGATTTTCCCAAATGATTAAACAGGTCAATCGAGTCGTACTTACACTCGTCCCTTGTTTTGGATGCAATCAGTAAGTCATCAATGTACTGCACCAGAGTTGATTGGTATGGTAGTTCCAAAGACTCCAAATTCTTTTTCAAAATCTGATTGAACAGAGACGGAGACTCAGTGTACCCTTGAGGAAGCCTGCACCAGCTGTAGACTCTGTCTAGGAATTTGAAACTAAAGAGAAACTGACTATCCTCATGACGAGGCTCAGAAAAGAAAGCTTGTGAAAAATCAACCACTGTGAACCATTCCGCATCGCATGGAGTCTGAAACAATATTACTGCTGGGTTTGGCACCATGGGACAACATTTGACCACCATGTCATTCACTTTTCATAAGCCCTGCACAATTTGCATCTTCCCACAAGGTTTCTTTAAGCCCATTATCAATTAATTGCATGGACTACCCAGCACTTTCAAAACCCCTTGTTTCAGGAAATCTCCAATTATTTGTGGCACTTTCATCAGAACCTCTTGTGCCATGTTATACTGTGGAAGCTGCAGAAACACTACATTCGGTTTCAGGGTGATCTTAATCGGCTGCACTCCCTTAATCAAACCCACTTCTTTACCTGTCAGGTCCCACACATTTTCCTGTACTGTTCCCTGCAAATCTACATGCAATTCTTTCACAGTAAACATCTGAAAAAACTCAATCAACCGGTATTCTTCATTAGTGGTTTCATTCTCAGTTTCAGGACTTTGTTCTTTCTTATCATCACTAATTGTCTGGACCTCTATGCCAGCAGTTGAAAAATTAATCGAACATCTGGCCTTGCACAATAAGTCCCTTCCCAGTAGGGATACTGGACTGGAGTCACAGACTACAAACTTATGCAGTCCCTGAAAGTTGCCAATCTCAACCTGTACTGGATCTGTGATCTGATTTATCAACTGTCTATTTGCTACCCCTACAACCTGAACTGTTCTTCCTGAAAGAGGTAAGTTTGGGACTTCTGCACTTGTAACCGTAGAGCTTGTAGCTCCTGTGTCCACTAGAAATGAGACCTTATGACCCATTACCTTCCCTCTCATGAATGGTTCTCTTTGATCTACCTCTAAGGAGGCTGCAGGCATACATGGCTCCTCATCCAAACTCTCACACATCCATTCACTATTTATTTCATTCTCGCTATGTAATGAGAATTTGTGCACTGTGTCACTACTTCTGTCTTGTCTCTGACCTGTGACCTGCTGAGTAAGCATCATCTGTTGCTGTTCTAATGGGGCTTGAGATATCTGCATTTGCTGTCTAGGTACCATAGGAACCTGCTGCTGCATTGGTTGCAACTGTGTCATTTGTGCATGAGGCATTTGCACCCGCTGCATGGGTTGAAAACTCGGTACTTGATTCATTCTGAAAATTTGGATGAAGTCCTCTCATTCTAGGGACTTTTATAGTTTAAAACGTATTGACATCACCACCTTGTTGAACCACACCATCCAGCACCATAATCGGACACTCCCGCTTCCAGTGTCCCACGTTATCACAAAGATGTCACGGTAACATCGTCTTCATCCCTTGCACATCATTCTGAACCACTACAGTACTCAAATCCGCTCCGCGATTCATATTGATTCCACGTCCTCTACCTCTCACCTGAGGTTGGCACATAACAGTTCCCTGCTGCTGCAGTATCTGCTGCACAAAAGGTCCCTGCACTCCTGTTTGAGCTGCCTTATTCTGCATCACCATCGCTTTCTCCTTCAACGTTTTCTGCTTCAACTCAATCTCATCACTGCAGCATTTCGCATACTGTAACAGCTCATCAATCGGCTTTGCTTGCCAACAAATCAAATGGCTCTTAATTATCTGACCAATTTTAGGTCTCAATCCTTCCACAAAGTGCAACATGTCTTTCGGCTCAATTGCTTCCTTATCACTGTACTCGATGAACGCCTTCAACAATCTCTCATAGTATGTATGTATTCACTCTTTTACCTCATGTACTGTCCTGTCAATTCATTGCCAATCAATATTTTTAGGCGAGATTCTCGTCTTCAGGAACTCAACCACCTTATAATAATGTTTCATCACTTCGGGTGATGGTGCACCTGTAGCTCTTACCCTTTCTGCTTCACTCGTCGGCCAATCCACTGCTCTCTTGCACTCAACCCACAAATCAGCAGGCACCACTATCTCTAACAGAGTATTCAGGTCTTCCCACAGGCATTTCGAAAGCTTCACAAATCTATCTGTCTGCTGGTACCACTCAACCGGTTTCTCCCTCAGCTTTGGATAATCATTTGTGAAAGTCAAAATATCACTCCTGTGCCAAGGAACATGAACAAACTGCCCTCCTGGAATTTCCCTCATTCGTAGAATTTTTACAGGATCCTTTTCTTTCTGCACACTTTCAGACCCTTCTTGTGAATCTCGTTTCCGTTTGTCCTTCTTCTTTGCCCATCTGCCTTTCCACTTCTCTAATGCTCCCCAAATATGAGCACTCTGCAATAATCCTTTGAGATGCGCTTTCATCCCTGCTGATCTCATGTGTTCAAAATCCTTTGCCTCAAAATCTAATCTGTGACTCCTCTTCAAGTGCTTTGTTTTCTCAATTTCTATGTCATGTTTTTCTGCTAAATCTGCCAACTTCTGATGTAATTCTCGGAGACAAGTATCTCAGTTCTTCTTCAGTATAGGATTCTAACCTATTAACTCCCATTGATCCCTTGACTAGTTCAGTTATTTCTGTAGCCAGCCTCACACGATCAATCTGCTCTTCACCCTTGGATGTGTTTCGTGAAGTATTCAGACTATCTAACCACTCATTTAGCTGCTGTGCTGTCAGTCCCTGTAATGAAACATTACTTGCGTTCGGCAATGGCACCTGTTGTGCCACTGCCCCTAGAGTTTGCGGTATCAAAAGCTTCAAGCTCTGACTTACACTAGGGCCATTTACGGCATCTGGAAGTGCAACAAGTGGACTAAGGTCCATTAACGGCTTAGATCCATCAAAGGTCTGACCCATAGACAAAACTACCTGCACATGCTCTCTCACCCCCCTCCTCACGAGGCTCTGTGACATTTTGCCTTGTTCTCCTGTAATCGGCTTCTTCTGCGCAAACAATGGTACCGCAGGACCAACAGTAATTGGCAACGATATCACATCTGGTGCCGCTCTGACACCCGCATTTTGTGGAAGGGCTACCCCTATACTTTGATTCATTACTGGTGTCACATCTGACTGTGTCCCTGTCATTGGTGTAAACTTAAGCAAACCCTGTGGCTGTGCCTGAGGCATCAACATTGGAGTCGGCTCAGTCTGAACTAACATCGGCCTCGGAACCACTTGCTCCGTAAGAACCACTAACTTCGTGGTTGTCTCAAGAATTGGTATTTCTGGATACATTCTTTGTACCAGTGGTGGATACATCTGCGCCTTGACTACTGAAGTAGTCACCGCATTGGGAGTACTCTGCACTACCCCTTGTACCTGTCCATTATCTGTTTGCGCTGATCCCGTTGTCCCCGTCACTTGGGCTGGGTCAGTTGGAGCAGAACTAGTACTTGGGCCCCCCTCATGCACCGCATATGGTGGATGTCTGTCCCTCAGCATCTGAGTAATAAGATCCTCAACATCTGAGTCTTCTTCTGCTATGTAAGACTTTTTCTTCTTTTTACTCCCTGACAAACTCTTGTCACTTTTGCTAGTCTCCTTCCCTTCTGCCTCATCTTCATCTGTGATAACAGGAAATAACTTAACATCCTGCAATGTCACTGTTCTCCACCTCTTCTGTTCCCAATCCCATCTCACCTCTGATAGGGACTTCTCTATCTTCCTTATCCTCCTCTGGAATTTGATTTCTTGCTGGTGTCTCGCTATGAGCTCCCATACTACTAATGCCTCAAACTGTGCTGGTCTCAGAAGAGGCTTTGTCTCATACAGCGTCATCCGCAACTGATCCAAAATTCTCAAAATAAATGTTGCATGCTCTGGAAACACTAAAGCTCCCTGTTTCTCTGTCAATTTGCACCACTGCTTTAACCAAAGACATGGCGCGACACCTCGCTCCTCCATTACAATATTACAACCCGGAGAATTCTCCGGTGGGGTAGGCTCCCCCACTGTCGCCTTAATGTATGTATCACCCTTCATGGCACTTTTAAACACTTAAAAAAACGTAATCTTTTCTATATTTTGTATATTCGAATCAAATCAGGAAATTACTTTTACTCCCAAGATTCCCTTCACCTGCTTTCTCGACCAATTGCCCCTCAAGGACGGCTGCCAATCCGCTCGCGACTCTTCTCACTAACCAACCTATCCCAGCACAGCTCTAATGATGTCACACTCACACACACTGCGGCTGACAAAGTCTCACCGCTCGTCCTCCTAATCTTCGACTCACACAAAACTAATTAAAATTATTGCGAGCGCTAACAAAAAATCAATAACCAAAAACAAACCTGCTGGGTTACTACAAGAAGGTACACAATCGCTTTAGAGACCTTACGGATTTTCACTGATGGCCCTTTTGCTCATGCAGATATTCCTCTTTCTCAGTCTCCCACATTCGCAAGCGAAATTCGACCCGCAAATTTCACTCTCAACTGAAAATTACTCTTACTCACTTAACTTACACACCGACTTATTGACCACGCTTGATCAACCTACTAAACCAGACACATTACAACATATAACCAAGTGTCTCCTACACTTGTCACTATACTCTGGAGTCTTAGACCACACAGGGTCCGTACATCCCCAACAACCACGTGGACAATTGTTTTGCACAAAGCGCCACACACATGTGAAGTTCAACGACTTCCCTACTCTCACACTGCGGAGTACGCACAATCCTACTAAACTTCAACTGGAGTACGCAGACTCCCTACTTCCTTCACATACATCACAATTTACCTGCGATTTGCATAAGCCTTTGCAAGCGCAACCTACCACTGTCACACTATCACTAAAACGCAGAAAACATACCCAACTCTACTAACAGGATCCATGATAAGGGAAAGTCATTTCTGGGCTTAAGGGGACATCATTCTTGCTGCAAATGCCATTATGAAAAATATAATCCAAATCACAATAATCATGAACAACTAACCCTAATTCAAACTGCCACCATAACCAGTTCTCCAAGGAAACTAACCATCAAGCTGCTACCAAAAACTGCTAGCGCACCTGGTCCTTAATAAGTAAACTTATAAAGGGGATGCCTATAGGTCGATGAAATTTTGATTTGCATGGAGTATCCTAGCTATAGTGTGACCAATGTTCACAATAATCAGTACACAAATCAATAACCTTTAAGCAAATCATTAATCAGCAGTTAATAGCATCACACCATGACATTTCAGTCATGAATAACTATAACTCAATATAAGTTTTAGCAATTTTATTCCCTATTAGTTACAGTACTAAGTCATGAGATTAATTCAATCTTTTATTCAAATCAAATCGAGATTAATTCATTAGTGACCACCAATAACATAATCTAATTAAAACTTGAGACAAAATGCATTCTAACGCTTCAGCATAAGCCAACATATGTATCAAAGGTGAATACGCCAACATAAGTAGCAGAGTTCAACAAATCAGTCCATCAATTGTTTGTCGTTGTATATGTCAAATCTTCAGTATAAGAACCTCACTTAACCCAGATTAGCATTAGCATGTGGGACTTCATGCGAAAAACAGATTAGAACATGAATTTGGAAAGCATCTAGCTAAGAGAAAAACTATTAGGCAGCGCAGTTGGTACCTAGAAAGAAAAGGCACAAAAGTAATTCAGTCACATTGTCATAGCTACCTATCCACGGTATGGATCAGCAACAAAGTCAGTCTTTGTCTTCAGGTCATCAGTCGATCAGCATCGCATCAGGCTCTCCTCTTAGAGAGTATGAGCCCAATAACAGAATCTCAAATCTCTTCTCCCCCAATATCACATCAATTTCAGAATAAGGTCTCTCCTTGGACATCTGTACCTAACATCCCTCTCTAACATCTCCAATTTTCTCCCTTTGTCACAACATTATTTCAAAGTCACCCATACTATCCCCCAATTCCTAATTGGTCAATTAATAACCAGTTATGACTCTACCCAATAGTCTTAATTTTCCAAATCTACGAATTCTAATATCACACAGTGCTCAGGATGTTGATTGGTTCACTGTACGATGTTCTCATCATCCGGCTCGTCAGGTATCGAAAATGTTGCATCTTCTTCTCCAGTCAGTGTCTCCATTGTTCAAGTCCTGGGAAAGTACACTCTGAATACTTTACAAAGTCCTTGATACAAAATGTAATTCCCTCATCTCCTGTCTGTCGGTTCATGCATAGGATTTTAGCTGAACAGATTTTATTAAACAACAAGAGGTTCATGGTCAGTTCAGCACATCAGCATTTTCTACATTGAGCATTAATATTCAGCTTCTGCACGAGGCCTAGCAAAACTAGTCCACAACTTCAGCTAAGTTAAGCTCTACAATATAATGCAAAACATACGTTATGTATCTCAATATGACATATTACTACATTGTTATTGTACATTTTCAATATTCCACATGTTTTAGTTCTTTTTTTAATATAATTCGTGAATTGTGGCAGCCACTCTTCGAGGGCACATTTTCAAACATGTACATTAATTTTCTGCATTACTCATTCAAACTATATAAACATTCATTAATAATTTCTAATTAATATAGTTGCTTTAGCACTGGAATCCCAGGATCCATTATGTACTGTCACATCTTTCTGTCCTGATGATGACCATGGAACTGCTGTTTTTGGATCAAAACGCCATCGACCAATTTAGGAAAAAATAAAATTTTAGAAATTATGATGACCAGCCAGGAGCCTTGTACATTGTTTTAGTCAGAAACAAATGTTCAATGTGTTCATACATATAGTAAACTGTAATTGGTTCAACAATGAATTACACACAAAAGAGTCTACAATAATTTCAGGGTTCTGTGTAATAAGTAGTCATGCGGTGCAAGTAAGTGACAACAGACCAAAAACAAAAACTCTTCAGTGTGATAGTGACTGCGGAGAGTACGAAAAGAAGACCCGCAAGCTTAATACACCAATAAAATATCCGGGGCATAAAAACTTTTAGTTTGAAACAATCTCTCTATCAAGTTGTAGTACGCACTTATGTATAAACAGATATGCTTCCTAACATCTCAATTAGTTTAACTAATTTCATTAATTAGTGATACCTTGAAGAATCCTGCTGTCATTACACATTACTTACCCTATCCACGTTGAATGGCTCAGTAAAACTGGATTTGGGAAATGCACAAGTTGTAAAGCATGAAAGGTGGCATCCAACAGAAAAGATTTCAGGACTTGTACAGGAGAAAATTGAAAAATACAAATTCATATTACTTGCAAAACTAAATATGTGGTTTAAGTACTGGTATGTCCTCGCAATCTCAAATACATGGCAGAGCTACCTGCCAACACAAAAAAGCATTTAGAAGCGCATAATAGTATAGATGTTTTAGCCTTCAGCTGGTGAAGGACAGAAGTAGAAGTCCTTGTGGGATGCTCTTCTCTAGATCAATTTTTAGGTGGGCTAAAGAGTATAGCTGTCTGCAAGATATATTGTTACAAATTCTTTAAAATATACATAGACTGAATTTTGGCTCCACTCAGAGGAGTATTATCCTCCTATCTCATTCTGTATCTGTTTGGAGAATCACTGCACCTCCTACATGGTGCTTGCACTGAAGTAAATGAGGGACTATTTACTATCTCAAATATCACATTTAATTATCTTATCCGTGCATTATATAGAAAAAGACATTTCTTTGTAATTTCTTTACTGCTTTAACCCCTTCGCTGCCAAGCCTTTTCCCCCCCAGGTGCCAGGCCTTTTTTGCGGCTATTTGGAGCAGTTCGCACTTAGGCCCTCATAACCTTTTGTCCGCATAAGCTACCCAAGCCAAATTTGAGTCCTTTTTTACCAACATCCTAGGGATTCTAGAGGTACCCAGAGTTTGTGGGTTCCCCTGAAGGAGACCAGGAAATTAGCCAAAATACAGCGATATTTTGTTTTTTTTAAACAAAATGAGAAAAAAAGACTGAAGAAGAAGGTGTGTGATTTTTTCCCTGAAAATGGCATCAACAAAGGGTTTGTGGTGCTAGAAATCACCATCTTCCCAGCTTTCAGGAACAGGCAGACTTCAGTCAGAAAACCACATTTTTCAACACACTTTTGCCAGTTTACTGGGACATACCCCATTTTTACTATTGTTTTTGTGCTTTTAGCTTCCTTCATGTTAGTGACAGAAATGGGTATGAAACCAATGCTGGATCGTGGAGAGCTAAACATTTCTACAACGTAGACAACATTCTGAATTCAGCCAGGGGTCATTTGTGTAGATCCTACAAGGTTTTCCTACAGAAAATAACAGCTGAAATTAAACAATAATGAAATTGAACTGAAAAAACAGCTATTTGTCTCCACATTTTACTCTGTAACTTTTTCCTGCAATTTAAAATTTGTGAAAGCAATATACCCTTACAACTGCTGGACTTTTCTGGTTGCAGGGATATATAGGGCTTGTAGGTTTATCAAGAAGCTTATCAAGCTTTGCTTGTCTGTATTCTGACAAAAACACTATTCCCACCTCTGAGTTGAACAGGGTGCCTATAAACTGGATTGGTTGTATTAGAACCAGATGAGACTTGGAAAGATTTATCAAGAATCCATGTTCCTCCAAGATCTTTATCACTAATATCACATCCCCCGATCCCTTAGAAAAAGAAGGAGACACAATCAACCCATCATCAAGGTATAGGAAAAGAGAAACCCCCCAAAGTGTGCAATCTAGCTACCACAGGAGCTAGGAACTTCATAAAAATTCTTAGTGCAGTAGATAGCCCGAAAGGTGTAGCCCTGAAACTGAAAGTGGTTGCCCTTGATGCAGAATCTGAGGAACTTCTAGGATGACTTCTGCATCAGGACATGCAAATAAGCATCCAAGAGACTGATCAGTGCCATAAAGTCCCTTCGATTTAAGAAAGGGATTGTGCCAGTTAAAGTTGTCATTTTGAACGTCTGATGTGGGATGAAGGAGTTGACAGACTCCTACTGGCCGGAACCCTCCTGGCAACACCTGTACCAAAAATCATATGGAATATATTCGGGCCTCTTTTTGATCCCTTGGAACTGCTGCAATCCCTACTTTGGACATACAAGCATAGTCGCTCTCCAACAACGCCATCTGATGTTCTGTGTCCCACTGCAATGGAGTACTAATGAACCTTTCCACGGGAACCTGCATTAAGCTTATTCGATATCCTGATGTGATAATGTCCAATGCTCACTTGTCTGACATGTGAGCATTCCAGTTGTCTAGGAAAAAACTGTAGGCGACCCCAAACCAGTGCTGGAACATTCCTGGCATAGTCGGGCCTTTGAGCACCCTGATTTGGTTGAAGGCTGGCTTGACTGGGAACGGGAGCTGTTCGAGAGAGGAGTCTACCGGCTGCAAACCCTCCTTTGAAAGGGCTGAGAACCTCTCTTAGTTGGAGGCCCAAAAGCTCTCTTGAATGGAGGTCCTCTCACTCTAAATGCTGGTTGTACTTGTTGCAAGAGTTTGCAATCCTCTGCTGCTTTCTTAACCAGTAACTCAAACTGAGGGCCGAAAAATTTGGAACCAGAGAAAGGTATGTGCATCAACAAGGGTTTCAAGCCATGTTGGCCTTCGAAGAGTGCATCCAAAGGTGTCTTCTGGCTGTAATCGCAGCCCCAGTAGAAGATGGTCAAATAAAATATTAGAAAGAAAACACAGCGTGAGTATTTGATCCTCAGTCTCTTTCTAAAATCATCAAACAGAATCCCCCACGCAGACCTTTGATTGTCAACTTGAAGTGTAGAGAGGGAGCTAATATCGGGAGTACATTTCAAATACGGTGATCCCAAGAGGCTTCACAATGACGACTTAGAGGATGGCAGTTCAACCATAAAGGTTTATTTTTCAACCTATTAGTCAATCATTACCCGGCAAGTTAGCCGGTGGTTCAGGAAATATATTAATACCATCCTAATATTCAGGTGCTCAAGCATTCTAAAAGTAAGTCTTATAAAGTACAAGATAGTAATAAACAAACAGGGGCGGCTCCTCCATTAGGGCAGAGGAGCGTTGCCCCCTCGCCAGCAGCAGCCACTACAAACCTTTAACAACCAAACAATAATAAACTATGTTTATTATCATTTGGTTGGGAAAGGGGTGGGACCATGGGGCATTACAAGGATGACGGGGGTGCACTGTGCACTCCCCACAGTGCACATGTGTGTTTGGCCAGATACACATGCACACAGGGCTCTCTCCAGCCCAGTCTGCCTGGGAGTGCCCTGGCTGGGTGCTCCCATCCAATCCTAACGCTGCTCTGAGCAGTGTCAGGATTGGCTCAGGGCAGGCTGGGAGCCTGTGCCTGCCTGGAGCAACAAGGGAGAGAGGAACGTCACAGGAGCAGAGCAGGTACGTTTTGTTTTTTATATATTTGTCTGCTGCCAACTTTCTCCTTCAAGGCCTCACTATCTGTCTAATACCTAAAAGCAACTCTTTCTCTGGCTAACAAGGGACTCTATAACACATCTGAGGAGGAAAGGGAAACATTACTCTAACAAACTTAAAATGTGAAATACTCAGCTAATGCCCAGAGACAGGCTAAATTAATTCATGAATTGAAATGGATGCACATTACAATATTATTAATCTTTAGCAACCAAAACTTTATTATTAAGAGTAAATACATTCAGTAAACACTATTAAATGGATTACCATTTAGTTTAGTACAGTTACATGTGTTCACCTACTACATACAATTCTTGTTAAACAGGGCAGGGAGGGGCATGGCCAGTAAGCCTAAAACGGCAGATGCGCAATTCTATCGCTCTGCACCAGCCCACAAATTTATCCTGTTTCATCGATGTCCCAGTAGAGTAAGGGGTTGAAGAAATGCACCCTGTGCAACTGGACCTGACTCGCCAGGTAGCGGCACTGATGGGCAGGATGGGAGAGCTGGAATCCTGTGCAGAGGACGTGGAAGGCTGCAGTAGGAGGAATAAAATTAGAATCATAGGCCTTCCGGAGGGCACTGGGGGAGGGGGACTGGTGTCCTACTTAGAAAACTGGATGCGGATTGAATCTGCACCGACCCATTTGACCCCGTTCTTCACCCTGGAACATGCCCACAGGTTCCCCACCAAACCTTTGGCTCCTGTTCGGCGCCCTCGCCCAGTGGTGGCCAAGCTCCTCCATTTTCAAGACCAAGATGTCCTAATGGAGAGGGCTTAAACTGGAGGCCCATACCTTATCGAAAATTGGAAAGGCTCGCTGCTCCCAGACTACACAGCTGTGGTACAAAACAGTACAACTTCTTTTCTAGAGGTGAAGAAAGCTCTGCAATACTTGCTCATGTTCCCGCTAAGCTGAAAATTGTGCTGGATGGTAAACTTCACTTTTGTGAGAAGTCAAGAGAGGCCTGGGAGTGGCTAGAAGCCTACCACGTGGGAACGGCACGGGAGGACTGTCAACAGGGAACAAGGGAAACTACACAAAAGCAAAGGAAGAGACCCCATAGGGCCAGGAGTAAGAGCACTCTGAGAAAACCAAAAAAGACGGGAGTAAGCAGCGGCTCTCCAGGTAGCTGTGGTAATCACTGCACAGACAGAATCAGAGTCTGAAGGAAGCTCTCAGTTGGTGGAGCACATGTTGGACTCCAATACCAAGAGTTTGGTGGCTGATAGAGGAGACCTCCCATGTGACTCCACAAGCAGTCAATAAGTTGATATGAGGTGGAGACCATCTGCCTTGTGGACCTGTCACCACCCCTGTTTGCTGCTTTGCAGCTGCCGAATGGACTGCGGACACATGAGGTGCTTGGGGGAGGGGAGTGCATATCATCTGAGAGGCAAATGACCATGATCTATTGACCTCTAAGCTCTTTTTGGAGTTGTCAGCAAACTGTGGCCTTAGAAAGGAACCATCAATTCCCCAGGGGGATGCAAGGAGCATGGGCCGGGGCAACTTCTGGAACATTGGACCACTATGTGACCTCTATTATGAGTCTGGTGGAGATTCACTAATGGCTTGGTTTACTGGTTGTGACAGGTTTGGGCAGACAGCTGTTGCTGTTCTGCCAGGGATTTGGGATGTTTCTAGTTGGGTATTCAGTTTTTTTTCTTGTCTGGTAGTAGATCGGGGCTGGCTGAGTTGGTACAGGGGCCTTATGGTGGCATGATACTGTTTTGCCAACACAGACAACACAACCGTCTACATGGCTACTGAGTCCTTGGGTTTTACTTCTTTGACCTGGAAAGCACGGGGGCTTGGGTCAGTGGGAAAATGGCACAATATACACAGATATCTCCAACACAGGAGAGTACACATTACCATGCTCCAGGAGACTCAGTTAGTGGGGATAGATATTGCACACATATGCCATAGATGGCGTGGCCAACTGTATGCTACCTCTTTTTCTGTGTATGCGAGGGGGGCATTAATATGGGTGAGGGCAGGGACCCCCTTTAAGCATCTACAATCTTTGATTGACAGGAAGGGTAGGTATGTCCTGGTGAAAGACAGGCTGTTGCTGAAGGAGGTGACACTGGGGAGCACTTATGCATCTAACTAGGACCAGGTAAGGTTTCTACATTCTTTATCTGCTCCCCTGGGATAACTGTCAGGAGGAGAGCTGCTCAAAATGGGGAGTTTAACTCTGTGACAGTTTTTGCCCTGGACTGTTCCACCCTTCCACTGACCGGAGCACCAGTTTACAAACTTGCCACTGGTTTTAGAGAATGGACACAATACTGGGAGCTCACAGACCTGTGGCTTACACAGCATGGCATAGAAACCGACTACTCCTATTACTCACACCTGTATGCCCTACATACCAGATTAGATATATTCCTATGCTCTGAGAGGCTAAGCTCCTACGTGCGATTTGGTGAATATCTGCAACGAACCTTATCAGATCATAGCCCCTAATTCTTGGGGTTCTGACCAATAATTGACAGACATGTGATTCCCCTGTGGCGACTCCAGCTGGTATCACTGGAGGACAACAGTTATAAAGACTCTCTTTACACGACTATCACAGAGTATTTCTCCCACAATCAGGGCACAGAATCCTCTGCCTTGATTGAATGAGAAGCTTTGAAGGTGGTGGTCCGAGCTCACTATATGAGCCAGTCTGTTGGCATCTGCAGGGAACTAAATGGGTAATTGCGCAACCTTACACACATTGAACAATAGCTTAAATGTAGACCCCAACACCAATGAACGCCTTCTCGAAGCAAAAGCGAGATATATAACACAATACGAGACCACTTACGCTCTCATGATTATAAAAAGTATGCCACAAGGGCTCATAACGAGGGGAGTAAATCTGGGAGACCTGCTGGCATGGCTCATCAGGCCGGAATGCCGGGGCTCCCCTATTACACACATCACTTTACTTAATGGGGCACACCTCTACACCCAGGGGGCTATCAACAAGGAGTTCTGTACATATTACAAGATGCTTTATCGCCCACCAGAGCCCACTGGAGCCCCTTGCGGAGCCTGATCAACGTAGGTTTCTGGATCACCTGCCCTTTCCCTCATGGACACCAGTAAGACTTTGGGACCAGATGGGCTACAAGCAGAATCTTATTGTGCCTTCATGGACCCACTGGCCCAAGGCTAGAGGTATTGAATGCTGAGTTCCCAAGGGCAGGCTGGTTGCCTGAGACCTCCAGAAGTGCAACTGTGATTCCCCTCCCCACTATATCTGGTGCACCACCTTCAGCGTTCCACCCACTGTCAATGTTAAATATGGACCTCAAAATATTAAGTAAAATATTGGTAAATAGGCTGCTGCCCCACATGTCGGCTCTAGTTCACAGGGATCAGAATGGATTTATTTCAAACCGTGGTATCTCCCTCAACCTTAGGAGATTGTTCTATATCCTATACCACCTGACGATGTGAGACCTCCTGGAGGCAGGAGTAATGTCGGAGGACCTTGAAAAGGCTTTCGACTCCATACGCTGGAACTTTCTATTGCAAGTCTTGTGGAGGATAGGCCTGGGCGAGGCCTGCATTCGGTGGATCTCTCTGCTCTATGTGGACCCAACTGCCTTCGTAAAAATGGGCCCTGCGATATCCGCTGCTTATGACATCCACAGGGTGGGGAAGTGTGGCACAATGGTTAGAGCGGCAGACCCTGATAAAAGAGATCTGGCCTGGGACCAGGGTTCAACTCCCACCTTGGTGGGTCTTGGGCTCAATTCCCTTGGACCAGATAATTCTCGCCTCGGAGCCTAATCTAATTGATGGGTCCCACTCTGTAACTCTGGGCAATAGCTTGCTTAATCTCCACAATGGCCCTCACAGCGCTGGGATGCCTGGCTTCACCCTGGGGCTGTCCAGGAGTTGGTGCCTCACAGGGAAAAGCCAGGAGGGGTTCCACAGCGGTATGCGTACAGTGCCTTGAGACCCTAACGGTTGAGTAGTGCGCTATACAAGTGTGAAGTTTACAGTTTTACAGGGTGACTAGACAGGGCTGCCCGCTGTCACCCTTACTCTTTGCCCTGGCCATTGTGCCCTTGGCTGAATTGTTTCGGGTGAGTGTGGGGGGACCAGGATAATCGTAAATGGTCTGGAACACATCATCTAATTGTACATAGATGAGTTTCTCTTCTATTTCTCACATTGCCCTATGGGATTGCAGAGGGCGCGCTGTGTCCCTGAGGACATAGGTAGGGTATAGGGATTAAAAGTTAACCTGAACAAAACCTGTATCTTCCCCTGAACCCCAGAGGCTCCCCAGCTGTCGGGCCTTCAACAAGACTTACTTTGGTCACCCAGTACCTTTAAATATCTAGGGGTGAAGGTTCACCATGACCTGGGCTATCTGATTGAGGGAAACTTGGATGGAACATTTCACTCTCTTAGGGCGTGTGTCACTTTTGGGAAATCCCTAAGACTCTTGATCATGCCAGGGCATCTATCTCCAAAATGGTGATGCTCCCCAGACTATTGTATTCTTTCACCAATCCGTCGGTAAAGATTCCTGTGGCATGGTTCAAACAGCTTGATACCCTTTCGCAAGATTTGATTTGAGATGGGGGCCACCACAGAGTCTCTCTTGCAGTCCTGCGACACCCGCCAGATGCCTTAGGCCTAGGGGCACCTGATTTTGAATTGTATTACATGGCAGCACGGCTACAGTGGGTGGACAGATGGCTTGACGAGAAGCATAGGTCTGACTTTGATCTCATGGCCCTGTCCTCCCACCAGTGAGTCTGAGATGCCCATTACATGACCAGGGGACATACTACACGTAGCACTGTGCTGTTGGCATCGATGTCTGGTGAGGAACTGAAAATTGGCATTGTATTCCCTGGGTCTGCTGTTGGTGGGCTTACCACACGGAAGACTTATTACCTGTTTCAAAACTGCCATACTTGTTGGCTGGACAGAAGCAGGGCCGAAGTCTGTAGGAGACTGTTTCGCAGTGAGCACCCTCATACTACTGGAAGATTTAACTGACCAATACGACTTGCCTCGCAGGTAGTTTGTGACTTATGAGGCCTTAGTCAGGACTTTTGATGATTTATGGGATGCTGGACATAACATCCCTTCTCCACATGTGGTGCTTCAGTTACTACTTTCCATGGGCTCAGCAAGGCACATAGGCCCTCATTACAACCTTGGCAGTCGGACGAGGCTGACTGCCAAGGTTGTACTGCCAGTCGGCCGCCCATGCGGCCACAAACCTGCCGGACGCATTAGGATATCCCTGCTGGGCTGGCGGGCGGAAACTCACCGGCCCAGTGGGGATGTCGGCCGTAACATTGCAGCCGGCTCCTAATGGAGCCGGCGGCAATGTGGCGGTTCGGCGGGTGCAGCAGCACCTGTCGTGCTTTTCACTGTCTGCCAGGCAGACAGTGAAAATCATGACGGGGCTGTGCCTGGGGACCCCTGCACTGCCCAGGCCAGGTCTCTACCACCATGGACAGGCTGGTGGAAAGGGGGGGTCAAAATCCCCAGGGCAGCGCTGCAAGCAGATATGGTGATCGCCACTTCAACCCTGGCGGTCTTTGACCGCCAGGGTTGTGATGAGGGCCATGGTGAGTGGTTTTATAAAGCGTTGAGTGAGATAGGACAGAAACCTGTGGTGGCACTTAGGGTCAGGTGGAATGAGGCCCTGGACCATGAGGTCACCAATAGGGAATGGACTCAGATACTAGCTTACTCTAAAAAAATCACCCCAACGCAAGATTTAAATATATTCAATTTAGCTATCTACATATGGCGTACCTCATCCCCCATTGCCTGCAGGTCATATATGGTAGAGAGTCCTGAGAGTGCCCTAGGTGCCAACAATTAGTTGCTGACTTTTGTCATATGATATGAAGCTGCCCCACACTCCAGGTATACTACATTGCAGTGCTTCAGTGGCTTCAGACCATACTGGGCCATTCCCCGCCCTGCGCGTAGGAAGCCTGTGTATTGAGAGAGTTCCTCAGGCCTAAGGCACAGAGGGTGGGACTTAGGTTTTCTCGATTTGGCACTTGCTTTAGCTAAGTGTAAGATAGCAATGGCATGGAAGTTGAGGGGAGGACCTGGATTGGAAAATCTGGTGAGAGATGTTGTGACATGGGCAAAGGCAAAAGTCAGGGCCCTTCATAGGGAAGATGCCAAGGGGTTCGTAGGCGCCACATGGCTGCACAATGGGCGGAGATCTTGATGCAGTGGGAACACCCAGGAGGAGTCTTGGAGCAGAGTGATCCAGAAGATCTGAGGGAGGAAGCCCCATGACCTGACTTGGACGAAATGAATGGCATAAATGGGGGTGGAGGAATAGAGGACCTTAATGGACCTGGTGCGATGCACCGTCACCCCACGGGGCAGGAGGCCCTGTGGTCCCATGTAGCCATCTAGAGCCTCAATATACGAGTTTATGCACAGTACTTACTTGAGTCTAACATAAGGTGGGTTGGACGTCTGGGGTACTTGGACAGTTCACACTGCAGGTCATGCCTAGTAGGCAGGTTGCCACAGTCCTTATGTGTGTTCACAGACTATATTTATTGTCTATGCTTGTCCATATGACCTGATGAAGCATTTATGTATCCACTGTACTCCTGAACTATCGCCTGCATGTTGGTTCAGCCACCAGACCTGGACTGTGGCAATAAACTGTTGTTAATTGAATGCTCAGTGAACATTTGAATATATGACTCACAGGTAAATGCATATGAATGATATATAGGAGGTCGTGCCTAAATCAAGCTGCTCCAACCCCCCCTCTGATGGCTAGGAAAGCCACCACAAATGAAATGAATCCTTCTTGAGACCATCTCAGAACCTTGTTGTCTTCAACATTTCATGCATAGAATTCTCCAATTGCTTCATCTTATTATAAAACTTACACTGACCCGCCTCCAATTCTAAATCACTCCTTTTTCTCTTAATTCACTTTTCCTCTCTCACTCATTTTCTTGATCTCATGTACTTGAACCCTTTGAACATGGCAAACAAACAAATTAGGCAAATAACAATGACTATAATAGGCTTCGATATGGTACCTATCCTACTAAACCAATTTTCTTCAGCAGCAACTCCCTTTTCAATCGCTTCCCACGCACCTCTAGTATCTGATTCCCTCAAATGAGTGATGTTTTTAACAGACCCTCTAATCTCCTCACTCTCATCCTGTATATAGATGCAGTATTGCTGGACTTCCAACATCTTACAGATTAAATCTTACTTTGGCAGCCAAATATCTAGAGCACTGCAGTTTTGTAAAACCATAGACCTAATAGCTAATATCTCAGCGTTAATCACAAGCAATGATCCAGCAATACTAGCTGCTAATCAATCAACTATGGTAGACAGCTTCCGGGTCTTGAAGTCATGTAAAACAACCCAAACAGAAGTGATCATAGTGCCAAAAATATCTCCAACTATTTCAGAAGCACTACTTTCACATTTTGGTCTAGGAGGGAAGCCCACACCATTCTCATCTTTTCTACATGATAGATCTTCAGAAATACTACTGCTTAGTGAAAGGGACCGGCCCAATTACTGGGTATGTCAAAATATGCATGTGAGCCACACATAATAAACACTAGAAATAATGGGATCCTTTCCCTCAATTGTTTGTTCAGTATTCCCCCTCAAGTAAAAGGTATGTTCACATTTGCCCTCTCCGATTAACTTATTATGCGCTGCATTTAACCCCTATATAAACATAGCTTGCCTTGTTTTGCCAATCTAACGTTAACATAAGTTGAGTTCCTAACTCTTTGTGTTTAATGTCCTTCTTTGTCCACTTATCTTAACCCTTTAGCTGCTGGGCCTTCCCCCCCACCCTTCAGTGCTGAGCCCTTTTTTGGCTATTTGGGGTAGTTTGCGCTTAGGCCTTCATAACTTTTTGTACACAGAAGCTATCCACGCCAAATTTGTGTCATTTTTTTCCAACATCCTAGGGATTCTAAAGGTACCCAGGGTTTGTGGGTTCCCCTGGAGGAGACCAAGAAATTAGCAAAAACGCAGCAAAAATTGAGTTTTTTTCAGACAAATTGGAAAAAAGGCCTGCAGAAGAAAGCATGTGTTTTTTTCCCTGAAAATGGCACCAACAAAGGCTTTGCGGTGCTAAAATCACCAACTTCCCAGCTTTCAGGAACAGGCAAACTTGAATAAGAAAACCACATTTTTCAACACAATTTTGGCATCTTATTGGGATGTACCCCATTTTAAATATTGTTTATGTTTTTAGCCTCCCTCCAGTTCATTTAGTGACAGATATGGATGTAAAACCAATGCTGGATACCAGACAGCTAACCATTTCTGAAAAGTAGACAAAATGTTGAATTCAGCAAGGAGTCATTGTGTAGATCCTGCAAGGGTTTCCTACAGAAAATAACAGCTGAAATAAAAAATATTGAAATTGAAGTGAAAAAAACAGCCATTTCTGTCCACATTTTCTTCTATAACCTTTTCCATCTAAGGGAGATTTTTTAAAGCAATATATCGTCTGCTGGACTCTTCTGGTTGCGAGGATATATAGGCCCATATTTATACTTCCATAGCGCCGCATTTGCGCTGCTTTTTGACACAAAAGTGGCGCTAACTTGCAAAATACAATTGGCCCGTATTTATACTTTTTGACGCTAAACTGCGCTAACGCAGTTTAGCGTCAAAAAGTTTTGCGCCGGCTAACGCCATTCTGAAGCGCCATGCGGGCGCCGTATTTATTGAATGGCGTTAGCCGGCGCTAGCAGACCGGCGCTGCCTGGTGTGCGTGGAAAAAAACCACGTACACCAGGCAGCGCCGGCGTTGGGGAAAATGGCATTAGGGCGTCTTAAAATGGTGCAAGTCAGGTTGACGCCAAAAAATCGCCTCCACCCGATTTGCGCCATTTTTAACGACGCCCAGACGCCATTTACATGACTCCTGTCTTAGTAAAGACAGGAGTCATGCCCCCTTGCCCAATGGCCATGCCCAGGGGTCATTGGGCTTTGAGGCATGTAGGGGGGCACAAATCAGGCCCCCCTATGCCAAAAAAATATATAAAAAATATAAAAAATTATACTTACCTGAACTTACCTGAATGTCCCTGGGATGGGTCCCTCCATCCTTGGGTGTCCTCCTGGGGTGGGCAAGGGTGGCAGGGGGGGTCCCTGGGGGCATGGGAGGGCAGCTGTGGGCTCATTTTGAGCCCACAGGTCCCTTAACGCCTGCCCTGACCCAGGCGCTAAAATCCAGCGGAAATGCGGGGTTTTTTGCCCCGCCCACTCCCGGGCGTGATTTTTGCCCGGGAGTATAAATACGACGCATTTGCGTTGCAGTCATTTTTTTAGACGGGAACGCCTACCTTGCATCTCAGTAACGCAAGGAAGGCGTTCTCGCAAAAAAATGACGCTCTTTCCTCATACTTTGGCGCTAGACGCGTCTAACGCCAAAGTATAAATATGGCGTTAGTTTTGCGCCGAATTTGCGTCGAAAAAAACGACGCAAATTCGGCGCTAACGGAGTATAAATATGCCCCATAGTGCTTGTAGGTTCATCAAAAACCCGAGGTACCCAGAGCCAATAAACGAGCTGCACCTTGCAATGGGTTTTCATTGTATACTGGGTAGACAGCAATTCATTTGGAGTCAAAAATAGGTATCAAGGAAACCTTTGTATTTCCAAAATGGGCACAAGCTAAGGTGTTGAGAAGAAGTGGTTATTTGCACATGTCTGAATTCTGGGGTTCCCATACTAGCATGTGAATTACAGGGCATTTCTCAAATAGACTTCTTTTTTACACACTGTCTTACATTTGGAAAGAAAAAATGTAGAGAAAGACAGGGGCAATAACACTTGTTCTTCTATTATGTGTTCCCCCAAGTCTCCCAATAAAAATGGTACCTCACTTGTGTGGGTAGGCCTAGTGCCCGCTACAGGAAACGCAACATGGGCACATCACATTTTTTCATTGTTTTACATTGAAATCTGACATGTTTTTCGGAAAGTGACTAGCTGTGGATTTTGGCCTCTAGCTCAGCCGGCACCTAGGGAAACCTACCAAACCTGTGCATTTTAAAAAACTAGACACCTAGGGGAATCCAAGATGGGGTGGCTTGTGGGGCCCTCACCAGGTTATTTTACCCAGAATCCTTTGCAAACCTCAACATTTGGCAAACAAAACCATTTTCCCTCAGATTTCAGTGCTGCAAAGTTCTGGAATCTGAGAGGAGCCACAAACCTCCTTCCACCCAGCATTCCCTCAAGTCCCCCAATAAAAATGGTACCTCACTTGTGTGGGTACGCCTAGTGGCCATGACAGGAAATGCCCCAAAACACAACGTGGACATATCACATTTTCCCAACGAAAACGGACCTGTTTTTTTGTTTTTTGCAAAGTGCCTGGCTGTAGATTTTGGCCTCTAGCTCAGCCAGCATCCTTTGCCTTACAAAACCAGGTTGTTTTGTTATAGATAATTTTGATGTCACCACAATACAATTTGGCCAGTGGAATTTGGGGGTGAACTAAATTGGGGAGCTCCCAAGAGAGTACTCTCCCTCTGCTTGCCACCAAATGCACCTGCTCTCTGGGTTGGGCTGACCCGCTATTGTCCCACGGCACAGACTGTGCTTGAGAAGGGACAGCAGGACTGTCCTCATCACCTCCCTCAGAATCACTGAAAGAGGAGTATCTGCTGTCTCAAGTCTCCGATCCTACGTCAGAGTTGTCCTCTATAACCCTAGTTAGGACTTGAGCAGCAGTCATTCAACGAGACGCCATCTCTGCTACTGGCTAAACTGTTGCTCTAAAACGGACCGCGACCTCAACTACACAAGTAAGTGGCTTGCTTGCCTCCACGGCATAACTTCGGTTTTTGCACTAAGGTGCGATCCTCACGGCTTTAGGACTCCCCACACTCCGGGAATCCCTTTCAAGTTAATTACCGCCTTTCTTTACGAGATGGGACGGTGGGCCCACCAGGTGTTAACTAACAGATCTCCCTGTGAGTGGGGGCCCTCATTTTTATTTTTGACTATCTTGTCTACCGTTTTTGTTTAAGCTGTATCTAAGCATATGCCACACAGCGTAAAAGGCATTTTGGGTATTGATATTTCACGACTCCTACTTTTAGTGAATGCTTAACCCTTTCTAACTTGAGTGAGCATTCCAGACAAATGGGCATATCAACACACTATCAAATGTAGCATGGCAGATTGTTACATTCTATATTGTACTGTACTGGTTGGATTATAACAAATACTGATGAAGTCTCTTTATGCAAAATGTTATGTTTCAATTCTTACCAGTAGTGACAGTTTGTGGCAGCCTATTTCCCAAGGAGCCCCCCTAATGATGAGGGATGGTAAGCAAATGATTCAACTTGTTTTCAACAGTAGGGCCTACCACCTCTTTTTTGACACTAGTTTACCACGGGTGTTTTGTTCATCTAACCGTGTATACTGATTATATATATTGTACATGTTGTTTTCTAGGGCGACTTTTTTGTTTCCATTTTTGACAAACAGTTCACCAAAATGTAAGTGACTGTATTTTTTCATATATACACTAAGTAGTTTTGTATTTCTTTTTTTCCCTTAACTTATTATGAGTCAGTAGAAGTTTATCTGATTGTTGGTCCTGAAGAAGCGTTATAGGATCTGTATAGACCACCATACGCGAAACATGTTGACCATACTTTAGGGGTCAGGTGATAATTTCCCCAACCTCTAGGCTCTGTTATAAAGTGGTTGAGCATGAATCCTCATTTTCCCCTTTCCCTGTGTTTTTAATCTTGGTCTCAGCCTCGCTTGTTGACACATTAAATAGAGCAGACTCTTGTGGGGTTGAGAACCAATTTTAATCTTTTCACTCTCCTGCCGCAGTTAGTGTCTGACCTTCACGATCATTACGGCAGCCACTGGTAAAAAGATCTCAGGCAAAGAGCCCCCGAACGGGGAGCCCGTCAGATATTGCACTGCCAGTCTGACGAGGAGCAACCCGATGATGAAGCATAACATCCATTTGGGTGTGTGAGGGCTCTTGCTCCTGAACATTAATGTTCCCCTAGATTCATGGAACAGTGTACCTATTTAGTGTGCTCTAAAACACTAGCCTACGAAGACAGTCACAAAATTGCTGGTGGGAGTGTGTGTGAGATGCGTGCAACAGTAATGGTCAGTCACCCTACCTTTTCTTCTTCCCTCAATCGGCACGTTCTCTCAAGACACTCAAAAAAACAAAAAAGACACGCTATTACTTCACCTTGTCACATACCAACCGTCACAGTCTTTAGTGCCTCTGGTGCCCAGACCAACAATCATTATTGGTGCTCACACTCCCATGACCTCCTCCTTGGATTGCCTCACTACCACCCAGCAAAAGTGCCCTTCATCTCTCCATAGTCCCCCTCGCACATACATTTCATTTGTATTATAGTGCAGGTAATGGCTGGCTTTACTAATCCAGTCACCTATTCACATGAAATACAGATTTGATCTTTGAGTAGGCATATAAACCTTCCGCAGTACTTTATGGCATCAAAACTGCCACTAGACAAAAGTGAGATACTTTTGTAGCAGAAACATAATCACAAGAGTTACTGGACTTTTTATTGCTGCCTAAAAGCTACTGTTGAAACGTGTCAGTTAAAGTATGTGCATTGCTTTGAAGACGCGAGCTGCAACTACAAGAGAACTGGTGGCGAATTTGTTTATATATATATATGTGTATGTATGTATGTGTATATATATATATATATATATATATATATATATATATATACATACATATATATATGTATATGTAAAGAGATCACTTTTATATGTGGGTGTGGTTTTCCTGGGGGCACACACGCATTGACAAAAGTGATCGATATCTATATATATATATATATACATATATATATATATATATATACACATATCTATATACAGATACATCTACCTATGTAGATAGATAGATCTATATATAGATATGTCTATATACAGATCTATATAAATATATAGATCTGTATTTTTTTAATAGCTGTATGGTTTCCACCATACAACTATTAAAAAAAAAAAAATGCCCACACAGGAGGTCGCCCTGCCCACAGGCGACCCCCTGTCAATTTAATTTTTTTTAAAAAAATTTAAAACAGTTTTTTATTTATTTTCTAACCCCAGTGATCGCGATCACAGATATCCCGTCCAGTGAAATTTAAAACCCATTATATCCAATGGGATTTAGATTTCAGCAAATGGGCTATCCGTCACCGTTGTGACGGAGTAACTCGACTGCCAATATCTAAATAAGGCCCTAAATCTTAATCTGAAAAATAATATTCAAAGAGACCCTGTCGATATAAGAGACTAAGCAAAATACTACAGATGATTCCATAAGTGAGAGGAATATGGTGATAGACACTGGCAGGGAATTGAGGGTTTTGATTTTTTTCATAAAGCAGCCTAAAGTATGCATTGGAGGAAAAATCCACCCCAAACATCCTTGTGTGGTAACTTAAAATCAAAATCAGATTTACAAAATCTCTCTATATCAGAAACAGGTGTGGTTGACGTGGGTCTAGATCTAGGAGGATCAGTAGGAGCCAGGGAACTGAATTCTATAAGTAAAGAAGTTAACACTATGATAGCAATGATTAACACCCCAGCTATTATCAGCTTATGTCTATCAGGACTATAGATATTCATGGCTTCTCTGCAATCAGACCATTACAGTAGAAATAGCAGCAAACATAATTTCTCTGTAACAATTTTTCTGCAAATCACAAAAGTTGTTTCAATCATGTAATGTAGCTAGTCTTACATACAGCAGTCTTTAGGAGTCATCCTTATCCCTACTCTCTCTTATTCAAGATTGACATCCCTACTCTACTTCTGCAGCCTTGGCCATAGGGACTCGTCTTAATTAAGTAAGACAAAAGTTCATTAGAATGTCAGAGTTCATGAAAAATGTCAAAGTTCAGTCCCAGAGGATTCAACAGAAACATAGTTTATTGCCAATCTTATTTAATCATAGAATTAAAGTCAATAAAGAAGCTCCATAATAGGTTTTGATATCACTGAGCCTCTGTCAGCACTGCACTGTTAACACCAGGACCATAAAAGGCTTCATCAGTGTCATCATTTATGACAGTACATCCTATCAGGAGCTGAATATCTCCTGCATGGTACTCATGCTCTTCTCACTGTCCTGAGTTCTGGCTGTTCGTCCTCACTACCCATTAACTCACTGGTTTCAGTTTCCTCTTTCACAGTTTGTGGTATATTCAATGGATGAACTTGACCTTACTCTCTCATGTCTCCTTTGCCATTGGTCTCAACTTTTTCATGTCACACAACTTGGCCGTTCTCAAGGATCAGGGTCAGTCTCCACCTGCATCAATGGACAAGTGCTTTCATTCGTTCCAGTTCAACCCAACCCATCCTCACGATCCTTCAGAGTCTTGCATTACTTGCGAATCTTGGGGTTCTTGTTTGCTGTCTTCTCCCCCCTCTGCTACTTCAAAGTATCCAGCAGCACTGGTTGTTCTTCAGTGATTGGCACTATCACCTCATTGAGAGGCACTCTAACCACTGAGTATGTGATGTATAAACCCAGTTAGGTAGCGCCTCATACTTATTGGCTTTCTTGGTCACTGGAATGACTTGGAAAGGACCTTTCCAGACATGTTTTTGAATATACTTCTTCACCAAAGCCCAGTCTCTTAGACTAAATTCATGGCACTGCTCCTGGTGCAGAAGAGGAATAGCAATTATGACCTGGTGAGACACAGAATGCACCACATCTGCCAGTCCGTTGCAGTAGTCAAGACTCATATCATCTGTAACATTTATAAGTCCATTCCCAGGTAAAACAGGCAGTCTTATGGCTCAGCCCATGATAATCACAAGAGGTGTCAATCCCATCCTCCAATCAGGAATACTGCAGAGACTCATCATCACCAAGAGCAAAGCATCAGGCCACTTTAGAGAAGTGAATGCACATACATTCGCCAGTCAGGACTTCAAGGTTCTAATGACTTGCTTCATTATTCCAGAATCCTCGGATCAGTAACTATAGCACAATCTCTGCTACTCCTGTAATGCTGCCCGTAACGGTTTTAGGATCTCCTTATTGAAATGTGTCACTTTGTTTGATTCAAGAGAAGTCGGGAACCCGAAGCGGGGTATCAGCTCTCTCAACAGCAACTTGGCCACAGTGAGAATGTCATTCCTCCTAGTGGGATATGTCTCAACCCATCGATAGAAAATGCACATAATGACTGTTAGACCTGACAGCCTTAGGGTGGTCACCCATAACTTTTTGCCTGCCTCCCTCCACTTTTTGGACACTGTTTTTGCTGGTTTTTAGACTCTGCGCACTTTACCACTGCTAACCAGTGCTAAAGTACATATGCTCTCTCCCTTTAAACATGGTAACCTTGGATCACACCAAACTGGACTATTTGATTTACTTATAAGTCCCTAGTAGAGGGCACTATATGTGCCCAGGACCTGTAGATTAAATGCTACTAGTGGGCCTCCAGCACTGGTTGTGCCACCCACTTTAGTAGCCCCTTTACCTTGTCTCAGGCCTGCCATTGCAAGGCCTGCGTGTGCAGTTTCACTGTCACTTCAACTTGGCATTTAAAAGTACTTGCCAAGCCTAAAACTCCCCTTTTTCTACATATAAGTCACCCCTAATGTGTGCCCTAGGTAACCCCTAGAGCAGGGTGCTGTGTGGGTAAAAGGCAGGACATGTACCTGTGTAGTTTACATATCCTGGTAGTGTAAAACTCCCAAATTCGTTTTTACAATACTGTGAGGCCTGCTCCCTTCATAGGCTAACATTGGGGCTGCCCTCATACATTGTTGAAGTGGTAGCTGCTGATCTGAAAGGAGTAGGAAGGTCATATTTAGTATGGCCGGAATGGTAATACAAAATCCTGCTGACTGGTGAAGTTGGATTTAATATTACTATTTTAGAAATGCCACTTTTAGAAAGTGAGCATTCCTCTGCACTTAAATCTTTCTGTGCCTTACAATCCACGTCTGGCTGGGTTTAGTTGACAGCTCCTTGTGCATTCACTCAGACACACCCCAAACACAGGGTACTCAGCCTCACTTGCATACATCTGCATTTTGAATGTGTCTTCCTGCGCTGGGAGGGTGGAGGGCCTGCCACACCCCCTACTGGGACCCTGGCAGACAGGATTGAACTGAAAGGGGACCTGGTACACTTCTAAGCAACTCTTTGAAGTCTCCCCCACTTCAAATGCACAGTTGGGTATAAAACAGGGCCTCTGCCCTACCACCTCAGACACTTCCTGGAGAAGAAACCTGAACCAGAACCTGCACCCTGACAAGAAGAACTGCCTGGCTGCCTAAAGGACTCACCTGACTGCTTTCTATAGAGGACTGCTGCCTTGCTGTTGCCCTGCTGTCTTGCTGCTCTCTTGCTTTGCTGCAGAAGTGCTCTCCAAGGGCTTGGATAGAGCTTGCCTCCTGTTCCCTGAAGTCTCAGGACCAAAAAGACTTCTCTCTTGCAACTGGACTCCTTGTGCGGCGAAAAAGTTGACGCACAGCTTGTTCCGCAGTGAAAAATTCACCACACGCCAAACCGGAAAGACGCCGCTCGACTTCGCGAGGAAAAGATCGACGCGGCACCTGCGGTGCGACCGGAACTTCGACGCACGGCCCGCCTGGACAACGCCGCCCGACTTCCAGAGGGGAAATCGACGCAGCGCCTGCCGTGAGGGAGAAAACTCCACACATCGCCCAATGGAACGACGCGCAACCGGTCAACAAGCCCAGGAATCCACGCACAGACCCCGGGGAGTCTGAAAACCCCACAACCCGAAGAGGAGACCCGTCCGCGCGCCGGATATTGACACAACGTCTTCCCCGCATGAAAAATAACAATGCAAATCCGTGTGTGAAGGGGTGAAACCGACGCACACACCATTTTTCCACGCATCTCCTCCTCTGCGGCCCTTTGCAGAGATTTTTCACTCCAACCAGGTACTTTGTGCTTGAAAGAGACTTTGTTTGCTTTTAAAAGACTTTAGACACTTTATATCACTTCCCAGTGATATCTTTACAATTTCTTATTGCATCTTTTATCGTTTTGACCTGCAAATATCCAGATAAATATTATATATTTTTCTAAACACTGTGTGGTGTATTTTTGTGGTGCTATATTGTGTTATTGTATGATTTATTGCACAAATACTTTACACATTGCCTTCTAAGTTAAGCCTGACTGCTCAGTGCCAAGCTACCAGAGGGTGGGCACAGGATCATTTGGATTGTGTGTGACTTACCCTGACTAGAGTGAGGGTCCTTGCTTGGACAGGGGGTAACCTGACTGCCAACCAAAGACCCCATTTCTAACACTGACCAAAACATATCTCGCCCCATTACACATGGTCATTTCAATAAAGTCCAATTGCATCCTCTTAAATGGACCTGCTGATCTCCCTATGCGACTTGTCAAGGGGGGTTGTTCTCCCTCCGTTCATCTGCTGGCACACAGCACATCGGTGGCATAAATTCTCAGCCATCAACCTGAACCGGCTATTGAACCAATTCTGTTGAAACAACCTAACCGTAACATCTCTTTATGTATGAAGGGCTATGAAAAGGTCTAGGTCGCAGTGACAACAGACTATCCAGAAGCATGGGTCTCTCATCTGTCGACATCCAAATCTCATCCTCATTCTTAACACACCCTGCTCTAACCCACCCCTGCTGTTCATTCTCTGGTAATTCCTTGTGCAACCTTTTTACCTCCTTCCAAGTATCAGCCAAAGAGAACAAACGTTTTACGTTGATCTCATTTTCAGATTCATTTCTGTATTCTCTGTTAAATGTTCAAGACCCATGAGCGCCATAACAAGCAATTTCATGACCATACCGGTTACCAGCTGTCACATAATAATTTCCGTTCCTGCACTCTGCGCATTTGACCACTGCTATTTCTTGGGGCATCTGTATCACCTCTAGCAATCTCATAATAAATTCCCCATTCCCTATGGGGGATCCAGACAATGTCATAAACCCTCTTTGCAACCACAACTGCCCAGAATTGTGGACAACACCAAAGCCATACTGACTGTCAGTGAAAATATTTACCCTTAATTGGTCTGAAACAATGCAGGCTCTCGTAAGAGTGACTAACTGAGTCACTTGTGCAGAGGTAACACGATAGAGCCATGAGGCTTCCATTACACCTTCAACAGTGCAGACTGCGTATGCAGCTCTCAACTTCCCCCTTCATCCTTCAAGTAGGAGCCATCTACAAACAAAATATAATCCGGCTCTTCGAGGTCTTCATCTTTAACATCGGGTCTTGGCTTTATGCACAGTTCTGTGACATCTACACATTCGTGCTCAACCTCCCCATCAATTATTCTATTTTCTGGTAAAGGTAAGAATGTAAAGGATTTAACAACAAGCACCTCTTTAGAGTGATACTCTCAGCAGCCAATATAACTTGCTCCTACTTTGTTAATTGGTTATTTGTCAGATGCAGTGTTCCAGTGCGGGGCAGTAAGATCTCCAATGAATGATGGAACATCACTATAAGAGGATGTCGCATAACTATACTCACACACCTTTCAATGCTGACACCTACTGCAGTCAACGACTTTAAGACAGCTGGGCAGACCTGCAGCTACAGAATCAAGGTTAGCAGAAAAATACCCAGATGTCTTCAAGGGTTCCTATGCATTTGCCTAAGCACGGAGAGAGCGCAATCCTCCCTCTCACTGCAAGGTAGTGCAAAAGCTTTGTTATAATCTGGCATTCCTAGCACTGGAGTACAACAGTGAATTGCTTTCAGCTCTAGGAATACAACCAAGCAGTCTTTGTTTAATGATAGCCTCAGCAGAGGTTTGGACACCAAGAAAAAGTTAGATATCTACTGTCTACAGTAGCCCACCATTCCAAGAAACACCCTGACTTCTTACTGCATATTGGGTGGATTCATTTTTAAAAATGGCAGATATACTCGCTTGTGACACTGTACTCACTCCTTTCTTAGTATGATGCCCCAAGTATAGGAATTCTTTTTGACAGCACTACAATTTACTGGGAGTCACCTTGTCTCCATTTTCCACCAACTGGCTCAACAAAGCAATAGTACCTTGTCGACAGGCTTAGACGTATTGTGAATCTGACACAGGCAAAATGTTGTAAATGTATTGCACAAAAACCAAGCTTAGGGGCAAATATAAGAATTTAAGGGCCACATGTAGCAAAGTCCGATCTTGCGACTCGGAAATTGCGAGTCGGTGCAACTCGCAATTTCCGAGTCGCAATATCGGATGCAGAACGGTGTCTCAGGCACCGTCTACGACTCGCTATGGGGTCGCAAAGACCCACCTCATCAATATTAATGAGGTGGGTCGCAGTTTGCGACCCCATAGCGAGTCCCTGCACTCACAGGGATGGTGGCCTGCTGAAGTCAGCAGGCCTCCATGTCTGTGACTGCTTTTTAAATAAAGCAGTTTTTTTTTTTTTTCATTTTGCAGCCCGTTTTCCTTAAAGGAAAATGAGTTGCAAAATGAAAAAACTTCCGAAACCATTTGGTTTCGTTTTTTCAGAGTAGGTAGTGGTCCTTAGGACCACTGCCTGCTCTGAAAAAATATTTTTGGCGACATTCACAAAGGGGAAGGGGTCCCATGGGGACCCTTTCCCTTTTGCGAATGTGTTACCACCAGTGTGACAGTGGGGGTAACTGCGAGTTGCTTTGCGACCGCATTCGCGGTCACAAAACAATTCTGAATTGCGATGCGAGTCACAAATAGGAAGGGAACACCCCTTCCTATTTTCGAGTCGCATTCACAAACTGAGAGTCGATACCGACTCGCAATTTGTGAATGAGCATCGCGTTAGGCTGTTTGCATGGCACAAACTGCGATTTTTGCAGTTTGCACCATGCAAACGGCTTCCTACATCTGGCCCTAAGTTTCTTCTTTAAAATGTAATTAAAGATTGAAAGTCTCTCAATATACACTTGAGGGACTCAGCACCTTGCCAAAACCCTTTTTTTGAAATCTAAAGGAAAAAAGATATTGGCTTTCTTCATGCAATTGAATGGAGAAAAAGGCTTTGCACAAGTCAACAACAGTGAACCGCTCAGCTTCACATGGTATCTGGAATAGCAATACAGCTGGATTCAGTACCACAGGCAATGGGTAAAACCAATATTATTAATGTTCCTCAGGTCCTGTATGATCCCGTACTTATTTTTTGGTTCTTTGCAGGCCCATAATGGGTGAGTTACATGGACTTCCCATTATCTCTTTCAGGATGCCCTGCTGTATCATTGACTCGATCACTGGAGTGATTCAAACTATTGTTTTGGGAGTACAATTATACTGTGGTATCCTAGTGTATTCAGTGTTTGGTTTGGTTCTTCTGCTTCTTTTCCCATCTATTCTTCCATTTATCTAAGTCACTCCATTGCCCTGTCCTGCTGACCAATTCTTTCACCCGCAACTTCATTCTTGAAGCCCTCAAATTCAGGATAGCCTCCTTGTCTAATTGAGTGCAAAAACGTTCCTGCAACTATGTTTTTCTGTTGATATTTATGTCATACGAATCTGCTAACTTGTCATGTGCTTCAGCAGCACGATGAGTAATGTCCTTATTCATATACATGAGATCATTTTCTGGGTATTTATCTAAATGAGAAAGGTCAAGATTCCCTGAGAATAACTCATCTAGTTCTATTCACAATCTTCCGACATCTAAGGGTCTCTCACCTGATGTGGATTGACACTCTTCACTTGCTGTCTCAGTCTCACCACTGTCGGGAGATCACCTCATTCCGTGTGGTCGGGGTTGTGAACACTAACCTTCCTCCAGGTCTATTACTCTGAACAATTTGAGATGGACTCCAAACAGTTACCTAGGAATTCTGAGATGTACGATTAAGCTTGACTGTGGGCACGCCTCCTGCTCCCAACATGTAGGCATTTGAGCGCTAACCAATGATGCAGTCATTGTTGGGACTACGGCAGACCGTGCAGGCAATATGGGTGGTGGCAACCCAAAAACAGGTACAGCAAGCCCAACGCCACCCGGAATATTTCCGGTAGCAACAGCTACTTGAAGGGTTGGAGAGAGTCCTCCAGCTTGTGCCACACTGACGCCAACAGGGGCCAGAACAACAGTACTGTTATTAGTGGTACCATCAATAATAGAAGACGGGGCAGCATTATAAGGTAGAGGATGGAACAACAATAGGTTGTCTAGAAAATTATCACTGGAGTCACTGTCCATAACAGATTTTTCAGGTTTCTCTGCAACTTTCTCTTCCTGGGCTTCTAGGCAGAAGCTTCATATTTTATAATACACACCTCAAATGTTCAATTATTCTTAAGTTAAATGTCCCATAATGAGGGCATTGTGATGGCCCGTTTTCTTTGTGATCTTATGCTACTGGTTAAGCCAAATGCATGTGTAGAGCCCACTATTTAAGGCTACATAATGGCCTGGTGTGCCTTCCAGTGGAGCTTCCTTGTCTTCTCAGATGGGAATTATTAATCAGCCCTACTCATCTCACTAATAGATCTGAAACATTTCATTTTATGCCAGTTTCAACAATCAAGGAACAAGAAATCTATTCCAAACAACTGGCAATTCGTATCAAATCAAAGTTAACTATATATTTTTCAGCACCATAATCTAATTCCTGCATGGCTCTCCTTATCCTAACCTATCACAACTCAATACTTGATGACCTAACAACCGATCTCAGCGCAGTACACTGTGATGCAACTCTCATCCTTGCCATGGTTCTCCCCCTTCACAATAACATTTTCCGATGATAACACGCACACAGATTAGATCTCGGCCAGCAGAAAATCACTTTGACTAAGGAAGTTCCTCCTTTACCCAACTAGATCTACCAGCATCAATCACTATTAGTACTCTCACAACAAAGTTACAGTTCTTTATCTACTGTGCGGTCTATGGCAACTCACGAACCAACACGGCACACCTCTATCAGACAGATTAATTGCAATATACTCTTACCTATCCCAGGATCTTGGTCTGTGACAAGTCTGATAACAGTTTCAGCTGCTCAACATTATGCACATGTGCATCTATACAATAAATCAAAAAGTATCTTCACATCGCAAGGCACACACCTGTGACATAATGCCACAAGCTTAGAAAACAGAATCTCAATGTACAGCCCTATTAACACTCACTCCTCAGCTACTGCAAACTCCTTCAAACCTGTTTCAGATCTTCCAAATGGGTCATAGATTTTAAGGGTAAAACTGGGATTTGGTGACTCCAGGTTTCTTACAGGTTGTTCTACTTCCCTATACTTCAGTGACAAACAATTGTCTGCTTCCACTTGATGAAGTGGGTGTATTTGAACCTCAGTCTTTTAGTACAATCATCAAACAGGTTCCCCTACTGGTTGTATGGACCTTTGATTTCTGACTTCAAGCATTTAGAGGAAGCTAACTTCAGGGCTACTTTTCACATATAGTGAACCCAAGAGTCTTCACAATGACAACAGAGAGGATGGTAGTTCAATCATATTTTTCAATTTATTAGTCAATCAATAATCAGCAATTTAGGCAATATTTCAGGAAGTATAATAATACCATCATAACATTCAGGTGCTCAAGTATTCAACATTTTTAAGGTCTATAAAGTACACAATAGTAACAAACAATATGTAAAGAATAGAAAATATCCAAACAACGTGGTCCATCAAGAAACAGACATTATCTAAATTAAAATAAAAGAAAGTAGGGAACTTCTCAAGAGGAAGGGAAGAAGGTATCAACATTCTGTGGTACTCAGTAGAAGTTCAGAGGAAAGAAAGAGGGTCTAACATGAAGCTTTCAACTGAGGGGAAAACACCAACAGAAAAATCTGCTCTTTTGTAAATCAGGGTAGGGTCTGAGCTGAACTAACTATGGAACTCTAATTAAAAGCACACTTGAAGGTTCAAGATCATTAATGTCTAGTTGCCACAGTCTCAGACCAATCCCATGGCAGCATTTGCAGAGAACTAGTAGACTCCCCAAATTGTCTTTCCCACACAATCCACATTTTGCATTAGCAAGAGCAAGAACATGTACTCCTACAAGGTGCCAAGCCAGCCTTATTTTATTCTGTTACAAAAAGGTTTTACCCTGCCAAATGAAAAAACACAAAAAAATAAAACATGCCATTATTGTTTCACTGATTTTGCATCCCATGTCAACAATAGTCCACTAACTGTGTTTCTCAGCTACCTATTACTGCATTTTTTAGCCATATAAGGAATAAATCTAAATCGGCCATTGGAGCTGGATATCATTTACATATTGGGTTATGGATTTTGGCTTACCAACTCATCAATTAGGAAATCCCTGCTGAGTCACAGGCTGATAGACCTTGGAGGCAGATAAGATTAACAAGGAGCTGCACATCAATTAAATAGTAATCACAATTTCAGTTATTTGTTTTTCAGTCAATAATAAGAGTTGGTGTGAGTTCAAAAGCTTTATTTATAAGTCTTTTGAATTTCTCAAATCTTTATTGAAATCAGCATAGAATGGATTCAACATCAATCAATATTTGTTAAATCATAATAATAAATCAATATCAGAATAAATGCATTAGATGTGTTCCATAAACGAAAAGTCCCTAAACTAAATCTTGGGATGGGATTTGGAAGCACAAGAATAAAAGGGCCGTATTTATACTTTTTCAGCACCTCATTTGCGCCGCTATTTGACGGAAAAGCGGCGCAAACTTACAAAATACAATTGTATTTTGTATGTTTGCACTGCTTTTGCGTCAAAAAATGACGCACATCCGGCACAAAAAAAGTATAAATACAGGCCAAAGTGTCAGTCAGAACCCACAAAAAGCTCCAAATAGAGAGGTTAAAGCATAAAGCTTCAGAATCAAATCTCAATAATTAATCAAGCAGATCCTCCCATAAAGAAAAGTTCATGAGACTCAATAGAGTCTTAGAGCAGCATAGATTCGGACAAGAAGATGATTGGGTCTGGAGAGAATGAGCCTAGTCTTCTCTAAGAACATGCACTAATATAAAATAATATATCTACATTTTGCAACATGAATCATCTTCTTCGCATCAGCCAAGCAGCAATCACTGTCTTCATGGGAACAGAAACATTTTGTAGTCGTCTCACAATAGAAACAAAAATCCATAGACAACAATGTTTAAATACAACATTTTTTATCAAAATGTTGTATTCTTCTATGAGGGTACTCATCATTGACTCTGCTACAGGAAACTTCAGTTCATGGTTAGGCTTTTACATCATTCTGTTAAATAACAAGCTACCTATTTATTTCTTATACTAAGCCATTCTGTGTTTTGAAAAATGTTGCAGAGTTAAACTAAAACATTTTAATACATTATTATATCCTATGAAAATATGCATATGAGAAGATTAAAACTAACGTCTCTTACATTAAACCATTATGTTTATATCATGTGAGCTTGATGAAAGCATAACATTTCACATTCCTAACCTAGATTAACTTTGCAAAACTGTAGTATCAGCTTTTCAAGCCCAATATGTGTAAACATGTCAGCTTACAGATTTTCACTTGAATTAAAAGGCATTGCATTTTCATTCAGGTCTATGTGTTAATTCTATACATTATTGCATTAATTTTCATTATTTTAAAAATGTTTCTTCAACTCCCCCCTCTGATGGTTTCTAACCGTCACACATTCTTCACAGATGAAATCTTTAAAGGTCACTCTCATCTTCAGTTGAGTCTCTTCTCTTTCTTTTCAAACTCTCAGTTTCTTTCAGCTTTTTATACTCTCTATTAATGTGATAATTTAATTGTAATTCTCTCTTTATATCTCTATTTTTTTCTCTGTTCTTTCTTTTCTCCAGAAAAATGTTGACAGCTTTGTAAACTCCTATTGAGGGCAAGAAAAAACAGTTCATTTTAGTACAGGTACTAGTATTGCTTTGAGAATTCCTCCTCTTACTGTTGCAAATCAGTTGCCAAATGAAGGAACTCCTTTGCCAAAACTTTGTAAAAAACTAGTGGCTTCTCATGAATCTAATTCAGGTCTCATGTTGGTAATGTTTTTCGTGTATTCTAACATTTTCTTACTGCCATCAAGAATATAAGTGCAGCAATGATGAACTTTCAGCATCTCTACAAGTAAAATGCCTAATGCTAATCAATTTTGCAAAACCATTGATCTAATTGCCACAAAATCGGTGTTAACCACCATTAAAGCCCCAGAAGTACAAGTTGCCAATTTGTCCACTACTGTGGGACACTTTCCAATATTTTCATCGTTTAAAATCCCTCCTGCAGGTGGAATAATTGCTCCAAAAATAGCTCCCATTATTTGTGTTCGATCACTAATATTTCATGTGTGTCTGTGTGTTGGTGTCATTGTTAAAGCATCTACACTATATACATGATTCATCTTTGGAAAAAACAAAGCTAAGTAGCAAATGCCCTCCAATCAGAAGGTAGTTTGGAATAGGTACCATGTTCACAAATAAAATAAACTCCTGGAGTAATTGGTTCGTTATCTTGTAAAAATTGCATGTACCTTGTGACAATTCAAGCACTACATGTAATAGCATATGACAAGTGTATGTGATGGTATGTCACTTTCTCCGTAGCAGATGTAGGCAATTGAGCACACACATACCAATCCTTGGTCTAAAACTTGTGTGTACTCTTGAACTAACCTAGTTTAAATATTTCTTGTGTAATCTTCTTTCATGTAACCTACAAGTTAGGCTTTCAATTTATCATCATCTATGCCATCTGCAGATGCCATGCTAGTAAATGAAAATACAACTTTCTCCTTTTCTGATGTAAAGTGTTTCACTAACAATAACGCTATGGCTACTAACACTACTGCTAAAATTTAACTACAATAATCATCTTGCTCTAGCTTTTCAAAGACAATTTTGTCTTTTTCTTTTAGTACAGTTAATCCTTTCAGCTTTATTTACAGCAACTTTTGTATAGTCGTCCTTAATGCTACTCTGTCTTCTTCTAACATGTTATCACTGCTCTTCTACCGCAGCAGGGGCTTAGGGAAATCTTCTTAATTCTTTTTGTTTAGCAAGAGGCTCAATATGGCATCAAGGGGGTTCGGGCAGCTCTTTACTCAAATCAAGCAAATCTGTTATTGGTACATTTATCAATTGGTTCATGTAGTAAGTCCATTCAGGTGAAGAATACCTCCAACAAGGTATTGTCCCCCTTTTTGATCTCCTGGGTATTTGTTGATTTTCTCGGTCTGTGTCACTTATACCGCTTGACTATGTTCAGCAATTGTTGGCGGTATGTGTTCAACTGATGCAGTTAGTCTTAATTTCCTTCGACCATAGGTTATTGGCCATTCAGCATTGTAAGTTAACCTTCTTGATGTAGTACTTGTCCCTTTTCCTGGATCCTCTTTTTACTCTGATGTTGATTCAACCGTCACTTCAGGTTGAGCTCTTGTTTTGCTTTCTGCTTCACCAAAAGTTTCAATGCCACTTTGTGAGATACCAAGAAACTGGATTATTTTACCTGTCGGCAGTTCATCACCCCTTTCTTCTCTTTGCTGTTGTGCCTCTGGCGATATTGCTCCTTGCTCTTGTGCAACTTGCAGTGGTACATTCACCAGTGCTCTCGGTTCTGGGTCAAAGAATACTATTCCTTCACACTGCTTTGCGGTTCTCTGGGCATGTGATGCCTGCATCCTGTTTGGTACTGCAGGCACATTCAACAGCAGTATTCATGATTAAAATCACCTGGTATGGGGCTTTGCTCCTCAACTCCAGATGGGACTTTCTTACATGCTTTTTTATTAGCACCCAGTCACCGGAGCTAATGATGTGGCATTGATCTGGATGTAGATTTGCAGTGATAGCTTCAACCTGTCGAGAAACAGAAAACAGCACATCAGCCAATCCTTTGCAGTAATCGAGTATCATGTCATCTGTGACATTCACAAGTGCATTCACTGGTATAGCAGGCAACCTCATTCCATACCCCATCAAAATGTCATGCAGCGATAATTCTGTCTTCTTGTCAGGTGTACTTCAAAGGCTCATCAACACCAAGGGAAAAGCATCAGGCCAATTCAGGAAAGGGGGATACACAGACTTTTGCCAACCTTGACTTTTGGTTCCATTGAGCTGCTTGAAAATCCCAGAAGCCTGTGGGCAATTGCTAGAATGTTGTTTCTGCATACAACATCATAAGGACCTCATTATTGAAGTGAGTTCCTTAATCTGATTCCAAAGAAACCGGCATTCTGTACCTGGGTATTAACTCCCTCAACCACAGTTTTGCTACATTGAGACTGTCATTTCTCTGTGTTGGGTGGGCTTCCACCAAGCAGAGAAAATGCACACTGTAATCAGGACATATCTCAATCTGTTGTATGCAGGTATCTGGATACAATCCACCAGCATCCTGTTAAATTGACCACCTGATCTCCCTACATGACTCAGTGTAACTGGTGGTTTTTCCTCTACATTCTTCTGTAGGCTTGATACACAATGATGACAACATTCTTCTGCAAACATACTTAACCTTTCAGTTAAACCAGTATTGTCTAAATAACCTCATCATTGCATCCCTCACTAAATGTGTAAGGCCATGGAAATGTTGTGTCATGTGAGACAATATACAGTCTGGCTGTAGACATCCGCATTAAAAAGAAAGTGTCCTCTTCAGATTCATCTGTGAATGTCCCATTAAATGTGCAGGCCACAAGTGGAAAATAACATGCAACCTCATTGGCATATCTGTTACCGACTGTGACATATTCATTTCCACTTCTATGAGCTGCACATTTACCACAATTTCAACTGGAAGCTGCAGAGCTTCTAGGAATCTCTTTATATGTTTCTCATTACTAATATGCGATCCTGATGAAGTCATGAAACCTCTTTGTGGCCATAACTATCCAAAATCATGGATCGCACCAAAGCCATACTGACTATCTGTAAATATGGTCACTCTCATTTGAGCTGTTACACTGCAAGCTCTGGTAAGGGCAATCAGTTTGGCAACCTGTGCTGAGGTTAGACCTCAAAGCAAAGCTTCAACAAATTCTTGAATTTTACAGACAGTGTAAGCTACTCTCAGGACCCTTTCATTGGTCCTCAGTCATGAGCCATCTGCAAAAATTACATAATCAGGTTCAATCAATGGTTCATCTTTTATGTCTTGGCTTGGTGCATATGTCCATGACTTCTAGACAATCAAGCTCAAAATCATCATATGTATCTCTTTTACGCAAAGGTAGCAGTGTACTGGGATGTAAAATCCAACATCTCTTTAAAGTCACATTATCTGCTGCAAAGATTTGCTGCTCAGTAAAGGCTTAGCCACTAGGGAAAAGTTCACAGGAACATTCTGACTTCTCTCTGCATCTTGGGTGGGTTAATTGTCAGAATGGTTTCTATTCTTTCCTACAAAACCTTTCTCATTCCCTTTTCAATGACATGTCCCAAGTATTGAGCTTCTCTTTGACGATATTGCAGTTTGCTTGGGGACTCTATGTCCATTCTCTGATAGGTGATTAAGCAGAGCAATTGAATCCTGTTTGCAAGCTTCTCTAGTGCCCGATGCCACAAGTAGGTTAAAGATGTATTGCACCAGAACTACATTTTTCTTCAAAATTTGATTAGAAATGGGACTTTCAGTATACTCTTGTGGAACTCCGCACCATGCCAAAACTCTCTCTCTGAACAGGATAGACACCAGGAATTAGCTATCCTTGTGCAATGGCACAGAGAAAAAGGCTTGACAAAGGTCCACAACTGTAAACTATTCTATAGTGCATAGAATGTGGAAAACAATGGTGGCTGAATTTAATACCACAGGAGAATTTAATACCATAGGGACTACTATATCATTATTTTTTTTAAGATCTTGGACAATCCTCTATTTGCAATTGTGTTTCTGCAACCCCATGATTAGCAAATTACAAGGACTCCCAACAATCTCTCTCAGGATCCCTTGCCTTAACGCATTGTCAATTTCTGCTGTTATTGGTGCCAATGTCTCTGGGGTCAAATTGTTTGGCGGTGTTCTCAGAAAAACAGCTTTGGGTTTCAATGTAGTACAGGCTTGTTCTACACCTTTTATTATTCCTATGTCTTTCCCTGTAAAATGTCATTCTTCTGGGTTCATAGTCTCTCTCAAAACACGGGGCAATTCTTCTTTTCTCATTGGATACAATCCTACAGTATTTGGTTAAACTAGCTTAAATTCTACATCCTCATCAGGAGTCTGAAATTCAACTCCATTTGGTGGGCATTAAATTGTGCAATTTAACCTGCAAACCAAGGGCCATATGTACGAACACATTTTCCCATAGACACGGAATGGATAAAACCCCTTGCTACATCTGGCCCCAAATTACTTCCTGGCAGATTGTTGCAGGGCAATTCAAAAACTTAAAAAATTGAACAAAAGACAGACTCTTCTTTGGCAATGTAAAGATAGCTCTTTACTGTTGCAAAAGGGAGAGTGGCAAATCCACACACAGGCAGGTAGCTGGTCTCAATCTGCTGTTTCACAGACAGCTTCTTATATACAAAACCACACAATGTTTTTTTACAGAACGTCAAACAATGAATTACTACATAGTTATACATTAGTTGTGGAAAAACATCATGCCACCTGTGGCACTTTGACCCTGAACTTTAACCTAAATTACTACACATCCTTTATTGTAGAATAGCAAATAACAATTGAATTGTCAGTTACAGATTGAAAACCGAAAAACACTAGACACCTGTAACCCCAAACCCTGACCTAATCACCTACACATTCTTTATTATAGCTTTAACAACGCTTGGCAAATTAACCATTCTTGGATCTTGAATGCATGCATATTTTAGTAAACACAGTTTTAATAGCATGTGTGATTTAATATTGTGAACCTAAGACGTCTGTATAGCCTGAACTGATTAGATTTGCTGCACCCATTGTCTAGTCAAATTGCAATCTATTTGAAAACACAAAGTACATGCCAGTGAGCCCATGTGGTAGGATCAGAAATACCTTCCTGCTTACTAAACACGGGATGGCTTTTAACTGCAACTCTTTCAAGTTACTTATTCCATTATGTCCTCAAGTGAACTCTTCACTTTATGCTAGTCAGTGTTAGATTTGGGACAGCAATGTTCTTTCACTACAGACAGCTGTGTAGCGTTTTGTGCCGGTGCCTGTTGTTACATTATGTTTTCATATTCATATTTCATATTTCCTACAACATGATTTACAGGACTCAAGTCACACACAACAAACTGGTGCTTTTCTTCAAATGAGCATATTTTTACAGGACCTTCTTTTGAAACTGGATGTGTAACCTGTTTGGGACTGCCACTGTTCTAACAGTGGAACGGGTAGGCTTGGTGTCAATAAGAAATGACACTTGGTGGCCATTTACCTAGCTTCTACAAATGGTTCACTCTGATCTAGCTCTAAGACTGCGCCTGTTGTGTAATCTTCCTCCCCCCTCAGGCACCATCCTAGGGAATTGTCAGAGCAAAACTCTCACTGTCCAGCATGTGGAACTATTGGAGTTCTGGCTCTGGAATGAATTTTTATTTACTCTGGGCATTTCAGTCATTTTAAATCTAGGTTTGCCCACAATTTTTTTATGGCCATCAGGGCTTGTGGAACCTGCATCATTGGAACCTGTGTCTTCATTGGCACTTGCATTTGCTGAACAGGTATATTCTGCATCTATATCTAATCTCCTCTTTGCTTTATATCTGGATTCAGCCTACACTCCCTCTTCCAATGCCAATCATGTTACAAAAATGACAAGGAGTCATTTTCTTTAATATTGCAACATCTACACCAGAATTCAGATAAAAAGGGAACTCTTTAACCTCTACCCTGTGAATCAACCATGCCTCCTTGAACGCCTTGCAATCCAGCTTGAAATCCAATTCCTTGCTTGTCATTCCGAAAACCGACACCTTGCATTGCACCAACAGTCCCTGCAAATGGCTGGTTTTGTGCCATTTTTTTCTGAGCTAGGATACATTTCTCCTTAAGTTTATTTTGCTTCATCTCCTGTTCATCACTACAGTACTTTGCTTATTTAACAATCTCATTCAACAAATTTGTCTTCCGGCAAAGCACATTCTGCTGTTTTTGCTGACTAATCTCAGGTCTCAACCAATAACTAACTGTGAGATAAAGAATCCTATGTCACTTGGCTCAAGCTGCGACTGACCTGTGTGCTGCTGAAATGCCTTTAACAACCACTCATAATATTCATGTAAGACTCTTTCACCTCTTCCTGAATTCTATTCAGCCTCACATAATCCAAATCCTTTGGAGGTGGAGGAACTCTGCCTTTCAGGAAAGTAACCACCTCTTTCTATTTATCCATAACAATAGGTGAGGGTGCATTAGTGTCAGCATGTCTCAGTGGCTCTGAACTTGGTCAATGTACAGCAATTTGCATTTAGCCCACTAATCATATGGAACACAATGTCAAAGCATGTATTCAAATCAATGCCCAACACTTTTGAAATGTTAACAAATCTTTCAACTTGCGTGTACCACTGCATAAGGATCTCTTGCAATTTTGGGAAATTGTTCGTAAATGCTGCAAGAGCTACCCTACTCTAGGGCATGTGAATGTACCACCTGGTACCTCTCTCAATGGAAAAGCCGAAGCTCCTCCTTCATCCGGGGACCTGGAGGTGGCTTTCCTCTTACTTCAGCCACCTCTGACACCTCTGATTGCTTCATTTTCTTTTAATGTTTCTTTGCACACTTGCTCTCTAATTTCTCAAAGTCACTCTATTTATGAATGCATTTTACTAATTCAGTAATGTGAAATCCGATTTCTTAAGAACGCATTGCCTCAATTGCTTCATCATCTAATTGTATCCTGAAACTTTTCTGCAATGGGATACTTTTTGAACGATCAACTTCATATTTTTTAGCCAATTCAGTTATTCTATCATGTGTAGCTGCTGCTCATCTAGCAATTTCTTTGCATAAGATCATTTCTTTCTCTCGGTATTGATTTACATGTTCAAGATCTAAACATCCTCTAATTATTTCTTCTGGTACTATTTTTATTCTCTGTACATTTAATGATCTTTCTTTCTCTGACTAGTGTCTAGACTACCTGCATTCCCTGTATTTGCACTGTTCTTGACTGCTTTCTCAAACCAAGGGGGAAAAATCTCATCTTATTGGTCTCACCATGGGCTTGTGTCATAAAGACAATCCTTCTCCCTTCCTGTTAGAAATGGGGTCTCTAGTTGGTCAGTTTGCACCTTGTCCAGGTAGGGACCCTCACTCTAGTCAGGATAAGGGAGATACCCTGCTCAGATAACCCCTGCTTACCCCTTGGTAGCTTGGCACAAGCAGTCAGGCTTATCTCAGAAGCAATGTGTAAACTATTTGTGCATAACACACAGTAACAAGTGAAAACACTACAAAAGAACACAACACCAGTTTTAGAAAAATAGACAATATTTATCTGTGTAAATCAAGACCAAATATGATAGAAATCCACCATACAGTAATAAATATATGAATTCTGCAAGATTTACTCAAAAATACAGTTCATTGAAGTCAATAGCTCCACCTGGGGCTATCATGGCATCATGATCAACAAAACCAACAATTCAGGCCAGCTCTGGCGTCATGGGACAACTACAGAGTCAGGAAGACCTGCAAACAGTACCTTTGGAATTGCAGGGTGCTGTGGTCCTCGCGGTGAGCTCTGGAGAGCGGCATCACTGGTGTCGGTTCCGGAGTCGTTGCAGGAGTTGTTGGACCCTTGGAGTCACATGTGTTGCAGATCGAACTCCGGGCTGATGAACGCAGGAGCACTGGTGTGGATGGCGTTGAGGCTGCGGTGCAAAGCGGGACTATGTGACGTGCAGTGCCCACAAGTCAAAGTGCAAGCACCGGCTCGGTGATGGCATCCAACGGCGTCGGTGAAACCAGGGTTGCGGTGTGAAGCAGGGCGGTGTGACGTGCGGTGTCACCAGATCATGGTGCAGGCAGCGTCATTGTCATTGCTGAAGCACTTTCATCGGTATGCCCAAGCCGGCGGTGTGGGACGCGACGGTGCTTTGTGACCCTCGAGCGGTGTTCACAGGCCAAAGTGCAGGCAGGGATGCCTGGTGACGACACTGGTGTCAATAGTGCTGGCGTTGGTGGACCAGGGCTGTGATGTGGGACAGGACGGTGCTTTGTGCTCCTCACGAGCGGTGTCCACAGGCTACGGTGTCAGCAGGAGTGGCGTCATCAGAGATGCCCAGGCTGGGGTGTGGGCAGGCGAAGCAGGAGTGCAGGGCCCACAGATCACAGTGTGAGCAGCGGCTCGGTGAAGTCGTCCGATGATGGCGTGGGTGAGATCAGGCTCGCAGTCGGAGCAGGGCAGTGCAGCTCCGTGCAGCGTCAGCAGGTCACGGTGCAGGCCAGGGGCATCGTTGGCACCCTTTCTGCCTTTGAAGGAAAGTCTTTGTTGTTGACAAGATCCTGCCTTGACCCAGACACACTGCAAGGGGGTGGAGACTGCATTGTGTGAGGATAGGCACAGCCCTTTCAAGTTTAAATGACAACTCCTTCCTCCACTCTAGCCCAGATGGCTCACCAGAATATGCAGGCTCCACCCAAGCTCCCTTTGTGTCACGGTCTAGAGGGAATTCACAACAGCCCAACTGTCAGTCTGACCTAGACGTGGAATACACAAGCAGGCAGAGGCACAGAATGGTTTAAGCAAGAAAATGCCCACTTTCTAAGAGTGGCATTTTTTAACTCATAATCTAAAAACCAATTTCACTAAAATATGTATTTTTAAATTGTTCAGATACTCCAAACTCCATACTTCTATCTGCCCTCAAAGGGAATCTGTGCTTTAAAGTTATTTAAAGGCAGCCCCCATGTTAACCTATGAGGGAGATAGGCCTTGCAACAGTGAAAACAGAATTTGGCAGTATTTCACAGTAAAAAACACTAGTACATGTCCTACCTTTGAAATACACTGCACCCTGCCCATGGGGGTACTTAGGGCCTACCTTAGGGGTGCCTTACATGTACAAAGGGAAGGTTTGGGCCTGGCAAGTGGGTACACTTGCCAGGTTGAATTGGCAATTTAGAACTGGTCACACAGACAATGAAGTGGCAAATCTTAGACATGTTCACAGGGCTACTCATGTGGGTGGAATAACCAGTGCTGCAGGCCAACTAGTAGCCTTTGATTTACAGGCTCTAGGCACCGCTAGTGCACTTTACTAGGGGCTTACTAGTAAATCAAATATGCCAACCATGGATAAACCAATAAACAGTACAATTTGAATGAGAGCACTTGCGCACTGATTAGCAATGGTAAAGTGCCCAGAGACAATAAACCAACAAAAACAGACCTGAAAAAATAGAAGTAAGAAGGCAAAAAGTTTGCGAATAACCCTTCAAAAAGGGCCATTTCCAACACTTCCCTTAGTGATTGAATAGTGTGCGGTGGGGACCATGCAACAATCTGTGAATTCTGCAAAGCCTGGATAAACCCTGTTGCAGGTGTTTCTCTAACTGCTCCTTGAGCTATAGCTTTTGGGACAATATTATTCGGAACATTTGATGTGCAAACCTCAACTGGCTGTGCTGTTATTACTCTTCAAGCTACAGATTCTTTGTGGACATAACGTTCCAATGTTTTTAATGCCTTTAGTGAATTTATTGCTGATGGGGCAATAAGTAGTGACACAAGTGATTTTATTCAGAGTAGATCTGCCGTCTTGTTGCAGGAGAATCTCCCTCTGGGAATACCAAGCTGGTTTAGGTGAACATTTTAGTCTTTTCGGGTACACACTTTCCATAAGCTTGATGGAGAATGTGTCTGCATCTCTAAAAAAGGCTTCCCTATGTTTGCAGTTGCGACAAATGCGCAAAAACTGACCATACTTCTTGACATTTAAATGTTTAGCTGCGGATGCCTGATAGGGAACTATGTAGCCTTCTTTGCACATCTATTTTTTTGCATAATTCAGAAATAAGGAATATTTGCCTACTCCAACATTACTCCCAAATAGGTGCATGCACCCTTGAGTTAGCAGTGCAGTATTTGGGAAGCTTTGATTGATATAGCTTCAGGTGCGCCCGGTTTAAACTGGCAAATTCAGCGGCTTCAACACATTGTAGACGCCCTCCAGCTACCTTGCAGAATAGCTGTTTTTCCATTGAATTGCCCATTTTGGTCTCTTGATCCATGCTGGAGGTGAGTGCAATTTTTGATGCTAGTTGAACCTTTGAGTAGTTACAGCCACATGCGTGCCCCTGCCATAACACCTGTGTAATATAGATTAATTTCTGCACTTTTTCAGGTGCCTTGGATATACTCCAGTAGCTGCAGGCATAGGGCCCTGTAGCTGCCCTTGACTATAATAATATCTGTTACTCAAGTGGTAGTCCAGTCTACTTGTTGGACATCTCCTTGTCAGACCACGCAGGTAAGAAGTTGTTTCCTTTATTAAGGTTGTATCCTTTATGCATGTTGGACACTTACTGTTTTAGCAACTTCATGGGTTCAAATCCAATAATTAATATGAAAAAAGTTATGGTGGCCCAATAAAAGTACTCATAATCACAGAGGTGTGGTCATAACCCTTATCCAGCATGAATAACCAGCTATGTACAATGCTGAGTGACCTTCTATGTTGGAAGAGTATAACATGAATATCAAAACATAATGCAATGAATAAATGAATTGCTAAAGAATTATTTTTCTGTTTTGGTCCTGTACTTGCCTGGGTTGAATTTAAAATTAATTAAAAACTAAAAACTTGTAGTTCTTGGAGCACACCCAGCTTCTAGTGTTTGGGATTAGAGCCTGTGAAAACCATTGTTTTTTCTTAATGTTTATACTACTCCAGGTTCTGTAACGTTTTGGGGTCACCCTTGTATTGTATTTACATACTTTTAGAAAGATGGCACTTTCTTACTTTAACCATTCTGTGCCTCTGCCTACCTCTGAATACACAAATGGGTAGGTGACAGCTGTGCTCGTGTGCATTCCCTCTAGACAGCCACACACAAGGGGAACTAGGTGTGCCTGATGGGTCATTAACATCTCAATGGGTCATCCTGGGCAGGATGTCAAGGAGGAGTTGACACTTCCACCTGAATAGGCTGGGTTCTGAGCCCTCCCAAGAGCATAGCCCCCTGTAGTGTGTCTGGTGCCAGGGAAGGATGGGCAGGGACTTGGAGCAATTAAAAGGCCTCTCTGTGAAGTCTCCCCCACTTCAAAGGCACAACTCGGTATAAGTAATGGACCCCAAACACCACCAACTCCGTACACTTCTGGACCTGAGGACATTCTGCCAGGGATAAATGACTGCTGTGCTGCTGAAGGGAGTAATATCAGGGCAATTAATTATAGCTCCTCCTTCTCATTACGTAAACCATCCTCTTACTACCAACTTTGTCGAAGCAGAGGTATCATTTGAAAATTGGTTCACAGATTTTGGCTTAACAACTCATTAATGAAGAAATCCCAGCTGAGCCATGGGCCAATAGACCTAGGACACAGATGAGATTAACCAGGAGCTGCACATCAATTAAACAGTAATCACAATGTCAATTATTAGTTTTTTCAGTTATCATCATGATAAAATCTTTATTTGGTAGTCAAGAACTGTCAGAGTCACCAGATCCTCGGGGTCTGTGCACGCTCCCAACACTTCCACCACAAGACAGCTCCAATACTCTGATTAGATTTATCACAGAGTCTAAGAGAGTCCAAGTGGGGAAAAGGGGATTAGGACAGGAACAGCTGGGAAGGAGACCTGTAGGAAGCAAAAGGTTAAAACACAACATCAAAATTACATCTCATGAATTCAGTACCATGCTACAACTCTAAGCGTCATCTTTTCCGAAAAACATGAACAACCCTAGAATAGTCCTAAAACTGACTAGGGTTTAGATGACCGAATACCTGAGGAGGAAACAGGAAAAGTTAAATAGGACTTTCAGATTCGAGTACTTTCTTTAGCATGAGAATCAGGAAACACTCTGAGCAATTTCTAAACAACCATATGAATCTCCTTTTAAGAATACATATCAGAAACACACAGCATTACATCTAGAACTCTGGTATTGTTGTGTTCATCTCAGAAAAAACATTGGGAAGTGAATTGCGCACATTGCAGATTTTTATATGAGTATTAACCACCATAAAGGATTGTGCACCATGAAATCACACAACGTAGATTCAAGGAATAAATCACGCAACGTGTCAACTTGAAATGCTACCAAGAAAATGTCTTAGAATAGTAGCGCACAGTAATTTACATTATTTATACACGAGGAAAGAATTGCGCGTCTTGCCAATTCAAATGCCGCCATTAAAAATGCCAAGAAATGGTAGCGCACAATGAACAACATGAAAAGCACACAGGGAAAGAATCACGCGTCTTGTCGATTCAAATGCCACCATGCAAATGACAAGAAATGGTAGCGCACAATGACTAACATGAAAAAACACTCAAGGAAAGAATCGCGTGTGTTGCCGATTCGAATGCCACCATGTAAATGTCAAGAAAAGGTAGCGCGCAATGAACAACAAAGTTAAATGCTCATGAAACGAGTTGCACGTCTTGCCAACTCGTAAAACATCATGTAAATGTCAAGAAATATCAGCGCGCAATGAACAACCATGTAATAACGAAGTCAAATCTTTATGGAATAAATTGCGCGTCCTCCCTATTTGCAAACCACCATACAAATGTCAAAAAATGGCAGCGCACAAGTAATCTGTTATTCATTTAAGAATTAAAATCAAGAATATGAAAATTCTCAATTACGGTGTTGGGAAATGTCCAAACACCGTCTTACCACCTGGAAACAGTGATCACCAATGAGAGATGAGTGCAGAAGACTGGAAAATCCAAATAGGCCGCTGGGACAGGAGCTCAGGAAGAAGCTGCTGCTCTGCACCGGGACCTCTGAATAGTGAGCACTGGAAGTTGGGCTGACTCTCTTTTATAGAGTCTTGGCCCAGCGTAGAACCACGCCCAGGCATGTTGCAGGGAAAGTCTCTAGAAGGCCCTGGAAAGGGACCACACCCTAACACACTCTGAATGTCTGCAGCAATACATTGCAAATGTACAGTATTTATAAGCACCTTAAAAATTAATCTTTTGGATGGAATTCTGCAATGCAAAAGGTTAAACAATAAAATATCATCACAATGCATAAATTACATTATCTTGCGAGTGTTGGGTTTTTGCATTCTAGATGCCCGTAGAGCGCGCACTGTCCTGGTGTTGACAGTACTCCCCTCTCCCAGGCGCGCTCTAGGGCCTGGTTTATCTGGATTGAGACGATGAAAGCGTCTCACAAGTACTGGAGCATGAACATCAGATGCGGAAACCCATGAATTACTTTCAGGGCCATAACCTTTCCATGAGATTAAGTACCATAGGTTACGCCCTCTCAGTTTAGAGTCCAACACTTTCTTGACTTCATATCCTTCTTCCCCCTGTACTAGAACAGGAGCTGGGTGAGGGTGGACCTTTTGGACTGCCTTTTTTAAGAGGGAAGTATGGAACACTGGATGAATCCGTAATGATTTTGGCAATTGTAGTTTATAGGTCACAGGATTGATTTGCTGAAGAACAGTGTAAGGACCTATAAATTTGGGGTTGAACATGTGCTTCTTCTTGAAGTCTATGGGGGTCATTCAAACCCTGGCGGTCCAAGACCGCCAGGGCTAAAATGACGGGGGCACCGCCAACAGGCTGGCGGTGCCCCGCTGGGCATTCTGACCGGTCTCCCGCCGGTTTTCCGCTGCCCAAATGAATCCTCCATGGCGGCGCAGCAAGCTGCGCCGCCATGGAGGATTCTGACACCCCATACCGCCATCCTGTTCCTGGCGGTTCTCCCGCCAGGAACAGGATGGCGGTATGGGGTGTCGCGGGGCCCCCGTAAGAGGGCCCCAAAAAGAATTTCAGTGTCTGCTTTGCAGACACTGAAATTCGCGACGGGTGCAACTGCACCCGTCGCATCTTCCCACTCCGCCGGCTCAATTCTGAGCCGCCGTCCTCGTGGGAAGGGTGTTTTGCACTGGGCTGGCGGGCGGCCTTTTGGCAGTCGCCCGCCAGCCCAGTGCAAAACCCAAAATACCCTCAGCGGTCTTTCGACCGCGGAGCGGTATTTTGGAGGGGGAAGTCTGGCGCGCGGCCTCCGCCGCCCGCCAGACTTAGAATCACCCCCTATATGTTTTGTGGAAAGCCACACTTTGTCACTAGGTTGATACTGCGGTCCCTCACAATGTTTCTTGTCATAATGCTTTTTGTATGTTTTTTTGGCTTTTTCTAAATGTTGTTGAATCGATTTCTGAGTTTGATGCAAATGTTGAATGATTTCTGACACAGCTGGAGTGAGAGAACTTTCTTGAGGAATTGTGATGGGCAAGGTGTCAGGATGATAGCCAAACAAACCAAAGAAGGGTGTAACACCAGTAGAAGTGTGGAAGGAGTTGTTGTAGGCTAACTCAGCTAACCAGAGCATTAATGTCCATGAATTAAGTGCTTTTTCAGCGTAAGCACGTAGGTATTGCTTCAAAGTCTGATTTAGTCTCTCCGTTTGACCATCTGTTTGAGGACAGTGGCTAGTAGATAGGGTAGATGTCACTTGGAGTGTTTTACACCATGTCTTCCAGAAGTTGGAGGCAAATTGCGATCCCCGATCGGAGAGGATCACTTTTGGCAGTCCATGATAACGAACCACTCTATTCAGTAAGATAGTTGCCAGTTCACTAGAGGTGGGTAATTTCTTACAGGCAATGAAATGTCCATATGTCGTGAGACTATCTACTACCACCAGAGTTACTGAATGCTGTTGAACCAATGGCAGACCTGTAATAAAGTCTAAAGAGATGTGTTCCCACGGACGACTTGGGGTTGGGAGTGGGTGTAACAACCCTTTCGGTTTTGAATGACTTGTTTTAGTGCGAGTACAGACTTCACAGTTGTTTACCATTGTTTTTACATCCTTTGTTAAGGTAGGCCACCAAAAATAGCGTTGGACTAATTCAAGAGTTTTAGGAGAACCAGGGTGACCTGCTGTAGGTATAACATGCAACCAATGAAACACTAACTTGCGAAGTTTGGTAGTGGGCACGAACAAACGAGCATTGTGAAAGGGTAATCCTTGCTTTATTGATCTTTTCGGATCTGCTTGGGCCCACGCCTGCCATTTTTCAACAGTGAATGAATTGCGGATGTCTTCAAAGAAATCTTCTGTTTTTATGATACATAGGACCTTGTCAGGAGCAATGATAGCTCTGGAGGTTTGAACAGCAGGCAATGTGGTAGACGCTTGGCGGGACAAGGCGTCAGCTTTGCGATTATTTTTACCAGGCCGGAAGGTTACCACAAAATCAAACTCGGCAAAAAACAGCATCCAGCGTAATTGCCGAGGAGTCAAAAGTCTGGCAGAACTCATGAATTGAAGATTGCGATGATCAGTATATACTGTGACAGTATATTTAGCTCCCAACAGATGATGTCTCCATTCTTTAAAGGCGTCACGAATCGCCAGAAGCTCTTTTTCAGCAATGACATAGTTCTGTTCGGCTTCGTTCAACTTCCGAGACATGCAAGCTACAGGATGAAGCTGACCAGTGTCTTTGTTTCGTTGTGACAAGACTGCTCCTTTCGCCACATCTGAAGCATCAGCTTCCACTATGAAAGGTCGATCCGCATCTGGATAAGTCAAGACTGGGGCAGTGGAGAAAGCTTCTTTCAAAGTTGAAAAGGCTTGGTCTGCTTCTGGGGACCATACAAATTTTTCTTTCTTTCTTAATAACTTAGTAATGGAAGCCACTGTCTGGGAGAAATGATTGATGAACCTCCGGTAAAAATTTGCAAAGCCCAGGAAACATTGTATATCACGAACAGTCTTTGGGATGGGCCATTCAGATACGGCTTTTACTTTCCTTTCTGCCATCACCATACCTTGAGGGGTAAGGATAACCCCTAAAAACTCAACTGTGGTAACATGAAACTCACACTTGGTTAGCTTGCAATATAAATGGTGTTTACGAAGGGCTGCCAAAATTTTCTTGACATGTTGAACATGTTCATTCTCATTGTCTGAGTAGATCAAAATGTCATCAATGTAAACTATGGCAAAGATATCGAGGTACTCTCTAAGAACATCATTTAAGAAAAATTGAAATGCTGCTGGAGCATTGCACAGACCAAAAGGCATGACGGTGTATTCAAAAAGGCCATATCTTGTTTTGAATGCCGTTTTCCATTCGTCACCCTCTCTCATTCTGACCAAATGGTAAGCACCTCAAAGATCAAGCTTCGTGTAGATTTTTGCTTTCTTTACTTGTTCCAGTAAGACTGGAATTAGAGGCAAAGGATATTTGTTCTTGATGGTGATTTTATTCAAGCCCCTATAGTCAATACAAGTTTGAAGCTCTCCGTTCGCTTTTGGAACAAAAAACAAAGGAGAAGCTGTGGGAGACTTAGAGGGGCGGATGAAACCATTCTCTAAGAATTGATCCAAGTATTTTCGTAAATGTTGATTTTCATGTTCTGACAGGGCATACACTCGACAATTGGGAAGTATCCCCCCTGGGACTAGATCAATTTGACAGTCATAAGATCTATGAGGAGGTAAGTTCTCTGCTTCCTTTCATCAAATACATCTTCATAAGACGAATACTGTTTGGGCAACTGAACTTCTTTCTCTGCGGCGGTAGCTATGTAAGAATGGCGAACTTCCTATTCTTGAGTCCTTTGGAGACAATGTTCTTTACATAGCACTGATGAGAACACGATCTTTCATTCTGCCCAATTAATCTCTGGATTGTGATGAGTTAACCTTGGCAAGCCAAGGATGATCCCATACTGGGGAGCATGGATTACGTCAAGGATGAGTTCCTCTTTATGTTTCTTTCTTTGATTTTTACCTTCACAAATTATTGTCAACGGGACAGTCTGAAGAGTTATCGGACCTCCAGTCAAGAGTTTTCCATCAACTGCCTGGATGGTTTCTGGTGTCTTCTTTTCAATACATGGGATCCCCCATGCACGAACCAATTGGGCGTCAACAAAGTTTCCGGTAGCCCCAGAGTCGACTAGAGCCTTCTTGAAATAGGTCTTTTTCTTGACCTGAACTCTAATTCCCAATTTTAGATGTTTGGATTGTAAAGGATCCACAGTGACACCCAAGAGCAACCCTTCTCTGCAACTTGGGTGCTTTATATTTTCCGACTCGACTGATGCATTGGTTGCAACTTTCTGAACTGGGCCTCGCTTGCTCTTTGTTTTGATTGGACAATCTTTGGCGAAATGACCTTTCCGCCCACAATAGAGACATTGCCCATTTTTTCTGCGTAGGTCCTTTTCATCTTTGGTCAAAGGTCTCCTGATGGTTCCAATTTCCATCGGTTCCGGCGTTCTTTCTCTCTGAGTTCTTGAGTCTTTGTCATCATGAGTATGCCAAGAAAGTTTTTCAGTCTTTTTATGTGTTCTTTTTCGTTCATTTAAACGATGATCAAGCCTCAAGACAAGGTTTATTAAATCTTGACAGTTTGCAGGTTGTTAGTTGATTTGCGCTAAGATATCTTTTAGCTCCTCTTTGAGTCCCCTGTAAAACAAGGCCTCTTGCTTTTCTTCAGGCCAGGATGTCTCAGCGACCAGCTGATTAAAGTTGGCGAAATATGACACTAAGGGGGTTATTACAACTTTGGAGGAGGTGTTAATCCGTCCCAAAAGTGATGGTAAAGTGACGGATATACCACCAGCCGTATTACGAGTTCCATAGGATATAATGGACTCGTAATACGGCTGGTGGTATATTCGTCACTTTACCGTCACTTTTGGGACGGATTAACACCTCCTCCAAAGTTGTAATAACCCCCTAAGTCCTGATTCCCTTGGCGTAAGTCTAATAATTCACGATCTGCTGACTGTGTTACAGTTCTACGATCGAAAACTCTCTCAAATTCACAAACAAAATTTTTCCAGTTGTACAACAGGGGACTATTTTTACGCACAAGAGGAATAGCCCAGGTAGCTGCATCTCCAGACAGATATGACAACAAGAAAGCTACTTTAGACTGGGCATCGGGGAAAGTATGTGGTCTGCAGGTGAAGTGAAGTTCCACTTGAACCAGAAAAGATTGCGCTTTCAAGGGATCACCTGAGAAGCGTTCTGGGGGAGCTAAAGGAATGGCTGAAGGAACATTGAGGGAAATGTTAGTCGGATTACCTCCAGAAGTCTGAGAAGAAGTACCTGGCCAAGACACACCTGTGGGACTTTGTTCTTTCTTCTCAACCTTATTCTGTAACTGACTCACCCTCTCAGCTAGACTATTTGTCAAATCCTTTGATGATACCACTTCTGACTGGAGCTGGGTGATAGCCTTGACTAGCTCATCCAGTGTGGCCATGCTGAGAACATACACAAACCAGGAGGATAATCATTTGTGGGCCACTATTCTGTCAGAGTCACCAGATCCTCGGGGTCTGTGCACGTTCCCAACACTTCCACCACAAGAGAGCTCCAATACTCTGATTAGATTTATCACAGAGTCTAAGAGAGTCCAAGTGGGGAAAAGGGGATTAGGACGAGAACAGCTGGGAAGGAGACCTGTAGGAAGCAATAGGTTAAAACACAACATCAAAATTACATCTCATGAATTCAGTACCATGCTACAACTCTAAGCTTCGTCTTTTCTGAAAAACATGAACAACCCTAGAATAGTCCTAAAACTGACTAGGCTTTAGATGACCGAATACCTGAGGAGGAAACAGGAAAAGTTAAATAGGACTTTCAGATTTGAGTACTTTCTTTAGCATGAGAATCAGGAAACACTCTGAGCAATTTCTAAACAACCATATGAATCTCCTTTTAAGAATACATATCAGAAACACACAGCATTACATCTAGAACTCTGGTATTGTTGTGTTCATCTCAGAAGAAAAATTGGGAAGTTGATTTGCTCACATTGCAGATTTTTATATGAGTATTAAACACCATAAAGGATTGTGCACCATGAAATCACAAAACGTAGATTCAAGGAATAAATCACGCAACGTGTCAACTTGAAATGCTACCAAGAAAATGTCTTAGAATAGTAGCGCACAGTAATTTACATTATTTATACACGAGGAAAGAATTGCGCGTCTTCCCGATTCAAATGCCACCATACAAATGCCAAGAAATGGTAGCGCACAATGAACAACATGAAAAGCACTCAGGGAAAGAATCATGCGTCTTGTCGATTCAAATGCCACCATGCAAATGGCAAGAAATGGCAGCGCACAATGAATAACATGAAAAAACATTCAAGGAAAGAATCACGCGTGTTGCCGATTCGAATGCCAACATGTAAATGCCAGAAAATGGTAGCGCACAATGAACAGCATGAATTACACACGAGAAGTGAATCGCGCGTTTCGCCGATTCGAATGCCACCATGTAAATGTCAAGAAAAGGTAGCGCGCAATGAACAACAAAGTTAAATGCTCATGAAACGAGTTGCACGTCTTGCCAACTCGTAAAACATCATGTAAATGTCAAGAAATATCAGCGCGCAATGAACAACCATGTAATAACGAAGTCAAATCTTTATGGAATAAATTGCGCATCCTCCCTATTTGCAAACCACCATACAAATGTCAAAAAATGGCAGCGCACAAGTAATCTGTTATTCATTTAAGAATTAAAATCAAGAATATGAAAATTCTCAATTACGGTGTTGGGAAATGTCCAAACACCGTCTTACCGCCTGGAAACAGTGATCACCAATGAGAGATGAGTGCAGAAGACTGGAAAATCCAAATAGGCCGCCGGGACAGGAGCTCAGGAAGAAGCTGCTGCTCTGCACCGGGACCTCTGAATAGTGAGCACTGGAAGTTGGGCTGACTCTCTTTTATAGAGTCTTGGCCCAGCCTAGAACCGCGCCCAGGCATGTTGCAGGGAAAGTCTCTGGAAGGCCCTGGAAAGGGACCACACCCTAACACACTCTGAATGTCTGCAGCAATACATTGCAAATGTACAGTATTTATAAGCACCTTAAAAATGAATCTTTTGGATGGAATTCTGCAATGCAAAAGGTTAAACAATAACATATCATCACAATGCATAAATTACATTATCTTGCGAGTGTTGGGTTTTTGCATTCTAGATGCCGTAGAGCGCGCACTGTCCTGGTGTTGACAGTACTCCCCTCTCCCAGGTGCGCTCTAGGGCCTGGTTTATCTGGATTGAGACGATGAAAGCGTCTCACAAGTACTGGAGCATGAACATCAGATGCGGAAACCCATGAATTACTTTCAGGGACATAACCTTTCCATGAGATTAAGTACCATAGGTTACGCCCTCTCAGTTTAGAGTCCAACACTTTCTTGACTTCATATTCTTCTTCCCCCTGTACTAGAACAGGAGCTGGATGAGGGTGGACCTTTTGGACTGCCTTTTTTACGAGGGAAGTATGGAACACTGGATGGATCCGTAATGATTTTGGCAATTGTAGTTTATAGGTCACAGGATTGATTTGCTGAAGAACAGTGTAAGGACCTATAAATTTGGGGTTGAACATGTGCTTCTTCTTGAAGTATATGTTTTGTGGAAAGCCACACTTTGTCACCAGGTTGATACTGCCGTCCCTCACAATGTTTCTTGTCATAATGCTTTTTGTATGTTTTTTTGGCTTTTTCTAAATGTTGTTGAATCGATTTCTGAGTTTGATGCAAATGTTGAATGATTTCTGACACAGCTGGAGTGAGAGAACTTTCTTGAGGAATTGTGATGGGCAAGGTGTCAAGATGATAGCCAAACAAACCAAAGAAGGGTGTAACGCCAGTAGAAGTGTGGAAGGAGTTGTTGTAGGCTAACTCATCTAACCAGAGCATTGATGTCCATGAATTAAGTGCTTTTTCAGCGTAAGCACGTAGGTATTGCTTCAAAGTCTGATTTAGTCTCTCCGTTTGACCATCTTTTTGAGGATGGTGGCTAGTAGATAGGGTAGTTGTCACTTGGAGTGTTTTACACCATGTCTTCCAGAAGTTGGAGGCAAATTGCGATCCCCGATCGGAGAGGATCACTTTTGGCAGTCCATGATAACGAACCACTCTATTCAGTAAGATAGTTGCCAGTTCACTAGAGGTGGGTAATTTCTTACAGGCAATGAAATGTCCATATTTCGTGAGACTATCTACTACCACCAGAATTACTGAATGCTGTTGAACCAATGGCAGACCTGTAATAAAGTCTAAAGAGATGTGTTCCCACGGACGACTTGGGGTTGGGAGTGGGTGTAACAACCCTTTCAGTTTTGAATGACTTGTTTTAGTGCGAGCACAGACTTCACAGTTGTTTACCATTGTTTTTACATCCTTTGTTAAGGTAGGCCACCAAAAATAGCGTTGGATTAATTCAAGAGTTTTAGGAGTATCAGGGTGACCTGCTGTAGGTATAACATGCAACCAATGAAACACTATCTTGTGAAGTTTGGTAGTGGGCACGAACAAACGAGCATCGTGAAAGGGTAATCCTTGCTTGATTGATCTTTTTGGATCTGCTTGGGCCCACGCCTGCCATTTTTCAACAGTGAATGAATTGCGGATGTCTTCAAAGAAATCTTCTGTTTTTATGATACATAGGACCTTGTCAGGAGCAATGATAGCTCTGGAGGTTTGAACTGCAGGAAATGTGGTAGACTCTTGGCGGGACAAGGTGTCAGCTTTGCGATTCTTTTTACCAGGCCGGAAGGTTACCACAAAATCAAACTCGGCAAAAAACAGCATCCAGCGTAATTGCAGAGGAGTCAAAAGTCTGGCAGAACTCATGAATTGAAGATTGCGATGATCAGTATATACTGTGACAGTATATTTAGCTCCCAACAGATGATGTCTCCATTCTTTAAAGGCGTCACGAATCGCCAGAAGCTCTTTTTCAGCAATGACATAGTTCTGTTCGGCTTCGTTCAACTTCCGAGACATGCAAGCTACAGGATGAAGCTGACCAGTGTCTTTGTTTCGTTGTGACAAGACTGCTCCTTTCGCCACATCTGAAGCATCAGCTTCCACTATGAAAGGTCGATCCGCATCTGGATAAGTCAAGACTGGGGCAGTGGAGAAAGCTTCTTTCAAAGTTGAAAAGGCTTGGTCTGCTTCTGGGGACCATACAAATTTTTCTTTCTTTCTTAATAACTTAGTAATGGAAGCCACTGTCTGGGAGAAATGATTGATGAACCTCCGGTAAAAATTTGCAAAGCCCAGGAAACATTGTATATCACGAACAGTCTTTGGGATGGGCCATTCAGATACGGCTTTTACTTTCCTTTCTGCCATCACCATACCTTGAGGGGTAAGGATAACCCCTAAAAACTCAACTGTGGTAACATGAAACTCACACTTGGTTAGCTTGCAATATAAATGGTGTTTACGAAGGGCTGCCAAAATTTTCTTGACATGTTGAACATGTTCATTCTCATTGTCTGAGTAGATCAAAATGTCATCAATGTAAACTATGGCAAAGATATCGAGGTACTCTCTAAGAACATCATTTAAGAAAAATTGAAATGCTGCTGGAGCATTGCACAGACCAAAAGGCATGACGGTGTATTCAAAAAGGCCATATCTTGTTTTGAATGCCGTTTTCCATTCGTCACCCTCTCTCATTCTGACCAAATGGTAAGCACCTCAAAGATCAAGCTTCGTGTAGATTTTTGCTTTCTTTACTTGTTCCAGTAAGACTGGAATTAGAGGCAAAGGATATTTGTTCTTGATGGTGATTTTATTCAAGCCCCTATAGTCAATACAAGTTTGAAGCTCTCCGTTCGCTTTTGGAACAAAAAACAAAGGAGAAGCTGTGGGAGACTTAGAGGGGCGGATGAAACCATTCTCTAAGAATTGATCCAAGTATTTTCGTAAATGTTGATTTTCATGTTCTGACAGGGCATACACTCGACAATTGGGAAGTATCCCCCCTGGGACTAGATCAATTTGACAGTCATAAGATCTATGAGGAGGTAAGTTCTCTGCTTCCTTTCATCAAATACATCTTCATAAGACGAATACTGTTTGGGCAACTGAACTTCTTTCTCTGCGGCGGTAGCTATGTAAGAATGGCGAACTTCCTATTCTTGAGTCCTTTGGAGACAATGTTCTTTACATAGCACTGATGAGAACACGATCTTTCATTCTGCCCAATTAATCTCTGGATTGTGATGAGTTAACCTTGGCAAGCCAAGGATGATCCCATACTGGGGAGCATGGATTACGTCAAGGATGAGTTCCTCTTTATGTTTCTTTCTTTGATTTTTACCTTCACAAATTATTGTCAACGGGACAGTCTGAAGAGTTATCGGACCTCCAGTCAAGAGTTTTCCATCAACTGCCTGGATGGTTTCTGGTGTCTTCTTTTCAATACATGGGATCCCCCATGCACGAACCAATTGGGCGTCAACAAAGTTTCCGGTAGCCCCAGAGTCGACTAGAGCCTTCTTGAAATAGGTCTTTTTCTTGACCTGAACTCTAATTCCCAATTTTAGATGTTTGGATTGTAAAGGATCCACAGTGACACCCAAGAGCAACCCTTCTCTGCAACTTGGGTGCTTTATATTTTCCGACTCGACTGATGCATTGGTTGCAACTTTCTGAACTGGGCCTCGCTTGCTCTTTGTTTTGATTGGACAATCTTTGGCGAAATGACCTTTCCGCCCACAATAGAGACATTGCCCATTTTTTCTGCGTAGGTCCTTTTCATCTTTGGTCAAAGGTCTCCTGATGGTTCCAATTTCCATCGGTTCCGGCGTTCTTTCTCTCTGAGTTCTTGAGTCTTTGTCATCATGAGTATGCCAAGAAAGTTTTTCAGTCTTTTTATGTGTTCTTTTTCGTTCATTTAAACGATGATCAAGCCTCAAGACAAGGTTTATTAAATCTTGACAGTTTGCAGGTTGTTAGTTGATTTGCGCTAAGATATCTTTTAGCTCCTCTTTGAGTCCCCTGTAAAACAAGGCCTCTTGCTTTTCTTCAGGCCAGGATGTCTCAGCGACCAGCTGATTAAAGTTGGCGAAATATGACACTAAGGGGGTTATTACAACTTTGGAGGAGGTGTTAATCCGTCCCAAAAGTGATGGTAAAGTGACGGATATACCACCAGCCGTATTACGAGTTCCATAGGATATAATGGACTCGTAATACGGCTGGTGGTATATTCGTCACTTTACCGTCACTTTTGGGACGGATTAACACCTCCTCCAAAGTTGTAATAACCCCCTAAGTCCTGATTCCCTTGGCGTAAGTCTAATAATTCACGATCTGCTGACTGTGTTACAGTTCTACGATCGAAAACTCTCTCAAATTCACAAACAAAATTTTTCCAGTTGTACAACAGGGGACTATTTTTACGCACAAGAGGAATAGCCCAGGTAGCTGCATCTCCAGACAGATATGACAACAAGAAAGCTACTTTAGACTGGGCATCGGGGAAAGTATGTGGTCTGCAGGTGAAGTGAAGTTCCACTTGAACCAGAAAAGATTGCGCTTTCAAGGGATCACCTGAGAAGCGTTCTGGGGGAGCTAAAGGAATGGCTGAAGGAACATTGAGGGAAATGTTAGTCGGATTACCTCCAGAAGTCTGAGAAGAAGTACCTGGCCAAGACACACCTGTGGGACTTTGTTCTTTCTTCTCAACCTTATTCTGTAACTGACTCACCCTCTCAGCTAGACTATTTGTCAAATCCTTTGATGATACCACTTCTGACTGGAGCTGGGTGATAGCCTTGACTAGCTCATCCAGTGTGGCCATGCTGAGAACATACACAAACCAGGAGGATAATCATTTGTGGGCCACTATTCTGTCAGAGTCACCAGATCCTCGGGGTCTGTGCACGTTCCCAACACTTCCACCACAAGAGAGCTCCAATACTCTGATTAGATTTATCACAGAGTCTAAGAGAGTCCAAGTGGGGAAAAGGGGATTAGGACGAGAACAGCTGGGAAGGAGACCTGTAGGAAGCAATAGGTTAAAACACAACATCAAAATTACATCTCATGAATTCAGTACCATGCTACAACTCTAAGCTTCGTCTTTTCTGAAAAACATGAACAACCCTAGAATAGTCCTAAAACTGACTAGGCTTTAGATGACCGAATACCTGAGGAGGAAACAGGAAAAGTTAAATAGGACTTTCAGATTTGAGTACTTTCTTTAGCATGAGAATCAGGAAACACTCTGAGCAATTTCTAAACAACCATATGAATCTCCTTTTAAGAATACATATCAGAAACACACAGCATTACATCTAGAACTCTGGTATTGTTGTGTTCATCTCAGAAGAAAAATTGGGAAGTTGATTTGCTCACATTGCAGATTTTTATATGAGTATTAAACACCATAAAGGATTGTGCACCATGAAATCACAAAACGTAGATTCAAGGAATAAATCACGCAACGTGTCAACTTGAAATGCTACCAAGAAAATGTCTTAGAATAGTAGCGCACAGTAATTTACATTATTTATACACGAGGAAAGAATTGCGCGTCTTCCCGATTCAAATGCCACCATACAAATGCCAAGAAATGGTAGCGCACAATGAACAACATGAAAAGCACTCAGGGAAAGAATCATGCGTCTTGTCGATTCAAATGCCACCATGCAAATGGCAAGAAATGGCAGCGCACAATGAATAACATGAAAAAACATTCAAGGAAAGAATCACGCGTGTTGCCGATTCGAATGCCAACATGTAAATGCCAGAAAATGGTAGCGCACAATGAACAGCATGAATTACACACGAGAAGTGAATCGCGCGTTTCGCCGATTCGAATGCCACCATGTAAATGTCAAGAAAAGGTAGCGCGCAATGAACAACAAAGTTAAATGCTCATGAAACGAGTTGCACGTCTTGCCAACTCGTAAAACATCATGTAAATGTCAAGAAATATCAGCGCGCAATGAACAACCATGTAATAACGAAGTCAAATCTTTATGGAATAAATTGCGCATCCTCCCTATTTGCAAACCACCATACAAATGTCAAAAAATGGCAGCGCACAAGTAATCTGTTATTCATTTAAGAATTAAAATCAAGAATATGAAAATTCTCAATTACGGTGTTGGGAAATGTCCAAACACCGTCTTACCGCCTGGAAACAGTGATCACCAATGAGAGATGAGTGCAGAAGACTGGAAAATCCAAATAGGCCGCCGGGACAGGAGCTCAGGAAGAAGCTGCTGCTCTGCACCGGGACCTCTGAATAGTGAGCACTGGAAGTTGGGCTGACTCTCTTTTATAGAGTCTTGGCCCAGCCTAGAACCGCGCCCAGGCATGTTGCAGGGAAAGTCTCTGGAAGGCCCTGGAAAGGGACCACACCCTAACACACTCTGAATGTCTGCAGCAATACATTGCAAATGTACAGTATTTATAAGCACCTTAAAAATGAATCTTTTGGATGGAATTCTGCAATGCAAAAGGTTAAACAATAACATATCATCACAATGCATAAATTACATTATCTTGCGAGTGTTGGGTTTTTGCATTCTAGATGCCGTAGAGCGCGCACTGTCCTGGTGTTGACAGTACTCCCCTCTCCCAGGTGCGCTCTAGGGCCTGGTTTATCTGGATTGAGACGATGAAAGCGTCTCACAAGTACTGGAGCATGAACATCAGATGCGGAAACCCATGAATTACTTTCAGGGACATAACCTTTCCATGAGATTAAGTACCATAGGTTACGCCCTCTCAGTTTAGAGTCCAACACTTTCTTGACTTCATATTCTTCTTCCCCCTGTACTAGAACAGGAGCTGGATGAGGGTGGACCTTTTGGACTGCCTTTTTTACGAGGGAAGTATGGAACACTGGATGGATCCGTAATGATTTTGGCAATTGTAGTTTATAGGTCACAGGATTGATTTGCTGAAGAACAGTGTAAGGACCTATAAATTTGGGGTTGAACATGTGCTTCTTCTTGAAGTATATGTTTTGTGGAAAGCCACACTTTGTCACCAGGTTGATACTGCCGTCCCTCACAATGTTTCTTGTCATAATGCTTTTTGTATGTTTTTTTGGCTTTTTCTAAATGTTGTTGAATCGATTTCTGAGTTTGATGCAAATGTTGAATGATTTCTGACACAGCTGGAGTGAGAGAACTTTCTTGAGGAATTGTGATGGGCAAGGTGTCAAGATGATAGCCAAACAAACCAAAGAAGGGTGTAACGCCAGTAGAAGTGTGGAAGGAGTTGTTGTAGGCTAACTCATCTAACCAGAGCATTGATGTCCATGAATTAAGTGCTTTTTCAGCGTAAGCACGTAGGTATTGCTTCAAAGTCTGATTTAGTCTCTCCGTTTGACCATCTTTTTGAGGATGGTGGCTAGTAGATAGGGTAGTTGTCACTTGGAGTGTTTTACACCATGTCTTCCAGAAGTTGGAGGCAAATTGCGATCCCCGATCGGAGAGGATCACTTTTGGCAGTCCATGATAACGAACCACTCTATTCAGTAAGATAGTTGCCAGTTCACTAGAGGTGGGTAATTTCTTACAGGCAATGAAATGTCCATATTTCGTGAGACTATCTACTACCACCAGAATTACTGAATGCTGTTGAACCAATGGCAGACCTGTAATAAAGTCTAAAGAGATGTGTTCCCACGGACGACTTGGGGTTGGGAGTGGGTGTAACAACCCTTTCAGTTTTGAATGACTTGTTTTAGTGCGAGCACAGACTTCACAGTTGTTTACCATTGTTTTTACATCCTTTGTTAAGGTAGGCCACCAAAAATAGCGTTGGATTAATTCAAGAGTTTTAGGAGTATCAGGGTGACCTGCTGTAGGTATAACATGCAACCAATGAAACACTATCTTGTGAAGTTTGGTAGTGGGCACGAACAAACGAGCATCGTGAAAGGGTAATCCTTGCTTGATTGATCTTTTTGGATCTGCTTGGGCCCACGCCTGCCATTTTTCAACAGTGAATGAATTGCGGATGTCTTCAAAGAAATCTTCTGTTTTTATGATACATAGGACCTTGTCAGGAGCAATGATAGCTCTGGAGGTTTGAACTGCAGGAAATGTGGTAGACTCTTGGCGGGACAAGGTGTCAGCTTTGCGATTCTTTTTACCAGGCCGGAAGGTTACCACAAAATCAAACTCGGCAAAAAACAGCATCCAGCGTAATTGCAGAGGAGTCAAAAGTCTGGCAGAACTCATGAATTGAAGATTGCGATGATCAGTATATACTGTGACAGTATATTTAGCTCCCAACAGATGATGTCTCCATTCTTTAAAGGCGTCACGAATCGCCAGAAGCTCTTTTTCAGCAATGACATAGTTCTGTTCGGCTTCGTTCAACTTCCGAGACATGCAAGCTACAGGATGAAGCTGACCAGTGTCTTTGTTTCGTTGTGACAAGACTGCTCCTTTCGCCACATCTGAAGCATCAGCTTCCACTATGAAAGGTCGATCCGCATCTGGATAAGTCAAGACTGGGGCAGTGGAGAAAGCTTCTTTCAAAGTTGAAAAGGCTTGGTCTGCTTCTGGGGACCATACAAATTTTTCTTTCTTTCTTAATAACTTAGTAATGGAAGCCACTGTCTGGGAGAAATGATTGATGAACCTCCGGTAAAAATTTGCAAAGCCCAGGAAACATTGTATATCACGAACAGTCTTTGGGATGGGCCATTCAGATACGGCTTTTACTTTCCTTTCTGCCATCACCATACCTTGAGGGGTAAGGATAACCCCTAAAAACTCAACTGTGGTAACATGAAACTCACACTTGGTTAGCTTGCAATATAAATGGTGTTTACGAAGGGCTGCCAAAATTTTCTTGACATGTTGAACATGTTCATTCTCATTGTCTGAGTAGATCAAAATGTCATCAATGTAAACTATGGCAAAGATATCGAGGTACTCTCTAAGAACATCATTTAAGAAAAATTGAAATGCTGCTGGAGCATTGCACAGACCAAAAGGCATGACGGTGTATTCAAAAAGGCCATATCTTGTTTTGAATGCCGTTTTCCATTCGTCACCCTCTCTCATTCTGACCAAATGGTAAGCACCTCAAAGATCAAGCTTCGTGTAGATTTTTGCTTTCTTTACTTGTTCCAGTAAGACTGGAATTAGAGGCAAAGGATATTTGTTCTTGATGGTGATTTTATTCAAGCCCCTATAGTCAATACAAGTTTGAAGCTCTCCGTTCGCTTTTGGAACAAAAAACAAAGGAGAAGCTGTGGGAGACTTAGAGGGGCGGATGAAACCATTCTCTAAGAATTGATCCAAGTATTTTCGTAAATGTTGATTTTCATGTTCTGACAGGGCATACACTCGACAATTGGGAAGTATCCCCCCTGGGACTAGATCAATTTGACAGTCATAAGATCTATGAGGAGGTAAGTTCTCTGCTTCCTTTCATCAAATACATCTTCATAAGACGAATACTGTTTGGGCAACTGAACTTCTTTCTCTGCGGCGGTAGCTATGTAAGAATGGCGAACTTCCTATTCTTGAGTCCTTTGGAGACAATGTTCTTTACATAGCACTGATGAGAACACGATCTTTCATTCTGCCCAATTAATCTCTGGATTGTGATGAGTTAACCTTGGCAAGCCAAGGATGATCCCATACTGGGGAGCATGGATTACGTCAAGGATGAGTTCCTCTTTATGTTTCTTTCTTTGATTTTTACCTTCACAAATTATTGTCAACGGGACAGTCTGAAGAGTTATCGGACCTCCAGTCAAGAGTTTTCCATCAACTGCCTGGATGGTTTCTGGTGTCTTCTTTTCAATACATGGGATCCCCCATGCACGAACCAATTGGGCGTCAACAAAGTTTCCGGTAGCCCCAGAGTCGACTAGAGCCTTCTTGAAATAGGTCTTTTTCTTGACCTGAACTCTAATTCCCAATTTTAGATGTTTGGATTGTAAAGGATCCACAGTGACACCCAAGAGCAACCCTTCTCTGCAACTTGGGTGCTTTATATTTTCCGACTCGACTGATGCATTGGTTGCAACTTTCTGAACTGGGCCTCGCTTGCTCTTTGTTTTGATTGGACAATCTTTGGCGAAATGACCTTTCCGCCCACAATAGAGACATTGCCCATTTTTTCTGCGTAGGTCCTTTTCATCTTTGGTCAAAGGTCTCCTGATGGTTCCAATTTCCATCGGTTCCGGCGTTCTTTCTCTCTGAGTTCTTGAGTCTTTGTCATCATGAGTATGCCAAGAATGTTTTTCAGTCTTTTTATGTGTTCTTTTTCGTTCATTTAAACGATGATCAAGCCTCAAGACAAGGTTTATTAAATCTTGACAGTTTGCAGGTTGTTAGTTGATTTGCGCTAAGATATCTTTTAGCTCCTCTTTGAGTCCCCTGTAAAACAAGGCCTCTTGCTTTTCTTCAGGCCAGGATGTCTCAGCGACCAGCTGATTAAAGTTGGCGAAATATGACACTAAGGGGGTTATTACAACTTTGGAGGAGGTGTTAATCCGTCCCAAAAGTGATGGTAAAGTGACGGATATACCACCAGCCGTATTACGAGTTCCATAGGATATAATGGACTCGTAATACGGCTGGTGGTATATTCGTCACTTTACCGTCACTTTTGGGACGGATTAACACCTCCTCCAAAGTTGTAATAACCCCCTAAGTCCTGATTCCCTTGGCGTAAGTCTAATAATTCACGATCTGCTGACTGTGTTACAGTTCTACGATCGAAAACTCTCTCAAATTCACAAACAAAATTTTTCCAGTTGTACAACAGGGGACTATTTTTACGCACAAGAGGAATAGCCCAGGTAGCTGCATCTCCAGACAGATATGACAACAAGAAAGCTACTTTAGACTGGGCATCGGGGAAAGTATGTGGTCTGCAGGTGAAGTGAAGTTCCACTTGAACCAGAAAAGATTGCGCTTTCAAGGGATCACCTGAGAAGCGTTCTGGGGGAGCTAAAGGAATGGCTGAAGGAACATTGAGGGAAATGTTAGTCGGATTACCTCCAGAAGTCTGAGAAGAAGTACCTGGCCAAGACACACCTGTGGGACTTTGTTCTTTCTTCTCAACCTTATTCTGTAACTGACTCACCCTCTCAGCTAGACTATTTGTCAAATCCTTTGATGATACCACTTCTGACTGGAGCTGGGTGATAGCCTTGACTAGCTCATCCAGTGTGGCCATGCTGAGAACATACACAAACCAGGAGGATAATCATTTGTGGGCCACTATTCTGTCAGAGTCACCAGATCCTCGGGGTCTGTGCACGTTCCCAACACTTCCACCACAAGAGAGCTCCAATACTCTGATTAGATTTATCACAGAGTCTAAGAGAGTCCAAGTGGGGAAAAGGGGATTAGGACGAGAACAGCTGGGAAGGAGACCTGTAGGAAGCAATAGGTTAAAACACAACATCAAAATTACATCTCATGAATTCAGTACCATGCTACAGCTCTAAGCTTCGTCTTTTCTGAAAAACATGAACAACCCTAGAATAGTCCTAAAACTGACTAGGCTTTAGATGACCGAATACCTGAGGAGGAAACAGGAAAAGTTAAATAGGACTTTCAGATTTGAGTACTTTCTTTAGCATGAGAATCAGGAAACACTCTGAGCAATTTCTAAACAACCATATGAATCTCCTTTTAAGAATACATATCAGAAACACACAGCATTACATCTAGAACTCTGGTATTGTTGTGTTCATCTCAGAAGAAAAATTGGGAAGTTGATTTGCTCACATTGCAGATTTTTATATGAGTATTAAACACCATAAAGGATTGTGCACCATGAAATCACAAAACGTAGATTCAAGGAATAAATCACGCAACGTGTCAACTTGAAATGCTACCAAGAAAATGTCTTAGAATAGTAGCGCACAGTAATTTACATTATTTATACACGAGGAAAGAATTGCGCGTCTTCCCGATTCAAATGCCACCATACAAATGCCAAGAAATGGTAGCGCACAATGAACAACATGAAAAGCACTCAGGGAAAGAATCATGCGTCTTGTCGATTCAAATGCCACCATGCAAATGGCAAGAAATGGCAGCGCACAATGAATAACATGAAAAAACATTCAAGGAAAGAATCACGCGTGTTGCCGATTCGAATGCCAACATGTAAATGCCAGAAAATGGTAGCGCACAATGAACAGCATGAATTACACACGAGAAGTGAATCGCGCGTTTCGCCGATTCGAATGCCACCATGTAAATGTCAAGAAAAGGTAGCGCGCAATGAACAACAAAGTTAAATGCTCATGAAACGAGTTGCACGTCTTGCCAACTCGTAAAACATCATGTAAATGTCAAGAAATATCAGCGCGCAATGAACAACCATGTAATAACGAAGTCAAATCTTTATGGAATAAATTGCGCATCCTCCCTATTTGCAAACCACCATACAAATGTCAAAAAATGGCAGCGCACAAGTAATCTGTTATTCATTTAAGAATTAAAATCAAGAATATGAAAATTCTCAATTACGGTGTTGGGAAATGTCCAAACACCGTCTTACCGCCTGGAAACAGTGATCACCAATGAGAGATGAGTGCAGAAGACTGGAAAATCCAAATAGGCCGCCGGGACAGGAGCTCAGGAAGAAGCTGCTGCTCTGCACCGGGACCTCTGAATAGTGAGCACTGGAAGTTGGGCTGACTCTCTTTTATACAGTCTTGGCCCAGCCTAGAACCGCGCCCAGGCATGTTGCAGGGAAAGTCTCTGGAAGGCCCTGGAAAGGGACCACACCCTAACACACTCTGAATGTCTGCAGCAATACATTGCAAATGTACAGTATTTATAAGCACCTTAAAAATGAATCTTTTGGATGGAATTCTGCAATGCAAAAGGTTAAACAATAACATATCATCACAATGCATAAATTACATTATCTTGCGAGTGTTGGGTTTTTGCATTCTAGATGCCGTAGAGCGCGCACTGTCCTGGTGTTGACAGTACTCCCCTCTCCCAGGTGCGCTCTAGGGCCTGGTTTATCTGGATTGAGACGATGAAAGCGTCTCACAAGTACTGGAGCATGAACATCAGATGCGGAAACCCATGAATTACTTTCAGGGACATAACCTTTCCATGAGATTAAGTACCATAGGTTACGCCCTCTCAGTTTAGAGTCCAACACTTTCTTGACTTCATATTCTTCTTCCCCCTGTACTAGAACAGGAGCTGGATGAGGGTGGACCTTTTGGACTGCCTTTTTTAAGAGGGAAGTATGGAACACTGGATGGATCCGTAATGATTTTGGCAATTGTAGTTTATAGGTCACAGGATTGATTTGCTGAAGAACAGTGTAAGGACCTATAAATTTGGGGTTGAACATGTGCTTCTTCTTGAAGTATATGTTTTGTGGAAAGCCACACTTTGTCACCAGGTTGATACTGCCGTCCCTCACAATGTTTCTTGTCATAATGCTTTTTGTATGTTTTTTTGGCTTTTTCTAAATGTTGTTGAATCGATTTCTGAGTTTGATGCAAATGTTGAATGATTTCTGACACAGCTGGAGTGAGAGAACTTTCTTGAGGAATTGTGATGGGCAAGGTGTCAAGATGATAGCCAAACAAACCAAAGAAGGGTGTAACGCCAGTAGAAGTGTGGAAGGAGTTGTTGTAGGCTAACTCATCTAACCAGAGCATTGATGTCCATGAATTAAGTGCTTTTTCAGCGTAAGCACGTAGGTATTGCTTCAAAGTCTGATTTAGTCTCTCCGTTTGACCATCTTTTTGAGGATGGTGGCTAGTAGATAGGGTAGTTGTCACTTGGAGTGTTTTACACCATGTCTTCCAGAAGTTGGAGGCAAATTGCGATCCCCGATCGGAGAGGATCACTTTTGGCAGTCCATGATAACGAACCACTCTATTCAGTAAGATAGTTGCCAGTTCACTAGAGGTGGGTAATTTCTTACAGGCAATGAAATGTCCATATTTCGTGAGACTATCTACTACCACCAGAATTACTGAATGCTGTTGAACCAATGGCAGACCTGTAATAAAGTCTAAAGAGATGTGTTCCCACGGACGACTTGGGGTTGGGAGTGGGTGTAACAACCCTTTCAGTTTTGAATGACTTGTTTTAGTGCGAGCACAGACTTCACAGTTGTTTACCATTGTTTTTAAATCCTTTGTTAAGGTAGGCCACCAAAAATAGCGTTGGATTAATTCAAGAGTTTTAGGAGTATCAGGGTGACCTGCTGTAGGTATAACATGCAACCAATGAAACACTATCTTGTGAAGTTTGGTAGTGGGCACGAACAAACGAGCATCGTGAAAGGGTAATCCTTGCTTGATTGATCTTTTTGGATCTGCTTGGGCCCACGCCTGCCATTTTTCAACAGTGAATGAATTGCGGATGTCTTCAAAGAAATCTTCTGTTTTTATGATACATAGGACCTTGTCAGGAGCAATGATAGCTCTGGAGGTTTGAACTGCAGGAAATGTGGTAGACTCTTGGCGGGACAAGGTGTCAGCTTTGCGATTCTTTTTACCAGGCCGGAAGGTTACCACAAAATCAAACTCGGCAAAAAACAGCATCCAGCGTAATTGCAGAGGAGTCAAAAGTCTGGCAGAACTCATGAATTGAAGATTGCGATGATCAGTATATACTGTGACAGTATATTTAGCTCCCAACAGATGATGTCTCCATTCTTTAAAGGCGTCACGAATCGCCAGAAGCTCTTTTTCAGCAATGACATAGTTCTGTTCGGCTTCGTTCAACTTCCGAGACATGCAAGCTACAGGATGAAGCTGACCAGTGTCTTTGTTTCGTTGTGACAAGACTGCTCCTTTCGCCACATCTGAAGCATCAGCTTCCACTATGAAAGGTCGATCCGCATCTGGATAAGTCAAGACTGGGGCAGTGGAGAAAGCTTCTTTCAAAGTTGAAAAGGCTTGGTCTGCTTCTGGGGACCATACAAATTTTTCTTTCTTTCTTAATAACTTAGTAATGGAAGCCACTGTCTGGGAGAAATGATTGATGAACCTCCGGTAAAAATTTGCAAAGCCCAGGAAACATTGTATATCACGAACAGTCTTTGGGATGGGCCATTCAGATACGGCTTTTACTTTCCTTTCTGCCATCACCATACCTTGAGGGGTAAGGATAACCCCTAAAAACTCAACTGTGGTAACATGAAACTCACACTTGGTTAGCTTGCAATATAAATGGTGTTTACGAAGGGCTGCCAAAATTTTCTTGACATGTTGAACATGTTCATTCTCATTGTCTGAGTAGATCAAAATGTCATCAATGTAAACTATGGCAAAGATATCGAGGTACTCTCTAAGAACATCATTTAAGAAAAATTGAAATGCTGCTGGAGCATTGCACAGACCAAAAGGCATGACGGTGTATTCAAAAAGGCCATATCTTGTTTTGAATGCCGTTTTCCATTCGTCACCCTCTCTCATTCTGACCAAATGGTAAGCACCTCAAAGATCAAGCTTCGTGTAGATTTTTGCTTTCTTTACTTGTTCCAGTAAGACTGGAATTAGAGGCAAAGGATATTTGTTCTTGATGGTGATTTTATTCAAGCCCCTATAGTCAATACAAGTTTGAAGCTCTCCGTTCGCTTTTGGAACAAAAAACAAAGGAGAAGCTGTGGGAGACTTAGAGGGGCGGATGAAACCATTCTCTAAGAATTGATCCAAGTATTTTCGTAAATGTTGATTTTCATGTTCTGACAGGGCATACACTCGACAATTGGGAAGTATCCCCCCTGGGACTAGATCAATTTGACAGTCATAAGATCTATGAGGAGGTAAGTTCTCTGCTTCCTTTCATCAAATACATCTTCATAAGACGAATACTGTTTGGGCAACTGAACTTCTTTCTCTGCGGCGGTAGCTATGTAAGAATGGCGAACTTCCTATTCTTGAGTCCTTTGGAGACAATGTTCTTTACATAGCACTGATGAGAACACGATCTTTCATTCTGCCCAATTAATCTCTGGATTGTGATGAGTTAACCTTGGCAAGCCAAGGATGATCCCATACTGGGGAGCATGGATTACGTCAAGGATGAGTTCCTCTTTATGTTTCTTTCTTTGATTTTTACCTTCACAAATTATTGTCAACGGGACAGTCTGAAGAGTTATCGGACCTCCAGTCAAGAGTTTTCCATCAACTGCCTGGATGGTTTCTGGTGTCTTCTTTTCAATACATGGGATCCCCCATGCACGAACCAATTGGGCGTCAACAAAGTTTCCGGTAGCCCCAGAGTCGACTAGAGCCTTCTTGAAATAGGTCTTTTTCTTGACCTGAACTCTAATTCCCAATTTTAGATGTTTGGATTGTAAAGGATCCACAGTGACACCCAAGAGCAACCCTTCTCTGCAACTTGGGTGCTTTATATTTTCCGACTCGACTGATGCATTGGTTGCAACTTTCTGAACTGGGCCTCGCTTGCTCTTTGTTTTGATTGGACAATCTTTGGCGAAATGACCTTTCCGCCCACAATAGAGACATTGCCCATTTTTTCTGCGTAGGTCCTTTTCATCTTTGGTCAAAGGTCTCCTGATGGTTCCAATTTCCATCGGTTCCGGCGTTCTTTCTCTCTGAGTTCTTGAGTCTTTGTCATCATGAGTATGCCAAGAATGTTTTTCAGTCTTTTTATGTGTTCTTTTTCGTTCATTTAAACGATGATCAAGCCTCAAGACAAGGTTTATTAAATCTTGACAGTTTGCAGGTTGTTAGTTGATTTGCGCTAAGATATCTTTTAGCTCCTCTTTGAGTCCCCTGTAAAACAAGGCCTCTTGCTTTTCTTCAGGCCAGGATGTCTCAGCGACCAGCTGATTAAAGTTGGCGAAATATGACACTAAGGGGGTTATTACAACTTTGGAGGAGGTGTTAATCCGTCCCAAAAGTGATGGTAAAGTGACGGATATACCACCAGCCGTATTACGAGTTCCATAGGATATAATGGACTCGTAATACGGCTGGTGGTATATTCGTCACTTTACCGTCACTTTTGGGACGGATTAACACCTCCTCCAAAGTTGTAATAACCCCCTAAGTCCTGATTCCCTTGGCGTAAGTCTAATAATTCACGATCTGCTGACTGTGTTACAGTTCTACGATCGAAAACTCTCTCAAATTCACAAACAAAATGTTTCCAGTTGTACAACAGGGGACTATTTTTACGCACAAGAGGAATAGCCCAGGTAGCTGCATCTCCAGACAGATATGACAACAAGAAAGCTACTTTAGACTGGGCATCGGGGAAAGTATGTGGTCTGCAGGTGAAGTGAAGTTCCACTTGAACCAGAAAAGATTGCGCTTTCAAGGGATCACCTGAGAAGCGTTCTGGGGGAGCTAAAGGAATGGCTGAAGGAACATTGAGGGAAATGTTAGTCGGATTACCTCCAGAAGTCTGAGAAGAAGTACCTGGCCAAGACACACCTGTGGGACTTTGTTCTTTCTTCTCAACCTTATTCTGTAACTGACTCACCCTCTCAGCTAGACTATTTGTCAAATCCTTTGATGATACCACTTCTGACTGGAGCTGGGTGATAGCCTTGACTAGCTCATCCAGTGTGGCCATGCTGAGAACATACACAAACCAGGAGGATAATCATTTGTGGGCCACTATTCTGTCAGAGTCACCAGATCCTCGGGGTCTGTGCACGTTCCCAACACTTCCACCACAAGAGAGCTCCAATACTCTGATTAGATTTATCACAGAGTCTAAGAGAGTCCAAGTGGGGAAAAGGGGATTAGGACGAGAACAGCTGGGAAGGAGACCTGTAGGAAGCAATAGGTTAAAACACAACATCAAAATTACATCTCATGAATTCAGTACCATGCTACAACTCTAAGCTTCGTCTTTTCTGAAAAACATGAACAACCCTAGAATAGTCCTAAAACTGACTAGGCTTTAGATGACCGAATACCTGAGGAGGAAACAGGAAAAGTTAAATAGGACTTTCAGATTTGAGTACTTTCTTTAGCATGAGAATCAGGAAACACTCTGAGCAATTTCTAAACAACCATATGAATCTCCTTTTAAGAATACATATCAGAAACACACAGCATTACATCTAGAACTCTGGTATTGTTGTGTTCATCTCAGAAGAAAAATTGGGAAGTTGATTTGCTCACATTGCAGATTTTTATATGAGTATTAAACACCATAAAGGATTGTGCACCATGAAATCACAAAACGTAGATTCAAGGAATAAATCACGCAACGTGTCAACTTGAAATGCTACCAAGAAAATGTCTTAGAATAGTAGCGCACAGTAATTTACATTATTTATACACGAGGAAAGAATTGCGCGTCTTCCCGATTCAAATGCCACCATACAAATGCCAAGAAATGGTAGCGCACAATGAACAACATGAAAAGCACTCAGGGAAAGAATCATGCGTCTTGTCGATTCAAATGCCACCATGCAAATGGCAAGAAATGGCAGCGCACAATGAATAACATGAAAAAACATTCAAGGAAAGAATCACGCGTGTTGCCGATTCGAATGCCAACATGTAAATGCCAGAAAATGGTAGCGCACAATGAACAGCATGAATTACACACGAGAAGTGAATCGCGCGTTTCGCCGATTCGAATGCCACCATGTAAATGTCAAGAAAAGGTAGCGCGCAATGAACAACAAAGTTAAATGCTCATGAAACGAGTTGCACGTCTTGCCAACTCGTAAAACATCATGTAAATGTCAAGAAATATCAGCGCGCAATGAACAACCATGTAATAACGAAGTCAAATCTTTATGGAATAAATTGCGCATCCTCCCTATTTGCAAACCACCATACAAATGTCAAAAAATGGCAGCGCACAAGTAATCTGTTATTCATTTAAGAATTAAAATCAAGAATATGAAAATTCTCAATTACGGTGTTGGGAAATGTCCAAACACCGTCTTACCGCCTGGAAACAGTGATCACCAATGAGAGATGAGTGCAGAAGACTGGAAAATCCAAATAGGCCGCCGGGACAGGAGCTCAGGAAGAAGCTGCTGCTCTGCACCGGGACCTCTGAATAGTGAGCACTGGAAGTTGGGCTGACTCTCTTTTATAGAGTCTTGGCCCAGCCTAGAACCGCGCCCAGGCATGTTGCAGGGAAAGTCTCTGGAAGGCCCTGGAAAGGGACCACACCCTAACACACTCTGAATGTCTGCAGCAATACATTGCAAATGTACAGTATTTATAAGCACCTTAAAAATGAATCTTTTGGATGGAATTCTGCAATGCAAAAGGTTAAACAATAACATATCATCACAATGCATAAATTACATTATCTTGCGAGTGTTGGGTTTTTGCATTCTAGATGCCGTAGAGCGCGCACTGTCCTGGTGTTGACAGTACTCCCCTCTCCCAGGTGCGCTCTAGGGCCTGGTTTATCTGGATTGAGACGATGAAAGCGTCTCACAAGTACTGGAGCATGAACATCAGATGCGGAAACCCATGAATTACTTTCAGGGACATAACCTTTCCATGAGATTAAGTACCATAGGTTACGCCCTCTCAGTTTAGAGTCCAACACTTTCTTGACTTCATATTCTTCTTCCCCCTGTACTAGAACAGGAGCTGGATGAGGGTGGACCTTTTGGACTGCCTTTTTTAAGAGGGAAGTATGGAACACTGGATGGATCCGTAATGATTTTGGCAATTGTAGTTTATAGGTCACAGGATTGATTTGCTGAAGAACAGTGTAAGGACCTATAAATTTGGGGTTGAACATGTGCTTCTTCTTGAAGTATATGTTTTGTGGAAAGCCACACTTTGTCACCAGGTTGATACTGCCGTCCCTCACAATGTTTCTTGTCATAATGCTTTTTGTATGTTTTTTTGGCTTTTTCTAAATGTTGTTGAATCGATTTCTGAGTTTGATGCAAATGTTGAATGATTTCTGACACAGCTGGAGTGAGAGAACTTTCTTGAGGAATTGTGATGGGCAAGGTGTCAAGATGATAGCCAAACAAACCAAAGAAGGGTGTAACGCCAGTAGAAGTGTGGAAGGAGTTGTTGTAGGCTAACTCATCTAACCAGAGCATTGATGTCCATGAATTAAGTGCTTTTTCAGCGTAAGCACGTAGGTATTGCTTCAAAGTCTGATTTAGTCTCTCCGTTTGACCATCTTTTTGAGGATGGTGGCTAGTAGATAGGGTAGTTGTCACTTGGAGTGTTTTACACCATGTCTTCCAGAAGTTGGAGGCAAATTGCGATCCCCGATCGGAGAGGATCACTTTTGGCAGTCCATGATAACGAACCACTCTATTCAGTAAGATAGTTGCCAGTTCACTAGAGGTGGGTAATTTCTTACAGGCAATGAAATGTCCATATTTCGTGAGACTATCTACTACCACCAGAATTACTGAATGCTGTTGAACCAATGGCAGACCTGTAATAAAGTCTAAAGAGATGTGTTCCCACGGACGACTTGGGGTTGGGAGTGGGTGTAACAACCCTTTCAGTTTTGAATGACTTGTTTTAGTGCGAGCACGGACTTCACAGTTGTTTACCATTGTTTTTACATCCTTTGTTAAGGTAGGCCACCAAAAATAGCGTTGGATTAATTCAAGAGTTTTAGGAGTATCAGGGTGACCTGCTGTAGGTATAACATGCAACCAATGAAACACTATCTTGTGAAGTTTGGTAGTGGGCACGAACAAACGAGCATCGTGAAAGGGTAATCCTTGCTTGATTGATCTTTTTGGATCTGCTTGGGCCCACGCCTGCCATTTTTCAACAGTGAATGAATTGCGGATGTCTTCAAAGAAATCTTCTGTTTTTATGATACATAGGACCTTGTCAGGAGCAATGATAGCTCTGGAGGTTTGAACTGCAGGAAATGTGGTAGACTCTTGGCGGGACAAGGTGTCAGCTTTGCGATTCTTTTTACCAGGCCGGAAGGTTACCACAAAATCAAACTCGGCAAAAAACAGCATCCAGCGTAATTGCAGAGGAGTCAAAAGTCTGGCAGAACTCATGAATTGAAGATTGCGATGATCAGTATATACTGTGACAGTATATTTAGCTCCCAACAGATGATGTCTCCATTCTTTAAAGGCGTCACGAATCGCCAGAAGCTCTTTTTCAGCAATGACATAGTTCTGTTCGGCTTCGTTCAACTTCCGAGACATGCAAGCTACAGGATGAAGCTGACCAGTGTCTTTGTTTCGTTGTGACAAGACTGCTCCTTTCGCCACATCTGAAGCATCAGCTTCCACTATGAAAGGTCGATCCGCATCTGGATAAGTCAAGACTGGGGCAGTGGAGAAAGCTTCTTTCAAAGTTGAAAAGGCTTGGTCTGCTTCTGGGGACCATACAAATTTTTCTTTCTTTCTTAATAACTTAGTAATGGAAGCCACTGTCTGGGAGAAATGATTGATGAACCTCCGGTAAAAATTTGCAAAGCCCAGGAAACATTGTATATCACGAACAGTCTTTGGGATGGGCCATTCAGATACGGCTTTTACTTTCCTTTCTGCCATCACCATACCTTGAGGGGTAAGGATAACCCCTAAAAACTCAACTGTGGTAACATGAAACTCACACTTGGTTAGCTTGCAATATAAATGGTGTTTACGAAGGGCTGCCAAAATTTTCTTGACATGTTGAACATGTTCATTCTCATTGTCTGAGTAGATCAAAATGTCATCAATGTAAACTATGGCAAAGATATCGAGGTACTCTCTAAGAACATCATTTAAGAAAAATTGAAATGCTGCTGGAGCATTGCACAGACCAAAAGGCATGACGGTGTATTCAAAAAGGCCATATCTTGTTTTGAATGCCGTTTTCCATTCGTCACCCTCTCTCATTCTGACCAAATGGTAAGCACCTCAAAGATCAAGCTTCGTGTAGATTTTTGCTTTCTTTACTTGTTCCAGTAAGACTGGAATTAGAGGCAAAGGATATTTGTTCTTGATGGTGATTTTATTCAAGCCCCTATAGTCAATACAAGTTTGAAGCTCTCCGTTCGCTTTTGGAACAAAAAACAAAGGAGAAGCTGTGGGAGACTTAGAGGGGCGGATGAAACCATTCTCTAAGAATTGATCCAAGTATTTTCGTAAATGTTGATTTTCATGTTCTGACAGGGCATACACTCGACAATTGGGAAGTATCCCCCCTGGGACTAGATCAATTTGACAGTCATAAGATCTATGAGGAGGTAAGTTCTCTGCTTCCTTTCATCAAATACATCTTCATAAGACGAATACTGTTTGGGCAACTGAACTTCTTTCTCTGCGGCGGTAGCTATGTAAGAATGGCGAACTTCCTATTCTTGAGTCCTTTGGAGACAATGTTCTTTACATAGCACTGATGAGAACACGATCTTTCATTCTGCCCAATTAATCTCTGGATTGTGATGAGTTAACCTTGGCAAGCCAAGGATGATCCCATACTGGGGAGCATGGATTACGTCAAGGATGAGTTCCTCTTTATGTTTCTTTCTTTGATTTTTACCTTCACAAATTATTGTCAACGGGACAGTCTGAAGAGTTATCGGACCTCCAGTCAAGAGTTTTCCATCAACTGCCTGGATGGTTTCTGGTGTCTTCTTTTCAATACATGGGATCCCCCATGCACGAACCAATTGGGCGTCAACAAAGTTTCCGGTAGCCCCAGAGTCGACTAGAGCCTTCTTGAAATAGGTCTTTTTCTTGACCTGAACTCTAATTCCCAATTTTAGATGTTTGGATTGTAAAGGATCCACAGTGACACCCAAGAGCAACCCTTCTCTGCAACTTGGGTGCTTTATATTTTCCGACTCGACTGATGCATTGGTTGCAACTTTCTGAACTGGGCCTCGCTTGCTCTTTGTTTTGATTGGACAATCTTTGGCGAAATGACCTTTCCGCCCACAATAGAGACATTGCCCATTTTTTCTGCGTAGGTCCTTTTCATCTTTGGTCAAAGGTCTCCTGATGGTTCCAATTTCCATCGGTTCCGGCGTTCTTTCTCTCTGAGTTCTTGAGTCTTTGTCATCATGAGTATGCCAAGAATGTTTTTCAGTCTTTTTATGTGTTCTTTTTCGTTCATTTAAACGATGATCAAGCCTCAAGACAAGGTTTATTAAATCTTGACAGTTTGCAGGTTGTTAGTTGATTTGCGCTAAGATATCTTTTAGCTCCTCTTTGAGTCCCCTGTAAAACAAGGCCTCTTGCTTTTCTTCAGGCCAGGATGTCTCAGCGACCAGCTGATTAAAGTTGGCGAAATATGACACTAAGGGGGTTATTACAACTTTGGAGGAGGTGTTAATCCGTCCCAAAAGTGATGGTAAAGTGACGGATATACCACCAGCCGTATTACGAGTTCCATAGGATATAATGGACTCGTAATACGGCTGGTGGTATATTCGTCACTTTACCGTCACTTTTGGGACGGATTAACACCTCCTCCAAAGTTGTAATAACCCCCTAAGTCCTGATTCCCTTGGCGTAAGTCTAATAATTCACGATCTGCTGACTGTGTTACAGTTCTACGATCGAAAACTCTCTCAAATTCACAAACAAAATGTTTCCAGTTGTACAACAGGGGACTATTTTTACGCACAAGAGGAATAGCCCAGGTAGCTGCATCTCCAGACAGATATGACAACAAGAAAGCTACTTTAGACTGGGCATCGGGGAAAGTATGTGGTCTGCAGGTGAAGTGAAGTTCCACTTGAACCAGAAAAGATTGCGCTTTCAAGGGATCACCTGAGAAGCGTTCTGGGGGAGCTAAAGGAATGGCTGAAGGAACATTGAGGGAAATGTTAGTCGGATTACCTCCAGAAGTCTGAGAAGAAGTACCTGGCCAAGACACACCTGTGGGACTTTGTTCTTTCTTCTCAACCTTATTCTGTAACTGACTCACCCTCTCAGCTAGACTATTTGTCAAATCCTTTGATGATACCACTTCTGACTGGAGCTGGGTGATAGCCTTGACTAGCTCATCCAGTGTGGCCATGCTGAGAACATACACAAACCAGGAGGATAATCATTTGTGGGCCACTATTCTGTCAGAGTCACCAGATCCTCGGGGTCTGTGCACGTTCCCAACACTTCCACCACAAGAGAGCTCCAATACTCTGATTAGATTTATCACAGAGTCTAAGAGAGTCCAAGTGGGGAAAAGGGGGATTAGGACGAGAACAGCTGGGAAGGAGACCTGTAGGAAGCAATAGGTTAAAACACAACATCAAAATTACATCTCATGAATTCAGTACCATGCTACAACTCTAAGCTTCGTCTTTTCTGAAAAACATGAACAACCCTAGAATAGTCCTAAAACTGACTAGGCTTTAGATGACCGAATACCTGAGGAGGAAACAGGAAAAGTTAAATAGGACTTTCAGATTTGAGTACTTTCTTTAGCATGAGAATCAGGAAACACTCTGAGCAATTTCTAAACAACCATATGAATCTCCTTTTAAGAATACATATCAGAAACACACAGCATTACATCTAGAACTCTGGTATTGTTGTGTTCATCTCAGAAGAAAAATTGGGAAGTTGATTTGCTCACATTGCAGATTTTTATATGAGTATTAAACACCATAAAGGATTGTGCACCATGAAATCACAAAACGTAGATTCAAGGAATAAATCACGCAACGTGTCAACTTGAAATGCTACCAAGAAAATGTCTTAGAATAGTAGCGCACAGTAATTTACATTATTTATACACGAGGAAAGAATTGCGCGTCTTCCCGATTCAAATGCCACCATACAAATGCCAAGAAATGGTAGCGCACAATGAACAACATGAAAAGCACTCAGGGAAAGAATCATGCGTCTTGTCGATTCAAATGCCACCATGCAAATGGCAAGAAATGGCAGCGCACAATGAATAACATGAAAAACATTCAAGGAAAGAATCACGCGTGTTGCCGATTCGAATGCCAACATGTAAATGCCAGAAAATGGTAGCGCACAATGAACAGCATGAATTACACACGAGAAGTGAATCGCGCGTTTCGCCGATTCGAATGCCACCATGTAAATGTCAAGAAAGGTAGCGCGCAATGAACAACAAAGTTAAATGCTCATGAAACGAGTTGCACGTCTTGCCAACTCGTAAAACATCATGTAAATGTCAAGAAATATCAGCGCGCAATGAACAACCATGTAATAACGAAGTCAAATCTTTATGGAATAAATTGCGCATCCTCCCTATTTGCAAACCACCATACAAATGTCAAAAAATGGCAGCGCACAAGTAATCTGTTATTCATTTAAGAATTAAAATCAAGATATGAAAATTCTCAATTACGGTGTTGGGAAATGTCCAAACACCGTCTTACCGCCTGGAAACAGTGATCACCAATGAGAGATGAGTGCAGAAGACTGGAAAATCCAAATAGGCCGCCGGGACAGGAGCTCAGGAAGAAGCTGCTGCTCTGCACCGGGACCTCTGAATAGTGGAGCACTGGAAGTTGGGCTGACTCTCTTTTATAGAGTCTTGGCCCAGCCTAGAACCGCGCCCAGGCATGTTGCAGGGAAAGTCTCTGGAAGGCCCTGGAAAGGGACCACACCCTAACACACTCTGAATGTCTGCAGCAATACATTGCAAATGTACAGTATTTATAAGCACCTTAAAAATGAATCTTTTGGATGGAATTCTGCAATGCAAAGGTTAAACAATAACATATCATCACAATGCATAAATTACATTATCTTGCGAGTGTTGGGTTTTTTGCATTCTAGATGCCGTAGAGCGCGCACTGTCCTGGTGTTGACAGTACTCCCCTCTCCCAGGTGCGCTCTAGGGCCTGGTTTATCTGGATTGAGACGATGAAAGCGTCTCACAAGTACTGGAGCATGAACATCAGATGCGGAAACCATGAATTACTTTCAGGGACATAACCTTTCCATGAGATTAAGTACCATAGGTTACGCCCTCTCAGTTTAGAGTCCAACACTTTCTTGACTTCATATTCTTCTTCCCCCTGTACTAGAACAGGAGCTGGATGAGGGTGGACCCTTTTGGACTGCCTTTTTTAAGAGGGAAGTATGGAACACTGGATGGATCCGTAATGATTTTGGCAATTGTAGTTTATAGGTCACAGGATTGATTTGCTGAAGAACAGTGTAAGGACCTATAAATTTGGGGTTGAACATGTGCTTCTTCTTGAAGTATATGTTTTTGTGGAAAGCCACACTTTGTCACCAGGTTGATACTGCCGTCCCTCACAATGTTTCTTGTCATAATGCTTTTTGTATGTTTTTTTGGCTTTTTCTAAATGTTGTTGAATCGATTTCTGAGTTTGATGCAAATGTTGAATGATTTCTGACACAGCTGGAGTGAGAGAACTTTCTTGAGGAATTGTGATGGGCAAGGTGTCAAGATGATAGCCAAACAAACCAAAGAAGGGTGTAACGCCAGTAGAAGTGTGGAAGGAGTTGTTGTAGGCTAACTCATCTAACCAGAGCATTGATGTCCATGAATTAAGTGCTTTTTCAGCGTAAGCACGTAGGTATTGCTTCAAAGTCTGATTTAGTCTCTCCGTTTGACCATCTTTTTGAGGATGGTGGCTAGTAGATAGGGTAGTTGTCACTTGGAGTGTTTTACACCATGTCTTCCAGAAGTTGGAGGCAAATTGCGATCCCCGATCGGAGAGGATCACTTTTGGCAGTCCATGATAACGAACCACTCTATTCAGTAAGATAGTTGCCAGTTCACTAGAGGTGGGTAATTTCTTACAGGCAATGAAATGTCCATATTTCGTGAGACTATCTACTACCACCAGAATTACTGAATGCTGTTGAACCAATGGCAGACCTGTAATAAAGTCTAAAGAGATGTGTTCCCACGGACGACTTGGGGTTGGGAGTGGGTGTAACAACCCTTTCAGTTTTGAATGACTTGTTTTAGTGCGAGCACAGACTTCACAGTTGTTTACCATTGTTTTTACATCCTTTGTTAAGGTAGGCCACCAAAAATAGCGTTGGATTAATTCAAGAGTTTTAGGAGTATCAGGGTGACCTGCTGTAGGTATAACATGCAACCAATGAAACACTATCTTGTGAAGTTTGGTAGTGGGCACGAACAAACGAGCATCGTGAAAGGGTAATCCTTGCTTGATTGATCTTTTTGGATCTGCTTGGGCCCACGCCTGCCATTTTTCAACAGTGAATGAATTGCGGATGTCTTCAAAGAAATCTTCTGTTTTTATGATACATAGGACCTTGTCAGGAGCAATGATAGCTCTGGAGGTTTGAACTGCAGGAAATGTGGTAGACTCTTGGCGGGACAAGGTGTCAGCTTTGCGATTCTTTTTACCAGGCCGGAAGGTTACCACAAAATCAAACTCGGCAAAAAACAGCATCCAGCGTAATTGCAGAGGAGTCAAAAGTCTGGCAGAACTCATGAATTGAAGATTGCGATGATCAGTATATACTGTGACAGTATATTTAGCTCCCAACAGATGATGTCTCCATTCTTAAAGGCGTCACGAAT